>NW_025729208.1:612500-1225000 GCF_021461385.2 Schistocerca piceifrons
ATTTATTTAAACAAAATACTCCATTACCGTTTTCCTAGTAACACATATAAATTTAACGTCAATGGTGAATTAAACACAAAGTTTACGAGCTCAGTCTCACCGTATTACATTTCCCGTAAATGAACGTCCATTATAGAGTATGTAGAATAAATGAATGTGCATTATAGACGTGGTGGACACATTGTCGGAGCATGTGCTTATCAGGAAATGTTCTAGTTTGTTTCGCACATGATTCTCTGTGTTACCAGTTGTTAAACTGTTGGTGCGATAGAGTTGCGAAAACGAGGGACATTGAAGCCAGTATAATCAAATTTTTATTTTGAGAGCTAAGACTATGTATCGCAAAACAAAGAGTGGAACCACTTTGAACTACCTCTCCAAAACACCATGATATAGTGTCTTCTGAAACTCTGTTCTCTCGGGGCGGCAAAATGGATGAGTCGCTACTGTTGCCACCGCTGCTGTTTTCAGACAATAGAAGCATTATTGCTAATTCAGAATCACCATCGTCGGGCTGAAGCAAACCCAATGTCTTTCATTGACATATCAAGCTCTGACAATCCACCTCGAGGCTGTAAGTATGACGCAAGTGATTGTTTGCTACCAAATAATGACAAAGTTTCTAACCACATGAAGCTACAAGATTGCCGAAACTCTTTTGTGCCCGACGCAACTCACAAATTTCCCTTCACTTTGCAAAGTTGCCAACACTGATAGTTCAACCTAAATTGGATGGTGAAACATTTTGGTTGGTATACTCTCCCAAAGAGGATGATGCCTTCTATAAGTACTGTGCGTTTTTCGCTAAGACAAGTACGGGTAAAGGTAGTCATCAAAACGTTGGAGCCATGGTAATCTACAAGTTTTCTAAATGGAAGAATGTTCTCGAATATTTCAATATTCATGTGACCAACGCTTACCATAAGGTTGCTGTAACCGATGGCGACAATTTTGTTCACAGGATTATGAACAAGACAAGTACATCAGTGCCCCAATCCAAAGTCATGTTATCACATGCATCAGTAACCAATTCCTGGGAAGGATTGTTCAGCGCATAAACAATGCCAAAGGTTTCACGGTTCTCGCGGATGAAACTTTTGACTTTGCTGGTATGGTGCAACTCTCTCATTGTGCCCGTTATATTTCAGCGGATCTCAAGATTCAGGAACATTACCTGCAAATTTATTTCCGTGTTTGCTGCTGCTTGCAGAGGATCTGTTATTGAAAACCTGGTAAAATTTAGTCTTACGCTGACCGGTCAAAGCCGGAGCTCCATCCATGCCGGGAAAAACCCTTGAGGCGCATTCAACATGGCTGTCCTTCAGCTGTAAATTCTCACTGTGCAGCTCATAATTACAGTGTGATAGTTACAGACACATGGAACATTCCACTTCTTAGGAACACTGAAAATGGTACGTAATTTCTTTGGGCCACCGAAGAGTAGACAAACATTAAATGATGTCCTCGAATCATTAACGAATGATTGGAGTCAGGAATTTGAAACGTACCATATCCACTAGATGGATTAAGTGTCTTCGCAGTAGCAAGACTTCAAGGGAATGAATGTATGGTTGGGTTGTTTCTGGTCTGGGGAGGATTCAGGAATTCGACAAGATCGCATCCCATGGTGCCAGGAAGATTTTGTCGTCTGCTCGGTTATATTTTGTGGAGTGTTCACTCTGGGTGAGTCCATCCGTCGTCAAATTCGGCGCCAAAATATAGATTTCGCAAAGTTAATTAACATTGCCAAGGATCTCAAAACGGAACTGCTCGCAATGAGAGAAAATTTTGATAACACTTTCAGCCAGCTTTTTCTAGAAGCCGAGGAGTTATTTTCGGTCAGTGGGACTGAAAACAAGAACCAAGCATTTCTACCAAACAAGGGTACCGGTGATTATGTTGACTATCACTTCAAACTGCCTGTTTTCGTATACTTTCTAGATGCCTTCATTAGTTCACTGCGGGATCGTTTCTTGACACATTGTGGACGTTGTAACAGCTTCAATTATCTTTTACCACGAAAACTTAAAGACCTAGGTATCATTGATGGCATTATGAAACTCCATTCATTCTATGCTTCAGATCAATTAGCCGTGTATTTAACAACGACAGTGGCTGAGTTGCAACTCTTTCATCAACGTCTGTGGCGACTGGACCAGTTGCCTCAAAAGGCAATGGAAGCTTCGTCTGTCTGCGATCGTCGGATCTGTCCTAATGTGTTTCGGTTTCTGTAGCTCTTCGTATCTACACCAGTGGCAACGGACAGGAATGAGCGCAGTTTCTTCGTCCTTAAGAGAATCGAGACATACCTAAGGAATATGATCACGTATGAATGGGCTCACGATGATGACAGTCCGTCGAGAAGAAACGATTGATGTCCACACTGTGATAGGTAATATTGTAAAACAAAGACACCGCCGTCTTCCTTCTGTACTTCAAATCTCTAGTAAATGGTTTAATCGTTTGTTTTGTTTCTCTTTGTAACATAAAAGCAGATTTTATACACTTCAAAGTACATTAACACTGGACTACACTACAAAAATAGCCAGTTTAGAGAATGGATGTAGAACATTGTCGTAAGAACTGCATTATGTTTTCTTAAAATTATTCAGACTTCACAGCCTTATAAAACTGATTTTATTATGTAATTCATAACTTCAATATGTTTTGACAATGTTGACTGGAATACTCTCTTTCAAATTCTGAAGGTGGCAGGGGTAAAAAACAGCGAGCGAACGGCTATTTACAATTTGTACAGAAGCCATATGGCAGTTACAAGAGTCGAGGGACATGAAAGGGACGCAGTGGTTGGGAAGGGAGTGAGACAGGGTTGTAGTCTCTCCCCGATGCTATTCAATCTGTATATTGAGCCAGTAGTAAAGGAAACAAAAGAAAAGTTCGGAGTAGGTATTAAAATACATGGAGAAGAAATAAAAACTTTGAGGTTCGCCGATGACATTTTAATTCTGTCAGAGACAGCAAAGGACATGGAAGAGCAGTGTCTTTAAAGGAGAATATAAGATGAACATCAACAAAAGCAAAACGAGGATAATGGAATGTAGTCGAATTAAGTCGGGTGATGCTGAGGGAATTAGATTAAGAAATGAGACACTTAAAGTAGTAAAGGAGTTTTGCTATTTGGGGAGCAAAATAACTGATGATGGTCGAAGTAGAGAGGATATAAAATGTAGACTGGCAATGGCAAGGAAAGCGTTTCTGAAGAAGAGTAATTTGTTAACATCGAGTATTGATTTAAGTGTCAGGAGGTCGTTTCTGCAAGTATTTGTATGGAGTGTAGCCATGTATGGAAGTGAAACATGGACGATAAATAGTTTGGACAAGAAGAGAATAGAAGCCTTCGAAATGTGGTGCTACAGAAGACTGCTGAAGATTAGATGAGTAGATCACACAACTAATGAGGAGGTATTGAATAGGATCGGAGAGAACAGGAGTTTGTGGCACAACTTGACTAGAAGAAGGGATCGGTTGGTAGGACATGTTCTGAGGCATCAAGGGATCACCAATTTAGCATTGGAGGGCAGCGTGGATTGTAAAAATCGTAGAGGGAGACCAAGAGATGAATACACTAAGCAAATTCAGAAGGATGTAGACTGCAGTACGTACTGGGAGATGAAGAAGCTTGCACAGGATAGAATAGCATGGAGAGCTGCATCAAACCAGTCTCAGGACTGAAGGCTACAACAACAACAACAACTTCCATAACTTGTTTTCACAATGTCTTTTGTTTTCTAATGAAATGTATGTAGATCTAGGACTATACCTACATCTACATCTACACGGATACTCCACAAATCACATTGGTTCGTAGAATAACCTTCACAATAATTTTCTGTTATTCGAATCTCTAACAGCGCGCGGAAAAGACAAACACCTGTATCTTTCCGTGTGAACTCTGATTTTCCTTATTTTTTGTGATTATACTCGTAGCCTCTCCATGTATAGGTCGGCGTCAACAAAATATATTCCCATTCTGAGGAGAAAGTTGGTGATTGAAATTTCGTGAGAAGATTTCGCCGCAATGACAAACGCCTTTGTTTTAGTGATGTCCACGACAAATCCTGTCCCGTGTCAGTGACACTATCTCCCCTGTTTCTCGATAATACAAAACGTGCTGCTCTTCTTTGAACTTTCTCGATGTACTCCGTTAATACCATATAGTAAGGTTTCCAAACCACGCAGCAGTATTCTAAAAGAGGACAGACGACTGTACTGTAGGCAATCTCTTTAGTAAACCAAAGACACACTTTATTTTCATAGTTTTGGACCTTAAATTACTGTCAATAAATTTAATTTTCAATTTGAACTATTGTAGAATGAAAGGCAAAGCCCCCCCACCCCCGGTCACACACACACACACACACACACACACACACACACACACACACACACACAAAACGTAAACAGGCCATTGTGGTGCTTGAGGAACCCATTGTTTCCCGTGAGAAACTAAGCACGAGTTCCTGAGTAGACATTAACGGATTGCTTAACACATACATATAAAGATGATGGAGTGCGGTCGTAGTTTATCATATTGTAAAAAAATAAAATAATAAAAGTAAAATAAAAAAGTGCTACCAGAATGGGGAAATAACCGATTTATACATTTCTAAAGAAGAAATTAATTGCATAACTTTTTTTTCGAAGTGATATTGAAGCTGTGCGACTAGCCCACGTATTCCACTGAACATCGTCGCGACATTGTGTTTTGGACGAGAGGTGTTCTCTCGTGCAAGCGGAACTCGCCTCAGCACTCCTTAACCGCCGGTGTGTAAGACAACAGAGGGCGCACGCTGTGGACGCGTGTGCGCGCTGGTGCGCTCGGTCCTTTAACGCTACAGTCCGGGGCACAATTTCCTAGTGGCGGGCCAAGAGCCGGCCGGAGATTGCGGCGCGCGCCTTCCAGAAGGGCAGCCGCCTGGAGCCTCAGGCCTCCAGCCGCCGGCGTCCGGACTCAGACCTCCAGCCCCACAGCCTGGAGGCGTTGCCGGAGTGCCGCGTTGCGCCGGAAATCGGACGCGCTTCCTGTCGCGGAGGCGGCCCCGTAATTGGATATCGATTCTCGCCGCCTTAACACGGCCGGCGGGCTGCCTACACGGCGGGGGCAGCAGCTCTCGCTGCTCCGCTCTGCTGGAACAATGAGCGCCCCCGGCGTGTCAGCTGCACTTACGCCCTGCCGTCGCGCACTCGCTCCACACGCTCACTACACACCGCGTGTTCGCGGAAACAGCTCTCCGTACCGTGAGACGAGGTTACAAACTCTGACGTTGTGCACTGCTGGCCGACAACGCCTGCTACGGTGTCCGTCAATACACAATCGTTCCTTTTAAAAGGACACTGTAGTCTTGTCAACAACGTTAAGCACTTCACACGTAATTATGTCAATGTCATACTTGGAGGACGCTCAGCGGTAATTATGTGCGGAGATCACACGAATTCGACAACAAGTAGTACATGAAACGTTACGTCCAGCTGTACACGAGGGAGAGTGATGTACCTGAAGTATAACGTACATAGGAACACGCGTAGAAAGACTCGTGCCCAAAGACTTGAATGTTGCACAAATCACGCCGATACCCGAGAAACGAAATACGATAAATCCGCTGAATTACGGACGCATATGGCAAACGTCGATTTGCAGTAGCATTTTGGAACATATACTGTGCTCGAAAATTATGAACACCTAAAACAAAACGATTTACTGATAAGTAACCGACACGAATTCAGAAAATATAGTACTTGCAAAACACAACTAGCTTCTTATTATCACGAAGTAATTAGTGGTAGCCACAGGCGACGTCAAATAGATTCCATATCTTCAGATTTCCAGAAGGTTTTTGACACCGTTCCTCGCAAGCGACTGCTAATTTGATTGCGTGCCTATGGATTATCGCCTCAGTCTGCTGACTGGACTCGTGATTTCCTGTAAGAAAGGTCTCAATTCCTAACGGCTGAGAGAAGGTCATACAATAATACAGAAGTAACATTTGCCGTTCTCCAAGGAAGTGCTATAGGCCCTCTGTTGCTCCTGATTTGCAGTAAACGATTTATGAGACAATCTCAACAGCTCCTTTAGATTGTTTGCAGATAATGCTGTGATTTACCGTCAAGTACAGTTATCAAATTATTGAAACGAATTGCAAAATGGTTTAGGCAAGATATCTGTGTGGTGCAAAAAGTGGCGATTAACTTTATTATCAAATGTGTGAAGTCATCCACGTGAGCACTAAAAAGTATCCGCTAAATTTCAGTTACACGATAAATCTCACAAATGTAACGGCTGTAAACTCAACTAAACACTTAGAGGAGGAGGAGGAGATTAGCGTTTAACGTCCCGTCGACAACGAGGTCATTAGAGACGGAGCGCAAGCTCGGATTAGGGAAAGATGGGGAAGGAAGTCAGCCGTGCCCTTTCAAAGGAACCATCCCGGCATTTGCCTGAAGCGATTTAGGGAAATCACGGAAAACCTAAATCAGGATGGCCGGAGACGGGATTGAACCGTCGTCCTCCCAAATGCGAGTTAAATACTTAGAGATTTCACTTTTGAGTACCTTAAAATTAAAACGATCACATAGATAATGTTGTGGGAGAGATTCCGTCTTGTCCAGTTATGTTTCGGCTAACAGCAAAATTAAACGAAAAAAGGATACTCTCCTTAGTATTACTTTGAGCAAGTTTTGGAACTGCACCGCCTTAGTATTACGCGGCCTTCAAGACATAGACAACGATGTTATCATTAACTGTGTTAAGATAAATAACTCACAATTACATTCTCACCACTTCTTGATACGCAATACCTTCAACAGATAAATAAATTACTATATTACTTATTTCCTATAAGAATTTGGCATATTCTTATCCAAATCAAATATTATTTTCCAGTCTGTATTGATCGTGTGTAAAGTTCCCTTGTGGGGAACAACGCCTTGTAGAAGCACTGACCATACTGGCAGAGAGGCTTCCATTTTTGCAAGAAGATCAGGGCTGTACCAGCGATAGCATAGCTACTGGCAGTGTCTCGCATGCGGGACAGGCCTCAGCGGATGAACCAGACGAAGAGTGCCCACAGCCCTTCCCGAATTCCTCAGATACCCAACAAGGGTGTGATGCGATCCTTGGCAAAGGGTGTGTGGCACACGGGGATGTGTCATTAACGGAAGCTCAGGGATACCGGGCAATCTCCCTCAATAATTAGGCTTGTACAGGGAGGATTTCGTGATGTCGACCGAATAGACCCCCAATGCTCGTTGGACCAAAATGGAGGAAACCGGAAATAAAACAAAAACGGAGGGATCTGATGAGACTCAAGCCCCTTCTACCCCTAAGACATGGAACAAGGGAAGAGTATAACATTCCACTTCTCAGTATAAACGAGTTCCGAAAAAGCTAAGGCAGGAATTAGGAAAACGGTTCTATAGCACCGCAGATTCGGCTTTCAGGATGACGGTTATCCAACTGTATCTACATAAAGGAGGCATTTTGGGCCTCGGAGGAACTGAATTTAAGTTTATTAATACTATAAATCTAAAGAACCCCAGTATATGTATTTATGTCAAGAATGTAATTTCATTTAGCTGATGGCTGACCTCTCTTCCAGGGACTTGAGCATTAGGATGAAATAACGCGAAAAAGGGAGCACGAGGGAAATTGTTTTGGCCTCAGCTTACCTTTGTCACGGCGGCAGTACTCCTCCTTACCAGGAAGTGAAGAGGGCAGCAGATATCTGCTCACAGGGGATGAACAACTGCTGATTGGTTATGATGTTAGTGCCTGGTAGTAATAGTAGCAGTAGTAGCTTTATTCATCCGTAGATCTCTTTTTACAACCTAGTGTGGCGAAGCAGCGACACCGACAGTAGGGGCGAGCACCTACTCAAATTTCTACTAGAAAATAATATTCGACTCTTGAATAGTGGTAGGGAAGTTACCTTTGGGAACAGAAGAAGGCAAAAAGTAATTGACATAACTTTTGTGTCAATTCTAATGGATAACTATGACAAACAATGGCATGTGGCGATGGAGCTATCCTTATCTGACCAAATGTATACTAAGTTTGAGACTGAAATGAGTGTTTAACAGACCATGGCCTAAGGGTATCCTAGAAAAACAGACCGGGACTCACATAGAAAAGATCTAACCTCACGCTTAACTTAATTCAGAACTCTGATAAGGAACTCAGAACAGTTTGAGGAAATGGCAGATGCAGTGACGTCTGTCACTGCTACCTCATATTTAAAAAACTTACTCACCAAGAAGTGCATAAATAGAAATGTCCCTGGATGGAACAACAGTCTGGATGTGCAAAGGAGCCGGCCGGTGTGGCCAAGCGGTTAAAGGCGCTTCAGTCTACGGTCGCAGGTTCGAATCCTGCCTCGGGCATGGATGTGTGTCACGTCCTTAGGTTAGTTAGGTTTAAGTAGTTCTAAGTTCTAGGGGACTGATGACCTCAGATGTTAAGTCCCATAGTGCTCAGAGCCATTTGAACCATTTGTGCAAAGGAAGCAGGCAAAAAGGCTGTTTAGCCTTGGAAGGAAGAAAGGACAATGAGAAAAACACCGGGGGGGGGGGGGGGGGGCTTGTAAAATACAACCTTGCGATCAAGCAATCGGAGTTATATTTCTGGAAGGTGTTCTGTGAGTAAGTGGTAGGTACAATTACTTATGCTAGACTTCATAAAGACCTCAGTAGAATGCCAACTAACCCAGGAGGCACTCTAAGCAAGAAGGATGGTGAGTATAAGAGGTCAGGTCAGTGAGTGAGGCGCTGGATGTGCTCCTCAAGACTCAGCTCCCTCAGTGTACTGTGGCAGATAACACAGACCAGGAATCAGTCTCCAAGAGGCACTGGTTTAAAAGTAATCAAAAAGAAAGCTGGGAATCTTCCACAGAACGTGCTAATTACAAAAAAATCCATTGTGTGCTGGGAACGTTCAAGTACCCATGTCCAGATCGTATCTTTTCATCTCTATTGCAACAAGCAGGAAAGGATTTAATTAGATTCCTATGTAGACTATTAGGCTTAGCCTAGCAGCAGAAATCATCGCTATTACTTGGAGGACAGTGAAGGTTGATTGCATTCCGATGCCGAGGAAAAGTAGTCATACCAAGGCCAAGGATACGAAACGAACCAGTCTGTCCTCCTTTCTCCTAAAGATATTAGAAAAACTGGTTAATGTGCATGTCAGGGAGAAGAGGTTATCTAGGGTTCCTTTAAATGTAAACCAACACAAGCATCAACTGAGTAAATAATGTGAAACAGCACTTCACTGACTTGTTGGGAAGGTGGAAAACGTTCTACATTTTCAGGAAATAGCTAACTGCATCTTCTTGTATATCGAGTGGACTTTTAGCAATACGACCTTCGAATCCGTGCAGAAGAACGTGACACTGAGACCACCACATGCAAGTGGCTTAAGAGCATGTTAAATAGAAGAAAGGTAGAACCCATCATGACGAATGAAAAAATAGAGATCAACACCACCAGAGGGTGTTAACAATGGGGAGGGTGTATCTCGTCCCACTACTATGGTATATAGTGGTGAATGAACGCATTGAAGAGTCAACCATCTATTGCATGGTGTTGCCGTTTCGCAAAAAACCCTAAATTTACGTGTATGTTAAGGAAACCACTGGTATATGCATGATGCCGCCGTCTGGCAACACACGCAGTCGGGATGCACCATTCTAGACTTGTTTGGCGTCATTATGTTGCCAGAAACAGTTCAAAGTCGATAATCTTTGCCGAAGGTCGAATATGTGTAAACACACGTGGAAGGAGCTGAAAGACTATCATGCCTGCCACTTAGAGCACATATAGTTGGATTTTTAAGGTATGTAAAATATTGCTTAATGACACCACAGATTATGCTTCAGTGCATGTGTAAATGAATAATTAATAATGAACCAATATTTAAGGTTTTTTGCTATATGGCAGCAAACCTGAAATATGGAATAAATCAGAATTTGTATGCTCAACCTGTTACATAATATTTTGTGTATCGGACACTATCCCCAGATACCTTTTTCACTGAAATTGTTTACTTAAAGTAGGTCATGTAGCAGAAGGTTAAATATTAGAGGCTACTTTTGAGCAGCATGTGCAGTCGTTTTAGCCATAGTAATAATTGGCAACTTTGCTGCTACTGTTAGATCAGTGACACAATGTCCACTATACATTGTGGAAATCTGGTGCAGAAAACTGTACTGTTTATGAGTAATTAAATTCAGCACACTTGCTGGAGTGTCAAGCTCCTCGCTGAAATTCTTCAATAGAGGCTGTAGTGAGGTATTTAGAGATAACTCTGGATGTGAAACTTTCATGGTCTTCTCATATAAAGAAGGCAAGGAATAAAGTATTCTTACGAGCACTAGAAGGGCCTGTGATAAAAACTGGTCTCTGAACCGCAGGATTACATATTGGATATACACCAGTGTAATAAGGCCTGTGATAATTCATGGGGCTACAGTATGGTGGAACAAAGCAGAACAGAAGGTGGCTGCTGAGGATCTTGGCTGTGTGCAGAGACTGGCCTGCTTAACCATAACAGGCGGAATAAGCGGCACAGCTATTGCTGGTATGGAGACCATGCTGGACATGTCTCCTTGCACCAGAGATGGCAGCGGCAGTGGCATACAGGTTAAAAACCCGAAATAACTGGGTTCCTTTAGGATGTCAAGAATCTCACCCCACTATAGTGAGCGTGGTAAACACAAGAACGGTCGGGGGAATGCCGGGGACCATACAGTAACTTCCAGCTGATTCAACAATTCGTTGATTGTAACAATTGAAAGAAGGAAATAGTGGAAGAATGAACCGCGACGCCATTGTGGAGACATAGTCTGGTTTACTGACACGTCGAATACAGACGAAGGCTCTGGGGCCAGAGTACACGGGGTACAGCCTACACCAGAGAGAGAACAGCCTCTCTAGGGAAGCTGGCCACGGTATTCCAGGCTGAAATGTGTACTATCAGAGTGTGCGCAGAATTTTCATAGGCGCTATAAGGATCATAGCATCCACATTTGTTCAGTCAAGCAGATCTGTAATCTTTATAGGCCCCCGCAAAGAACTCAAGGATCGTTGCCGAAGGCCATGAGGCCCTTGGAAGACTAGGGCAAAGCAACAGGGTAAATCTGCTGTGGATCCCTAATTACTCAGGAATTAATGGTAGTGAACAAGTTGAAAGACTGGCCAGGACAGGCGCGGCGACTCCTTTCATTGGACCACAATCTCTCTGAGGCGATGGTAAAATCAAAACTACATTGTTCGATCAAGAGGCAGCACGAGGAATATTGGACTACAATCCAAAAACGAAATCGTGGGGAGCTAATGCTGCCATAGCCATGTTTCAAGAGAAGGTCTGTAATCGTGAACTTGAACAGGAAACAGATTAAACTCATGGAAGAACTCATGACTGGCTATGGGAACTTTAAGAAACACCTACACACGATGGGTGTAGAGGATGAAATTCATAAGATACTGTATGCTGAGGGGTATGAAACCACGCCACGTCTAATCTTCTAATGAGAAGCCCTGGAGAGCAAAAGACACCGAATATTCAGGTTGAGGGAGACTGAAGAAATCGTGTCTGATAAGGAACTCGTAAAGTGTCTCCTACTAGCTATAAAGGGTACTGGTTGGCTTTACTAGAATGACAGGGAACAAAACCGCTCAATAAACTTTTATCTAAATTTTCTGCTTTGCTCCCGAAACATTCGAGTGACTCGTGTTTATATTTGCCGTGATTGATTACCAAGTATCTGCAGAGTAGGGATGGTTGCACAGAATTATTCGAAGGAATTTGGTTACAAATAATGCAAGGGGGTGGGGGGTGGGGGCGTGGGATGACGTGATCGTATATACTTGATATGAATCCATATTTAATCTAAAATTCACTGAAAAATTCGTATTTCACACTTCTTGAGTTTTTCGACTTGCTCGTCGATTGTTCAACTTCAACACTAATTTCATTTTCACAGATGTCCTGTGGTGGAACACGCGTTGTTGTTGGCGCCGCTATCATTTGTTTCATTGATATTACGTTTCCCCCAATAAAGAATTTATCCATCTCACAACAAAAGTTAAAATATGTATCTACTTCTACATCTATTGGATACTCTGCAAATCACACTTCAGCGCCTGGCAGAGGGTTCATCGAACCACCTACACAACAGCTCACTATTATTCCACTCTCGAACAGCTCGAGGAAAAAACGAGCACCTGTATCCTTCCGTGGGAGCTCTTATTTCCCTTATTTTATTGTGTTGATCATTTCTCCCTATGTAGGTCGGCGCCAACAAAATATTTTCGCATTCAGGGGAGAAAGCTGGTGATTGAAATTTCGTGAGAAGCTCCCCTCGCAACAAGAAACGCCTTTATTTTAATGACGTCCACCCCAAATCCTGTACCGTGTCCGTGACGCTCTCTCCTCTATTTCTCCCCCCTACTTGTTGTCTTTGAGTAAACAACTGTCAGACTTCAATCTCTACAACTGTCAGATAAAAAAGGTGTATTATAATACACGTGCAACAGAAAATTATCGAACAACTTTAATACCTCGCTGAAAAAAAATACGTCGGACATCTACAAACAGCAATAATGGACATATATCCATCTACAACATCAGGACACGTAGTGATGAAGGAATAAAGCCGAAATAAGTTTATATACTAAAGTAAAATATCAAGCAGCATACTGTCTTCCAGTTCTCTGCGTAACTGGTTTTTGATAGCACTTCCACCTAATTTGATTTCTCTTATAGATTATTGGTGTGTAGTAGAGTAATCATGTAGTAAATAGACTATTAAATATAGTACTGACAGAATTTTCTCTACTGCAACTCTTTTAAATTACGGTCGAATATGTTCCTGGTTACATGACCATACTGGACATTGGAATATTCCTTACACTTAGAAAAATTTTATTTTCTGGCATATGTTTTAGTAATTTCAGAAGGAGACCGCAGCACGTAAAAACAGCATGCCATTGTCAAAACTGAAAAAGACAAGATGTTGAGCTTCTGTTACAGAGCTGAATAGAGACGGAAGTCTGAAAAGTGTCCCATGGAACGATAGCGTCCCATGCACATTGAAGTATTTTTTAACATAAAATTTTGAACGAAATTTACGATTATAAAAATATGTCGTTACTCTAGAAATATTTGAAAACAATGATCTATCTGAATAAGAATATCACAATCGATGGATTTGAAATATCTTATTTATCAGATTTTTTTACCTTTGCTCCTCAAATTATTAAAACCACCAACTTGCGTCCATTACTACTGTTTACAAGTGATGTGTGTAGTTATAAAAGAAATATACCCCTTAAGTACATGCGATGAGAGAAATACAGCCATTTGGAAACAGAGGATACTAACAATAATTCAACAATATTTGCTCTGATGACACAGAAGTGTTATTATTACAATATCCGTGACATAATGTAGTGATGTCACACTGCTTGACAACTGCTAAGAAACAGAGACATTAATGGACGGAGATAATCACAGGAAATGATGAAATCTAACACAGTACATATGTAAAAGAGGTGGGTTGATACATTTACGGGGAAAAACGTACAGATCTCACCATATGGGAAAGCAGGATGACAGACACAATGACGTTCACGGATGGAACAGGTCAGATTCCCGATATAAAGGTCGATATTGGACCCTCAGTAATGAATATGCCCACCTTGGGCACTAATGCACGTTTTGTTCCTGTTATTCATGGTAGCTACCTAACTGTTAAGGAGTCCTTCGGGTTGGAGGGGGGGGGGGCGGATATTGTCTCACTGCTTTCGCAAGGTGGTTTCCAGTTTTTGGACGGATCACGGGGGGAGATGTTCGTTGGGAAGCACATGTCCTATATGGTTTAGGTCTGGAGAGTACGTATGCCATTCCATACGCTTTGTATATTCACTTTCCAGTGTGTCTAACACCTCATAGATACGGTGTGGGCAGATATTGTCATCCATAAAAAGAAACCCGGCACTTACCGCACCCTAAATAGACAGATGTGATCCAGAATAATCTCCCTGCAGTACCATCGTTCCGTAACAGTATCTCACCCAAAGATATGCAGCGCTGTTCGGCCATGGTGCATAATGCCTGCCCACACCACAACGCCCAGGACATACCGATGACGTTCATGAATTTTCTGTGCTGTGCAACGTGTTCCCCTTCTCTCCACAGTAACTGGTGGCCAGAATCAGTTGCCACAGTGAAGCGGTATTCGCCTGGGAACACCACTCTGGAGCACTGTTTCTCCCTCCAACCAATGTGCTCGCTGCACCAGTGAAGTCCTTCTCGGCGATGGCGTGCTTGAATTGGGATGCACTGAACAGGCGTCCGAGCAGACACACCAGCTTGCTTTAATCGCCGCGAAATGGTTCTGGCAGAAATACGTGTACCGGTAGCGACTGAAAGGTCTGCATCGTTATGCCTGTGAGTGACACGGGTCTTCCTTTTCGCTATTAGGGTTATGTATCGATCCTCTTCCGGTGTGGTGGGCCGTCTGTGACCACCGGTGTACGTCCGCAGCTCGTGGTCGTGCGGTAGCGTTCTCGCTTCCCACGCCCGGGTTCCCGGGTTCGATTCCCGGCGGGGTCAGGGATTTTCTCTGCCTCGTGATGATTGGGTGTTGTGTGATGTCCTTAGGTTAGTTAGGTTTAAGTAGTTCTAAGTTCTAGGTGACTGATGACCATAGATGTTAAGTCCCATAGTGCTCAGAGCCATTTGAACCACCGGTGTGCTTCCCCATAGCATTTCCGCCTTCAGTAGCTTCTTTTAATTGCGAGCTGACACTTTTGGACACACTCATTACTGTGGCCACATCAGCGATATTTTGACCGGCTTCGAGCGGTCCAACTGTTCGTACACGAACATAAGTACTGAGATGATATTGTGAGAAGCTGGGACGCGTGTGTCTAGAAGAATGGTGAAACTGTACCCAGTGCTGGCTGGGGCCTGTCACACACCAGGTTCCCTAAGAGGTATCTCGTGGAGGGGCGAAGTAAATTTTGCTAATCGCTGCCATTCCAGGACTGGTGAAACAAGGCGTCCCCACGAATCTGAAGATTACTGTGCGATTGCACACCGTCTGCGCGTTGGCTAACAGCCGTATTTCATCATTGTGGCCATAACACATCACCTTGTGACTGATACAACTCGTTACTAATATTTGCGAGGATGAAACTTCTAGTTTTTTAAATGTTATCGGTTGATCTGGTAAAAAATAATTTATTCACACTAATCCAAATGACCACTAAAGACACAATCGACACTGAACTGCTTATAAACCTGTATAACAAAAGGAATAAACAAAAGGATAAAAAAGAATACACTCTAGGTCGCCACCAGTGAGATATCACTGGAATATTCCGACATTTCACTGAAGGCGATTGACGTTTACATAAAATTCCACTCGAATTTACAAAAATGGGCAGTCAGGATTGTATAAAATGAAATTAAAAACAGCGTAAAAACGAGAAAGTGAGAAAATCAGAGACAAACCGAAATGAGTTAGATTCGACAGAACAGTTGCTACGAAACGTGATTACAAGATCGCGAGTTGCATTTAGATTACTTGACAACGTGTATTGAAACGTCCCCTTTGAACAATTATACGTGACTGTGCTTAAACTGACATACAATATTTTTTAGCGCAGCGCAATCTGACTTTCAAAAATCCCTACAAAATAATGGCCCTGACTAACATTAAACTATACGTTTCACAAATCACTTACCTCACAAAAATCTTGGTTACTCGAACTACTGCAATACAGCGAGCACCACTACTGCCAGCTAAATAAAAGATTCAAACTACGGAAGGCACTAACTACTGATAGGGATAGTTAGCAAATGAAAGATATTAATAGAGAACAAACAATGTATTTATCTTAATAGTCATAATATATATAGCAGTTCATGACAAATTACAAAACTCCGCCATCTCTCTCCCCACATCCACCACTGCTGGCGGCTCACCTCCAACTGCGCAACGCTACGCGCTGTTCACATCCAGCTGCCGCTGCCCAACACTACAATGGCAGACAACAATGCAAACTAGCCACAGACTGCACACAGCACAGCCAGTGATTCTCACACAGAGCGCTACGTAATGTTGCCAATAAGAAAACATAAACAGCCTACTTACATAGCCCCCATGCTCCCCACAAAAAATTTTACAAATTGTTTTGGGCACTGGCCAATACAGATTTGAAAAAATTTTTCATAATTACAGTAAGAAAGATATCAAATGCACACACTTATTAATACAATGTTGGTCAAAAGCTAAAATTATCTCACAGTCCACAAAAACAGTCCTGATCATTCATCAAAGTAACATTGCAGTGTTTTTCTCAAAGTCTGAGCAGCAAAAGAAAATGCACACAGAAGTAGTGGATTTCCATGCTGTCTTGAAGAAGTAGTGTTGTCCTTCCAATGGAAAGACAGTGCTGACTCTTGACATGCAGACAAGTAATGGTCCACAACAGAGCAAACCCACAGCAGAGTCAATCGAAGTTGAAGAATATTGGTAGGTAGGTCATCACGGAGTAGATCCACTGTAGTCCTGGTAGAGATTACAGTATTGGTGGGCCATCAGAGGTGCAGACCCACTGCAGTCCTGGTAGAGATTGTGGTATTGGTGAGCCACCAGAGGTGCAGACCCACTGCTGTCCTTGTAGAAATAATGGTATTGGTGGGCCATCAAAGATGCATACCCACTGTAGTCCTTGTAGAGATGCCAGCAGCCATCTGTTGCGACTGTGCAGGTGCACTATCACCATCGAAGAGTCTTGTGGAGAATATAGCAAGTCCATAACCACCACTTGTGCACTCACAAAGTTTTTGGAATTGTCCTTAGAACCAGCAATGCTGTTATCCAGTCCCTTGCTGAATTATTAACACACATGTAAACACTAACAGTCCCTACTACTCACATATTGTCCATATACTATGACCAACAGAAACGTGTGCAGTGAAATGTAACTTACAAGTTAATAATATGATGAACTGGTGTCAATTACAATTTTATAACATAAGAATACAATTACAAAGGTACAAAATACATCATTAAAGAACATAACAATACAGATAACATTTGTAGTAACACAAACCTTACATAAGAATAGAAATAAACATATACATCAGTGTTACAGGAATTATGAAAAAATATCAGAATAACTTTTGAAACATCAACTTCATAAATGAGCATTAAAACAAAACAGAATAAATAATGTCTAAACATCTTTACAAAGTGAATAACATATTATTAATGCAAATTATATCTGAGGATAACAGTATTCCTCATCATAGGGAATGTACCTTGGACTAGAAAAATTCTACAACATAAATCGTATTAGCTAAACACATAAAGACAGGAAAAACGCAAATATACAAGAGTACACAAACACATAGGGGGATAACACAATGGAAAGGACAGGGTTCGTTTTCAGTGTAACATTTGGTACTGCAGTCCAACCCAAAACTTCATTCCATAGATCTTTCGTCTTATTTCAACATTTGTTTTCACCAAAACATCCTATCCAAGCATGCTTTCTGTGTTTATATGTTCACATATTTCTTACCTCATTATTTATTTTCCATTATCTAACATATTTTATTTCCAAGAAAATCCTACCTAAACTTGTCTCTAAACCCTACTTTTTTTTGTTCAAGTCCTCTTTCAAAATACCTTTTGTTTGGCCAAACCATATTCTTATAGCTTCTCAATGCATGTCTTCCAATTCATCACAACTCGTTCTCTTATATAGCCTACCCCATTTTAAGCCAACTTAAATCTACTGAGCTCAGATGCTAAACTAAGGGACGAGGCAATGCTGCAGCATAAAACAATTAATACAAACAACAATGACAAAAAAATTCAAATTGGCAAAGCAATCAGCAATATTACAACTAATATAAGGCCATGAGCAGCAAACAAGAAAAATAAATCAGTAGTAAAACTGGCTTAACAGCGTAATACAAAGTCAAATTCAGTAACATTATGCCTGGCAAACAGCAGAAGCAAAAGCAATAAATTATATCTAAACATGACAACGCTCAAGCAGAAAAATATTACAGTAAAGACAACAATACAGATAAGGGAAATGTATAATCACATCTTAATGTCTATGTAATTAAAGTGGTGCACCACAACTATTTCTACAAAGAAATTACCAAGCACTTGAAAAGAAAATTATATATGCAGTTACTGTTATTAGTCCCTTCTTATTGTTCTTTCCATTCCAAAAGCTCCTTTTTCGAAGAATGTGGATCATAAAATAATTATTTAATAGATCTGTTGACAGAAAGTGTTCACATTAGCAAATGCATTTAATTTTATTTTATAAAACCAATGCTGCAACACAACTGGAAACCAGATATCAAATGAAATAAGCAACTATGAAAAGCAAAGCATAAAAATATCATTCAATAGTTATGTGACATTTCATAAGTTAGTAGAAATTCTCTCAACTCTCGTAGAAAGACGCTTGTCATAATCAGGTGTGCAGATGTATCTTTCCAAGTAATGAGCGTGTCGTATTTGCGATGCTTTCTCTAAAGGAATGTCAATGGCAAGGATAATGGCCTCTTTTTTTCTCCACCTAATGGCTTTCTTTTGTCAGACGACTACCTCTCAGCTGGGCGCCAAAAACGCATTACATCAAGGTCACTTACCTTTCTTAACGAAATATTTATGACAGCAGTTTCCGCTACAGTGGCAGTCTCATATAAAAATATTTTCACAGGTTGAGAATTTGCGTTACAAATGTATAGAAAATAAAATGCTTTCAATATAAGTGTCCAAAAAATTTTCGCCGGCATTGTGATACATTCACGCATTTACACACATTTCATAACTCTTAAAGTACGATTCTTGGTTTCCAACAACCTGTTTCACAAACCAGAGTCCCTAACCACTACTCATTATTCCTTACCTTATTCATCAACACTTCTTCAATATTTCATCATAACAGATATGTAGCATAATCAAATAACTCATATAGCATCAGCTTATTGATCATAAACATACCTCAACAGCATAATACACATTGTCGTCGTAAAAACAACATCATAACACCTCAGTCAAATCTCAAAAACGTCGTAGCTTACTGCAATAATGTCAAAACCTAAAAAAATTCTCTTCTCATTTCAATAGTGTCATCAACCTCAAACGTACTTTAAAATCATGAACCCATACCAAATACATCATTCAAAGCTCTCATAGTATCACAATGGTTCCAAAAAAATATGAACAGTTCACAAAATACAGACGAAATACAATTTCATAAGTGTGAAGTTATCCAACTGTGTAATTGCTAAACATCTGTCACTGACGTAGTAAAAAAAGTTTCTTTCTTTGTTAAATGATCAGATAGCTGTGTAATTCTGTGTTAGAGAAATATGGTACCGATGTGTAAAGTTGTATAAGCAAATACCATATTAGCTAGGGCTCCTTGTGCTTTCCAAACACATGGTACACAAAGTAAGCGTGTACCCCCCTGAGGATAAATGTAATTATATCCTCAAGTGTTACAGATTACAGCAATGGAATGAAATGTGTCATGGAAAACCTTTGTATCATTGTACTTCAAATATCTTTAAAAAATAAATGTTTTAAGTACAAAATTAATCACTCAAATACGTGTACTGTAGCGCTAAACTGTGCGTCTTGTTGTAAGATAATCTCTGTGGAAGTGTCGTAGTTATCGTCCTCCGAAAGCTAAGTTCTGCAGAAGTCAATGTACTTACCTCATCATAAACGAAAGTCAAAATCTTTGCGTATAGATATCGTAGTTACTACATACCTGACCATAATCAAGAAAGTACTATAATGTAATGTATTGTTGTGCTACAGAAAAGGCTGTCTCATTGTAGCTATACCACAAAAGTTACAACTAAAACATGTTTTACTTTCCAGAATAATACATAAAACTGTGCAGACATAAAACAGAAACACCGCAAAAGCAACATTGTAAATTGTCACTCATTAGTAGCGTCGTGATAAAATCGTGTAGCTCTTACATAAACTAATCACTGTGTCATCTGGTATCTCACATAAAGTACTTTAAATCCAGAATGTATTTTCAAGTAAACCAAAATGTTGCATTAAAATCTCATTAGCAGTACTGGTAAATGTTCTAAGTATGTAAGCCTTATAGTTGTTACATAATCATGCAACTAACAAGCAAGAATGCACACACACAATAACACTGGGTCGTCTCTTCACAATAACAATGCATTCGTAATTTCTGTTTAAAAAATGTTCCCTAGGTTCTTGATTGGATATTTTACTTCAAACATTGTTGCATGGTAACAGTTTCTAAAGCATACTAGTAATGTGAAGTGAAACGTTTTATGGCAAAGACAAAGTTAAAAAGCAGATTATCTTTCAATAAACGGTTTTACATGTGAAATGTGGTGTAAACCTTTACTCTTCCTAGTGCACAGAGTTTCAACTTCAAAGCAATTATCATGTTGTATACATCGGTAAAGAATGCTAAAATTTTTCTCAAGGCTAGCGTCTTATGTTATTTTTCTCGGAGCCAGTGGGCGCACGCGGCTGCCTGCTGTGCGAGTCATTGTCTGTCTCTTTGTTGGCGCGCGCCGTTATTGGGATTAGGAGACCTAACTTCTACAAATTCACTCTGACGAGAAGGCCCTGCTCTGTTTGAATCCCGCCAGTTCTGATGCAATTCAGGTCTGTCGTTACTATCATATAGTCTGTCGTCATGTCGGTAGATTTCATAGTTTCTTTCTTGTCGGTCACGTGGTGGAGAATTTCTCCCTGAATCGTAACTGCGCGCTGGACCGTTGCATCTGAAGTTATTCTGTCTCCCTTGATAATAATTATTTTGGTTCCCATATTGTCTGTTTCTCTGATTGTCTCTGTGATAGTCATTACCGCGGAGAGGTGATCTTTCCCTGTAATTATTACTACTCTGCCAACGGTTGTCATACGGGTGGTGTCTGTTTCGGTCACGATTTACGTTGAAAGAATAGCCTTGTCTTATATTATTTCTATCATCGCGGAATTGTGACGGATGTGATCTGTAATTGTTGTGCTCCTGTTTCCGCGTTCCCCGATTGTCAGTGTCAATTTCCAGTTCTTGTAACAGTCCCTGAAAAGCCTCAATGTCTTCTTTGCAACGTCCTGCTAAACTAATATGTCGTAAATGTTCAGGTAATTTGATTAAGCAAATGCAGATGAGTTCTGAGGGGCTGTATGGGTTTGTCAGGTACTGATTCTTGTGCAACATGTCTTCAAAATATTTCACAAGACTGGAAAATTCAGATTGTTCGAAATGTTTCATCATTATGATGCTATGTTTTACTCGGTCTTGTGTAGCTTGAGACCAATATGCTGAGAGGAAGGCATGATAAAAATCTCCTTAATTGTGGCAATCGTGAATGACCGATCGCATTCTTACAGCTGGTTCATTCTCCAAGTAGCCACACACAAATTCTAACCTGTGCTCCAATGACCAGTTGGGAGGAAAACAATGAGAGAATAGATGTAGCCACGCTTGTGGATGAATGTCGTTGCCAGAATTCTTAAATGTTTTGAATTTACGTGTAGTAATCAACAGCTTATAGTCAAAATCATCATGTCGGCGAGTCGCATATCGGTCATTGTTACGTCGTGTCGGCGGTTCCATCTCAAAATTCGGTGCACCTTGCCAATTTCTTTCATAATTTCCGAAATGCCCTGTGTTATTATTTTGTGGCTATTCCGTATTTCTAAGTTCCTCTTCCCATGTTGGAGCGTGAGTGTCCTCTGAAATATGAAATTTTTGTATTACTTGTGCCAACTGATCTTGTACTTCCCGGATTTCTCTTTTGTTTGAATTTCTTAATTTGTTCATACTCTTCTGTGTCAGTGATGGCTACAGGTCTTGTGTCATTCAGATCATCATCTACCTTTGCAGATAAGTTAGTGAACTGATCCGAAAGTTCGGCTACTTTCTCCGATAGTGTACTTATTTCCTCAGTGTGTTTTTCTGAACCAAGTTTCAGAGTGTCCATTTGTGTTGAAATCGTATCTACTGTGTCCTTTAAGTTTTCTTGAGTTTTTGCAAGTTGCGTAACCGAATCGGTAGATGCAACTGAGTCAATTTTAGCTTGCAAGGTGTCGTGATTTTCATGAACAATAGTTTGCAGTTCTTTTATGGCTGCTTCGTGATTCTGTAATGCATTTTCATGACGCGAAAAAATAGGTTGGAAATGCTCACAAATTTGTGTTTTTACGTCATTACAGACTTTTTACATTTCGATTCAATGTTATGTAACTCAGTAGTTAAATCTTCACGTCTTTGTTCAAGCGTATGTTCCACTGAGTCTAACTTTTGAAGCTTTTCTTGCATTGCGTCTAACTGTTGCTGTGTTTGTCTCTGGTGTTGTTCCACTGTGTCTAACTTTTGAAGATTTTGTTCGATTGTGTCTAACTGTTGCTGTGTTTGTCTCTGGTGTTGTTCCATTGTGTCTAACTTTTGAAGCTTTTGTCCCATTTGTTGCATTAATTGTAATAACAATGCACTGGTGTCTGAAACATGTTCCTCAGTGCTTTTCGGCAGTGAATTTGCACCGGCAACATTCACATTTTGACAAGCGGAAAATGTGTCTTGACTCATTTGAGAAAACGGTGAGAACCCAAAACCTGAGTCTACAGTATTTGCAATATTGTGTTCTGTCATTCCCGATTCCTGAAGAGAGCTGTTGCCGACCGATCGATCGATAATGCTTCCCTGTTCACTACCTGTTTCACTGTCTGCACCATTATTTGACGCCCGCTCCATTTTCTTATGCACAGTTACCAAATTACTACTTTGAATGTCTGTTAATTCATTACACAGCGGTGCTAACACAATGCTTTCGTCTTCACTGTCATTTCTCAGTTTACTTTGGAGCCTAGTATTACGTTTTTCACACGCCATTATTGTCACAATATTTCACACGACAACACAGAAAAGCACGATTTGAAGAGGAAAATAAGAGAACACATTAACATAACACTGAAAATAATATTTAGTTAATTGCAGCTGCGAAATACTTGGTGCAAATCTACATGCATGCCACAACTGTTTTACTGTACAACAATGAAAGACTGCAACTACAAAGGAGATTTTCTCTACAATTACGTGCTAGCAATAAACAATAGCTACACTAATTACACAAACTACAAGAAAAAAATCAGAAGATTCCAGTGAGGTATCCTCGGCTAAGAGTCGACATATGAAACGTCCCTTTTTGAAAAATTATACATGACTGTACTTAAACTGACATACAATATTTTTTAGCGCAACGCAATCTGACTTTCAAAAATCCCTACAAAAGAATGGCCCTGACTAACATTAACCTATACGTTTCACAAATCACTTACCTCACAAAAATCTTGGTTACTCGAACTACTGCAATACAGCGAGCACCACTACTGCCAGCAAACTACGGAAGGCACTAACTACTGATAGAGATAGTTAGCAAATGAAAGATATTAATAGAGAACAATCAATGTATTTACCTTAATAGTCATAATATATATAGCAGTTCATGACAAATTACAAAACTCCGCCATCTCTCTCCCCACATCCACCACTGCTGGCGGCTCACCTCCAACTGCGCAACGCTACGCGCTGTTCACATCCAGCTGCCGCTGCCCAACACTACAATGGCAGACAACAATGCAAACTAGCCACAGACTGCACACAGCACAGCCAGTGATTCTCACACAGAGCGCTACGTAACGTTGCCAATAAGAAAACATAAACAGCCTACTTACAGTATGATCACCTGAATAACTACACAAAAGAATGTGGGAGGTAGTGTCAGTCATCCCCATGCCTCTCGCACATCTCGTATGATCCGAACTACCAGGAAGTTCCCCGGTGTTGCTACCACCGCGCTGCAGCCTCACTGAACACTCGCGTCAGCGCGTGACAGCTCTATGGCGGCGCCACTCGTCAGCGACATTCCGCCAAATCGCAGACCTGGGAACCTGGCGTGGGTGGGGCGCCGCCTCCTGACCAGCGCAGAACAACATTGTGTCAACTTGCACGGACACTGAACCGAGGGTGTCTTCTCGAGTTTACCTCGGCTCTCCTCCTAAACTTGGTTGAGGCGCTCTCTCCCTGTTGCTATGGCCAATCGCAGGGTATGGTCCCAACGCACTCCGTGACAAAACTATAATAGTAAATTTGGCTCCCACCAAGTTGGTAAAATCTGGGCTGGTCCATCCATAGGCTAGAGCAAGTGTGAACTGCCCTGCAACTTTGTTCTCACGAATGTCCCGAGCGCGCCAGAACTGGTGATTAAGAAGTAAAAGGAAAGTCTGGGCTATGGCTCCCAAAAATGTGTTGAAAGATGTTATAGGATCCTCAGGTCTGCAGAAACAGTTCCAGTGTAACGGAATGTCCAGCCGTACAAGTGGGTTACTGACAGGCAGTACCGCACCCTGCTGGATTTCGAGCCAGCTGACCGCTGTTAAGAGGATCAGCGTTGGCCACCACCTAGCGTAGCTTCCTTCCTCGCACAGATGAAGGGGAAGTAATATGAAGGTAATGACGTAGTAAGTTTGATCGTATAACGAGAAAGAGTCTGCACCCACGGTTCAGGTGTAGCGTCTTTAATCAGTAATAAAAACGTCATCGGTACCGGCTTCGAAACCCCGCCATCGCTTAAATTTCTAATAAAAATAATCAGCAGTAGCGGCAGAAGATTTCCACTATAAAAAGCCACCCTCATTCTGCCAACGGCCTTGTCACAATGGGCGGAGTACTGACAGCAGTTCAGGGCACTCTCTCGCCATTGGTGTGGGAAACTGCCCCTAAAGCCTAAAGAATTAGCAATGACCAACGGCATGAGAATCCAGAAGACAATTGAAAAAAAACTGCATTAAAGGCACGTAATGTGTATCCACAGCGCATGTGAGCTGTAATAGAAAGAATATCATGACGACCTTTCCATTGGTATAAGATTCCGGAATAGTTCCCCATTCGGATCTCCGGTATGGGACTGCCAAAGTGGATGTGACCATGAGGAAAACATTGAATAACCAACAAAAAGATAACATTCTACGATTCGAGGTGTGGGATGTCGGAAGTTTGAATGTGTAAGGGGAGCTAGAAAATCTGAAAAGGGAAATGCAAAGCTCATTCTAGATATAGCTGGCGTCATTGAAGTGAAAGAAGACAAGGATTTCTTGTCAAATGTGTGTAGGGTAATATCAATAGCAGCAGAAAATGGTGTAACGAAAGTAGGGTTCGCTATGAACAGGAAGGTAGGATAGAGAGTGAGTTATTGTGAACAGTTCAGATCAGAGTCGACAGCAAACCAGCACCAACAACGGTACTTCAGGTATACATGTCGGACGTCGCAAGTTGAAGACGAAGAGACAGAGAAAGTATAAGGATATGGAACCGGTAATTCAGTACGTAAAGGGAGATGAAAATTTAACAGTTGTTGGGGCTGGAATCAGTTGTAGGGGAAGGAACAGAAGGAAGTGTTAGGAAGAATATGATCTTGGTACTAGGAATGAGGGAGGAAAAAGACTAATTGAGTTGTCCAATAAATTTCAGCTAGTAATAGCGAATGCTCTGTTCAAGAATAATGAGAAGAGGGGGTACACTTGGAAAAGGGCCTGAGGTACGGGAAGATTTCATCATGGTCATCCAGAGACTCCGAAATCAGGTACTGGATTGTAAGGCGCAACCAGGAGCAGATATAGACTCAGATCACAATTTGGTAGTGATGAAGAGCAACCTGAAGATTAACACGCTAGTCAGGAAGAATCAGTATGCAAAGAAATGGGATACGGATGTACTAAGGAAGGAAGATATACGCTCGAACTACTGTGAGGCTATAGATACTGCAATAAAGAACAGCTCAGTAGGAAGCTCCTTTGAAGAGAAATGGATATCTCTAAAAAGAGCATTCACAGAAGTTGGGAAGAAAAACGTAGATACAAAGAGGGTAACTGCGAAGAAACGACGGGCAACAGAAGAAATACTTCAGCTGATCCATGAAAGAAGGAAGCACAAAAATGTTCAGGGAAATTATGCAATACAGAAATACAAGTCGCTAAGGAATTAAATAAATAGGAAATGCAAGGAAGCAAAGACGAAATGGCTGCATGAGATATATGAATAAATTGAAAAAGAAATGATTTTCGGAAGAACTGACTTGGTATATCTAAAAGTCAAAACAACCTTCGGTGAAATTAAAAGCAAGGGTGGAAGCATTAAGAGTGCAATGGGAATTCCACTGTCAAATGCAGGGAGAGATCGGATAGATATAAAGAGCACATTGAAGACCTCTATGGGGGGAACATTTGTCTAATGTGATAGAAGAAGGAACAGAAGTTGATATAGAAGAGATAGGGGAACCTGTATTGGAATCAGGTTTTCAGAGAGCTTAAGGAGACTTAACCTCAAATAAGTCAGATGGGATAGATGACATTCCACCAGAATTTCTAAAATAACTGGGGGAAGTGGCAACAAAACGACTATTCAGGTTCGTGAGTAGAATGTCTGAGTCTCACGATATACCATCTGAGTTCCGGAAAAATGTCATCCACACAATTCTGAACACTGCATGAGCTGAGAAGTGCGAGAATTATCGTACGATCGGCTTAACAGCTCATGCATCGAATTTGCTCACAAGAATAACATACAGGAGAATGGAAAAGAATATTGAGAATGTATTAGATGACAATGAGTTTGGCTTTAGGAAGGGTAAAGGCGCAAGAGAGGCAATTCTGAGGTTGCGGTAGATAAAGGAAGGAAGCCTAAAGAAAGATCAAGACGCGTTCATAGGATTTGTCGACGTAGGAAAAAAAGGCTTCGAGAATGTAAAATGGTGCAAGATGTTCGAAAATCTGGGAAAACTAGGGTTCAGCTATAGGGAGAGACGGGTAATATACAATATGTACAAGAGCCAAGAGGGAGTAATAAAAGTGGATGAGAAAGAACGAAGTGCTCAGATTAAAAAAGGTATAAGACAGGGATGTAGTCTTTCGTCCTTACTGTTCAATCTGTACATCGAAAAGCGATGATGGAAATAAAAGAAAGGTTCAGGAGTGGAATTAAAATTCAAGGTGAAAGGATATCAACGATACAATTCGCTGATGACACTGCTATCCTGTGTGAAAGTGAAGAAGAATTACATGTTCTGCTGACTGGAATGAACAATCTAATGAGTACAGAATACGGATTCAGAGTAAATCAAAGAAATACGAAAGCAGTGAGAAGTAGCAGAAATGATAGCAGTGAGAAACTTAACATCACGATTAATGGTCACGAAGTAGATGTATTTAAGGAATTCAGCCACCTAGGCAGTGAAATAACCAATGACGGACGGAGCAAGGACATCAAAAGCACACTAGCAATGGTAAGAAGGGTATTCCCGGCCAAGAGAAGTCTACTAGTATCGAAATATAGGCCTTAATGTGAGGAAGAAACTTCCGACACGTACGTTTGGAGCGCAGCGTTGTATAGTAGCGAAACATGGATTGCGGGAAAACCCGAACAGAACAGAATCGAAGCATTTGAGATATGGTGCTACAGAGAAATGTTGAAAATAAAACGGACTGATAAGGTAAAGAATGAGGAGGTTGTGTGCAGGATCGGAGAGCAAAGAAATATGTGGAAAACACTGATAAGGAGAAGGGACAGGATGATAGGACGTGTTGAGACATGAGGGAATGACTTCCACGGTGCTAGAGGCAGCTGTTGAAGGTAAAAACTGTAGAGGAAGACAGAGATTGGAATACATCTAGCAAATAATTGTGGACGTAGGTTGCAGTTGCTACTACATTTACATCTACATTTATACTCCGCAAGCCCCCCAACGGTGTGTGGCGGAGGGCACTTTACGTGCCACTGTCATTACCTCCCTTTTCTGTTCCAGTTGCGTATGGTTCGCGGGAAGAACGACTGCAGGAAAGCCTCCGTGCGCGCTCGAATCTCTCTAATTTTACATTCGTGATCTCCTCGGGAGGTATAAGTAGGGGGAAGCAACATATTCGATACCTCATCCAAAAACGCACCCTCTCGAAACCTGGCGAGCAAGCTACACCGCGATGCAGAGCGCCTCTCTTGCAGAGTCTGCCACTTGAGTTTGCTAAACATCTCCGTAACGCTATCACGGTTACCAAATAAGCTTGTGACGAAATGCACCGCTCTTCTTTGGATCTCTATCTCCTCCGTCAACCCGATCTGGTACGGATCCCACACTGATGAGCAATACTAAAGTATAGGTCGAACGAGTGTTTTGTAAGCCACCTCCTTTGTTGATGGACTACATTTTCTAAGGACTCTCCCAATGAATCTCAACCTGGTACCCACCTTACCAACAATTAATTTTATATGGTCATTCCACTTCAAATCGTTCCGCACGCATACTCCCAGATATTTTACAAAAGTAACTGCTACTAGTGTTTGTTCCGCTATCATATAATCATACAATAAATGATTTACATGTAGATGTACTCTGAGATGAAGAGGAATTCGTGGCGGGCCCCATCAACGCGGTCAGAGGACTGATGACTCAAAAGAAAAAGGAAAAAAAATAAATTAAAAGTAAGGAGTAGGTAACCTAAGTGCCCAGTATGTTCATGTTGATGTACGGAATGAAGTAGAAAACAAAACGAAAATTTAACAGCGCGACAATCTTGTGATTATGGCCACGCGTCGGGAATTAACAGACGCGGAATGGTAGCTGTAGCTAGACACAGAGGTGGCTGACGAGAATGGCCTGCCACATCTCAATGTCCTGCAAACGTGTTACCGTTTTGCACGGAATGTCGCACTAACCGGTTCCACAATAATTTTCATTAAACACTGTACTGCACGAGCTGTCGAATGCATACTGAGCGTTTGTTCAAAGACTACCCTGCAGTCGACACATCCCGCCCTCTACATTTCCTTTTACTATCGTCGGTCTAGTGTTCTGTAGCAACTGTCGGTTGTTCCGTAGCGATCGGCAGATTGTTCCTTAGCAGTTGTCAATAGAGATGGGCAAACTCGTTCATCCATAGGAAGTAGTTCACTGCTGATCGTTATTTTTTGGGAACCGTTCATTTTTACTCGTTCACCGTTCATTTGTGCTTGGTATATGGTTCTTATGAAAAACTGAAAACTAGTAGTGTAGGTGACTGAAGGATGGAGGGCACCAAGGGGGGGCACTTACCTCCCCCCTGGAGTATAGAGTTTTTATTGATTACAGAATTCTTAACACATTTAGAAGCAATTTCCGTGATTCTGCAGAACCTGTCGTTTAGCCAACCGTAGCCTTGTGTGGCTGATCGCAGGGAAATAATATAGGGTGGCGCACGGAAAACCGGCCTCGAGTACAGACTGCTCGCCAATTACGGACGATGTGTTGCCCGTTACGAGCAGATACAACAAACAGACAAACATGTAATAATTAGGCAGTGAAGAAATAACAAGCTAATGCAAGCAACAATTGGGAAACAATCGATGACAATGTGTAGAGAGCTGGAGAAGAGAACATGAAAATCTCACGGGACGCGCATGGGCTATAGCACATGTAGTCTTGTAAACCTGTTGTTGGCTGTTTCCCAGCTTAATAGACCACAATTGTCTTGTATAAAATTCCTCATTTCGACTTCCACTACATAGCTATGCTACGTTGTAAACAATAATCATTTACACCCTATATATACTTCACGTTGTCTCTGACTTCGTAGGCGAAGTAGAGACTTTAATGGAAGCATAAAATAAAATGTGGTTTTCTCATATTTGCGTCACTTAGTAAAAATTAGGTTTTTATGTTGCATTATTAACGTTAATGCAACAATAATAATTATTATTATTAAGTTCGCAGTAATAAAGTTTTTGGTTTAAAAGCTCCTTCTGAACAAATGTTTTTGAGATAATAAGAAAATATTATTTTATGGCAATCTATGGCTTTTCAAATGGAGAGTCACCGCTTTTCCTACTGAGCCAAAATGACCCACAACCCACTTTTTCTTTTTTGTTCAAAGAAACCAAACTAGCAGGTAATGCAAATTGGAAACAACCAAACTTAAAAATAGTTAGAGCCTTCCTAAATCTAATGATTTGTATATGAAAGATACACGAAAATCGTTTTATATGAATTTTTTTACACTAAAAATTAAGCAAATTATTGAAAGTTAGCTGCTAAATCAAGTCGATAAAACCAAAAAACACATGAATAGCAAAAGAACTTGCCTTGTTATGTCTTCTGCTATTCATCGATATGCCCTTTTGTTACCTAAAAAGACGTACCTATTACATACAACGTAATTTTTATCTAATTTACGTAACTATAAAATACGTTTTGATTACCGGTCGTGGACGCTGAATAGCCAGAACCAAGAGCAAGAACAGTTTGGAACACATGTAAAATAGGCGAGCGCAGCGAACGAAACGAACAACTGGATACTGAACTAACTAGGAGCAGTCGGCAGTGGAACTGAGACAGGTGGTCATGCGAAGAACGACGAGTGCGGCCGAGGGAGACCGAGACTGAGACGAGCACGCGACCGAGGCTGGAACGAGAACTGCCGAAGTGACCGCCGCGACTGAAGTGAACTATGAACCGATCGTTCCTTGGAATTCGTTCCTCGGTCCTTTCGTTCATCTTCGTGAACCGTTCCTTTGCACCCGTTCGTTCGCGAACTACCCATCTCTAGTTGTCAAGCGGTGCACGACAGTGAGAGTGGAGAGTGGTGTGACTCCGGAAGGCGCGGCCGCCTCCTCGGGCCCGCCCAAGCGGGGTGCGTGACGCAGCGCCCCCGCGCGCCGGCCGGCGGCCAATCAGGGCTGAGAGGAAGCGCTCATCGGGTCGGCGGTCACGTAGCGGCCAGAGATAGCGCGCCGCGCACCGCCCGGACCCGGGCCGCGCTTTATCGCCGGCCGGCGCGTATTTTGCCTGCCGCGCGGGCGCCGGCTTTACGGGCGCCGTATTTTCTGCCGAGGCCACGAAAAAGGCGCACCGCGGTTCCGCCTCCACTCCAGGAACGCCGATCTCTGATGCCGTCGGGGGAACAGTTTCGTCTCCGGCAGAAGATAAGCTGCAACACAAAATAGCAGCGACTGCCAAATATAATAAGACACCCTGATTCGACAGTTCCCAGTACAGTGAGGTGAAAAAATTCGTGGAATAGCGATATACAGGTATACAGATGGTGCTATAGTTCAATTCTTTTATCTTGGCGGTTCGCGCATGCCCGCCCAGACGCGGGAGATTGCTGCGTTGCCAGTTGCACGCGCCAAGAGAAGCAGCGCGATAGTATAGTGTAGTTCGCAAACTTACGTTTAGGGGGGAGCGCGCAGTTTATGAAGTAAAGCCACCACGGGCGCATTAACCCTTTCGCTGTTACAGTGACGTGCTTCCCGCATTGCGTGCTGTGCGCGACTTTGTCATCACTGCACTGCTCGCCTGTGCAGAAACATGGCGTTTCGACTGCTTTGACACACTTTATCATTCGATTTCACAAAAACTATTTGGCCCAATAATTTGATTTTTACACATCTTCTTTACTGATACCTTCCCCCCATAAATGATAGATGTAGTAAACCATTGAACGAAATTTTGAAGAGTTTGCAGAGGTAAAAGTCCATAGCATATACTTTCCGTATGGTCGATTTTAGTTGCCACTAGAAATTTCAAAAAAATACAGTCAAACGAATAAAATTCATGAAGTAAGACACTTCGATATTGTTTTTAACTGAAGAAAATATTAAGCACCGAACAAGGTTTGAACTCAGAACCTGCCAAACACTATAACCATTACGCTAACGCAGCTCCTCATTCAATAGACCTTCCGAAGGACTTTAATATAGCATGCAAAATACCAACAAACACTGTTGGTATGACTATGAATTAGTCATGTTTCGTCGAAGTACAATAGGAAAGAAACAATTACCGCTGTTCTTTATTGCGAAAAAGCGGTTAGTGAGAATGATACAAACACCTTTCCTTGCTATCGTCTGAATTAGGAGGCTTATTGCTTGTTTGGTTCAATTAATAAATAGAATATGAAGCAATTGGTGTAAAGAATGCTTTTTCCAAACTCTCTGTAAAAGAAAGTCTGCTATCAAGACATTGCTTTTGTTCAATTACTTTATTTATGACTGAACGTTTCTAAAACTGAAGACACTCCTCCGTGCTCTGCACTGCAGTTGAGCTCTGGCAACGTCGTTCTCTGTTCATTGGCTGACTGTGTTTTGTGACGTCAGATGCGCAGAACGAACCTAAACTCGGCCGCCGTCGTAAATGACGCGCACTTTAGTATCGCGTACACAAGGTATAAAAGGGCAATGCATTGGCGGAGCTGTCATTTGCACTCAGGTGATTCGTGTGAAAAGGTTTCCGACGTGATTATGGCCACACGTCGCGAATTAACAGACGCGGAATGGTAGCTGTAGCTAGACGCAGGGGACATTCCATTTCCGAAATTATTAGGAATTCAATATTCCGCGATCCAAAGTGTCAAAGGTGTCGAGAATACCAAATTATTGTCATTCATCTTACCATGGACAACGAAGTGACGAAGGGCCTTTGTTAAACAACCGTGGGCAACGGCGTTTGCGTAGAGTTGTCAGTCCTGACAGACAAGCAACACTGCACAAAATAGCCGCAGAAACCAAAGTGGAACGTACGACGAGCCGGCCGGTGTAGCCGAGCGGTTCTAGGCGCTTGAGTCTGGAACCGCAGGACCGCTACGGTCGCAGGTTCGAATCCTGCCTCTGGCATGGATATGTGTGATGTCCTTAGGTTTACGTAGTTCTATGTTCTAGGGTACTGATGACCTCTCATGTTGAGTCCCATAGCGCTCAGAGCCACTTGAACCATTTTTGAACGTACGACGAAAGTATCCATTAGGACAGTGCGCCGAAATCTGATGTTAATAGGCTGTGGCAGCAGACGACGTTCGCGTCTCTATTTGCTAACAGCACGATATCGCCTGCAGCGCGTCTCCTGGGCGCGTGGCAGTATCGGCTGGTCCCTTGACGACTGTAAAGCCGTGTCCTCGACGGAAGAGTGCCGATGTCAGCTGGTGAGAGCTGACGGTACGATTGGAGTGTGCTACAGACCTAAGATGTCAACGAGGCACTGTGCAAGCTGCTGGTGGCTCCATAGTCGTATGATGTAGTGCCAACCGGTTGTTGGCTGGAAATGTCAGTGTTCCGCTACTTCGAGATCATATGCATCCATTCGTGGACTTCATGTTCCTAAATAAAGATGGAATTTTTGTGGATGAGAGTGTGCCACAGTTGTTCACGATTGGTTTGAAGAACATTCTGGACAATTTGAGCGAATTATTTAGCCTCTCAGATTGCTCGACATGAATCCCTTCCAAAATTTTTGGCACATAATCGAGAGGTCAGTTCGTGCACAAAATCCGGGCCGGTAACACTTTGGCAATTACGGACGCCTATAGATGCAACGTGGTGCAGTACTTCTGCAGAGGACTTGTAACGACTTGTTGAATCCACACCACGACGAGCTGCTGCGCTACGCTGGGTAGAAGCACGTCCGACACGGTACTACGTGGTATCCCACGGCTCTCATCACCTCAAACTGTGTACTTAGCTACGCTCACGTTGTATTTCTTGTTACACAGAACCGCAGCGGCCGTTGAGTGTGACAAGATACAAATTGCTGAGTATCTGAGTAGTCAACAACAAATATTCAATGCTAAGAATATACAAATGGAAAATATTCGAGCATCTTTCAATACGCGTCGAACGAGTATATTTCGAGCAAGGTCTTAAGGTATGGTAAAGACCCAACGTGGTTTAACAGCCGCCTTAGGAAACTGCTGCTCCATCTCAGATTCAAGAGAAGCCAAAACCTAGGTAAGAAAACAAAAGCTGAAGAAAGCGAAAGTGAGCGTAAGGAGAGCAATGACAAAAGTGTTCAGTGACTCTGAAAGTAAAATATTGTCATCCGATCCGAGTAAATACCCTAAGAGGTTTTGGTCTTATGTAAAATCAATAAGCGGTTCGAAAGTGTCCATTGATTCACTCAGAGAGCATACCGACACCGAATCGAAAAATAATAGACGGTCGGAATACTGAATTCAGTTTTGCGTAATTGTTTCACCATGGAAGATCCTAGAACAGTCCCTCCTTTGAATCATTATATGAACGTCCAAGTGGTAGATATTGAGGTAACCGATCGTGGAATAGAAAAGCAACTGCAGTGGTGGAAAGGCGCCGTAGACAACGGTCCTCAGGTTGATGCCGTGTTTCTTGACTTCAGGATGGCATTTGACACAGTCCCATACTGCCGCTTAGTGAAAAAAATACCAGATTATCAAGTACCTGACTATATTTGAGACTAGATACAACATTTCCTTAGAGATAGAACTCAACACGTCGCTTTTAACGCAACAAAATCGACGGATGTAAAGGTTTTAGACATCTTTTCAAGTCTCAGACATGTATGATGTATACATACAGACCGAAGCGACGCATAAAAATTTGTATCAAAGCTGGGATTCGATCCAGAGTCTCCTGCTGATTGGACAGATGTGCTCTCTACGCCACCCTCGCATAGTAGACTTGCCCAACTCCACGGGCTACCCTAGCATGCACAACAGCTCAATCCAAATCTCCATTCACACCTCAGGCCACTTGGTATCCCCTTAAACTGGAAATTTTTTATTCGTTAGTTCAGCAAAGGACTTGGAAGAACAGCTGAACGGAATGGACAGTGTCTTCAAAGAAGGGTATAAGATGAACATCAACAAAAGCAAAACGAGGATAATGGAATATAGTCGAATTAACTCAGGTGATGCTGAAGGAATTAGATTAGGAAATGAGACACTTAAATTAGTAAAGGAGTTTTGCTATTTGGGGAGCAAAATAACTGATGATGGTCGAAGTAGAGAGGATATAAAATGTAGACTGGCAATGGTAAGGAAAGCGTTTCTGAAGAAGAGAAATTTGTTAACATCGAGTATAGATTTAAGTGTCACGAAGTCGTTTCTGAGAGTATTTGTATGGAGTGTAGCCATGTATCGAAAAGAAACATGGACGATAAATAGTTCGGACAAGAAGAGAATAGAACCTTTCGAAATGTGGTGCTACAGAAGAATGCTGAAGATTAGATGGGTAGATCACATAACTAATGAGGAGGTATTGAATAGAATTGGGGAGAAGAGGAGTTTGTAGCACAACTTGACTAGAAGAAGGGATCGGTTGGTAAGACATGTTCTGAGGCCTCAAGGGATCACCAGTTTATACTGGAGGGCAGCGTGGAGGGTAAAAATAGTAGAGGGAGACCAAGAGAAGAATACACTAAGCAGATTCAGAAGGATGTAGGCTGCAGTACGTACTGGGAGAAGAAGCAGCTTCCACAGGATAGAGTAGCATGGAGAGCTGCATCAAACCAGTCTCAGGACTGAAGACCACAACAACAACAACTGTGAATCATGAGGTTTCAGTTACTGCACCGTCTGGATCTTGTAGTGGTACCAGTTTAAAATAGACCGCAAAACTCTCCCTACTGTTGATTATGGTATGGACAACTCTGGTGACACTGCACGCGCGTTAACACGTGCTGCACTGTCAGGTACTGCAACAGCAACCTCATTAATAACTGCCACCGCGATAAGACGCCTTCCTCTTCGAGGTACCACACCAAACTCACCCTTTTTTCGAATTTCATTATCATCTTCTTTATCCATTTAATGACATCGGGGTTACCCTCAAGTCCGCAGCTCGTGGTCGTGCGGTAGCGTTCTCGCTTCCCACGCCCGGGTTCCCGGGTTCGATTCCCGGCGGGGACAGGGATTTTCTCTGCCTCGTGATGACTGGGTGTTGTGTGCTGTCCTTAGGTTAGTTAGGTTTAAGTAGTTCTAAGTTCTAGGGGACTGATGACCATAGATGTTAAGTCCCATAGTGCTCAGAGCCATTTGGTTACCCTCAATCGGCAAAACGAGAAGTTAAACAGTCAAGTGAATCGGTGAATTTAAAGGGTCAAAATGAAGAAGTTAACTGTAAAGTAGAGGGACTTAGTACACAGGTTAGTGATGTGGTAAAGAAATAGGAGGACCGAATTACTGCTTTGGAGAAAGATTTGCAAGACAGGATGGATGCTGTGCAGACGGGTTGTGGTAATAGAGCAAAAGAGACGGAGTCTGTATTGAAATTAATGCCCAATAGCCCATCTAGTTCAGTGCCAGAAGAGTATCACTCGTGAAATCTGAGATGAGCAGCCTGCACTCAGCAGTTGTTAAAGAGACAGAAATCAGAGAAAGGGACGTTGCATCAGTTTAGGCCACACTGTGTACCGTTGCAATGAATCAGGGAGAGGAAGTGGCTATGAACTTCATACAGAGTCCTGAACTGAAGTATTTTCGTCGGGCAAGCGAGTAGCACGTGGCAGATTTTTTAGCTTCCCGCAATGTCTGGTTCGCTGAAGGCAAGTCCGAAGAGTCAACAGTTAAATTTGTTACGCGGTAGCTCAATGGAGGCTCACAGACGTGGGCGAATCAAAATGCGGCAGCGTTTATTGACTTCGTCGCGTTTGAGGGCACTCTTGCTGAGTAAATACTAGGTTGTAGGGTTGTTGTTGTTGTTGTGGTCTTCAGTCCTGAGACTGGTTTGATGCAACTCTCCATGCTACTCTATCCTGTGCAAGCTTCTTCATCTCCCAGTACCTACTGCAACCTACATCCTTCTGAATCTGCTTAGTGTATTCATCTCTTGGTCTCCCTCTACGATTTTTACCCTCCACGCTGCCCTCCAATACTAAATTGGTGATCCCTTGATGCCTCAGAACATGTCCTACCAACCGGTCCCTTCTTCTTGTCAAGTTGTGCCACGAACTCCTCTTCTCCCCAATCCTATTCAATACTTCCTCATTAGTTATGTGATCTACCCATCTAATCTTCAGCATTCTTCTGTAGCACCACATTTCGAAAGCTTCTATTCTCTTCTTGTCCAAACTATTTATCGTGCATGTTTCTTTTCCATACATGGCTACACTCCATACAAATACTTTCAGAAATGACTTCCTGACACTTAAATCTATATTCGATGTTAACAAATTTCTCCTCTTCAGAAATGCTTTCCTTGCCATTGCCAGTCTACATTTTATATCCTCTCTACTTCGACCCTCATCAGTTATTTTGTTCCCCAAATAGCAAAACTCCTTTACTACTTTAAGTGTCTCATTTCCTAATCTAATTCCCTCAGCATCACCCGACTTAATTCGACTACATTCCATTATCTTCGTTTTGCTTTTGTTGATGTTCATCTTATATCCTCCTTTCAAGACACTGTCCATTCCGTTCAACTGCTCTTCCAAGTCCTTTGCTGTCTCTGATAGAATTACAATGTCATCGGCGAACCTCAAAGTTTTTATTTCTTCTCCATGGATTTTAATACCTACTCCGAACTTTTCTTTTGTTTCCTTTACTGCTTCCTCAATATACAGATTAAATAACATTGGGGAGAGGCTACAACCCTGTCGCACTCCCTTCCCAACCACTGATTCCCTTTCATGCCCCTCGACTATTATAACTGTCATCTGGTTTCTATACAAATTGTAAATAGCCTTTCGCTCCCTGTATTTTACCCCTGCCACCTTTAGAATTTGAAAGAGAGTATTCCAGTCAACATAGTCAAAAGCTTTCTCTAAGTCTACAAATGCTAGAAACGTAGGTTTGCCTTTCCTTAATCTTTCTTCTAAGATAAGTCGTAAGGTCAGTATTGCTTCACGTGTTCCAAAACTTCTACGGAATCCAAACTGATCTTCCCCGAGGTCGGCTTCTACCAGTTTTTTCATTCGTCTGTAAAGAATTCGCGTTAGTATTTTGCAGCTATGACTTATTAAACTGATAGTTCGGTAATTTTCACATCTGTGAACACCTGCTTTCTTTGGGATTGAAATTATTATATTCTTCTTGAAGTCTGAGGGTATTTCGCCTGTCTCATACATCTTGTTGTAGGGAGGCAGGTGCAACTGCAGAGCGGTTTCCTGAATCAGCAGTGTTACAGCAAAAATCAGGAGAGTATGCGCAAGTTTCGAGAGACTGAACAGCAAAAATTAATGCACGCAGGCCGAACGTTTGGCGTTTGGACGGAGATTTCCACTCTAAAGAGGCCCATTCCTGATTATTTGTAGTGGGATTTTGTCCACAGCTCCACGGAAATCATAAACCGTTTTCTCGACTTCTTGGTGCAACTAGACTGCGGCATGTGTTCTCGAAACAGGGGAATGGGTGATATGAGAAATAATGGAAATAACAGGGGAAATAGGGATTGGTGGGAAGTGCAGAATGCTGATCGGGAGCGCTTCCAGCATGATGTCAACAATTTTCAACAAATTCCCATAGCCATGTAAATCAGCTGAACAGAGAAATGCCTGACAATAGTAGGCTAGCCGGCGATGTTAACCAAAATTGGAAATAACCAGCGGCAGCAGCCGGGAAACTGACTTGTATGCCAACAGTGGTTCATAAAAGACGATCAGAGAAGGATTTTTCATACGGTACAATGTTAGTGCTGATAATGTGGAAGCTGGAGTGTTCAACATGGAGGCAGTACTGAGAAGGGAAGAGTTGATGATGATGATGATGGTGGTGGTGTGATGTGTGTGTCTGGTTTCGGGGCGCTCCACAACGCAGTTATCAGCGTCCGTACAAATTCTCACTCCTTACACTGTCCAGTCTCGTCAATTTTCCGAAGGAAGATGAAATGAGGGGACAACAGAAAATCCGCGACCCGACTAGGAATCGAATCCAGCACTCCGTGATCCAGAGGCAGCAACGCTAACCACTAGACCACGAGCTGCGGACAAGTGAAGAGTGGTGGAGTAACTGGGGGAAGGCAACATGAAAGTAAACTTAGAGACAGAGGCAGAGAATTGTATCTCTAGATGATGGTTTAAATGTTTTATTTAAAATAATTTGGAAATTTGTGGTAAGATCTTTTGGGGCCAAACTGCTGAGGTCATCGATCCCTGGGCTTACACACTACTTAATCTAACTTAAACTAACTTACGCTAAGGGCAACACACACACTCATGCCCGAGGGAGGAGTCGAAACTCCGACAGGGGGAGCCGCGTGAACCGTGACAGGATGCCTCAGATCGCGCAGGTGCCCCGAGCGGCTGTCTTATTTAATCTGAAATTTATGAGGAGGATAACCATATCGGTGTGGCAGCACTAGAGCTGAACAATTAGAGAGAAGAATGATTAACGGCAACAAACGACCAAAGCAATGTAAATTTTTGTGTGAACCTAGCTAAAGTAATTCCAGTGTTAAATGATTTTGTTCAAAATGGTTCGAATGGCTCTGAGCACTATGGGACTTAACATCTGAGGTCATCAGTCCCCTGGAACTTAGAACTACTTAAACCTAACTAACCCAAGGACATCACACACATCCATGCCTGAGGCAGGATTTGAACCTGCGACCGTAGCGGTCGCGCGGTTCCAGACTGAAGCGCGTTCAGAAAGAGGAACCTGTCATGGTCGAAGTATTGGTCAGACGTAAAAACAGATTTGTGTATGGTGATGAATTATTTGCCGAACAGCGGGATGCTGCAATAGGAACTGTTACAGGCGCGGTGAGTGGCACACTGTGTCTTACGAGCATAATTCTAATAATAGTTTGAACGCTGCTGATAGGTACGACGAAATTAAAGCATTCATCATTGTTGATGGTAAAGAGAAATTTTTGTAGATAATTTGTATTCTGATTGTCTCCAGGAAAAGGAGTGTGACACCAAGGTCAGATTATAGAGCAGGTTGTTACCAGAAAGGTGGACAACTGAAAAACTTGGAGTAGCAAGGAAACTGTGTAGTTTGGGCGAAAGATAGCAAGAATTTTGTGGTGCTTTCCACGAGATATTTAGTGATGATGATGATGATGATAATGATAATGATGAGCCTCCAAGCTATGTATTAGTCAATACATTATAGTTATATTAATAGTTTTAAGAAAATTTAGAATGATTTATTGGCCGAGACAGAGCTAAAGAAAGAGTATGTCGAAAAAGTTCAGCCTATTTGTAGCTGTCAATGATGTAGTAGTAGACTGTCATGTTGACTCAGGGAGTGATGTGAGTTGCGTCCCTAAATCATCCTTCAGTCATATTAATGATGAAGATGTAGTGTATTTAGTTTTCAGTGATAAAAAAAAATAAGACGGCTACTGGAACCTACAGCAGACGCGTAACAAGTGAAGCTATCTTTAAAATGAATACTGATGGTGTCACATAGGTCGTTGATTTTCTGTGGTGCCAAGTCTGAGTACCAATAATTGTAAGAGATAGATTTTCTGGCCAAATACGCAGGTGATATCAGTCACCACCATAGATTCATTGAAATAAACACTGCCACCAACTGGAAGTACGTCAGATTCAAAGATTCACTTGCTGGTGAAAAGTTGGTAGCAAGCTTTACATAAATAGAAAATTAAGTATTTGGGTTTTTTAATTCTTTTATGTGTGTCCATTGTGAGTATTATCCTTACATATAATTGATCCTTTGCTCTGATTCTTAGAGCACAGAGGTTGCACTGGGTTTTGTGGACTTAATAATTTGTGGGATTTAATGTCGTTTTTGGTTGGTTTTTGTTTGCAATGTTCATCCTTTGTATGATGAAAGCTGATGTGTCAGTTCATTTGTTCATTTGTTTACACTGAGAGAACTTTAACTGAAGTAACGTTACATTCGCTGATACGTGCATTGTTGAGGTCGGTGTTCTTTCAAAATGGTTCAAATGGCTCTGAGCACTATGGGACTTAACATCTGAGGTCATCAGTCCCCTAGAACTTAGAACTACTTAAACCTAACTAACCTAACGACATCACACACATCCATGCCCGAGGCAGGATTCGAACTTGCGACCGTAGCCATCGCGCGGTTCCAGACTGAAGCGCCTAGAACCGCTGGGCCGCAACGGCTGGCGGTGTTCTTTATGAGTGAAGACACAGATCACAGTATCAGAAGTAAAAAACAGCAGTCGTGTGTCTTGTTCTCAGTACCATGGCTGCACATGTGTGTGTCTCTTGTCTGATGAACTTTTACCGTATGAGTTTGGTCTATCAAGTGAGGGTTTACATAGTCTCACCTGCGCGGGGACATGTTTAGATTAAAGGATCAGATAGTTCATGGGTGGCGTTTGCTTCTTTATTAGAGAACCGTCTGGATGTGTCTGCTGATATCACACAAACACCTAAGGCAACAACCAATCCACTAAGTGAGTGTGAAGTGAAAATTGTGTTAAAAATGTTATTTCCGTCGACGAATAAGAAAAAAATTGCGTAATACCACTAAAGACTACATCAGACTGAAGGAAAGGGGCATATAATAGAAGAGAAACACTTTCTTTTGTAAATTCAGTTTTATTGTTTAATCGGCTCATTTGTAACACAGGCACTGACTATTTAAATTTGATACAGTGCCTTCATACTGCACTATCTTATTTGCATACGAAGGGTTACTGTCACCCACAAACAGGTACACATGAAATTAGTTTATTTATTATGTCTTTGATGTGTAAATGTGTTGTTTCATCTTGTTTCAAACTGCTACACTTACAAATGTACAGATGTCTAGTTTAGGATACGAAATACACACTACACATGTTGCCCTTGCTGATGCGCAAAATGTGACACTTTTTTGTTTATGTATGTTGTATTTTGGTGATTACTATATGGATCTCTTTGATAAATTGGTTCATTTCTTGGTACTGCTTCCATATCTTGGTCGCTGCATGAAATACAAGGTAAGTGGTGATACTATGGTATGACATATCATATATGACCATAGATGATGTTTTTTAATAATGAGTGGAATTCAGTTTGAGAAGCTCCACAACACAGAGGCTGGGTGAGAACAGTCACAGGTAGGGAAATGGGGAGGGGGTGGGGGGAGAAGGGCACATGGGTGGTCTACAGTGGTGGAGCGGCTGACTAGCGTTGGCGTCTTTTCAAGCCACGTGGACCTGTCTGATTCAAAATGGTGGACATGATGTCCGTTCCGCCACTAGAATGCCCAATGACATGTCTGCACACCTACAGGACAAATTGCGATAGATATGGAGAAGGATGGTATGTCAAATTAAAGGGGAAATTAACATGATTCTGCTAGTACGTGGATATGTTTTGTCGTTAACATTTGTGAGACGATACAGTACCATGAAATTTATGCAACTAAAAATCAGCAAATCGTTAGTAGCTTTTATAGGATACAGGTTCAAAAGAGATCAGACCTTCAAATTGTATCTCTCAGTAATGGACGTCGTTTGAACTATTTAAATGTATCACATCATAATTAATTAAGCTGTGAGACACTTTTTAATTGAACGATAATTGACATCTTTGCCTAATTCAATACAAAGACACATACACAATTAGCAAGGCAGTACACATTGATGGTTTAGCTTACACATCAGATCCAACATTTAGTTCATAAGATTTATAATTTTTAATTTACATTTTGATTAATTTTTTATTAATTAGCAAAATTTCAACTCATACTTAAAATTGTCATTGCTATTAATTCTGAGTAACTCAGTGGAAAGAGGGGGAAAATCCTATACTTATATTTATTGTAATAACTGACAGCATATTCAGGTTTTTTATATCATTGATGTACAGAAATTTGTGAATCAGGCTGGTAAAAATACAGTCTTTAATTAATGTAGATGCAGTACGGTTTCGTGGATGGGAGGACCAAGGCCTTACAAGGGTGATGGCCATCCTGCATGCGCCTACAGTTTGTTTTGGGCTCAAGAGGTAAGATCTATGCTGGTTGGAGCCGTGATCCTGCTGTATATATTCTCTCTGATATACATTTTTCACGCCATCGCTGGAGGAAATATTTCACGCGAGTCCGTAGAGACTGAAGAGTTCTACTGCAGCAGTCAGGACTCTTATTTATTTCTGGCAGTAGTTCAGCAGGACTTGTATTTTTGTGTGTGAAGTTGATCTGGACTCTGAATTTATGCACTGAGTCTAAACTTCAACTCAATTTGTCACAGTGGGACTTTTAATATGTCTGTAACTGATCAACACTTAGGTTTAGTGCACTGTGTGTCTATCATTTATGAGTTAGTGTGGAGTTTAGCTTCTGTTAATTTTTAGTTGTGGACACTGTCTGTTTTTTCAAGCTACAAGGGCTCTTTGGAAAGTCCGATGGGTCGCAAAATGGAAATGACAATGAAAATTCCATGAAGCTTTGCATAGATGTGTTGCACAGTGTCTCTTGCATGCCTGTCGATCACGTTACATAGCTCGTTTCAGTTCTGAGCAAGTAAAGATGCCTAGAACAACTGTGTCTCCCACAAAGCATTGGGGACAGCTGTATGGTTTCGCCTGATTTCGCGCAACCCCACATAACTTACCTGTCATGCATTTCCTTCTTCGTGACAATTCTCGACCGAGGATGCCCCTGCTGCCTTTTCGACAGGAAGTGTTTGATCCCCCACCATACAGCCTGGACTTGCTCCCTCCGATGTTCATCTCTCCTTACATGAAACGCTGGCTATGAAGACATTTTGGTGTAGATAATGAACTAACTGCAGACCAGCACAGAGAAACGGCTGCCTTCTATGACGAGGATATTGGAAAGATGGTACAATGCTACGACAAATGTTTAAGTCGGAGTGGCGACTATGTAGAGAAGTAGCTGGAAAGTGTAGCAAACTGTCGCTAATAAAACATTTTCGATTTTCACTGTGGATTCGATTTCGCGACCTATTCAACCTTACTTTCTGAATAGCCCTCATATTTTATTTATTAATTTTACATACTGTCTTCGCTAACCACTGTAAGGGACCTAAGCTATTTTCAGATCACTTAATGTCAAAGTCACTTTTAGCAGGATATGAATTATTGTGTGGACTTTACAGACAATAAACTTTAGTCGTTTAATTTCAGTAATTATAGATGGGGTACGTTATTTAACGTGGGGTGTATCTAAGTAGCAATTATTTGCCTGCCTGGTTAATACGTCAGAAGTTAATTTATTAGTTTATTTTATTTGAAAAGCATACAATTATTAGGCACAGACTTCATACCACCTCCAGAATAGACAGTGAGGAGCCATTATTGCCACAAACAGTACACATAAAAGTATACATTTCACCATAGAGGAAGAAACATCCAGTTATATTTCTTGGATGTAACAATAAAGAAAGATGAGTGAATAAGCACGAATTTGACATAAACAAAAAGCCAAGAGCAACACACAATTATACATGCCACATCAAACCACCCACAAAACCAGAAACTAACAGCTTTCCAATAAATGGTGCAAAGAGTGAATAAATACTACTCAGCAGAGACAACTAGAAAAAAAGAAATGGAAACAATAGAGCTTATAGCAAAAGACACAATGGATAAAACACCCACATAATACAAAAATACGACCACAAAATCAAAATAAAGCTAAAAAGTCGAAATAAACAGAGAACACAAAAACCACAAAACTCCAGAAACAACATAGACGCTACAGTACATACAAATGCACAGAACAGGAACATCCATGTCGTAGCTAGCAAACAAACAAATACATATACATAAATCAACACAAAGAACAGCAAATATGCTGAGGAAACAAGGATTACACATTTCATACAGAACAAGAAATATACTCGTCGCATATACAAGTATCAGCAGAAAAACCATACAAATATCAGGGAGCTGATGTACACCAGTCAGAATATCAAGACTGCAAATCAGTGTGTTCGGGGATCACAGACAGAAATTTCATAACTAGATACAAAGAACACATAAGCCGCTGGAAATATGAAAATAATCTCTCTACCTTTGCTGAATATCCAATAAAGCATGGATGTGGAACACAATATGCAAGTTGGAGGATGAATGATCACAACAGAAAACTCCTAACATTATACGAAAATTGTCACACACAGAGAGCCCTTGCAGTGAACAAAGGAAGTAATAAATAACCAAATCAAGTAACTGACAACTCACTGAACATATTAGCCACTAAAAGAATAACAATTAGAGATGTAGAATATACCCAGACTAAATAATAACTTAAAAAAATAAAAGCCACACACACACACACACACACACACACACACACACACACACACACACACGAATACATACATACACACGCACGCACGCACGCACGCAGGAACACGCATACACACGCATGCACATGTCCTTCTCACCACAACACCACAACACAAACAAAGGCGAAAGAAAAATACATAGTGACAGCTGATAACGCTGCACCAGACCAAAACATGCTGAACAGTAGAAGCGAGGTGCTAAGCCAAAACGTGCTCGTGAAACGCCGAAAGCCAGACATCCTGGGTATGCAAACCATCTAAGTACATTTCTAGGACAGCTCATACGCTCCAGTAAGACCACAGGTCCTAAGCAGGAAGAAATAGTAATTTAACCTTACCAAAACTGTACCACAAAAAAGTTGTTTACCACATAACAACAAAAACTGTAGTCTAGTAACAAATTTGTAATTATTATATGACGATTATTATGTACAAAACAAATATGTATTACAGGTCACTGAAGATACTTGACAAATAAAAAGAAGCGAAACGTGTATGTCACGATAAAAACAGTCCTTCATTAGGTGCATTAGACGAACACATCCCAAGAACAAAATAAAAATTAAGATGATACGAAAGCGCAGAATCCATAAATCTAATAGGAGTGACCGCGGTGAAAATAAGTTAACTTCCGATGATAGCAGACTACGACAGAGTTTCCTGTTTCTGCGCATGTGCAGGGTTCAGCATATTCTAGATCTTAGAACTCCGTAGTCGGCACAGTCAACTGATCATTGACGTCGCTGGTCCATTCGCGATGTGATTGACGCCTGATTTACACGCAAGCACGTGACGCGCACGCATAACGAGTAGTCAATTTTGGCCAGACAGTCATTTGTTTAAAACTGGCTTAAAGTGGTTAGGGAGTGACTTTCGCTAGAGTCGGCACACGTTACATGCTTCTATAAAGCGTAATTCCTCGATTATTTGTACGAGACGACGTGAAGGGAGTCCGTACAAAAGATTTTCAAACACGTTTAGGCGTTATATTTGACGGTTATTGACGTCATCTGCTTGTTCTCGGTGGACCTCTCACTGTTTTGTTTACTCCAATCGGTACCTACAGCTGTGCATCCCGTAGACAGCGCTGCGTTTAAGGTCAGTACTTACACAGCCCTCCCAGCGGCAAGAATTTCGTTGCTCGTTAAACTTGAGACAGTTCCAACTAATTTGTTCCGCTGGGAACTTTCCAGACAGTACAAAGTCTGCTACTCTGCTCGGAATACATTGCCTAAGATATTTTTCTTCTTAAAAGTACCATATTTCACGGGAATAGGACTGGTCTGCTTTCGCGCAAGAGGACCAAGTTTGTTCGGAGGTAATGAATAGTCACAGTGCTCAGTGAACAAACTTCATAAAAGCATCCCTCACCCATTCAACCTGACTGTGCGTAAAGTGGACTAGAGACGGTGTTGCAGATTTCACCGTGATAACAGGCGTGGGATACATACAGTAGATACAGTTCTGATATACTCGTAGAAAATGTAGTCGCCATGCAGTGATCAATAACTGCATGTAAAATAGTGTCTAGTCCGGCTTATTTCCAAAATACACACCTTCTAACCTCTGTCCCCCTACATTTTGCTGCTTCTTGTTGAAACAATTTTCTTTGCGGTGGTGAGACATGGGTAAGGAATGACTGACAAAGAGAACACGCTACGAACTAAGATGACCGTGTTGCCTAAAATAAAAAGTGTCTCTTTTCCTTATGAATAATAAATTCATCAGTTCTTCAAATCACGTGAAAAGGTTCCTTTGGAGTAAGAACAATTCATACCGTTTTCTTCCGTTATTGAGTTCGTAATTAGCACACGTCATAACAGTGGCTACACCCAACCATGTTCATTGCAGCAGTTACGTTCAGTTCCCTTTTCACACTAAAGATTACCGTTACTATACTGCTTTTCCGAATCAAACTATCACATTATAGAAGTTCACGATCTTCGTAATAACTGTTCAAGCTACCGTACACCCACAAACAGATGCTACCGGCTAGAAATGACGATACTCTTTCTCCACCACACGAACTCTCCGCGAATTAACAGATTAGTCACTCGCTTTGTCCTGCCACCCGACAGAAACCTTCCAAACCCATATATTTTTCAACATCTACAGACTGTCCATTATTTTTTGGTGACTCGGCTGCCATGATCGCTCCACGTGGAACCTGAGCAAATAACTCCTTCGTCTCACATAAACACTCACGCACGTTAGCTATTGGGCATTATTGAAAGAAACAGCGAGACAATGCCTCCTGCCTCCGAATGCTCCCGAAACTCAGCGTGCGACTGACTACGTCATACCACTAGCGATAAAAGTATCCCTTACAAGCTTGCGGACTACCAAATAACTACGAACCCTCAGACTCAGAGTTGCAATATTACAAGTTTTGGCTGGTTTCGTTGTCTAGGAGCTGGGATACGTAGTTGCCGCATTACAGACCAAATACTGCTGACTCTACAGTATACGACAAGAATACACACATGAATCGAATGGTCGAAGGTTTCTATCACCCGGCAATTGCAAATTATGAAAGTAAAATATAAATTTATCAATGAAAGACTGCAATTAAATAAAATCTGCAGGTACTATCTTAACGACTTTAAATGATGAGTACGATAGTAGAAGTACTTTTGAGAATGCGGTGTATTTCTACAAAACACTTGTTGGTGTCGATGGTCCAGCAATTAAATAAAATATAAGTTGAATAACAAGGAAACAATAGATTCCTACAACACGTAAGTAGTTATGAACAACAACACAGCACACTCCGTCTTCACTGTAGAAGCCACGGAAATCTCACCAGTTCACAAGTCGGCACTCCGAAGTATTTCTGTCTCTCGCGACCACGCGCAGACCGCTCCACACTCTCCAAGTCTCTGTCGCGACCGTGCGACCATCGCGCCGTCACGTCCAGCACTTTCAGTGTCCTGTCCCATACTGTCCAGAACTCCCCCGTGTCCTCTCCGGAAAGGATGCTCCTCCCCAACCTCCATACGCGTCTCATAGTAACGAGGGCTGTGATTGGCTAGAGCGCTCCTTCCATGTCTCCAAGCCAACGTGCACTCACAAACATAATGAAGCACATTCGAAATACTGGATTCACATTTAAATAACTTGAAGTTAAATAAATATTCCTACGGCTGGACCATAAACACGCTCTGACACACTTTATTAAATACATAAACAAATTAAATAAACATATATCAGAGGAATAGCAACAAAAGGTAGGCCAGTAGCCTAATGTCTCTGTGTTTCTAAAACACAGTAAATATTTAACCAATTTCTTCATGAATAGTATACATCGGGTATAAACAAAGACATAGACGAATAAATATATTTATAGGCATAATGCTACCGTTTTTTCGTGTAACTGTGGAGTACTTATGGCCTGACGCGATCGATAGCAATCGGCCACTTTGACCTCCAATAACTCATGTACTATTCAAGTACATGCCTGTAATTTATACGAATTTAGGTTTACACTAATAGCTTTCTAAAGACACGGCGATCGACAAATCGGATGAAGCGTTTATATTTTGGAAATTCGTTACTGGGTGTTACTTGTATAATTTATCATCAGATACTAAACTTTAAAGTAATAAAGATATTGCGAATTTGATTAGACCATCAGAAGCGTCGTGCAAATACTAGTAATGTACATCAATATTTTAAACATAGCTGCACAACAGCAACGGTTTCACGTAATAAAACTATAAATAGCGAACCTGTTGCAACTGGTCGGCTGTTTATAATTTTATTGAGTAATGTACATGTTTCTTTTTGAGGTATCATGATTCATCTGGCTACTATTAATTTCTGTACCAACTGTGAAATGTCTGCCATTATGGTTTCACAAAGTCCGTCGTCTTTGGCACTCCCGGCATAGCCATCTCCTTCATCGACGCAAAGCACCGTCCTCGTCACAGCGGAATTCCCAGCCACTTCCTCGGCTGGACGACGCGCTGGGGCTACATACCCCCCCCCCCCACCCCACCCCCCGTCCGGCTGACGTTTGCCACCACGAGGTCGCTGCCGGGCCCCAGCTTTGACGAGCATCCAGTGCGGCCGCCCCAACTCTGAACACATAATATTTCCAGGGCGCCACAAACTCACCTCTTACCTCACAAGCTTCATGTAACACAAAAATTCGAAGCTATTTGTTTCTGATTTCCTTGTTATATGTACTCGTGTTAACCTATTTTCAGTCTAACATTTTCCGATTTCTATCATGCCCTGCTGCAAATCTGTGAATTGGCCCAAATACCAAGTGTCTCCGAATCCAAGACGACTCCGGATGCAAGACGATTCCCCATTGCTCACAAAAGGATTACAGAAAAACATGTATACACATACTAGGTCTACTTTGAAAACTTACAAATGGTCACGGAATTACAGGTAACTAAACGAGACAATAAAACCACCGGTACACAGAAAATAAAATCAGGTAAAGAGCTCTATTGGTCACATACAGATGCCTCTTAGTTAGATTAGATTAGATTAATACTAGTTCCATGGATCATGAATACGGTCTTTCGTAATGATGTGGAACGAGTCAAATTTTCCAATACATGACATAATTAAGTTAATTTAACAACATAATAAAGTTAATACAACAACTTTTTTATTTATTTATTTTTTTATATAATTTTTTTGTTGGGTTTTTTTCTTTTTTATCTTAATTTATATCTAAAAATTCCTCTATGGAGTAGAAGGAGCTGTCATTCAGAAATTCTTTTAATTTCTTCTTAAATACTTGTTGATTATCTGTCAGACTTTTGATACTATTTGGTAAGTGACCAAAGACTTTAGTGGTAGTATAATTCACCCCTTTCTGTGCCAAGGTTAGATTTAATCTTGAATAGTGAAGATCATCCTTTCTCCTAGTATTGTAGTTGTGCACACTGCTAGTCCTCGTTGCTGGAGTGCTCCACGGAATCTGAAGCGTCACTGCCTCAGTAAAGGTTACCTTGCATTTCTTCCCACAGTATATCGCCTTAACTCCCACCCAACGCATTTCTTACACATTTTTTCTTAAAGCTGTTCACAGTTGATGTACTGGGTAATGCGTGTCCATATAGCCTGGAACCATTCCGCAGTTAGAGACACTAAAGCTTCATCAACTTCCCGGTGGGGGCCAGGGCTTGATAACCTTAAATGGCTCGTTCACCACAGTATCTAACACCTGTAGTTGTGAAGTCATGCGTCCTGGAATGGCGACAATATCTGTGTTTAATTTCAAGATTTCTGCCTTCACTGATGGTGTCAGATGCCCCGTGAAGTCATGAAAGATCGACATCTGATGATTCTTTTGAAGAGCACCTAACCTCCTGATTCAGAACGTACGGAGCCAATCTTTAACCAACTCGTTGGTCACCCATTCTTTTCTCTCGCAACGAAATATGATACAGAGCGTCAGCTTTTCCTTTTTACTATTGGGGATGACGGTACGGTCTCACTTTTGTTCCATTAGCAAGTACAAACAACACCGCGGTGATTCGAAACTTCTCACCGCCCGTAGTGCGAACCAATACACTTTCGGCGCCTTTCTCTTCAACTGCTGCACTGGATGGCATGTCGAAGTAAACAGGAGTTTCGTCAGCGTTTCCGATTTGCCCTAAGACGTAAGGATGTTCCTTTCCCCGTCTTATAACGTGTCGCTAATGTTCGACCACCATCACCACATTCGATGCTGGAAGACACTGAGCACGTTATGTTCGACGTCACAGCACGAGTTCACTGCATCGCATCACCGTTGTGCACCACCCAGAGCTGGATTTAAATTAGACACTGTGTTCCTGTGCCAACCCACGGGCTTTATCTCGTATGATATCGCGAAAAAATGGCATTCCCTCTTTACGCTTCTCGCGCAGAAAGGCCACATCTTTCATTTCAGTATTTTCGAAACGTGCGCTCTGTAGACCACCGAAAGCTCTCCCAGTCGACTTCCCATTTTTCAGACTTCCTTCGTCCTTCCGCCACATCCGAACATTGGCTCCTGTGACTCCATCATTCCTCGAAGCCGCACAGTTGTTACCTGTGCATGCGGAACAACCACGATCTTGAAACTGACATTGTTCCACAGCCCACACAATGATCCACTACACACTTTACTACGCAGTTTATCTTTAAAGCCAAACAACTGATAAAATATATTTGCCGCAAGGAACACTTCTTGCTACCGTACAACAATACTCGAAGTACATATGTACGTTCAAGGTTAAAGCGGTAGGCATGGGAGCGACTGGAGTTACAGCTTAATGGAAGCTTCGGCTTCTATTTGGCAAACAAAGGAAAACTCTACATCATATTCCGCGAATGCAAGAGAATCCCCTACTTCTGGGCACTAAATTTTGGGGAAAAACTTGTCTTGGATTCGGAGATATACGATATTTCCCTAAATAAATTGCGGAAAACTTAGTTTACTCACATTTCCACAATTTTGTTTTCTATGCTCGTAAATGAAAATGCCGTGTGGCTAGGGCCTCCCATCGGCTAGACCGTTCGCCTGGTGCAAGTCTTTCGAGTCGACGCCACTTTGGCGACTTGGGTGTCGATGGGGATGAAATGATGATAAGGGCAACACAACACGCAGACCCTGAGCGGAGAAAATCTCCGACCCAACTGGGAATCGAACCCAGGCCGGTAGGTATGATTTCCGTCGCGCTGACCACTCAGCTACCAGGAGCGGACTCTACGCTCTTAAAGACTCATCCTTTTATAGGTTTCAATAGTGTGGAACACTAAATTCTTACGTGTCAGGATTGAAATATCAGACAGAAACTGGAATATATGAGCTAATAAAAACGACGCATATCAGCGGCAACATGGTCGCGCAGTACGTCTGAAATTTTCGGAGGCTAAACCGACATTACGTTTTCTGTTCGTCATTACGGGGCAGTATTGTTCAGTACCAGGGATCACTCTGTAGATTTTCGCCTCTAACCATCCCTGTAACAGAAGTTTATTATATTTTCTTGTTCCATTTTCAAACGATAGCATTGAGTTTTTGTGTGTTGTCTTTTCCCAGAACTACAAAAATTGCTCCGAAAATTAAGGTTTTTGAAAATGGGAAACCATGAACCAAGGCAGAACATGATAATTTACCTAGGAACAAATATTCGATTGAAATTTAAAAGCGTTTCAATCGAGAAAACCTTGTCAATAGTTTATTTAGTTGCCTGTCAAGTTATTATTCTACCACACAATAATCAGTAAGTGAAATCAGATTAAGCAGAAGTATTATCAAACACCAGTTAGAAGGAAAATAAATTTTAAAATAGAAGCTCTTGGAAACCAACACTAATTTCCATTTTTAAAACATGTGCATTTGCTAAGACATTAAAGAGATTCAGTTAATTTTTAAATATCACATGTTCCATGGTAAATGACCTCCTTCCGTTTGAAGTTACAAGACGATGAATGATCGATAAAGTATGGCTTTGCCGTTCATACGTTACTTACTAGTTTTGAAATTATGTAGAAATTTACTCACTATAAGATTCTGTAACTAAATAATTAACAGTATATTCCAAATACCCTATACAGCACCCAAATAAGTTAGAACTCGAAATAATTACAAATTCTGCACGAAACTCAACCCCATGTGTCGCAACAATGAAAGCTATAGAAAATGGCAAAAACTGCTTAGACCTATCGCTGGTGCACATATCTTCATGTGATTGTAAAATCAGTCACTAAACTGAGTGAGGATAACAAAATATCTAGGTACCCTACCATCTAGGTACAACACCCTTCACACAACTGAAACTGTCCGAGTGGGTCCCGAGGCGGGGCTGGATAGCTCAGTCGGTAAGATTGCCCTTTTTTAACCTCCCAGGAAATTTCGAAAATCTATTCTTGGTTTTTACTATTTCTTTGATCAAATATATGAATAGAGAGGAAAATACAAGACCTCTTTAGGCGATTTTCGTTTTATGGTTACCGGCCCGTGGTCCAAGATATATTCCTCTGCCTAACGTTTCGCACTCCAATGCTTGAGATGTCATCAGAGGCTATAACGACTCAGAAAGTGGTTACAGTCTCTAAGAAGCTCAGCAAGTCTAACTGCTTCGCTCTTCTCGTGTTGAAATTTGTTGGTGTTTGTGATGTTATTATTTAAGGTCGACCAATAACTTTACGTTTGAGGGCGTTGTTGCATCGCAGGAACGTGAACTATGGCGACGTCATTACCAAATGTGACCGATCCGGCCCAAGGTGCCGTTATTCTTTTCATTCCTAGCAAAGGGCAAACATCGGTAGACATCCATCGGAGAATGAATAATGTGTATGGGGCAGCTTGTCTATCGAAAAACATCGGTGTGGAATGGCGCACGAAGTTCCGTGTTGGTCGCGATTCGTCTCCGTGTTGCAAATGTCGCAACACAGAAGTTACGACAACCCGAGTGGAAGATATTCTAATACCCACCCTATAGTCACGACCTCTCTCCATACGATTCTCGCGCCTTAGATCGCCTCACAAAGGCCACGAATGTGCACCAGGCAGTTACGGACTTGTTTACATAGCAGGATACGTTTCTTTACCAAACAGGTATCTTGTACCCAGTGCGTCGATGAGACGGTTGTCTCAATGTTCACGGCGATTTGGACTAATTGGCATACCGATTCTCGACTGTATGGCCGCAGATCGGGAACTTTTTGATCGCTGCTTATGTCTGTACTGGGTTGGTGCATAAGTTCGTAGCGTTTTCCCATAAAACACAACAGATACGTATAACACAAACTTTAGTCTTCAAAAACATATTCTCCTCCTCTATATACAACAGTCTGTCAAAGCTGGGATAACTTTTCGATACCACAACTTTAGAAATCACAGTTTTGAGGCGAAAAACTTGTCGAGTTATGTTCGAAGCGCATTTTCGTCCTGAAAGGAAGTTCCTTGAAGGTTGTTCCACAGAGAGCGGAAAAAGTGAAAATCTGAGGTCACAAGATCAGCTAAATAAGGTTGGTGTGCAGTGATTTCCCAACACAACTCCAGTATAGTGTTTTCTCTTAGTCCAGCAGAATGCGAGCGAGCATTATTGTGGAGTAGCGTCACTTCCTGTAGTCTTCTGGTCGTTGTTCTTGGACTGCGTCTGCAAGACGTCTCAGTTGTCGACAGTAAATATAGTTACACCTCGGGGAAGTAATTAGTAATACACCACACCGCCGCTGTTCCACCAGATGGATAACACTTGTCTTTTGTGGATGAGCGCAGGTCTTTGTACGGCGAGTTGTTGCTTTGTTTGTGCTCAACCACCCCCCTCTTTTCCGTATGTTAGCATAAAGACACCGTTTCTCGTCACCAGCAGCAGATGCGTGATAGAAATGGCCGATGTTGTTAATGAACCAATTGATGAGGAGCAAACAGAGATGCATGTATGGCTAGCAGCTGATTACTGTGATTTTGGCTTAACCACACAACCGATTTGTCCCCATTGCATGCAAATGTCGCGTGATGATTGAATGATCGCAGTCCGTCGCATTTTCCAGTTCTCGAGTACACTAAAGCCGATTATTGTGGATTGTGGATTAATGCGTTTAAACGATCTTCATCAAACCCCAAAGGTCTTCCTCAAACGTGTACAGTCACTGGGATTAAAACGATCCTCCTTAAAACTAGAAAACCAATTTATTGCCGTATTTTGTCCAATGGCATTATCCCCATGCAAAGCGCAAATGTTTCTGGCTCCTTCCATTGCTGTTACCCCTCTCTTGAAATCAAACAGTTCTGATTTCTCCTTTTGGTACTCCATTTTCTAGCATTCACAGCTCCACTCACTATCCCCAAATGACAAAATGACAATATGTAAACTCAGATAGCTCCAGTGAACTACAAATAAAAAAAAAATGATCCTCTCTAAATGAACCCATATCCGCCATGATAGGCAAAACAGAAACACTACGAACTTATGCGTCAACATAATAGTTAAGAACTTCATGTACTGTTTTTCTTTTTCGAAATTAAAAGAACCAACATGCAGCGAGCGAGTTATTAATTCTTTTAAAAACTTTATCAAATGTTTCTCGTGTAACCCGCCCAGATAAATGTGCGTGTTAAAACGCCGTTTCCGGCCCGGGATGTGGGCCGTTCTCGGATCGAATCCGTCCAGAGGCGTCCCACTTTCCACAGGGTGAACACGGGGATGACACCCGAGTCCCACGTCAGCTACACGATTCGGAAGAATTTAGAAAACATTCGCTCACTTCCACACGAATAACGCTACGAGCAGACAGACCCAGGGATGTGGGGTGGCGACAGGAAGGGCATAGGGCCACCCCTTAAACTAACCGTGGCAAACACGTAAATAACCATGCCGACCAAGAGCCGATGGGGGGACACAGGCACAAGAAAAAGAAGAAGCACTTTTAATAACTTTTCTTTCATTTTTTCAATAAAACTTCCGCCATTTTCAAAGGCAGTGTTGTGCCAGTCGTATAATATTGTTCATTAGATACATTGTATTACGCCAACATTCCCGATCACGAGACAAGTTTGCACTTGTTGACTTGGTACAATGTATATAATAAACAATTTTTATATCGCTGACATAACACTGCCTTTGAAAATGACAGGAAATCGAAACGCGTGAAGTTATTGGAAAAATAAAAGTGCGGTCAAGACGTAAGAAAAGTTATTAAAAGTGCATCCAAATGGCCACGTTCGTTTCATAGCATTTTCATGAAAATTGCAGCAAAAACAAGAAGACATTTTCTTCCGTTTCCGTTTCTATAACTAGGTTGATTATAAAATTTGTGTCATCTACGTCAAGAACCAACGCTGCCTGATGTGTGTTAACTGGGAGATCATTCACCTGTAGAAGGAACAGAAGTGAACCCACAACTGGATCCTGTGGGACTCGATTTGTGATCCAATCGGCATTTAAATTTTCTCGAGTCCCGTCATCATCTGAAATACTGAGAGCTAATTTTTTCTTCCTCTTTGCTAAATATGACTCAGAGTCGTCATTTCTGAAACCAGCGAGCTTTTCTGAGCGACTGTGACGATGAACGCTTTCCGCACTGGTAGATAAGTTGGCGACTTGCGCGAGAGCACACTGAAGCCGGTTTCTCGCGCGGTAGGCGGCTCGGCGCTGGAAGCGGCTAACGTGGCGCGACATTGTCGGCTGGACGGTCTCTCGATTAATGGCGGCAAGCTGCGCGAAACTCCAGGCAGCGCCGGAGCCGGCTAACAGGACTAGCGGCGGCGGCGGCTAAGTTATGGCTGCTGGCTGGGACACGCAATTAGCGAAGGGCGCTGGCGCCAGTATACTGGCGGGGGAGGGGCAGTGGCTGCACCAGCGCAGCGCCTGCCGTACCTGCACGACAGGTGCGCGTTCCTCCCGCCCCTGCCTCCCTCTCTCTCTGCTTCCTCTTCCCATCCCCCTTCCACACCACCTTTCTACAAGACGCGTACGGCATCTCGTGTCCATTTTTACTGCAACGAGAACACTGCACATTCTTGCAGGATACCTAGCGTTGCATTCTACATAAGCCACGATTTGGTAGTTTTGGTACAGTACATACATGACGTAGTACATCTACATCTACATCTACATGATTATTCCGCAATTCACATTTAAGTGCTTGGCAGAAGGTTCATCGAACCACAATCATACTATCTCGCTACCATTCCACCTAAACCTTTCTGTTCGAGCTCTGGTTTCTCTTATTTTATTTTGATGATCATTCCTACCTATGTAGGTTGGGCTCAACAAAATATTTTCGCATTCGGAAGAGAAAGTTGGTGACTGAAATTTCGTAAATAGATCTCGCCGCGACGAAAAACGTCTTTGCTTTAATGACTTCCATCCCAACTCGCGTATCATATCTGCCACACTCTCTCCCCTATTACGTGATAATACAAAACGAGCTGCCCTTTTTTGCACCCTTTCGATGTCCTCTGTCAATCCCACCTGGTAAGGATCTCACACCTCGCATCAATATTCTAACAGAGGACGAACGAGCGTAGTGTAAGCTGTCTCTTTAGTGGACTTGTTGCATCTTCTAAGTGTCCTGCCAATGAAACGCAACCTTTGGCTCGCCTTCCCCACAATATTATCTATGTGGTCTTTCCAACTGAAGTTGTTCCTAATTTTAACACCCAGGTACTTAGTTGAATTGACAGCCTTGAGAATTGTACTATTTATCGAGTAATCGAATTCCAACGGATTTCTTTTGGAACTCATGTGGATCACCTCACACTTTTCGTTATTTAGCGTCAACTGCCACCTGCCACACCATACAGCAATCTTTTCTAAATCGTTTTGCAACTGATACTGGTCTTCGGACGACCTTACTAGACGGTAAATTACAGCATCATCTGCGAACAACCTAAGAGAACTGCTCAGATTGTCACCCAGGTCATTTACATAGATCAGGAACAGCAGAGGTCCCAGGACGCTTCCCTGGGGAAGCGGCACGAGTACCGGTGGTATTGCCGTAACTGGTAGAGAAAGAAACATAAATGATCGTGTAAGAGAGGAACTGGGAATCGACGACTACTTCTTGTTTTCTAGTTTTTTTATTTGTTTTGCACATAATTAGAACAGCACATCATTCATTATTAGTCCATTTTGTATTTTATATCCTTACAAAATATAAATTGCATTTTGTAAATAATAAAATTTAGTTCATCGCGTAACTTCTGCGCATTTATATATCAAAGCAGTTACTTTCGATGCAAGTACAGTTTACATACGCAAACATAAAAAGTCTGTGTAATTATTGTTGTTATTTTGTACTGAATAGAACGTTCTTCATCAGTACGAAACGCAACAGTTTCCCGTTGGTATTGACAAATGCGAAAGTTGTTTATGAATAACAGGAAGATGTTTTATGTGAGATCAACGAAGTATTGTAGCAATGTTCAATATAGTTTAGTTTTCCAGATTTTCTTTTATTGTATCTCTTTTTTATTTTTACATCAATCTCTGTTTCACATTACAAATCAACATTTTTTCCAATGAAACGTGAGCACGTGAACTGTATGTTGCAATTTTAATTTTGCTGTAAATACTGTTTATTTTTATGTAGCAGAGAGGAGGATAACTATGTCCAGGGAAAACGTTCTGTATGTTATGTGGCCCTTTATGTATCCTCGCTCAGTTACTAGACGATTCACCGCTATTGGTTTCTAGAGAAATCTAGTAAAACACTGACTGCATACGCACAGGAAGCAATTGGTATGAGGTAAAGCCAGGTAGGTATGCAACACACTTAATATACAGGTAACGCAGGTTCAGTCTTAACCGGCGAAGGCTACCAGAAAGACTACTGCTGGTAACGCTTACTTACATTATGTGATCAAAAAGTATCCGGACACCTGGCTGAAAATGACTTACAAGTTCGTGGCGCCCTCCATCGGTAATGTTGGAATTCAATATGGTGTTGTCCCACCCTCAGCCGTGATGACAGCTTCCATCCTCGCAGGCATACGTTCAGTCAGTTGCTGGAAGATTTCTTGAGGAATGGCAACCCATTCTTCACGGAGTGCTGCACTGAGGAGAGGTATCGATGTCGGTCGGTGAGGCTTGGCACGAAGTCGCCGTTCCAAAACATCCCAAAGGCGTTCTATAGCATTCAGGTCAGGACATTGTTCAGGCCAGTCCATTACAGGGATGTTATTGTCGTGTAACCACTCCGCCATAGGCCGTTCATTATGATCGTGTTGAAAGATGTAATCGCCATCCCCGAATTGCTCTTCAACAGTGGGATGCAAGAAGGTGCTCAAAACATAAATGTAGGCCTGTGCTGTGATAGTGCCACGCAAAACAACAAGGGGTTCAAGCCCCCTCCATGAAAACCACGACCACACCGTAACACCACCGCCTCCGAATTTTACTGTTGGCACTACATACGCTGGCAGATGACGTTCACTGGGCATCCAGCGTACCCACACCCTGCCACCGCAACGCCACATTGTGTGCCGTGATTTGTCACTCCACAAAATGTTTTTACACTGTTCAATCGTCCAATGTTGACGCTCCTTACACCAAACGAGGCGTCGTTCGGCATTTACCGGAGTGATGTGTGGCTTATGAGCAGCCGCTCGACCATGAAATCCAAGTTTTCTCACCTCCCGCCTAACCGTCATAGTACTTGCAGCCGATCCTGATGCAGTTTGGAATTCCTGTGTGGTGGTCTGCACAGATGTCTGCCTACTACACATTACGACCCTCTCAATTGTCAGCAGTCTCTGTCAGTCAACAGAGGAGGTCGGCCTGTACGCTTTTGTGCTGTACTTGTCCCTTCACGTTTCCACTTCACTATCGCATCGGAAACAGTGGACCTAGGATGTTTAGGAGCGTGGAAATTTCGCGTACAGGCGTATGACAGAAGTGACACCCAATCACCTGACCATGTCCGAAGTCCGTGAGTTCCACGGAGCGCCCCATTCCGCTCTCTCAAGATGTGTAATGACTACTAAGGTCGCTGATATGGAGTACCTGGCAGTAGGTGGCAGCACAGTGCACCTTATATGAAAAACATATGGTTTTGGGGGTGTCCGGATACTTTTGATCAAGTAGTGTATGACAGTCTACAGTAGCCTACAGCAGTTTTACAGTCCTAATCGAATCCCATTGGAGTCTAGCTTTCTCTGCACACTAAGGCGCGGTTCACACTGAGGCGATATGATATGTGTGATACGACATGCACTACAACTCGCGATACGTCACAAAAGCAACTTGCACGGCGGCGCGCACAGAAACATAGGGGGAGCGACTTAACTGGTCCACGGTGTGATGGCAGCGACACGACACCGACACACATCTCTGTCGTATTGTCCAGCGCAATACGGAGTGCTGATACCTCTGCGAAACTTGTACGTTAAACAGCGAGGGATAGTCAAGTCGTTCGAGAAAAAAAAATTGTTTCACGCAGACGAAGCAAATCTGAACCCTTCTATATAGTTAGTTTCTCAGTGAAACTTTTACTTTCCGCGTAAAAAATTAAAAATCGCTGTTTTGAGACGCACGCATATTCGCTACTATGCAGTGTTCCTCATTCGATTTTGAGCAAACTATCATTTAAAAAACATTGATTTGTCGCATCTTATATTCCGACATCACACATTCATAGTGAACTAGTTTTTCTTTCGTTATTGCCCATAGTCATTGTGATACTGTACAAATAATTAAGCCACCAGTCATATTTTGAAAAGTTTGCAGTGAGGAATGCAGTCGCCGCAGCTAACATAACCAAATTGTTTTTAACAGATCGATACCTCTCTCTCTGTTCTCGAGAAAATACGGGAGATATACTGGAGGCTGTCCGCGACAATGTTGGCAGCTATGTGCCAGATGCTATCTATGCGGAGCTGCCTCGTGTTTCCACTCAAGCTGAAGCTGGGAATGAAAAACTTACTGAGACGAGAAGACATCTGGAATCATTAGCTGATGATTCTTGAATTATTTATCTCTCCAGCAGGCCTAATCAGGGCAATTCCTTATACGGCTACATGAGGCAGTACTGGATGTTTTTACAGTATTTGCTTTCAGGTTTCAGGAAACTTTGTGACACGTGTAAAAGAGAACTGAAAGGTTAAATTCCTGTTATTTGTGAACTAGCAGCTGGACGAAGCTGGCAGACAGTGGCATGTCAGGATTTTTCTAATCCTCATGGGCATCTTCTGTTTCTTCAGATACATTCTCTGCCCTACGCAGAATTCATCATCATCCTACACCATTGATGGTGACTGACCTTATTTCAAATCCATCGTCGTTACTTCTCAATACTCTTCGAACTGAATCAAATAATACTTTGTGAAACTGTACAGTTGTAGAAATACTCTCGTAGGTTCATTAATTTGTTACCATTATTTATATAATAACTGCGAAACCTAGCGTCTCCTGGGTATTTATTTATAGCTGTGTCTGAGACTTCATACAATGTGGAATTTATTTTCGACTTTTTATAAAGCCGCTATGTAAACGCGGGGACGTTATCCAAAAAGTGTTTTGACTGTGGATGGTCACCATTCAGCGGAGATTTTAAAATCTCGGAGGGGACCTGAAAAACTTCAATATGCGCTTTTCCACTCGAGCAATAAATTCCACCCGTTTCTTTTCATAATTTCAGAACGTCACAGAATTTATAATTTACGGCCCTCCCGTCAACTGAGGCAAACGTGGTATAATCAATCATAACATTATACGAAAAGCACTATTTTTTATCACCCCGAGGAAGTTCTACGCGCTCTTCAGCTACTTCTTGAGGTTCTTCTGAACCATCAGATGAAATTAGCGAGTGCCGCAGTCGATCAGCGTCTAGGCAAGATTGGCGCTGCTCTTCTGTCTCTGCTTGCCTCATATCATCTCTCCCTTCCGTATTCTCTCCCATTCACCAAGCGCAAAATTCTCACGATATGAAGTGTTCATTCGTAATCCTCCCTGGCTAATTCTAAACGTGGCTAGTGTTGGCCACCACTTTCTAAGGCTCTAGCAATATTGTAACGATCTCGATCATTACTTAAGCGCTTCTGTTTTTACGTAAACGCTTCTAAGGCGCCAGTTGATGAAGGAGGCTCACAATCAGTGTTCAGTCGCGCTACCCATTGGTCATTACCATGAAGCAGCTGTGCAAACACGCTGAGAACTTCATCGCTTTTCTCTGTGAGTGAGTAACGATATAATGCATGATACTCTCGATAAGAGTTACATTGTATCTCGGTTCCATTTCCACAACCAAACAGCCCTAGCCTCCACACTGGACCCCCAACTTCACTTTCATGATAACAAAGATAGGCCCTGAGATCATGACAGAGAAGGTAGTTCCAATCCTGCTTTAGACATCTGTGCAGTCTGCGGTATCTGCAATGACTCAAGTGCCACCTGCTTCATGCATAGAGGCTCCCCCTTCGTCGATCACCTCCTCACAGAGGGAGTCTTGATTTACAGCTGCCAACATGAAGGAGAATCCTCCAAATCCCTCCTCCCCGCTCAGTCATACCATTGCCAAAAACGCCTTGTGTATAATGATCACCTTACCTGTAAGATTCCCCCTACCTGTCCTCACTATAAAGACCTCCACTTTCTCAAACACTGTCTCAACCTTGCCTATCCTCCCACCTGGGATACCTGCAATGGTACCCACTCTACCTAATCTGACAAGTGCAAGGCTACACCCCCATCTGTCAAAACAAAGCCACCAACTTCAGAGACAAAGTCCACTTTGTTTTCAGCCATCTCAACACCCTGTTTTAAACATGTTCAATCCTCACCCACACATCCCACTCCCTAAGCTCCTATCTTGGTGTGACAGCAATACAACGTCCCCTCCCTAGCCACGAAGAAGCCCTTCTTCATGTACACCCTCTCCCAACACACAGTTGATGCCTTCGTCCTTAATGAAACATTCGTCTAGCCATATCACACCATGTGAATTTCTCGGTATATCCTCCATCATACAGATAATCCCATCCCCCTAACCAGAGGTGGAGATGCAATCAGCCACTACAAAACATCCTTGTTCAGCCACAAATCTTACTCAATAATCCCACCGAACTCCTTATCCGTAGCCTCTTCTTCAAAACCCTAACTGTTACCTGTGCTGATATGTACATCTGACCTATCACTCTTATCACCTATGGTTTCCTCACACACATCGACCATACCCTTTCCATGTATATTATTGTCACTGTCCTTAACATCCATAGTAGATCCCCTACAGAACTCTGGTGGTGGCATCAGTTCACAAACTCCCTCCAAGGTGACATTGTCCCCAACTCTCACCACATCTGTCCTGAAAGCAACACGACCCCAGATGTCATCCTCGCATCTCTGAACCTTCTTGGACGTCTCACTACAGAAGTCCTCGACCCAAATGGACCGCCTACCTGCCTCCCCACCATATCCTAAACTCTACAACATCCTCATGCACTCAGTCCCCAGTGTCCGAAAATGATCCATGACTAATACTGTGACAACTGGAATGCCCACCGGGAACCCATACCTACCCTCTAACCTCCTAGCAAGCTGATGATATCCCGAATGTCACAGCCTTCCAGTTTAGAGCGTCCTCTGGTAATAAGTTACATAAGCTTAAAACTTTTTATGGAACGCCACGCGTGCAGTGACGATGATACTAAGGTAAGACCAATACAACACCCAGTCCTCGAGCGCTGAAAATCTCCGACCCAGCCGAGAATCTAGCCTGTGGCCCTCGGTTAGCAATTTGCCACGCCTTCCCCGCAGCTACCGAGGCGGAGTGATCTGCTTTCTTCTGACAAGGGACTGATCCAATACGACATTTCAAAACTACCCCTAAAGTTTTCACGCAGGAAGAAGACACTGAAAGAAATGCACTGTCAAAATATTAGCTCCAAGGCGCCCTGCAAGTCTACAAAAAAATTTAAAGTTACTCAGTTTTGCCACACATACAACTGCTTTGTGTTACATCACAGACACCTTCCATCAATTTGGTCTCCAGTTTGTTGACAAGTATTGTGTTCTGCCCATTCGTCTAATATAGGCTGCCTAGGAAGCTGTTTTCTCGGATCACTAGACAGCAACTCAAGCAGATCGTATTAATGGAGTTTATTACGGTAAGTTAAATTGACAATACTTAACTTTGCGTATTCACAAAGGCAAATGGCGACATGCAAATAATCAATGTCCTTCGGTTATGCAATTTCAGTGCAAGCAAAACAATATAGTTCGTAAATCACTGCTGTAGCTTTTGTATGATGTCTCGTCTTCCACTCCGGCCGCCGCTAATTGTAAGTGGCACGGCGCTTGTATTCTCTTCGCCTAGAGGCCGCTCCTGTCTTGGTGTCGTCCTAGAGAGGGGTCTGTCAGTGTCACTATCGGCTGACGCCGTCGCACAGCCCTCCCTGCTCTTCAGTTCTTGATGGTCGTGCCGGCGCTTCTCGTTAGGCCGGAACAACACGAAATAGTTTAAAACCTTAGTTTTACTAACACTGAAACAGTTCCTCGTGTATTCAATGTAATCGTCATAAGAATTCGAAGTGTATACTGGATGGCGAAAACTAACATTTTCCTTAAACGAGGCACACCTTATAAAAGAAAACTTAAGGCGTCCAGACACTTGATAGTAATTACTAGTTTTATTTAGACAGAACTGATGTGGAGTAAGAAATGATAGTGGCCGTTGTTCTGCATATTGTGTAGCATGCTAGACATTCTTGACCAAGTCCGTAGAACGTTATGATGGAAACTGACAATGCTCAAATAACACAAGTTCAGCAAAACTGTTACCTTGATAAGCCTGAAATGACAAAGAGCTATGGGAAATTATATCGTCTGACAGTATTCTAAAAAATGGTTGGACACTGTCGAATTTTTTTTTTTATTGTTGTTCAAGGGCTGAATCACACTATTAGTTCCGGGTCGAGATCGAATTGTATTTGTTGTCTGACCAGGCCAAGAGTCCAACAATGGCAATGAATTATTTTCTTCAAGTGGTACATAGATGTGTCAGATGTAATATTTAGAATTATCTTCTCCCATTTTTGCAGGTTTTGCTACGTCGATCACAAGATTTTTGTCGCTAAACATTTTTTAAACTTTTGCCCCTAATTTGCTCTGAAGTTGTTGAATACACATTTGAAGCTGAGAAACAGTAATCCACTGCCACTGGTACTTAACGCTGTCATTGTTGCATACGAATGTGCCATAGCATTCATCGACTCCTCAAGCGGACTATCTTTTTCCATTTTAAATGACAAAGTACGATTTGCACACAACTCTTACATAAATCCCGACTGACTGACTTTATGCACAGCTATATAGGGGATAACAAGAAGCTACGAATACGTCTATAGTACCGCCTATTAATGACATCTCCTCTACATTTTTAACTGAAGTAAACTTCGTAACTTTGCGACTTCCTTTTCCGTATAATTTTCTGAATCTGTTTAACCAGGTCTAAGAAACCCTGAAGTCAGTGACGTTTATCTTATTTGCAATTCAGAGCACCCAGTGTCTTAGATCTCTGTTGGTAACGGAGCAATGACTCTCACGAGCAGAGCAGCTTTCGAAAAGTTTTTCTTTCACATTTTTGTGATTTTCATTGTGGCGTACATTTCGTACTGCGCGTAAACCTTTCTACCATTTATACAATTTAGGTTCAGATTTTACAAAACAAAACCAGTTTTGTTTTCTGCCTCCTTCGTTTAAGCAAAAAACTTACAGCCTTCCTTCGTCACTGAATGTTATTACTCTCCGTGTTTTGTTTGGGCTAGGATGGTACTACATTTTTGCTCTGGACTCTAATTGGCACAACAGTCATCGTTCGAACCACAATTCATAGAATCGTCAGAATTATTTCCTCTTTCTTCTAATGTTCCCACAACTTCTAATGCAATATCAACATCATTCGAATGGGAGTCCAAGAAATTAACTAACAAATAACACATACGTAGATCTTCAGGAGAAGCAGGTGGTTCTAATTGCATACCACATTCTTCTAATTTTATCTTTGCGTGGTTGAAAATTTTGACTGGATACCATGTTGCTGTAAAACTCTGGAATCTGCGGAGAAAACACAAAGAAAATTAATTCAGTTTTACCTCCATTGTTAACACTTGGTGATACCGCAAAGGCAACTGCTAATTATTATGGTTATTAAATGAGTTGCAGATTCGATCGAATAGTAACTCTGAATAACTTTATAGTGAAAGGAAAGGATTAATGGAAAAAGAAATTCGCTTCACAAATTACGATCACGCTGTACCATGTTATCTATTTACCAGTGTGCCATCAGTCAAGGCTGTGTGCCTGCCGTGTTGTGCATACGCTGTCTGCTACAGTTGAGGCAAGTGTGCCTACTTCTCCAGCCACGTGGCGAGCTAAGAATCTGGCAAATTTCAAATTTGTCTTAAGTACTTGCTCTATGTCTTAGAAGCTAAAATTTTGCCATTGTGTTTCTTCCGGTGTATTCTTCCAGAATAAAAAATTTCAGGGCAGGTTCTGACATGTCGGATTTAACTGTTACCTTGTAAGCCTCCTAGAGTTGGCACGCTATAATTACTGTAGCATACAACGACTAATGTTAGTAATAAAATGTCTGGCAATCCATTTCTGACGTCAAACTCTCATCTGATGGTTGCCTGCGCTAATCCTACATAAACACGCACTTAAAAAGCACACTAAGTCAAAAAACCACAGAAATAAAGTTATTTGGTTACGAAGTCCTCGTCTTACTATAAAAAACGGCAACAACTGATTCTCTGCTCCACTTACCCATGTTACATACAGCCCATCCGTCAAGTGATCCTCTCATTTAGCAATGAACACTGATCACATCAGCAACAAGTTCCATCAGTTCACTGACTTAGCCGGTGGATGGAGAGGCAGCTGTCTGGTGTTTACTGCCACATAAAAGGTGGAGGGGAAGTAATGTGCGTAAGTGGACCAGACAATCTGGTGTTGCCGATTTTTAAAAGCAGAATAATTTTACTTCTTTGTATTTTTTTTGATTTTATGTGTTTTTTAAATGCTTGTTTATGTAAGACTGATATAGACAGCCATATGATAGGAGTTTGACTCCCAGAATAAGTTGTTGAGGATTATGTTGCTAACATTAGTCGTTGTATGCTAAACTAGTTATAAATCCTAGAGTTTGGTTTAATAACATCGCATTTTTTCGGTCTCAACAAAGATCAATCTATACGAACATTAAATGTGTTCCAAAATCATACAGCAAGTTGGATACTATGATGCTATAGTACTTAATGTGGAGAATGCTGTATGAAGAGAACTAATAGATCACGAAGGCATTTTAATGATTTGAGAAGTATGTAATGGGGAGAAAGAGTTTCTCGTTACTAATTAAATAAGGAGCTATGCTGATGTAAGTGAAAGGGAAAGTATGTGCTGCTGCTGATGGTGTTGAGGAGTTAACACCTTGTAAAATTTCGGAAGTGCCTCTCATTGCGACTTGTTTTTTTAGAGGTAACAGAAGTAGAAATGAATTAGTTCTGAATTCTAAATTAGATCTTACAGAGTACAGTTTTATGTGTAGCGGGTATGGGAGATCAGTACATCATTTACAAAGCATATAGCATGTTAGAACAAAAGTAATTAAGCTACCATTTTGCTCATTTCTCTGCTGTACATTAGATTTTTACTTGTTTTCAGGGCTACATTTACACTCAATATTTGTTTGAATCTATATAGTATATGCATAATCAGAAACTGTGTGAATGGTATGTTTAGTGTAAGACTTTATTGAGTATATGCTATCTCATTTTCACTCCTTCATTATGAAGCTACGAGTGTGAGTACTGATGCGCACAAGGGCTTTGGACAGAAGATAGTTATTTTATTATTGTGTTTAGCAGAGTCGTGATATGTGAATTCGATATGAATGGAAATTAGAAGAAGTAAATGACAAAAGATCATGTTCTAGATTAGGTAAAGTATGACAGATGATTAAATTCGAGTAATACTCACCCCAGGCAAAAGTAGCACATGTTATACTACCCCCATGTCATTTAGTGCTCCCCTGACGATCTCCTCCTCTAACACTTACCGCCTCATCACCTCTCTAGCCACATCCCACAAATCTGTGTCACGCAGTCCCACTGCATCCTACTGTTTACCCAGAGCTGGTCATCAACTTTTAAACAGATTATCTCCAAAAGAATCACAGCAGCTCCAAGGTCAGTGTCATTTGCAGCATACACCAATTCCATTATGACTGCACACATTCTGAGTGAACCCATGCCCTAATTTTAATTAATTACATCTTACTTTTTGGGGCCTTCTGATGTTCTGATTTTCGACTGTATTATGCACATAAAACATGTGTGGCTGAAATTCAAGGTGCTTAGCTGCTGTGAGCGTGTGGGTGTTATTCTGTCATTCTGTGCAACGGATTAATCTGAGATGTACCCTTTACCCTGTGGCTCCTGCAAGATGCAATTTCCACCCCTACACTACTACAGAAGTCAGACAGACGCTCCTAACGTTCTAAAGAGAAATGCCTAAAAAACTTTCAGCAATAAATATCTTCTGGAGTCGTCCGCTGTAAGGAAATGACTCAAAAATTCACAAAATTCCTTATGTAACTAGTGGGATACTTGGGTACTGGAGTAGTGCTAGTTTGTGTAAGAAAAACATGAAACTAACGAAAATTATTATTTATTTTGCTAAAATTATGAGAAATCACAATGGCACTTTTAGTTATGAACTGAACAGTTATTTCCGGGTTCTTTTCGGAATGTGAAGTTACCTCTTAAGGATAGGATTCACTAATGAAATTTCTATGCAAAGTTTAAGATTGTTATTGATTTGGTAGAATGGCTTAGAGCCGTGCCTACTCAACTTAGATAATTATCCGTTAGAATGTTGCTAGGTACGGTCGAGGCTGTCGCGCGTGAAATGCAGTGAAGTGTATTGTTGTGCAGGAAATATGGGGCTCGCAATAGCTGTAGCGCACAATACCGTAAGCTGCGATGACTGCTGTCTGCTCCACTCGTTGCTGACAAATAAGATAACTCTCGTTCTGTCTGGATGGACCTTCGCCAATCAAACTCTCCCTACGCCTTGATGAAGTCGAGGACCCCTACTCGCCCCTAGTCAAACTATTGGCGTGGTACACCAGTCAGATAACCAGTCCACCGCGATGCCACTCAAAAATTCGCTCTCAGGCGTTTAACTATAACTCAGTCCGTTCACACCGCACAATAAGTGTGTCAGCCAACACAGTGAACAATACTTAATCACAACGACTCAATATAGAGTCGCACTTCGATTTGCTCTCGACAGAGGTGCTCGCCCGGTGAAGTACTGAGGAGACACTTGTTCCTCGCTCTTTGAGTACACATACGACCGCGCACGCTCTCGTTATGTATTCTCGTTTATAGAGCAACAACGGAACGGCCCCTCTCCACGCCAGACGTGAAGGGGTATATCTTTCAGTCTCTTCCATTACTCCTTCAGCTCAAGGTGTCAGAAATATCGTCTGCCGATCAGCATTGCTCTTCTAAAACGGGAGAATGACGTTTCGTTTAAGGCGACCAATCCGGAAATATGTAGCATCGGCGTTTGGCGTTTACTGTCTCCCTGTGAAAATCTCTGAAACTGCGTCTATATTTTTAAAGAATGCGTAGGCTGGGCACTCCCACACAATGTAGCGGAATTTGCTTTTAAGCCGAACTCGGGGTCATCCTTTCACTCGGGCAAACGCTGTCCGCTCCACGGGCGGTCACCGGCCGACGTAGATAGGTTGGGACTGGCCTCCTGGCGTGCGGTTGCTCTCCCAAACTAAAAGCTCCTGTGACCGTCGTGTCTGGAAAGTATGTGTGTATGCCATCCTCGAATATTTCGACCACGGTGCGCTTACTTGTTATTTGCATATCATTTACGTGAATTCAAACAACATTGACTTTATCTTATCGAGTTTGGGTTTGAATGAAGGGTCTCGATGTGTGGAATAATATTGTGAGGGCGGAATATGCAAGCAATGAAGGTCAGGAGGCCACGACGTCTTACACTGCTGTCAGCCTGTCCCAATTGGAAAATTGAACAGTAGAGACAAGAACAAACAGAAACTGTAATAAAGAACAATTGTAACATTTTTTTGTCGTTCTCTGCTGCCCTTTATCTATTTCAGTTCCCACTACTGCTTGTCAATGTACACCACACCTGTATTGCTTTTATATGTTCACGAGCGATGCCATCTGGAACAATCCCGCTGCTATTCCAGATCACAGTTGCCTTAGGAGACACTGTACAGTGTACACTGGGCTCCACTTACACTGCCCTACCCGACGCAGGTGCTGGGAAACTTGGCGGTCAGTTGCAGTAGTTGTGCGATAGCTATCCTCGCTCCCTCCTTCCTGCCGCCCCGCCGCGGTGGTGAGTAGGCGGCCCAGATAACGCCGGCTAATTGCAGAACTCGGCCGGAGTTGGCCGGCAGAGGCGCTGCGCGCGCTGCGGCCGGTTATATATAAGGCGCAGAAAGCGGCGGCACCATGCATCAGCTTATCTGGCGGCGGTGGTCGCGGCGCGCGCTGCCTCATTATCGGCTGCTATCTGCGCGTGCGGCCGTATTTACCCGCCGCCTTCCGGACAATTACTCAGCTTAATCTGCACCTATTTCCGGATGGCGCGGCGACGCCCCGCCACGCGGGCCGCAGTTTGTATTACTGCCGGCCGAGGCGTCCCTGCTGTGGGGCAGCAAAAGGAGAGATGCCCCGAGCTCCTGCTAGCAAGTGCACTCCAGGAGTCGCTCCCAGGGCAGTGTGTCTTTCCAGGACACTGAGAAATATTAACACCACTTGCAGGTTATACAGGGCGAACGCTAACAAACTGCAGGGACAGGTTCCTGACTGGAAATGGAGGAAAAAAGGTCGTATGAACACTGGAAAAACATTGTTGCTATGGAAAATGTTGCTGACGCATGAAAGTACCTCTGACCACGTGCTGTATGTTCCTTGCGTGTTGCAGGTTGTGTGACTGACACAGAATACTGTATACAGCAGAATCATCTGTTGTTCCTGTCAGAAACATTCCGAGATGGTGACTGTGTACGGCCAAGCAGATGAAAACGGTCGAGAGGTAGTACAGCTATAGCAAAATGAGTATCCTAACCGACACCGACCACATAACACAACATTTCGAGCCCTCTTTGGGAGTTTGTGTGATCGAGGGTTCTTTCAGGGAGGTGGCGGACTGTGACTACGCCAGATTTGGAGAACTGCATTCTACAGCATATTGAGACGAATCCTAGTAGAAGCACCAGCATAGTGAAAGCCAAAGTATGATTATGGGCATCCTGCATGATAACTGCTACTATCCCTACCACCTGCAACAAGTGCAAGGATTATAACTGGCAGATTTCTCTCTATGGAAAGCATTTTCTCGATAGTTTTTGAACCAGACTATCACAATTATGGGATTTACATCACAAGTCCTCTTTACCAATGAAGCAACCTTTATCAGAACTTGCATCATCAATCTGTATAATTGTCATCTGTGGGCTACAGACAATTCTCAGGGAATGGTTGAGGCATCTCATTAGCATCAGTTCAGCATCAATGTGTGGGTAGCCTGCAATATTCAAGAAACAGATGGCCCATAATCAGAGGAACTTTCATTTGTCAGTGGCATGTACTGTAGCAAGAATGTATTTCTGCACAAATGTTCATAGGACATTTTTTCCTCTATTTTGAGTCAGGAATCTGCCTCTGTAGTTTGTCGCTTTTGTTAACGTTCACCCTGTAGCCAAAATTAGCGGAAGTACTGCTCCACAAATGTTTACCCTTTGCTTTAAAAGTGTGTATGATTCTGGTCAGTAGCCTGGCTGCATGGACTGTTTGATAGTTTTCACACCTATCTGTCTTTGCCACACAGCTGGTGTGGTTCACAATGCCCTCAAAACTTAAATTGTAATAGTGGATACACAGTCAATGGTGAAAGCAGTGTAATTTTGAAATTTCTAGGTGACTGTGACGCATAGTAGCAATAAAGTCATTGAAATCAAAACGGTGCGGATTGCTACTGTGGATTAGGAGCAGCTAACGAACTGATGGAACGCGTTAGTAGAACAGACGTCCTCTTTGCTCCTACAACAACACCGCCCGCACCACACTAAACGATTATCATTGAATTCTAGTAATTGCGAGCATTATTCACCTGATTTCACTGTTATAACGATGATCATACATTCTTATTATATTTTATTGCCTAAGCTTTTTCCAACAACTGCTTGTTCTGAATGACCCTTCCTGATTCGTTTATTACGCTTCGCACTACATTTTGCTTCACACTCTTTGATTGTACTCCTGTGCACCTCTAGTCTTATCTCCTGCAGCGCCCTGGTGTCGTACAAAAGTTTTCAGCAAGCCTACTACCTCGTGTCTAGGTTGCTAACAGCAATAGTCTCGGATCGCAAAGTCAGACGAAAAAAAAGATTGAAATAAGTTACCGAGTTTCTTCATTAAATCGCAAATCCGATCGCCCTTCATCCCGTCACCGTGCAGAACTCTGTGCTGTCTCCTTCTTACCTTCACTGGCCAGTTTCCCGCTTCCCTCAGAATCGAACACTGCCGCGCGAGTGAGTCACGCCCTCGCAGACGGCCGACGGGGGTCTGCTGAAGACCTGCACAGGCCCTGCGGGCGCCTTCTGGTTGCCTCCCACCCCTCCGCCTTTCTTCCACTGTGACCTCCTCCGCATTTTGTTCTTCCTGTCTCATCTACTCCCACCTGTCGTTCTACACAAGCCACTTCCGCCACTGAGTAATCATTGTCTCTTGCCCCCTACGTTTATCAGTTTATCTTTCTGTCCCTGTGAAACGGATCAGTTGAATTAGTTTCGCGAGTGTTAAGCGCGACTGGTGCCGTAACACGCTAGCAGAACTAATTCCGTGGCATTCCACTCTGCCGCAGCTACACGTAGCCTCAGGGAAAGGGAGGAGCAGTTTTTGTTTGTCTGTTTACCTCTACACAGCGGGCTTTATTTTCACTCCTATGTATATACAAATAATTATGGTGGAATTTCATTACTCCCTGGAGTATATAAAATTCCTTCAAAAGCCTGCTAAGTTGACGAGAAGAACAGGCGGACCAATTAATAGAAGAGTATCAGGGGGGTTTCGCAAAGGTCGATATGGAACCTGTAGACAGTCTTGCAAATGAGAAGGTGTAGAAATACTGTGATAACTTTTGGCGAATTTAAAAAGGCTTCTGATTCAATAGATAGGTCAACATGGTTTCACACTTTACAGAAATTCGAGATTGATAACTGATCTTGTTTTTCTGTCAAACAGATATTAACAAGTACAACCTCTGAAGTTAAATTCATGGGACAAAGGTAAAAAGCATTTCGTATTCATACCGGTGTCCGCCAAGGAGATGGCCTCTCCCCCCTTCTATTTAACATGGTTCTGAAAAAAATTGTGAGGATGTGGGGAAAGGAAATAAAGGGAATCCAGCTCGGGATTAAAAAAGAGCAGAGAATGAAAATGAAGTGTCTGGCTCTCGCGGAAGTTCTTGCCACTCTAACCAACAATAAAGAAGAAGCCAATTTGCACTGGAGAAGCTCCACGAGAAATCACAGAAAATTAGCCTACAAACCTCCTACGAGAAGACTCAATCCATGGAAAGCAAGCCTGCAGATAATCTCCCCATTTCAACTCAGTATGGGAAAGTGGCACGAGCTGTGCATTTCAAATATCTAGAAAACATAATCCAGCCAACAGGACAGCTCCACAGACAATCAAGAAAGAATCTCCCATTTACAGAAAGCATATAAGTTCACTTGGAGTCACTGAAATAAAAAATCTGATTATCTCAATGCAAAACTAAGGCATTACAACACAGTGGTTCTACCATGAGCACTCTACGCTGCAGAAACTACAGTCATTCACGGTCATACCAAAATCAGACACTGAGAAGCAAGGAAGAAAAATTCTGAGGTAAATATTTGGAACAGTGATTCGTGAAGGAATTTGGATCAAGAGGACAACAAGAAAAATCTACAAAGAGGTAGAAACCATAACGGACAGTTTTAGAAACAGAAGGATGAAATTGTATGGACGTATCAGTAGGATGAACAAGAACAGGCTCGCAAGGCAAATCTTTGACGTAGCAAACACTACCAAGAATAAGACAAAGTGGATCACTGAAACAGAAGAAGATATTAAGGAACTGGGAATCGCACAACACAACGTAAACAATCAAGAACAGTTCAGGATCATGATAAAGAAATACACTTCAACAAAAACACAACACCGAGGAAAGAACACGAAATAAATGGTCAGTGAAACGCAATAGACAGCACAGTGAGCGTATGAAGAGAAATGGGAAGAACGAAGGAAGAAGAAGAAATCACGACTACTCAAGTTCATGTGACTGTAGGCTTTCCCGGCGTAAACTATTGATGAAGGTTTCGCGGGTCTCCAGCCGGGTGGTAGCGTTGGTATCTCGCGACATTTCGGGAAGTGTCATACTACCCATCTTCTGGCGAAGATGGATAGTATGACACTTCCCGAAACGTCGCGAGATATCAGCGCTACCACCCGGCTGGAGACCCGAGAAACCTTCATCAATACTCAAGTTCAATCGTCCTCTTGAAAGGAAATAATCGTGATATCTGTCTGTGTGTGTGTGTGTGTGTGTGTGTGTGTGTTTGAACGCGAACATGAGAATATATTTAAAGGCGTAATCCAGAGTTAGAGATGTGGTTTTGTACTAACAACCTAACTGGGCAGGTGGGAAGTGTAGAAACGAGAAAGTCTTCCGACTGGTGACAGAGAGAGGATTAGGATAGCACAGTAGAGAAATTCGTTTGGTGTTCTGCCGCTGCAGTCGGTAAATACGGAATCCGTATAGGATCACTTCTTTGCCCATCTGTGTGCCCGTCTGTCTATCCGACTGTTGAGACCCCTTCTTCCCAAGAGTGGTTAAGGCATTTGGTTGAAATCTATGTCACATTTTGAGGTCTACAGTCCCATGGTGGTGTAACAAATGTAAGCTTCTAAGCCAAAGCTATCTAAAGATGCTGCCATTTATGTTACATATTTTGGTTCTCTCAGACTCGCCGATCAAAACCTACAGGCTACTTCCCGATGGGATAGAGTCATTAAATTTGCCAATAAGAAAGTTTTCACAGTAAAATCAAAGGGAAAAATCCTAAACTTATGAACTTGAATTTGTTATCTACCTGTCTGTCTGTCCGTCCGCCTGTTAAGCTCCCTTTTTCTCATGTGTGGGTAGATGTATGAAGTTGAAATTTATCTCACATACCAAGGTCTATGGTCCCTTGGAGGTGTAAGCTTTTAAGTCAAAGCAATCAAAAGAAACAGTCTTTGCGTTTCATATTTCCATATTCACAAATTCACCCGCCAAAACCTGTTGGGTACTTAAGTTGACGTAGAATCATGAAATTTGGTAAGAAGGGCGTTTTCACAGTACAAGTATATGGAAACATTATAAAATTGTTAATGTGTATTTATATCACACGAAAAATATTACTTTTGTCATTTGTTGTCCGACTTCAAACTTGAAATCCCTGGGACAGATTTCTTGCGAGTATCAATGTCGATAACGGGCAAAAATCGTATAGACTCTTGATTCCTGGATTGGTTGAACTGTCCACACACACAGATTAAATCTGTACGGAACGATCAGTACACGAGACCTACTGACGTCACACGAGCCCTAGTGACATTGCACACTCTGAACAACAGCGTGGCGCTCTGCCAGACAAAGGCAGCTTCCTAATGAACAAAGCAACAAATGCCTCTTCGACTTTATCATGCCAAGTCCGAACAGAAAGTTACCAACAGTAGTAGCGAACAACTTTCAAACGAGAACGGCCACATTTTCCATATCTATGAACGAATATTATTGATATACAGGACATAAAATCCCGTCTGAGGCCTGCGATCATTTTTATGTTAATAATTGGCAACCAATGCTGTACAATCGCAATAAAGTCATGAGATGTTCAATTGACTCTTTCATTAGAACATGTTACACGTTTCGGGATTACACAAGTTTGTGATGTCTGAAGATGGTTGTAATCCCGAAACGCGTAACATATTCTAATAAAAGAGTCAGTTGAACATCTCATGACTTTATAGCGATTGTACAGCATTAGTTGCCAATTATTAACAAATATTATTGGTCAAGAGTCAAAGACTTAAGTTTGTCGCAGGCACAGTTCTTGCCGTACAGGAAAGGGGATTCCTCTACTAACAGGTTTCAGTAGCGTTGTTGAAAACGTGATTAGAAGCAGCACATTCACATAACAGGTGCGCTGCTATCTTTTACGAATAGTTTTTATTTTGGCATCAAATTCATTAACAGCATAGCTGTTCTAACACGACGTAGGCGCTACGCTCGGCTAGGTGACAACATGTACCCACCAACAGCGGTCACGAGTTCGAGTCTCCACCGTGGTACCTGCCTCCTGCACTAACGAGGAGAACACGGCCAGTGCCATAACCCGATTTTCTAGAAACTTTGCTCGATGGAAGAAGGGTCAAACTATCGAAACTGTCTCTAGGCGTACGTGGCGACGTTCAAAGTTTTCGGAGCACTGTATGAGCCCTTCAGAGAGTAATTAGTGGAACACGACCGTGCGTAGCATCGCAACTTCTCACTTTTGCGCCCCGTGTTCGAAACCCGATTATAATTTTTATTTTTGTTGTTTCTTTATCTATCCACGTTTACAGAAGATCACTACACGAATTTTTCTAACGTATCTTGAAATAACGTTGTACTTATTCGTCTACCCCCCCCCCCCCCCCCCCATGAACCATGGACCTTGCCGTTGGTGGGGAGGCTTGCGTGCCTCAACGATACAGATGGGCGGCTGGAGGTCTGCGCGGATGCGGATATCCGCGGTATTTGTTACTTGGCGGATAAAATCGCGATCGGCGCGGATATCCGCGGGTCATCTGCGGATAATGAACAAGGCATCTGCCCAGTACGTATGTTGCAATGTTAGTTGAAAACTTCAAGTCTGTTGACATTCTTGGAATCTTGCAGCGCCCGGGTAGAGCGGATGTCTGTTGTCCTCAGCCCCTGGCTACGACCGACGTAGCTGTACCCAAGAGACCTGCGCCTAATCTGTTTCCGCGACCGTGTCTTTTGTGTGGCCTGTGAAGTGCTCTCTGGGTGGCAAACCTGCCTACTGTCTACCAGACAGGTGCCCGTTGCAATTTTCCGCTGCCTTCAGTTAGCGCTTTGTAGTGACCGAGTGACAACGTGCATCGTAGCAAATGTCAGTGAGAGTTCTTTCTTCAGATGAACACCATATCGATGAATACAATTTCGTGTAAGGTGAAAAAAGGTGATTTTACATTAGTGAAGGAAAACAAATTGAAATCGCCAATTTGGAAAAAATTGGGATACGTATTTGATGGCAGCGAAAAGATAAAAGATATAGTGGCTTGTTTTGCATGTAAAAAAGTATATTCCTACACTGGACACAGAAGTGGAACTTCAGATTTGCTAAAACATTCGTGTGAGGCTGGACAAAGTAGCATAATTACTTATTTAAATACCAAGAGACACGTGAAAGTTCCTGAAGTTCCGCCAATTTTGAAGACAGCCGCGACAGAAAAACTTATCAATCTTGTCAGCAAAGACATTTTACCATTCGAAGTTGCGTGTAGATCTGGGTTTCTCGAGACGGCACAATTTCTTATTGATTTAGGGGCCAAGTACGGTGCAGTGAGTGCTAAGGAACTTCTACCTCATCCAACCATCATATCCAGAAATTTGAAGGAAAAGGCCGATCGTCTGCTTGAAACTGTCTCCGCAGAAGTGAAGAATATATTCAGAGATACAGGTGGAGCACTAATTGTCGATTTATGGACTGATTCGTACCGTAAAATAAACTATATGGGGGTGACTGCACATTATGTTAATTATGAAGAAGTGAAACTTGAGGATCGAGTGTTGTGCACCAGAAATTTTGAGAGTGAGATTAAAAAAACAGGAGAAAACATTAAACTTGAATTAATTAAGATACTACTGTCGTTCGATTTATTCAGTGCTGTGAATAACATCGTGTCCGTTACGGATAGAGGCACTTCGCCAATACAAGAGGCTCTCGTGCTCAGTACACATTCTTAATACTGTGCTGGAGCACACGACTCGAGGAGACGCGAATCATGAGAAGAGTGACGTACAGTGACTAATAAATTCCTGTCGAGCTATCACAACTTTCTTTAAAAGATCTGGTCTTCAAAATCGCCTTCAGAAGTTATTGAAAGGAGATATAGACACACTATGGAACAGTAAATTGGATATGTTTGAGTCTATTAATTCACAATGGTTTGAAGTTCTGTCAATTTTGTCAGAGAAAAATCAAGATAATTTGATTGATTCTATAGACAAGAGGATGTTGGAAGATATAATAACCTTTCTGACACCATTTAAAATAGCTTCTTGTGACCTCGAAGCCTCCAAAACCCCTACGCTTTATGTGTGTTGTGGAAGTTAAAACTTCTGTCCTTCCTTGAAAAAAATGATGGCGACAGCCCGTTTCTGATAGATTTAAAGAGTACAGCCAAATCTATTTTAATCAGCAAATGGGACTTAACAGTAACCTATAAACTTGCAACGTTTTTGAATCCAAAATATAAAAACCTAAAATTTCTTAGCAGTGCCGAAAAAGATGAAGTTGTAAAGGAAGCGAAAAATTATGTTGCGAGAAATTGTCCACAGTTAGAAGATAAGGAGGAAACAATATCTGGAATTCCTGCAAAAAAACAGAAGTCTGACGTACTTTTTAATGAATTTGAAGATTACTCAGAATATGGATCGACGAGATATCTTGACTTTGCGTCAGATGAAATGCTCAGATTTACGAATGATAATATCCAATTTTCGGAAGGCATCGATCTGATAGCTTGGTGGCATGGACGTGAAAACGTCTATCCGCGTCTTTCCAAACTCGCATACTTCGTGCACTGCGTTCCAGCGTCCAGCTCGCCGTCTGAGAGAAGCTTCTCTACTGCGGGACAAATAATGCAGGACCGACGCACGTCTTTGAAGCCACAGACGATTGATGACATGTTCCTGCATAGTAATCTTCCAAAGTAAAAAGGTACTTGTACAGCTCCTCTTACTTCACTGTATTTTTTGGTCTTATCTGAATTAGTTACAATTTTTTTTCATCTGATTCTTTCTTTTACAGAATTTGAATCAGAAGCAAGCAGAAGATGAAAATATTTAATCTGAAGCCTGTGAGTTTTTATTGTAATATTTATAGTAAAGAATTTCCTCGACATATTGTTAGTATTTTTACTTTTCCCGACAAGAACATTTAAGTAGCATTAGGTAAAAGAAAGAAATATTTAACAAGCAATTTGTTTTGTTGTAATTTTCATATTAAAGAGCTCAATTTTAAGTTTTTACTCTTCGCAACAAGAACTTTCAACAGCTAACACGTCAATATTATTAAACTAGGTAATGATGATCCCATAAGTGCCTTCCTAATATTTAGCGTGCACTACAGTAACATTTGCAGCCGCCGAGCATTGTCGCTCTTTGTTAACAGTGAAACAGCCCGGCCGGAGCGGTGGCACGGCAGGCCTTGTATTTAATTACAAGTGGGACTTCAAACTACGGCTCGCGACCACAAACAAACTGTGACTGCGATAGCCCGTGAAAGATTATTCTGATCACATTGAAAAATTACAAAGTATTCAAATCATCCAAAATAATAATGTGTCTTTGGATTTACCAGCCAATTAGTAAAGATAAGGGCTGAAATTCGTAACAAAATTGAACATTTTAAGCGTAACTCGGTATTGCTTAACAGGGAACAGTGCCTAACATTTGAAGTTATGGGACAGTGGTTTTTATATAGACATCTTGAAATCGTTTGCAGTTCCATTAGACTCTGAAAAAAAATATTTTTTAACATTGAAAGTATTAACTGCGAAATCTACTGCAAATTTTGTCTTAGTAATTTAGACCAATGTTGAGGATGTTTTAAAGTGTGAAAAATTTTGTTTAGTGGAGAATGAAACAGACATTTTATTTATCGCTAGGTCTTAATTCGATAAATCAGCCAAAAGGTGAGGTTCGAGATTTTAATCGTATTTTTAGCTACAGCTAAATGGACTCCTAATTTCTATAACCACTGATTTTTTGGCACTCTTCGGAAGACGAGTTATGTCTTCCAGACAACGTCAATTATTGCTGGCAGTTTAACTTTTTCACAGGTGCGCCAGCGTTTTGCAGTGTAGGCCTAATACTGTTAATATTTTCACCTGGAAATGACGGGACTGAACGCGTAAGCTATAATATAATCATCAGCTCACATGAATGGCTTCAAAATTTGACACATCCAAGCAGTGAGTACAAAGAAACTGTCGGTAAATCATGCTAATAACAGTTTAAAACCATCGTCATTTTCAGCTGCCTTCGCACAAGAGCAGCGAAATATAATTGTTTCTATACACGTATTTTCATTAATTAATACTATTACATTGAATTTTATTTTTTTAAATAGCGTTTCCAATCTCACGAGATCCGATCCGCTACTGTGTGTGCTCCGGGGCGCCAATACTTTCCTGTTTGGAATGGTCTGCTTTAGAATAGGTACAGAGCATTTCTTGTGATTTAAGAAGTCAAGAGTAGTTAAGTTGTCGCAGAAATGGCACCCTAACAATAACTATGCCATTACATACCATAATTCTAAGTACTACTGTCTATTACTATTAATTACTCATTCGAAATTTAAATATATGCGGATGCGGATAAGGAACTTGCGGATGCGGATTTATTGCTGCGGCTGCGGATGCGGATTAGGACCTTGCGGATGCGGATTGCACTTTTCTTATCCGCGCAGACCTCTATGAGATAGCCGTACCGTAGGTGCAACCACAATGGAGGGGTATCCGTTGAGAGGCCAGACAAACGTGTGGTTCCTGAAGAGGAGCAGCAGCCTTTTCAGTAGTTGCAGGGGCAACAGTCTGAATGATTGACCAAAACGGCCTTGCTGTGCTGGTACTGCGAACGGCTGAAAGCAAGGGGAAACTACAGCCGTAATTTTTCCCGAGGGCATGCAGCTTTACTGTATGATTAAACGATGATGGCGTCCTCTTGGGTAAAATATTCCGGAGGTAAAATAGTCCCCCACTCGGATCTCCGGGCGAGGACTACTCAAGAGGATGTTGTTGTCAGGAGAAAGAAAACTGGCGTTCTACGGATCGGAGCGTGGAATGTCAGATCCCTTAATCGAGCAGGTAGGTTAGAAAATTTAAAAAGGGAAATGGATAGGTTAAAGTTGGATATAGTAGGAATTAGTGACGTTCGGTGGCAGGAGGTACAAGACTTTTGGTCAGGTGAATACAGGGTTATAAATACAAAATCAAATAGGGGTAATGCAGGAGTAGGTTTAACAAAGAATAAAAAAAATAGGAGTGCGAGTAAGCTACTACAAACAGAATTGTGAACGCATTATTGTGGCCACGATAGACACGGAGCTCACGCCTACTACAGTAGTACAAGTTTATATGCCAACTAGCTCTGCAGATGAAGAACTTGACGAAATGTATGATGAGATAAAAGAAATTATTCAGGTAGTGAAGGGAGACGAAAATTTAATAGTCATGAGTGACTGGAATTTGACAGTCAGAAAAGGAAGAGAAGGATACGTAGTAGGTGAATATGGATTGGGGCTAAGAAATGCAAGAGGAAGCCGCCTGGTAGAAGTTTGCACAGAGCGTAACTTAATCATAGCTAACACTTGGTTCAAGAATCATGAAAGAAGGTTGTATACATGGAAGAACCCTGGAGATACTAGAAGGTATCAGATAGATTATATAATGGTAAGACAGAGATTTAGGAACCAGGTTTTAAATTGTAAGACATTTCCAGGGGCAGATGTGAACTCTAACCACAATCTATTGGTTATGAACTGTAGATTAAAACTGAAGAAACTGCAAAAAGGTGAGAATTTAAGGAGATGGGTCCTGGATAAACTGAAAGAACCAGAGGTTGTACAGAGTTTCAGGGAGAGCATAAGGGAACAATTGACAGGAATGGGGGAAAGAAATACAGTAGAAGAAGAATGGGTAGCTTTGAGGGATGAAGTAGTGAAGGCAGCAGAGGATCAAGTAGGTAAAAGGACGAGGGCTAGTAGAAATCCTTGGGTAACAGAAGAGATACTGAATTTAATTGATGAAAGGAGAAAATACAAAAATGCAGTAAATGAAGCAGGCAAAAAGGAATACAAATGTCTCAAAAATGAGATCGACAGGAAGTGCAAAATTGCTAAGCATGTATAGCTAGAGGACAAATGTAAGGATGTAGAGGCTTATCTCAAGAGGGGTAAGATGGATACTGCCTACAGGTAAATTAAAGAGACCTTTGGAGAAAAGAGAACCACTTGCATGAATATCAAGAGCTCAGATGTAAACCTAGTTACAAGCAAAGAAGGGAAAGCAGAAAGGTGGAAGGAGTATATAGAGGGTCTATACAAGGGCGATGTACTTGAGGACAATATTATGGAAATGGCAGAAGAGGTAGATGAAGATGAAATGGGAGATATGATACCGCGTGAAGAGTTCGACAGAACACTGAAATACCTAAGTCGAACCAAGGCCCCGGGAGTAGACAACATTCCATTAGAACTACTGACAGCCTTGGGAGAGCCAGTCCTGACAAAACTCTACCATCTGGTGAGCAAGATGTATGAGACAGGCGAAATTCCCTCAGACTTCAAGAAGAATATAATAATTCCAATCCCAAAGAAAGCAGGTGTCGATAGATGTAAAAATTACCGAACTATCAGTTTAATAAGTCGCAGCTGCAAAATACTAACGCGAAGTGTTTACAGGCGAATGGAAAAACTGGTAGAAGCGACCTCGGGGAAGATCAGTTTGGATTCCGTAGAAATGTTGGAACATGTGAGGCAATACTGACCCTACGACTTATCTTAGAAGAAAGATTAAGGACAGGCAAACCTACGTTTCTAGCATTTGTAGATCTAGAGAAAGCTTTTGACAATGTTGACTGGAATACTCTCCTTCAAATTCTGAAGGTGGCAGGGGTAAAATACAGGGAGCGAAAGGCTATTTACAATTTGTACAGAAACCAGATGGCAGTTATAAGAGTCGAGGGACATGAAAGGGAATCAGTGGTTGGGCAGAGAGTGAGACAGGGTTGTAGCCTCTCCCCGATGTTATTCAATCTGTATATTGAGCAAGCAGTAAAGGAAACGAAAGAAAAGTTCGGAGTAGGTATTAAAATCCATGGAGAAGAAATAAAAACTTTAAGGTTCGCCGATGACATTGTAATTCCATCAGAGACAGCAAAGGACTTGGAAGAGCAGTTGAACGGAATGGACAGTGTCTTGAAAGGAGGATATAAGATGAACATCAACAAAAGTAAAACGAGGATAATGGAATGTAGTCGAATTAAGTCAGGTGACGCTGAGGGAATTAGATTAGGAAATGAGACACTTAAAGTAGTAAAGGAATTTTGCTATTTGGGGAGCAAATAACTGATGATGGTCGAAGTAGAGAGGATATAAAATGTAGACTGGCAATGGCAAGGAAAGCGTTTCTCAAGAAGAGAAGTTTGTTAACATTGAGTATTGATTTAAGTGTCTGGAAGTCGTTTCTGAAAGTATTTGTATAGAGTGTAGCCATGTATGGAAGTGAAACAAGGAAGATAAATAGTTTAGACAAGAAGGGAATAGAAGCTTTCGAAATGTGGTGCTACAGAAGAATGCTGAAGATTAGATGGGTAGATCACATAACTAATGAGGAGGTATTGAATAGAATTGGGGAGAAGAGGAGTTTGTGGCACAACTTGACCAGAAAATGGGATCGGTTGGTAGGACATGTTCTGAGGCATCAAGGGATCACCAATTTAGTACTGGAGGGCAGCGTGAATGGTAAAAATCGTAGAGGGAGACCAAGAGATGAATACACTAAGCAGATTCAGAAGGATGTAGGCTGCACTGCGTACTGGGAGATGAAGAAGCTTGCACAAGATAGAGTAGCATGGAGAGCTGCATCGAACCAGTCTCAGAACTGAAGACCACAACAACAACATTATTCGTCTACTAACTGTATGTCCAGTGAATAAATAAAAAAATCAATAAATGAATGAGAAAATTATTTGAAACTGTTTTCGGTGGAATTCCTGTAGTGTGTCTTGATTCGTAATGAATTGCAGCGGTCAGCTTTCGGAAAAGTGATCTGTTATGTATGGTCTGCAACGAAAGTAGCGCCAATAGCGTTAAGTCTTCAGCAATATTAACTATGTTTCTTTCTCGAGTGAAATTCATGCGAACAAATGTCATTGTGGCAAACTTGCCTTCACACGATGCTCGTGGTGTTCAGAATTTCTATGTTTCTAATGTTCCTACGCTCGGTATTTGCCAGTGGAATGCACAAAACCCTCCTGAAGTATAAATATAATAATAAAATTTGATTGGGGCTAAGAAATGAAAGAGGAAGCCGCCTGGTAGAATTTTGCACAGAGCACAACATAATCATAGGTAACACTTGGTTTAAGAATCATGAAAGAAGGTTGTATACATGGAAGAACCCTGGAGATACTAAAAGGTACCAAATAGATTATATAATGGTAAGACAGAGATTTAGGAACCAGGTTTTAAATTGTAAGACATTTCCAGAGGCAGATGTGCACTCTAACCACAATCTATTGGTTATGACCTGTAGATTAAAACTGAAGAAACTGCAAAAAGGTGGGAATTTAAGGAGATGGGACCTGGATAAACTGAAAGAACCAGAGGTTGTACAGAGTTTCAGGGAGAGCATAAGGGAACAATTGACAGGAATGGGGGAAAGAAATACAGTAGAAGAAGAATGGGTAGCTTTGAGGGATGAAGTAGTGAAGGCAGCAGAGGATCAAGTAGGTAAAAGGACGAGGGTTAGTAGAAATCCTTGAGTAACAGAAGAAATATTGAATTTAATTGATGAAAGGAAAAAATATAAAAATGCAGTAAATGAAGCAGGCAAAAAGGAATACAAACGTCTCAAAAATGATATCGACAGGAAGTGGAAAATGGCTAAGCAGGGATGGCTAGAGGACAAATGTAAGGATGTAGAGGCTTATCTCACTAGGGGTAAGATAGATACTGCCTACAGGAAAATTAAAGAGACCTTTGGAGAAAAGAGAACCACTTGTATGAATATCAAGAGCTCAGATGGAAACCCAGTTCTAACCAAAGAAGGGAAAGCAGAAAGGTGGAAGGAGTATATAGAGGGTCTATACAAGGGCGATGTACTTGAGGACAATATTATGGAAATGGAAGAGAGTCTAGATGAAGATGAAATGGGAGATACGATACTGCGTGAAGAGTTTGACAGAGCACTGAAAGACCTGAGTCGAAACAAGGCCCCGGGAGTAGACAACATTCGATTGGAACTACTGACGGCCTTGGGAGAGCCAGTCCTGACAAAACTCTACCATCTGGTGAGCAATATGTATGAAACAGGCGAAATACCCTCAGACTTCAAGAAGAATATAGTAATTCCAATCCCAAAGAAAGCAGGTGTTGACAGATGTGAAAATTGCCGAACAATCAGTTTAATAAACCACAGCTGCAAAATACTAACACGAATTCTTTACAGACGAATGGAAAAACTAGTAGAAGCCGACCTCTGGGAAGATCAGTTTGGATTCCGTAGAAACACTGGAACACGTGAGGCAATACTGACCTTACGACTTATCTTAGAAGAAAGATTAAGGAAAGGCAAACCTACGCTTCTAGCATTTGTAGACTTAGAGAAAGCGTTTGACAATGTTGACTGGAATACTCTCTTTCAAATTCTAAAGGTGGCAGGGGTAAAATACAGGGAGCGAAAGGCTATTTACAATTTGTACAGAAACCAGATGGCAGTTATAAGAGTCGAGGGACATGAAAGGGAATCAGTGGTTGGGAAGGGAGTAAGACAGGGTTGTAGCCTCTCCCCGATGTTATTCAAACTGTATATTGAGCAAGCAGTAAAGGAAACAAAAGAAAAATTCGGAGTAGGTATTATAATCCATGGAGAAGATGACATTGTAATTCTGGCAGAGACAGCAAAGGACTTGGAAGAGCAGTTGAATGGAATGGACAGTGTCTTGAAAGGAGGATATAAGATGAACATCAACAAAAGTAAAACGAGGATAATGGAATGTAGTCGAATTAAGTCGGGTGATGCTGAGGGAATTAGATTAGGAAATGAGACACTTAAAGTAGTAAAGGAATTTTGCTATTTGGGGAGCAAAATAACTGATGATGGTCGAAGTAGAGAGGATATAAAATGTAGACTGGCAATGGCAAGGAAAGCGTTTCTGAAGAAGAGAAATTTGTTAACATCGAGTATAGATTTAAGTGTCAGGAAGTCATTTCTGAAAGTATTTGTATGGACTGTAGCCATGTATGGAAGTGAAACATGGACGATAAATAGTTTGGACAAGAAGAGAATAGAAGCTTTCGAAATGTGGTGCTACAGAAGAATGCTGAAGATTAGATGGGTAGATCACATAACTTATGAGGAAGTATGGAATAGGATTGGGGAGAAGAGAAGTTTGTGGCACAACTTGACCAGAAGAAGGGATCGATTGGTAGGACATGTTCTGAGGCATCAAGGGATCACCAATTTAGTACTGGAGGGCAGCGTGGAGGGTAAAAATCGTAGAGGGAGACCAAGAGATGAATACACTAAGCAGATTCAGAAGGATGTAAGTTGCAGTAGGTACTGGGAGATGAAGAGGCTTGCACAGGATAGGGTAGCATGGAGAGCTGCATCAAACCTGTCTCAGGATTGAAGACCACAACAACAACAACAATGTTCCTACGTTCGGTATTTGCCAGACAGGCGGAGAGGTGCTACTCCGCTACTCCGACGTGGCGCGACCCCAGGTGGGGAAAGGGGGGAGGGCGTCCTCACTGGCTTGCCAGCAGACTTGAGCGAAACGAAATAGTTCTCGCGGACCAAACACAAACCCTCTGGATTAACACCCCATTTGTATCTCGAGCAATCTTCGGAAAGCTCCACCACTCTACCCCTACAAATTTTATGGAATATGAGTGGAAAAGAAAACAAGTTACTCCGGGGAGGAAAATCTCTCGGCCTCAGGTCGCAAGTAGGCATTTCGGATTCCGGGGAGCCTGCACTTTCTGCTCTTGTTTCATCGTAAGAACCTGAAAAACTCAAATTCAAGAAGAAATATAATACAGGAACACTGAACATTAACTCACTGATCAAAACAGGAAAAACATCAAGAACTGACTCAAGCGCTTGAACACCATAATATTCAAATTCTGGCACTACAAGAAACTCGCTATACTGACGAAAATTCTTTTGAAACGGGGAATTACAGAATTTACAAAGGAAAACTATCAGAGTATATCTTTGGAAAATGCCCTCTATTAGATACAGCCTTTATTGTTGAATAAATATAACGGAGTCCGTAACAAACTTCAGCTCTACGTCCAACAGGCTCTCAACATTGACGATCAAATGTAATAACAATATGTATACGCTAGTGAATGTTCATGCTTCAACAAATATTGACGATAAAAAAAATACGAACGAAGTACAGACTTCCTGGGAAGAACTAGAAGACACGATTCAGAAGATTCTAAAGGAAAATGTCATCATTCTGCTCGGGGATTTTAATGCACAGCTCAGCAAGGAGAAGAATTACAAAAGCATCATTGCAAATATCCTGCGCATAAGAGGACAAACAACAATTGAATAAGAATTGTGGACCTCTGCCAAATCTTCAACCTCAACATTGTGACTACACAGTTCAAGAAACATACCAAGAAGATGAAGACTTGGAGAGCACCAAATCAATTCCTTGGAGAGTTTCAAATTGACCACATAGCCAATTCCAGAAGAGAATTTAAGACAATTCAGAATATTAAGATACAGAAAGGAGCCGATATAGATACGGATCACTATCTTGTTAAGTCTAAAATTAAAGTCACCCAAATTCGGGAAGAAATAATAATAAACCTATGAGAAACCATTTTGAAACCAGGAATATTGAGGCAGATACTCAAAAGTATTTCAAATCTAAATTGCAAGGCGAGACATGGGACGAAATGAAGTCTCAAATAATGAAAGGTGCACAATAATCTCTTCCAGCCAAAACCAAACAGAAGAATATCTGGTGGAATAAAAAGTGCAGTGAAGCTCTGGAAAACAGACAAAAGCTTTGGAAAAAATTTAAATCGAATCCAACACAAAACAACCTGGGAAGGTTCAGAGAAGGTAGAAAAACAGACTCCTACACAATCACAAACGAAAATACACTGTATGAAAGACTATCCCCTCAATAAATACAGGTGTACTTCACTCAAAACAAATCCAGAGACTATTATCGGTCTTTTAAAAGACACCTGAAAGGTTACGAACCACCCAGTTTAAATTTTCGTAACAAATCAGTGAAATTAGGTACCAATGTCCAAGAAAACTGCAACATTTTAGCATACTATTTCGAAGACCTCCTCAACTGTAAAGCGCCTCCAGAGAAACCGGAATTCAGTAATCCAGAAGGAATCCCTGCAGAATCACACCCACCAACTCTAAAGGAAGTCCGGCAAGCTATAAAATTCCTCAAGAACAACAAATCTTCTCGTGAAGATGGAATCACAGCTGAACGTTTGAAACTAGCTAAGGAAAAGTAGCACTACACCTCGGTACAAATATTACGGAATATCGGAGAACCGAGAAGATCCCATAAGACTTGAGGACAGCACTTATACAACCACTTCATAAAAATAAAAAGGATGACAGATCAGATGTGAACAATTACAGGGGGATTTCCCTTCTATCCGTTCCATACAAGATCGTTTCCAAGATATTTCTAAATAGGGTTGAACCAGTTCTCGATGCACAGATAGGAGAATAGCAAGGTGGATTTAGAATAGGAAGGAACTGTTTGGAGCAAATTATTAACATTAAAAACTTAATTATAACACGTGCTGGTCAACCACATGTTACGGCGTTTATTGATTTTAGAAAAGCGTATGATCCATAGACAGAGAAAGCCTCATTAGAACTCTGGAGGAATTTGGAACTGACAGAAAAACCAGAGAGATAGTAAAGCAAACACTGACAGATACCAAGTCCAAAGTCTAATTTCGAGGCACGATTTCTGAACCTTTTAAAATTCGAACGTGTTTAAGACAAGGGGATGGACTCTAGCGAATTCCATTCCACATCACTTTGAAAAAGGTTTTGAGGGAGACAATGGAAGAATACACACAATAAAAAGTCAAAAATTTCTTTTGAAGGGTCAGTTAAAGGCCTTACGATAGATGCACTAGCATTTGCAGATGATATTGCTCTCCTATCCACAAATATAGCAGGTGCAATTAAACCAATACAAATCTTAGCAAAGCACAAGAAAAACTAAATTCATGTCTAAAAATATAAGGAAATCAAAGAATTGCACATAATTATTAGATGTACCGAAAGGGTAAAACACTTTAAATACTTGGGAGAAACAACAACGGATACTGGCACAGAAAAAGAAGCTGCCAAACTTCGAGTAGCTAAACTTAGGAGGGCACACATTTTAACACAGAAGCTGTACAATAAAAAAATGCCTATCTGGAAATGTAAAGTTATTACACTACAATACAGCGACGAGAACAGAAGTTCAATATGCAACAGAAACACTCTCCCTCAAGAACAAAGGACTAATAGATAAGCTCGAGAAGAAGGAAAGAGTAATTCTGAAGAAGATTCTTGGTGGACACAAAAAATTGGTGAAAAAGGGTAAAAATGAGCAATGAGAAGATCTACCAATTTATTAAACCAGTCACAATGGAAATAGGAAAGAGAAGGCTGATGTTCTTTGGTCATCTGGTGAGAATGGATGATGGCAGATTAACGAAGAAAATCTTCAATATAATTCAACAGAGGAAAACACCCAACTCTTGGTTGCAAGGAATAAAGAAAGATCTCCGTGAACTTGGACTTACAGAAATGGACGAAATGGACGCAATGAGGAGGGACAAGTACAGTCAGGCAATAACTGAATTCGAGGTTTTTCGGGAGGCTCCAAAACCGAAGACCAACAGGAAACTAACAGCTGAACATCTGCCAAAAATGGCAGCAGGCAGAAGAGCAGCCCAAGAGAAGAGAAAGAAGACTTCATGCTTACAGTCACTGGAATGCAGTCATTCACGCAGAACTGGCTGCTGCTGCAAGAACATTGACCGTCTTTGTGTAGTGATGGGACAATCGACGGGTTGTAACAACCGCTTGACCAGTCGATTATTTTTTCATTCAATCTGCTTTTTCTTATTCGAATTAAACAAACGAATGAACTGGTCTCTGTGGTCCTGTCAGCTATGGGATTCTTTTCATTCACTCTCCAGGTTTGAGTAGCTTCATTTAATGTGACGCAACCGAAGGAACAAGTCTGAGAATTACGGTGGCTATACAAATGTTTTCAGTCGGTCTCGACGTTTGAGTGATTTCGTCAACCCGCTTTCCCAGCCTTTTCGGTTATATATGAACCATGGCTAGGTTTGCCAATTTCTTTAGAGGCGAATAAAGAAAGTTGAATGATATATATATATTTCCAAAAAAGTACGTATTTTTCAAATTCATGTATTTATTTACTTAAATACGAATTTTTCGTACCTCTGACTTAAATATGGATTTTTGGTTGGTTTTAAAACATTGATAACTGGTGCTATATTATAAATTTACATTTAAAGAAATCGCCAGTTGCTTTTTTATTCAAATTTGTTGAAGCCTTATCTCTCTCTCTTCCCGCTGTTTGCACCAATCACCAATAATTTTATTTCGGTAAATGCTGAGGTTATGTGAACAGAAAGCATATAAGATATAGTTCTTTGGATTGTTTGGTGACCTAATCACTTGCTTTTTAAGCATGTACTTTCATTTGTCAGAAGTAACTTTTTGCGAGAAAAATTTATCATCATTTGTTAAATTTCTTTGAATTTCTTTAATTAATATAGTTTTACAGTATGGTCCATCCATGCAGAAACGGTATACCGCAATGAATTTATCTTTAGGACCACTTTTTATCCTGTCATATGATTTCTTCCATTCCCACATCACTGAGCGTTTCAGCACTTTGATGCAGGCACAAAGCTAAAAGCTGCTTATTGGCACTGAATACGAAGCAAGTATCGGAACGGCAGTAACACAGACGACGGGCGATAACAGAGTGCTATCAACATTAATTATTTAACAATGGCAAAACGATCGAATGTTTCCGCTCATAACTTAATGCACACTGCACTGCGTTGATCGTTTTCATTCGGTTGCTCCCACTGGACTGGTTTCACTGAAAAGGATGAATGAATAATTCCACCGATACTTAAAACTACAACCTAATGAGTCAACTGTTTTCCAACAGCGGAATGAATCGATCGTTTTTACTCGGTTGTCCCCGTCACTATCTTTGTGCACTGCTCATGCAGAGCGCCTGTGGCGTACCTTACACAACCGCGTCGCATGCCACGTACTGAGTAGGGCTGTTGATAAAATGTCACATAGATACATCGAAATCGAAAAGGATATACCGAGTGCTGATATTTTTATTTTATATTATAAATTTTTACTCAATTTTCGACAAATGTTTGAAGTTGTTTTTTGAAATTATAATAGAACGTAATTTTACTTTTAGGTGTGAAGTAGTCTCACTACTTTTTGAGCTTTCATCACGTCCAATCTTTCTCTTTGACTGTGTGAAGCAAGTGGCACAAAGAAGATCTCCGATTGTACGGGGGAGGGGAGGGGGGAGGGGGTTGTGTGAATTGAATAACAAGATATGCGATGTGAAGAAATAGGACACCAGTTGCGTTAAAAAAAAACGATTTCAAAGCAACTAGTGTGCTATTTCTTCACATTGGCATTCTTCAAAAACAGTCGCTGAAACTGGCGAACAGAAATCTAAATAACAAGATTTGTCTTTGCAGTGGGTGGAGACTTGTGAGGGGAAATGCTGGCGTAATCGTCACTCGGTGCTACCAACAGAAAATGGTTCAAATGGCTCTGAGCACTATGGGACTTAACTGCGGAGGTCACAGTCCCCTATAACTTATAACTACTTAAACCTACCTAACCTAAGGACATCACACACATCCATGCCCGAGGCAGGATTCGAACCTGAGACCGTACCGGTCGCGCGGTTCCAGACTGCAGCGCCTAGAACCGCTCGGCCACTTAAGCCGGCTACCAACAGAAACTGCAACGTTTAACTTCACCACACAATGTTGACACTAAAACTGCTAGGTCGCTGGCGGTTGCAGAAATGATAAAGCAGGAAAGTCGCCACGAAGTGTTCCGGACAAATCCGATATGTGACGAAACCAAACGACGGATCAATCGGACAGCTCATACTGCGCCACTTACAGGCAGGTACCATTGTTAGCAAAGTAGTTATCGCCAAGTGTGGACAGGCGTAGTTTTCCTTTCTGTTCTTGCTCTATGAGGAATAAGTAGGCTGCTAGCCTGTTGATGTACAGAATACCTAGTAATAAATCAAAAATTAAATATACTGCTCCAAAACTGGCAGTATATTTACAATGAGCAGCGGCTATTTTTATACCCTGATACATCGATATACCTTCCGTCGATAATCTGGCATATCGATGATATCCTTCGCTATATCGGTAGCCACAATGATATTTTAATAATCAGTATATGTGATTCCCGATATTTTTAAAATATCAGCAGTCCCACCACACATTGAGCCCTGTCGCCCTGCAGCCGCTCTGCTGTACGCTGGCTGTCAGCTCGCTGGCCCCACAGTCCCGCCACGTGCGCCAGAGGCGCAGTCACCACTCTGTGCCGGCGTAGTAGCGCAGGTGTTTGAATTAACAGAGCGTTCTTTATGATAGCCGAGACTCTCTGGACCACCACCGGACTGCTGCCCCGCCTCAAGCCTCTTCCATTCGCCACACTGCACAGTAGCTACCCCCACCCCCACACCAAGGTCGGCTACAGCTAAGAGAAAATGAAAGTGCTGTGTAAATAGCCAAATTTCAAGATTTTCCAACGAAGAGTGCGTTCACACAGTGGTTGTTGAATGTCTTCATGACCAGGTATAACATCCACGATATACATATTTTTTATTACGAGTGGAATATGAAGGTGTGGATAATATTCATTCAATTATGTAATTATTTCTTAAAAAGATGATAATTATGTAAAACAAGACAATATTTGTCTCACATTCTTTGTTAATCTATGTCATTCTTTTCTTTTGTTTTGTACCCTTTTGTTGTTTTCTTCTGATGTACATCGCCGACGCAAGACGCGAATCGATTTGAGGTCTGTTAAATGAAAAACATTTAATGTAAAATTATTGTGCTTGTATGTTCATTTGCTGCTAAAACAAATAGAGCCAAATGCGTTAAAACTATATACGATTAATTATTGAAAATTCACTTCCTCTTTTAATTATAATTTTGTATTAATTGTTTTATCATAGCCGCAAGAAGCGCAGCCATTGTTAGTTGCGGTTATATAGCAACTTCGTCTGTACTTCTAGTTGAAAATAGCATGGGTTTGTGTTAAACTAATTTTCAAAACAATTTAATAAATTTTTTTATTGGTGGCATCAATTTAAATGATTAAATAGTTATTGGGAAAAGGAAAATCTTAATTAAAAAGGAAATCCTCTATCTTTTGTTGGCCGCCATCTTAACTTTTATTACAGCGGCAAATTTAAATTACTTGAAACTGCAAACTTTCAATATTCCGATGTGTAAGAAATAAATGTGCACCGGTGGTACTGAACTCTATTTATAAAAGAAAAAATTAATCGAGTCACACTGCATTTTCTAAGAACAGTGCTGATGGTATTTATTGTTGAACAAAATTTCATTGCTGATGTACGTGGCCAAAATTAAGCTACGCACGGATCATGGAGAAAAATATTTCTGGTAGTATACGTCAGAGTTGTGTGCGGGTGGTATTCTGTGGTTCCTTTTCATGATCAATTTGCTAAGAATGATTAAATCCATCGAAGACAAAAATTATAAAAGCTCTGATGTACGATCTGTAATTTTAGTGATATGAACACAGCTTAAGTCAACATTATTACACTACGCCAGGTGGAATTCTTGTGCAATTTGAACAAAATAATTATCCGGGAGAAGTTGTAGTATGAATAATGCATTATACATGTGAATAATATTGTCAGTATCATTTACAAAATCAAATCAATGCAACTGCTTAAAAAAAAAAAAAGAAAAAGCCAGAGTGAATTCAAACCGCAGAATACCATAGAGTATCGTATCATCCATATTAATTGCACTTGTCGATGTTGATGATACACAATAACCGCCACACAGGGAGTGCGTCGGACCACAGTGCAGAGGGCGTGCACATCACCAAGCGAGGTCGCTCGTGCCACGAACCTTTCGCAGCATCCGCCATTGTCGAGGGCAGCCAGTCAGGAAGAAGTACACCTCCGCTGTGCGGATATTTAGGTCAGCGTCAGCGACAGTGACGGCAGTTACGACGCAGCCAGCCGCGAGAGGAAGTCTGGTCCGGATCCGGCACCGCCGTCGCCTTCGCCGAGGGACCTCGGAACCTGCTGAACGGCCTGTTGGTATTCTGTCAGACTCACCTGGCAAGACTGTGGAAACTGTGAACTCGTACAGAACGAAACTTAAATGTTAACCTATTCCAACATGCTCCACGCAACATTTGATAGTCAACTTGTAGAGAATGAATTCCGACTGTGAAAGCCTTCCTTTTCTTGTTTCAAGTATTTGCGTTTAGTTGTAATCTTATTTCCGTGTTAGGCAAGAGTTACAAATCTGGTTAGTGGTTGCTTTTGACAGTCAACGAAGACCATTTGTGTTGAATTCATTATGTTCTTAAATACAGAAGATAAAGTACATGATCGTGTGTTTCTTGCAGAAGTGCGAGAGGTGACAGAAGTGTTCAAAATTCAGGACACATCACCTTGTGATCATGGTCAAATGACGATGTGGATTATGTTTAAAAATAGTGTTACCTATGTGTTACATAAAGTGCAGTGCAGCATCCAGTAAAAGTTACTTGGCCTGCCATAGCAACGTGTACCATACTGTTCAAGTCCCCTCCTGTCTGTATGGAATAAAGAGAACTCTTTGGAATAGAATCGCACTGATCTTGGCCGTCTCCCTGATAAAGTGGTTCGATTTATTGACTGCTGGATCAGAAGATTCGAGATCATTTCACGATGATCGCTACAATGTTTCACTGTGGTCCGATGACGATCCCTTCTTCGTCAGACCAACTGACAACATGTTTAAACAATTAAGTAATGACTACCTCGCAAACCATACAAGTAGCGTCAAAAAGAAATTGCACCAATCGTGTACTCTTGTACACACATGTTACTCACTAAACACGTCTTCACACCGATTCGTGAATATTGTTCATCTGTGTCGGACCTTACCAAGTATGATCAATAGAACACATAGAAAAGATCCAAACAAGAGCTGCGCGTTTCGTCACAGGATCGCTTACTCGGCGTGAGGTCATTACGGAGATGCTCAACAGACTCTAGTAGCGAACTATACAGGCGAGGTGTAGTGCACGACGGAGAGGTATGCTCTTGCCATTTCGAGAAGGCACGTTTCAAGAGCAAATGGAAAACACATTACTTCTTCCCACAAGCGTCTCGCAAAATAACCACGACAAGAAAATCAGATAAATTCGAGCCGATATGGTGCTTTGTCGATAATCGTTCTCCCCGTGCTTCATTCGCGAACTGGACAGGGAAGCGGAGAACCGATCTCGGTATGAGAAGCTATCTGCGTCACACACCGTAAAGTAGTTTGCGCAGTATAGAGGTAGATGTTTACATTTGATTACAGAAGTCCTGACATGGTCACAAATTTGGAAAAGCGACCGTAATTTTCAACATAAACGTTATTCGTGTAGATGGCCTGTTTACAAAATGCTACCATTAGTTTCGATTTTGCCAATAATCATCTCCAGATCGTAGAACACGTCACGTGTTGCACAATCAAGTACTGAGCCATTAAAATAATTATTGCGTTGTTTCTGGAAATACTGCCGTTTCTCGCTGTCATTTTACTTGTGCTGGAGATACATAATAGAACTCTAGTTTTCAGTAGTGCAGAATGAAATTTATATTAACACATAAATTGATTGTGACATTGTTTTTAGTTACCAATAACGCAGTTAATGTGTTGCTGTTTTTGTACGAAATGCAGAAAAAGAGAATTAATCTCATATTCCCGTTGCAGTTGCCCACCTCTCATATTTTTATGTGTTTCCTACGATTAGTCCCTTCTTCTAATCAATGTGTGTAATCTATTTCTTTATACCTCCAATCTGTAGAGTGCTCCTCATATCTTAAACTTCTCAGTCCACTTACTTTGGTATGCTTCTGTGACACGACATTTCAGGTGCTACGGTTCACTTTTTCGCGTTTTCCAACAGTCCGTGATTTCCCTTCTACGAACAGGGCCTGTCGAAGGCCTGAGCGACGCAAGCTGCCCTTTTGGGGGCCAAGCTGAGAGGGTCGCAAGAGGGGTCACAACAGCAAGATTAATGTACGTGGCGTATCACGATTGGTAGAGGCCGCTAGGGGCGCCCAGCTGAGAGCGGTGCCCAGGTGCAACATCTTTATACTGTGCGTACCACCGTTAGTAGCGGAAACTAACGGGGATGAAAGTGTACAGGGAAAAGTTGGCGGCGGGGGTGGGCTGGCGCCAAAGTGTAAGTTGCTTGTGTGGAAAAACTTTCTAGAAGCGGCACTGCCTATATAACGCTGTGATCTCTACTTACGTTCCTCAAATTTTGTTCCTCAAATGAAGGCCTGTGTTTAACACTAGTAGACTCCTTTTGGCGAGGACGCTTTACACGTGCTTCTTTGCTTGTTTTGTTTTCTTTATTCCAACCATCATGTTCCAGGGTAGCAGACACCTGTCACTTCATGTACTACGTGATCCTTAATTTTGCTCCATGTTTATCGCTATCTAATTTGTGCTATTCGTGATACTTCAGTCTTTCTTTCTTTTCTTATAGGTCATATTAAACACAGTAGACCCTTCATTCCAAACAGCATGTCGCTAACACTCTCTTACCATCACTGAAAAAAGTTACGTAATCGGCGAATCCTATCACTAGTAGCAATATATATACATACGTCAAAAAACGTTTTGCACCACCTCGGCTCCGAGAGTTCCGAAAATTGTACAGAAAATTAAAATAGAGGTCAACATAAACATCATTCCCCCCTTTTTATTACTCATGAAAACCACACATTGCATGTTGTACCACCATACAGCGAGACCTTCAGAGGTGGTGGTCCAGATTGCTGTAGACACCAGTATCTCTAATACCCAGTAGCTTGTCCTCTTCCATTTGTGCATGCCTGTATTCGTCATGGCATACTATCCACAAGTTCATCAAGGCACTGTTGCTCCAGATTGTCCCACTCGTCAACGGTGATTCGTCGTAGATCCCTCAGAGTGTTCAGTGGGTCACGTCGCCCATAAACAGACCTTTTCAATCTATCTCAGACATGTTCGATATGGTTCATGTCTGGAGAACATGCTGGCCACTCTAGTCGAGACATGTCATTATCCTGAAAAAATTAATTCATAAGATGTGCACGGTGGGGGCGCGAATTGCCGACCATGAAGACGAATGCCTCGCCAATATTCTGCCGACATGGTTGTACTGTCGGTCGGAGAATGGCATTCACGTATTGTACAGCCGTGACGGCGCCTTCCATGACCACCAGCGGCGTACGTCAGCCCCACATAATGCCGCCCGAAAACAGCATGGAACCTCCACCTTGCTGCACTCGCTGGACAGTATGTCTAAGACGTTCAACCTGACCGGGTTGCCTCTAAACACATCTCTGACGATTGTCTGGTTGAAGGCATATGCGACACTCATCGGGGATGCCAATACTGAGCGGTCCATTCGGCATGTTGTTGGGCCCATCTGTACCGCGCTGCATGGTGTCGTGGTTGCATAGATGGACCTCGCCATGGACGTCGGGAGTGAAGTTCCGAATCATGCAGCCTATGGCGAGCACTTTGAGTCGTAACACGACGTCCTGCGGCTGCACAAAAAGCATCATTCCACATGGTGGCGTTGCTGTCAGGGTTCCTCCGAGCCATAATCCGTAGGCAGCGGTCATCCACTGCAGTAGTAGTCCTTGGGCGGCCTGAGCGAGGAATGTCATCGACAGTTCCTATCTCTCTGTATCTCCTCCATGTCCGTTCAACATCGCTTTGGTTCACAACGAGACGCCTGGACACTTGCCTTGTTGAGAGCCGTTTCTGGCCCAAAGTAACAATGCGAACGCGATCAGACCACGGTACTGACCGTCTAGGAGTGGTTGCAGTACGGACAACACCTGCCGTGTACCTCCTGCCTGGTGGAATGACTGGAACTGATCGGCTGTCGGATCCCCTCCGTCTAATAGACGCTGTTCATGCATGGTTGTTTACATCTTTGGGCGGGTTTAGTGACATCTCTGAACAGTCAAAGGAACTGTAACTGTGATAAAATATCCACAGTCAACATCTGTCTTCAGGAGTTCTGGGAACCGGCCTGATACAAAACTTTTCCTGATGTGTGTATATTCCGTAAACGATCTTACTGTATGTGGCAAAGGAATTCGTGTACCAGTGTCACTTCCCTCTTTTCCTGTTCCAGCCGCGATAGGTTAGCAGGAAGAACAGCTGATGCTAAGCCTTTGCGCGGGCTGAGGAGCAGTATCCAAGTATTGGGCCTTTACTGATGGACTACATTTCCTAATGATTCTTCCAATGATTCACAGTCTGCCGTCTGCCTCACTTGCAGTTAATTTCTTGTGGCCGTTTCACTTCGAATTGCTCCGTACGCATACTAGCAAATATTTTAAGGAAGCAACTGCTTCCAGTGAAACTTTCCGGCAGACTAAAACTGTGTGCGCGACTGAGACTCGAACTCGGGACCTTTGCCTGTCGCGTACAAGTGCTCTACCATGAGGTACCTAAGCACGACTCACGCCGCGTCCTCACAGCTTTAATTTTGCCTGTACCTCGTCTCCTACCTTCCAAACTTCACAGAAGCTCTGCTGCGAACCTTGCAGAACTAGCACTCCTGGAAAAAAGGATATTGCGGAGACATGGCTTAGCCACAGCTTCGGGGATGCTTCCAGAATGAAATTTTCACCCTGCAGTGGAGTGTGGGCTGATATGAAACTTCCTGGCAGATTAAAACTGTGTGCGGGACCGAGACTCGAACACGGGACCTTTACCTATCGCGGGCAAGTACCTTGTCTCCTACCTTCCGAACTTCACAGAAGACGAGGTACTGGAGGAATTAAATCTTTGAGTACGGGGCATGAGTCGCGCTTGGAAGCTCAGGTGGTAGAGCACTTGCCCGCGACAGGCAAAGGTCCCGAGTTCGAGTCTCGGTCCGGCACACAGTTTTAATCTGCCAGGAAGTTTCATATCAGCGCACACTCCGCTGTAGAGTGAAAAATGTCAGTCTGGGAACTGCTTCTGGTGATTCTTCTGCAATCGTGTAATCATACAATAAATAGTCTTCCTGTCTGTGTATCCGCATTATGTTACATTTGCTTATGTTAAGAATTCATTTAAGTTGAAGGCAATGAGGGCTCTTGGCTCGTTCCTGATATGCAAGGAAGACATTTTATTATTTATAGAATTCTCAACTATGTCTAAAAATCATTGTCACTGATTCTACTCAATCGCAGTTGGAGTAATAGCCCAGTCAATGAAAACCAAAAGAAGTCGAATAGAGGAAATAGTTAGTGTAGTTGCAAATATTTTTACGGTGGTAGGGGGGAGGGGGAGTTAGATGAACATACTGAAAATTGTGACCGGTGGGGTTGAGCTTGGAGGGTTGGAGTTAGTGTGAGGATGGTGGTGCGGTTGAACATCTCATTTGCATATTTTTCTTGAATAACTCGAAATCCGTGGCGTCCAGTACAAACGTATCCCAGTACAAAATTAAACTACATTAAATTTCCTACAGTAGAGGTCCTATTCACTTTTTCTATAGGACTGATAGTTTGCGTGTGAGAGAGAGAGAACATGAAAATCTCGCGCGACGCGCCTACACTGCAGGTTACGTGTTTTTTGTAGGCCACTTTGAGGCGTTTTCCCGACTTGATAGACTGTGGTACATTGTAAATAATCGTCGTTTGCTTTCTGCATACCAAATAACATATCACTCGACGTAACTGATAAGAAGTTCATTCTCCTCCAGTAGCATATAAAACAAGCGATTTTAACGATTTTTTTTTTTTTTTTTTTTTTTTTGGAAACACTAATGCAGCAATTTTTTGCACGTTATTTACTGATTCTTGGACAACATTTTCCGATTTTTTAAGGAAATTCAGTCATAATTAGGTCCACCATCCCAGGAGTTACAGCTGCTCTGTCCGAAAAGAGGTGTGTCCATGATGGAAGTCCTGCAATCTGTAAATATTATCTGAAATCAAAATTCAAACAATTTTCTTAATCTATAGGATATTGCGCATGGAGTAACAGCACAGTTCTTTTAATTTGCCTAAATAATAAAATGGCGGAAGTTTAAAAACTAATATATACTTTTGTCGTGTGTTTTTGTTACGTTTTCGTCAGTAACTAATGAATAAATTACAATAAAAGAATAAGCCTGTTACTGATTGGGGACATGCCCGAGGAGTAATTCAGCGAAATTTCTGACAAGGAGTAGTAGGAATTCTTTTAGTTTAATTTATTCAGTGATTACTGCAAAAAATTTGACCAAAGACACACAAGAAAGTTACACCTTTGCTTCACACATCCACCTTTTTATTATTTTATCAAATTTTAAAAAACTGTGCATTTCTCGCTGTGCAATATTCTTTAGATTATTTTCAAAAAATCATAAAAATTTCTTATTTTATGGACTGACTGATGTGAGCAGAGTCTTCAATGGCTTCCACCCTAACTCTCACATGCCCATTACCCGTGACTCCATCCTGAGACGTTAACTCAATCGACTTCAACTTATAACACATGACTTCGTGTGCTCGTCACCTCACGCAATGTCGACACCAAACGACAATCCACTGGCAGCCAGAAAAAAAAAATCAACATCAAAAAATACTACTGGTCGTAGGATGACTTGTGATGTGGAATAGCGGTCGACAACAGATTTACGACAACCTGTTTTCTAGTAACAGATTCTCCAAGTGTTCGACAATTCTGCATTTAGCTAACTCTCCGTTGCTCAAATTTTCAGAGATAGTTTCAGCAAAGTTTCGAAGATGTACATGGCTATAATCGTCGTCACTACAAGTTGGGTCTCGGGGTAAATATGGAACCAGAATTGTTCGGAGCGGTATCCATGATGCAGCTTAAACACGGATTAAATCGTCTGCCCAATTGCAGTGAGTTTGTGGAACGGTTTTTGTAGCAAAGAGTGTTAAATCCTGAATTGATAAGTTCAATGGTAAGTCTCCAGCCTCCAGGTTGTGTGATGAGTTGTGCACGTCCGTCACCTTGTCGCCTACACGTAGTTCCACCCTCCTTCAACTGCTGTCCATAGATGCTCACCACAATAGCAAGTGACTAACCGATCAGCTTCGCAGATTCCGAGATGCTCATACCGGACGATAACAGTCTGCCCTTTCTCAAAGTCCTTTATGTCAGTGGATTTCCCAATTTACGATCTGTATCGTCGCTGGAGTGACTCTCCATTTGTGTCTGCTCCTCTCATATACTTTCCTCGCCGCGTCACGTGACCTCAACCCCACGAGACGGCATTCATCTTCGCGGTGGACAGCTGTTAACAATGTCTGGACTCATCAGTGAATGTTATTTAGGTGCTCTGTCCTAGATGCCTCTTCCCGTGTGAACACAAACATTTCGAACAGAAATCACTTTGATACTGACTGAAAATCATAACTGCTTAGAGCTGTGGCAACGCTGGAACAACACAAAATAACGTTAGATGATTGTGGTGGACGTATGAAGGAACAGCGCATAGACTTACTTTCACTGTCACAAATCTTTTCTGACCAACTGAAGTAAAGTCACCCCTCAATATACAGTATGTATTTAAATATTTTCTCTGGCTGTTTTGAAACACACTCCCCTTTCAGTCACAATACCATGTATTCTGTAACGCAGCTACCCAGTTTCTAGCTAAAACAATGAGAATACATTGACAACGTCTACGAGACGGAAGATTGTCTGATGTGATAGAAGAAGAAACAGGAGTCGATTTAGAAGAGATAGGGAATCCAGTATTAGAATCAGAATTTAAAAGAGCTTTGGAGGACTTAAGATATAATAAGGCAAAAGGGATAGACAATATTCCATCAGAATTTCTAAAATCTCTGGAGGAAGTGGCAACAAACAGACTATTCACGTTGGTGTGTAGAATGTATTAGTCTGGCGACATACCATCTGACTTTCGGAAAAATGTCCACACTATTCCGAAGAGTAAAAGAGCTGACAAGTGCGAGAATTATCGCACAATCAAATTAACAGCTCATTCGTCAAAGTTACTTACAAGAATAGTATACCGAAGAATGGGAAAGAAAATTGAGGGTGTGTTAGGTGACAATCAGTTTGGCTTTAGGGAAGGTAAAGGCACCGGAGAGGCAGTTGTCACGTTGCGGTTGATAATGGAAGCAAGACTAAAGAAAAACCGAGACACGTTCAAAGGATTTGTCGAGCTTGGAAAAAGCGTTAGACAATGTAAAATGGTGCACGATTTTGGAAATCCTGAGAAAAAAAGGAGTAAGCTACAGGGAGAGACGGGTAATATACACTGTGTACAAGAACCGAGTGGAATTAATAAGAGAGGATGACCAAGAACGAAGTGCTCGGATTAAAGCGTGCATAAGACAGGGATGTAGTCTTTCGTCCCTACTGTTCAATTTGTACATCGAAGAAGCAATGATGAAAATAAATGAAAAGTTCAGGAGGGGAATTAAAATTCAAGATGAAAGGATATGAGTGATAAGATTCGCTGATGAAATTGTTATCCTGAATGAAAGCGGACTAGAATTACATGATGTACTGAACCGAATGAACAGTCTAATGAGTGCAGAATGTGGAACTGAGAGCATATCGAAGAAAGACGAAAGTAATGACAAGTAGCAGAAATGAGTACAGCGAGAAACTTAACATCATGGATTGATGGTCATGACGTAGATGAAGTTAAGGAATTATACTACCTAGGCAGTAAAATAACCAATGACAGACGAAGCAGGACGGACATCAAAAGCAGATTAGCAATGGCAGAAATGCCATTCCTGGCCAAGAGAAGTCTACTAGTATCAAACATAGGCCTCGATTTGAGGAAGAAATTTCTGAGAATGTACGGTTGGAGTACAGCATTGTATGGTAGTGAAACATGGACTGTGGGAAAACCGGAACAGAAGAGAATCGAAGCATTTGAGATGTGGTGCTACAGAAGAATGTTGAAAATTAGGTGGACTGATAAGGTAACGAATGAGGAATCGGAGAGAAAGGAATATGTGGAAAACACTGACAAGGAGGAGGAACAGATGACAGGACATCTGTTTAGATATGAGGGAATCATTTCCATGGTACTAGATTCAGGTTGTAGGGGGCAAAAACCGTAGAGGCAGACAGAGATTGTAATACAGCCAGCAAGTAACTGAGGACGTAGGTTGCAAGTGCTATTCTGAGATGAAGAGGTTGGCACAGGAGAGGAATTCGTGGCGGCCTACATCAAACCAGTCAGAAGACTGACGACTCAAAAAAAAAAAAAAAAAAAAAAAAAGAGAGAAGTAGTGAGAAAGCCGCCACGAAGCACTGCATTAAAAGCCGCAGGCCGGTAGCCGCAGTGTGATGGCACGTGGATCTGAATAACACACACGTGAGGGACTGCAAGACGAGAGTACCCGCGCTCAGCAGAAGCTGCTCCACACAGCGGTAACGACCGTAGCAGGCGGGCCGATGTCACCACAGCAGGGCAAGTCTCTTGCCACGAGCGACGTAACTAGGGGCTAGGCTCCAGTGAAACAAATTCGCCTCAGAGCGATATAAACGTGTCTGGATTTCGAGGCAGAGTCGGAATCCAGCAGCACCAGCACGACACCAAAGGCCACACTGGGCAGTGCGGCAGCTGGGCGTCGCCAGCGCCGACCACTGCTCTGTGCCTGCCATCACCGGCACTGAGTTCCTCACGGGATTTGGTGCCGCAGCACTGCCAACTTGCTTTTCGTGTCTGCTGCTGCCAGCACCGAGTTCCTGGCGGGACTCCGTGCCACAGCGCCATCCAGCGCCTGACTCCTGCCACAGGGCAGCAGTCTAAGCTCGCGCAGCTGCCTCCGTGCTCCGCCACAGCCGAGGACTGCCAGAGCTGCACGCCGCCGAGAAAAGCAGGGCGCCGCAGCCGTGGCCCCCAGAGGCCATCGGCCTCCCGTGGGTCTTCTAGAGTCCTCGCAGGGTACGGCTGCCGATGCGCGTTGACCAGTTTCCGCCCAAAGCGCTGGGCGAGTTCATTCGTCTGTCCAGGAGGGGAGGCCGGCAAGTGTTTTCCGCCTTTCGGCCAGTCAGCGGTGACAGAATCGAGGCCCCCGCAATCTTTCTCAAACGAATTTACAGAAACTATTCGGAAAAAAATTCATTTTTGCTTTACTTATAGCTTTGTGTGTCAGGTTCATAATTATATGCCAATTACTTTTTAATGGTCATAGTTATTGTGATATTTACGTGAAAGCAAGACACTGCGCATATTCGGAAAAGTTTCCAATGAAAAAGAGAGGTCACTATGATTTCGCGTTTGGTCCATATTTCATAATACGTTTTTGCTTGTGAAATTTAGCTAACATGTTGAATTATTCTTTAGACTTTGCTATCTGTCACCAAACTGATCTGACGTAGCACACTCGTTTGTGATTGCACCGCGAGGGCAGAGTGAAATATCAGCAACATTTCTCTTATTTCATAAACGGTTTCAGATATCGAAATGAAACCTCGACAAATGATAGCATGCAAAGCATGTACATATCATCTCTGCAGGAGAGACGCTCAGTAGCTCGGCACGGGCTTTTGTTAAAGTTTCGAGAACATACCTTCACCGAAGAGTCAAGAAGTATATTGCTCCCTCCTACGTATATCTCGCGAAGAGACCATGAGGATAAAATCAGAGGCCGGCCGCGGTGGTCTAGCGGTTCTGGCGCTGCAGTCCGGAACCGCGGGACTGCTACGGTCGCAGGTTCGAATCCTGCCTCGGGCATGGGTGTGTGTGATGTCCTTAGGTTAGTTAGGTTTAAGTAGTTCTAAGTTCTAGGGGACTTATGACCTAAGATGTTGAGTCCCATAGTGCTCAGAGCCATTTGAACCATTTTTGATAAAATCAGAGAGATTAGACCCCACACAGAAGCTTACCGACAATCCTTTCCACGAACAATACGAGACTGGAATAGAAGGGAGAACCGATAGATGTACTCAAGGTACCCTCCGTCACACACCGTCAGGTGGCTTGCGGAGTATGGATGTAGATGTAGATTATTATGTAAAATTTCATTATCTAACATGTTATCGCACTAACTGCAGACTTTTTCGATGAATGGATGTAATTTTTAAGGGCCATCGATAACTGGTGAAAAGAGAAATACTGTGGGTTTTGGAAAGACACAAGTGAAGACATTACACGTTTCTTTGTGCTGAGGATGTGGATCTTCATAAGCTACTGACCTTACTTTTCCTCAATTCCTCGCTTAATAAACTTTATAAACCACCGTTTCAGAATTCTCTCGCAATTCTGTCCACCCAACATGTTAAGACTTACAAGCAGTCGTTCTTCCCACGCACAATTCGTGAATGGAACAGGGAAGGGGGGATCAGATAGTGGTACAATAAGTACCCTCCGCCACACACCGTAAGGTGGCTCGCGGAGTATAGATGTAGATGTAGATGTAGATGAGGTGAGACTGTAAATTCCACTGTGTTTTGGCAAAAGAAGCAAATTTTAACTTGGCAACCAGAAAAATGTGTACATTTTATTCAAAATTCGCCACTCATGGCGCTCCTCTGAAAGTTACAAATGGTTAACAAGGCAGGCGAAAATAAACCGCTGCAACTTCGGCGGACTTCATCTTAGATACTAACCAAAACAGTGATGAAAGCAGATATTTTTGAATGGTCACCATGCATGTGTTGGCATGGAGGGGCCGCACTTAATAATTTCAAAAAATTTGAGCATAGAACTCAGTTTGGAACGGCACTTTCCCTCGAGCGCTCGACATTTCCTATACAGTGCCTGCCCGTAACCCCCACCGCTACCGTTCTCCCCCTTCCGTCTGTGCATCCATCAGCCACGAAACTTCGCGCGGACCACAACTGCATCGCAGGGCGCCTACGGAGTATGCAGGGCAGAAGCCGCCGTTCGTGAGTCAGTGCTGGCCGGGGGCAACAGAGTGGGGCTTGTCTGGCCCGCTGAGCCACAGCGCGTCGTGTACTGGAACTAAACAAAGGCATTCTCCACAGCCAACAGTGTCTGCACTGGGCCTACCCCAGTGAGTGCAGCTGCACTCTACAATGCTTTCATATTTGCACTGCAGTTGCCTAGAGTTGTCTATATCTGCAGTAACGGACTCACTTATCATAACTCCGATTGCTGCTCACCATCTAAAAACCCTGAGATATCTACCAACCACTTCTGCTTTAGCAGATGTAACACCGCACTGAAGGGGTACATAAAGGCCTCTATTTGATCATTAGTTCACCAGCCTACTGCAATCAGCAGCTCGTGGTCGTGCGGTAGCGTTCTCGCTTTCCACGCCGGGTTCCCGGGTTCGAATCCCGGCGGGGTCAGGGATTTTCTCTGCCTCGTGATGACTGGGTGCTGTGTGCTGTCCTTAGGTTAGTTAGGTTTAAGTAGTTCTAAGTTCCAGAGGACTGATGACCATAGATGTTAAGTCTCATAGTGCTCAGAGCCATTTGAACCATACTGCAATCAACACTCACTTAGAACTGGTTGCCAGGAGCATCACATCAGCTCAAATGTTTACATCCATTTCTAGCAGTGATACTCCGTGACGCATCCCTGTACAATCAGTCAACACCAAGGCAGTCGAGATGTTGAAGAAACACTTGGTCTGTAGAGTGACAGAATAGAACTTGAACATTACTGTAACACAAGATTACTTTTTTACCCTGGTGTCCTAGTACCACTCATGTGATTTGTTTTGGAAGTGTAGGTAATCGATTCTTATTCACATGAAATTTTAACCATCAGAGTGATTTATTTTAGTACATAGTTCCAAGTGTCAAACATGTAGAAATGAAATATAAAAGTAATTGGTAACGAGCCAATGAGACTAAAGATTTCTTGTATCACTTAGTAAACATTTGTAATAAAAAATTTTTGTAGAATTGTCAGTCATTATTTAAGGTGAAAAGATAGATCCTCGTCTCAGCCGATGGTGGGCCGAACACTACAGAGCTGTCCCGTCCAGAGCGCTGGTTCTGGAAGGTACTGAGCGACTGTGGTCCGTTCTACAGGGATTTATGTCAGTCAGCCGCAGTGAGAGGGAGAGCTCATCGTCTGATGTAATTCGCTAAGGTAGATAGATATGAATGGAGAGTGATGGGAATAGCAACAACTCAGAAGATAAATTTATTTCCGACTGTTTGTCATCGTTCTATCTGATTACTGAAAACCTCGTATGAATCCTAACATCAGCAAACCTCTTGCAGCTATCTAATTTCTTCCCAGGGACTTCAGCCTCACGGTGGTTGGATTTGTTCTTGACTAATTCTGATTACATCTCTGTATAACTCTTATCTGGTCCTCCCATTTCATTCAACTTACCCTTTGACCCTGGTAGTGTGTGTTTGAGGGTTACGGGCGCTAAACAGCGGGGTCATCAGCGCCCATGGACCCTGGTAGTCCCTGACAAGACACAGCGTCGATGCCTTCATATTGCCTTACTGGCTACCCTTGCCCTCTATTCTGCAGAAGCTGAGTGAAACAGGCAGGTAGCATTTCCCCACAACATAAAAAAAACTTTCTTCTAACAAGGGAACCTCCCCATCGCACCCCCCTCAGATTTAGTTATAAGTTGGCACAGTGGATAGGCCTTGAAAAACTGAACACAGATCAATCGAGAAAACAGGAAGACGTTGTGTGGAACTATGAAAAAAATAGCAAAATATACAAACTGAGTAGTCCCTGTGCAAGATAGGCAACACCAAGGAGGAAGTGAGCTCAGTAGCGTCGTGGTCCGGTGGTCAGCGTGAGCAGCTGCGGTTTAAGAGGTCCTTGGTTCAAATCTACCCGAGAGTGAAGAGTTTATTTTCAGACAATTATTATCTGTCCGTCCGTCCGTCCGATGCGAGGTAACTGCGCCGTAGCATGAGGATACTACACCTAAACAAACATCGAAACACACGACGTCAGTCGACAACAGCGCACGGAAGAGGAGTATTCCTGCTAACGAGGCTCCCTGGCTGGCAGTTGACTGTTCGCTACTTTGGACGGGAGTGCATTAAATACGTGAGATGTATTCCGTGGGCAATATGAATCCAGCAAATATAGCTCGCGACTTCAATAACAAGGTCAATGAATATTTTCCGAACTGTAAGTTTGCGGTGCGGTCACAAAACATACACACTAAACTTATTACAGTGAACAGAGACGTCAATGAAAGAAAGGACATATCATAACTTCGCGAAAATAAAGGAAGAAAAATTTTCAGACGAGGGAAGGTTTGAACCCAGGCCCTCTTACTCTGCAGTTGCTCACGCTAACCACGGGACCACGGCACTTTTACGCTCATGCTGTCCTTGATGTTGCATATCTTACACATGGATACTCAGTTCGTATATTTTGCTTATTTTTTCATAGTTCCACACAACTTCTTCCTGTTTTCTCGAATGATCTGTGTTCAGTTTTTCAAGGCCTATCCACTGTGCCAACTTATAACTAAATCTGAGGGGGTGCGATGGGGAGGTTCCCTTGTAAGCCTTACATTGGCATTGACATCGGCTAGTATAGTCCCCTCCAGTAACCCCTCTCTCTTTCTCTCTTACAGTTCTCGCAATTTGTCTCAAGCCTCAGTCTTTTACTGTCTAAGGCTTCATTATATCTGTCACATTATTTATCCTTTACTGTCTAAGGATCTTGTTTCATTAATTCTGTCACCTTTTTTATCCCTTACTGCCCAAGAACTTCACATCACAAAGCTTGCCCTGTAACTTATTCTGTCCATCTTAGGTAATAGGTTATATCTCGACAAGGATGACCGAATGCGTCCCCGTTTCCAGGTCTCGTCAGCGTTCTTTACCACACCTCGTGCCACAGCAGTGGCTTTCGTGCGGCAGGTTGGTGCTGTTCCGACACGTCAGCAGGGTGATCGAAGTTCTCGCAGCACCGTACTGTACTGTCTTAATGACGTAATGATCCCTCTCAGTGAGGTCGTGTTGCTCAATAAACGCCGGCCGCAGTGGCCATGCGGTTCAAGGCGCTGTAGTCCGGAACCGCGCGACTGCTACGGTCGCAGGTTCGAATCCTGCCTCGGGCATGGATGTGTGTGATGTCCTTAGGTTAGTTAGGTTTAAGTAGTTCTAAGTTCTAGGGGACTGATGACCTCAGATGTTAAGTCCCACAGTGCTCAGAGCCATTTGAACCATTTTTTTTTTTTTTTTTTTTTTTTTGCTCAATAAACGATTCAGATTTTCCGCTCGAGTGAGGTGCCTCAGAACTTGGTAAGTGTGTCATATTATTTGCAGTATCGGCTGTCTGCTTATTAGTCATTCAGACTGCCACAAGGTGCGTTGACCTGATTTGAGTGGGCTTAGCACTGGTTGGAGAAAACATTACGAAAATTTTTTATTTGCCCATGATATCTTTCTTTGGTGCAACAGTATAAACAGTTCGGCTTGCTGAGCTCGTTTAAGTTTGAAACTGCTACGTGAATCTCTACAGCACCAGATGATGTATCCAGCACGCTGACTAGTTTCAGGGTTTGCCCATTTTCAAAAGCCACATACTACGGAGAAAACGTGAATAGTTGCCATATTATTACTGATACCTTTATTATCAATATTCGACACATAAAATTTCGTTCTCTGTATTAGGTGGCTTGTGAAAATGGGCAAAACGCAAAACTAGTTAGCTAGTAAATAAATAGTACCTTCGGTGCAAACAATAAAAAAAGTCTATTTTTTTTAAATTCGCCTAGTAAGTTCTTTAGTTTGTCCGTGTGAATTCAGGAACTGTTGTCCACTTTTAGGGGCGTGTCCCTTCTCTAGAACTCGGACAGTGATCATCGCGCGCCACTTCCGCAACTCTCAGATCACCAGCTGCAGCACAGCTCAGCGTTTACAGCGGAAACTTGGGCTGCGTCGTTAGACGAGTTCTCCCACCAACAGCCACGTTGACGGTGGCAGTTAACACTGGCACCAGTAAAACGGCGATTTGTCGGTGGCTTCAGGAGAGTACAACGCCAGAGGAAGTTGTGCGGCGTGTTACGACGGGAGCGACCGACCGCCTGCGTTTTGCCAGGCAGACTCGGCCGCACAGGTGGGGGAGACGGCCGGCGCTGGCGCACAGAGGCGGTACCGTAACGTGGGCCCGCCCGCCAGTTAACGCAGCCAGCCACGCCTCGTCAGACATAGTCTCGCGTTTCTCGCCGTAGCTCGCGCGACACACTGCGACACACTTCTCAAACACCAAACACGTCCGCTTCCAAAAGTCAAGAGTTCAAAATGGTGATCGAAATAGCTCCTTCAATAGTTTCTCTGTCGATAGTCTGCCTTCATTTTTGTATTCCAGAATAAGTCGTTCAGCGGAATGTGCACTGTTTTGAAACATCCCGGCAGTTTTGTTAATCAGATTCCGTGGGGCCGTGCGAACCAGAGCACGGAACGAGTCACTACATAGTTTACAGAATGCTGGTCGGAAAATTTATGATCAAAACGATTAAAGAATTAATATAATAGGTAAAGAATTGTGAGTGAATACAGGAATATATAACACACTACAGAGAAATGTTCTCATCTAGAAACTCGTACACAGAGCAAAATGAAAGCTTTCAATCTAGATTTGAATTCTTGGAGTTTACCACTCAATTTTTTCAGTTCTGCTGGAAGCCCAATGAAAATGCAACCGCCTCAATTGTGCACAGCTTTCTGTAAAATGCTCGAGGAAGTGTTATCCCCCTGTACATCGTTTACCTGTCCAGTGTTTACTGAATGGGTGTTGTGGTTTCTTCTGAATGAGTTAATCCTGTCACCAGAAAAAATTCCGTGGTGGACTGTGTGTACGGCGCCGGAAGAGTTAGAATTCTGAGACCCCTGAACAATGGCCTACACGAAGTTTCGTTACTGACACCTCACGTCAGTCTGACGGCCCGTTTCTGGACTAATAATATGCTCGGTGAGTGCACAGTGTTGCCTCCAAATACGCTGTCCAGTTTCACTCGTGTGACCACCTGTCAAAAGCCTGAATAATCACACGTCTTACAGCGGGCAGCTGCGAGACGCTGAGTCAGTGGAGTTCTGGCGGTACCCACAGGGATGTGGAGCCATGCCGACTGCACTGCCGTGCTAAGCTGCTCCAGGTTTCTCGGTTGACGAACCACGGTGCATACAGCCCGATCCGTATGGCCCCACGGATTCTTAACTGGGCTTAAATCCGAGGAGTTTGATGGCTATGAGGGTTCGGTAAACTCATCTTGCTGCTCTTTGAACCGTGCACTTGCAGTGTGAGCTGTTGTGACATGTTGAACTGTTCTGCTGGTAGATGCTCAGGGTGTTTGCTTTCGGACGTTTCACGCCGACGGAGCGTAAAAGGTGATTCTTGTGGGAAGGCCTCACTGGACGCCCAGGTGCGCAGCTGGAGTGCAGATTCCAGCCCTCTGTCACAGGTGACCAGCAGTCAGCACGGGTGCGGAGGCCCACTACGCAGCATCGTTCGCTGAGCGTCAGTCGAGGAGACGCCGCTGGTGGCCCCTCGGCTTAGTAGTGGGTCGGCGGTCAGTTGCTCAGCAGCTGCAGGTTTATTCGCTGCCTGTACACGACAGGCCCCCGCAGCCGTCGTTCGTCCCCGTCTTCTACGACCTGTGGTGCACCACCCTTGCCTCGGCGCCGGTTTTGCACAGCGCCAGTTTGTCACATACGGTGTACTTTACCCACAGCGGCACGCCAACAGTTCACAGACTTTTAGCCGTTTCGGAAATGTTTCCACCCCTGGCCCCTAAGCCAATGATCGTGTCCTTCTGCATGTCAGATAAATCGCTCCGTTTCCGCATTACGACGACGACTGCACTCTTCCCCGCATCACGCGTACAGTCTTCGTATACCCTCCATTGCTATCGGTACCACCTGCCGTCTCGTGAGTGCGTATTGCACATTGACGTCGAACAGAGGCGGTGGTCACATTAATGTGACTGGACAGCGTATAACACCGTACGAGATAATAAAGTGGAAGTGATCAAAGTATTGAAGAATTGGTGTTTCAGTGTCAGTGACAATGGACATGACTGTTATAGTGCAGTGATTTACAAAACCTCTTGAGACCACTACTGAGTAAGCAGAGTCAGTTATTAGCTAATACCAGCAACCTCTCCCACCATCTTTAGCATGAGCGCAGAACTGAACTTTAGAATGAAAGAGATATTTGTTTGAACACTTTTATTTTTAAAATGACCAAAGATAAATTATATTTAGATATTTTATTAAACTTCGAACTAATTAGTCAATGAGATAGTTGTAGAATGGTGAAGACATTCTCAATGCATTGCGAGAGCTTAAAAAAATGCTTGCTACACACGTTGATGATAGACGCTTGCTACAAACACCAATCCTCTCGCTGGCGACATTCGCTTCAGCTGGGCCTTGCATCCCCATTTAAAATCGACCAAGTAAAATTGTGCACTGTACGTACTGTTTATAAATCACTTGATTGCTGGATTTGTTACTTATGAAATGGCAGAAATTGGAAAACTTCAGGCTCTCAATGCCTTGTGTATGAGCACTGTTACTAATAATAATAATAGTAATAAAAATAATAATAATTTGTAGCCTTAAAGAAATGTTGTACCATTATGTAATTACTGTTTAGTTGTGCTGTCAATTAGTTCTATTGTTCGAAGTAAGTAATGAAGTAATTTGTGGTCCAATGCGAGAACTAAACTCACAGAAGGCGTTTTCATGAACTACTGGTGGATCAAAACTATCTGTAGGAATATCGGGAAAATTGGTTCATGAAGTTGAGTCGTACCATATCTAGACGTATACCGCAAAACTGTGTTCAAGGTGGCTAGAAAAGTACCTGCACAGACATCGAGAAAACGAGTTCGTGGTAAGTTGGAACGTATTGCAAGAATACGGTTATAGTAGCAAGTTACTTACAACATTTTAGAGTAAAATACTATTTTTCTGTGTAATGATTACAAAAATAATAAACGCTTCATTGGGTACTGATAATTTGCACAATAATGATAACTCTGTTGTTAGAATTACATGAAAATGAAAAAAAAACTACGTCACGCTTATAAAACTAAGAACTTAGTCCTTCACCTGTAGACTCATTGAATACTAGCGACCACATAAAGCACCTAACCACGCCTAAAACTTTTAAATTATTTGTTCTCGAAACGGTTGATACTTACGTCTTTCTGTTCAGATATGTTTAAGTCTTAGCCGCGCTCTACATACTCTGTCAGTACGAATTTAATCGGTGAGGGGAAGTTTGTACCGTCCCCTTGTAAGTACTCGTAATGGTGAGTGTAAATAACAGTTTTATGTTATTTCAAGAGTGACGTTCTAAAGTTTAGAAATTTTGTTGCTATTACAGTTCTTAAATTAGTTGCATCATATTTTTCGACGTCTGCTTTACAAATCATGTATTTTACTGAATTGCAATTCCTTGGAAGTTACGTTAAGGCGAGCTACAAATTACTGATGTAAATTAATTATCAATATTATGTCAAAACATTTTACACACTCTGAGGAGCCAAAACGTTATGACCACCTGCTTAATACATTGTTTATCCATTACGAACGAAGTACCTCACTGATTGTGTCTGCCAGGGATCCCCCAGTTTGTTGGTAGGTTTGTGGGGGCACGTGGTGTTAGACGCGTACCCACAGGTCATGTAATTCGCGTAAACAATGGGCTGTTGATTTGTGCATGCAGTGAGGGGGCAGGATAGCGACCCAGAACGGTTCCATAGGAATTACATCAGGCGAATTTGGTCGCCGGGACATCAACATGAGTTCACTACAACACCCCTCAAAACACTGTAGCACTAGAGATACGGATAATTGGACCAATGAAAGATGACACTGCCGTCGGGGAAGACATCAAGTATGAAGAACGAAATTACAATGAAATCTAGACATTTAGCTGCAAGATCACCAATGATATCTGTACAGACACCAGCTGCATCAAGTATGAAGGGATGCAGGTGGTTCGCAGATGTCAGCGTGTCTTTCATTACTACGATGTATCCTATGCAAGCTCAAGAGAATGTCTCCCACAGCACAATACTGCTCCCACCAGCCTGCGTCCGCGGCGCGCTTCACGTTTCGAGCTGCCGTCCACCTCCATGACGGCGTTTGTGGAGACGACCATCGACCTAGTGTAGCAAAAATGTGATTCAGCCGAAGAGCCGACACGTGCCCTTTGATCGACGGTCAGATGTCGATGGTCCTGTGCCCACTGCAGTCGTAACTGACGGTGTCGTCGGGTCAACGTGTGAACACGTAGGGGTGGTCTGCTGCGGAGCTCCATCTCCAACAGTGTACGATGAACGGCGGGCTCTGAAACACTCGCGCTTGCACCAGCGTTGTGTTCTTTCGGCGGAGATGCCACAGATCACTATCTACCCTACTTTACATAGCAGACGAGTCGCCTAACCTCACGTTCTGTGAAGAGTCGTGGACCTCCAAACATTTGGCACCTTGTTACAGTTCCACTGTTCTATCTCTTCAGGTAGATGCTCACGACAGTAGCACGTAACATTCGACAAGCTTCGTTCACGAGTTCTGCGTCATAACAATTTGCCCTTTATCAGCGTCACTTACCTCAATGAATTTCTCTATTTGCGGTCCATATCCTCGCTAGGATGATCCCCCGTCCGTTTCTTTCCCGCTTACACACTTTTGTTACGGTGTCAAGTACCCGCAACGCCACCAACTGGCATCCAACGTCGCTGTGGGAACTGATCATAATGTTTTCGCTGATTAATGTATTTCATTGTTATTAAAAGAACGACTATAATTGCGTTACAACGTTTTATATATTCCGTTCTCATAATTATTAAAACTCTAGACATCTGTTCAAATGGTTCAAATGGCTCTGAGCACTATGGGACTTAACTGCTGAGGTCATCAGTCCCCTAGAACTTAGAACTACTTAAACCTAACTAACCTAAGGACATCACACACATCCATGCCCGAAGCAGGATTCGAACCTGCGACCGTAGCGGTCGCGCGGTTCCAGACTGTAACGCCTAGAACCGCTCGGCCACACCGGCCGGCCTAGACTTCTGTCGCACATTAAAAATGGGGGTGACAGGAAGTTATATTTATGCTTCAGAGAAGATTCCATAATGAATTTTCACTCTGCAACGGAATGTGCGCTGATGTGAAACTTCCTGGCTGATTAAAACTGTGTGCCGGGCCGAGATTCGAGTTCGGAATCTCTAGCTTTCGCGGGCAAGTGCTCTACCACTTGCACTTGCCAGCGAAAGGCATAGGTCCCGAGTTCGATTCTCGCTCCGGCACACAGTTTTAATCTGCCAGGGAGTTTCACAGAAGTTCTCCCGTATGCCTCATTGATCCAGCGCTTCTATAGGAAAGGATAATGCGGAGGAATCGCTTCACCGCGCCCCAAGGCACTATTCCCCGGATAAATGCGTTAACTCTACCCCGGGCGCGGGCTGGTCTAAAACGTTCTGGAGAAAAAAAAAGAAAAAAACTGGAGAGTTTGGCAAACAGGTGAAAGATAGAGTGAAGCTGTGAAGACAGACCGGCAGTCTGTCCTGGACAGCTTCGTCGAAAAAAAGATTCCAAACTTTTCTTCAAGTGATTCTGTCGACGTCCTACTCCGCATACACTCAGAAAAATTTACTCGTACTTTACTTCGACGCGTATAGCCCAAATGTTCAGGTTCAAATAATTTATGGCTTTAGGAAGAGTTTCAAAGACAGGTCAGCTCTCTTCGAAGACTTTATCAAGAAAAACTTCGGTTTTTTGTTTCCGAATAGACTTAAGCTTCAAGTTAGTTTTTGTCAGTCAAAGAAGATTTTGAACTTTAACAAGGAGTCAGCTTTTAACAAGGATATATTTCTCATTGTACACAGAGAAAATTTGTAGTTTCTTAGAACAGTTGTTGCCTCAAAAATTTTAAGCTTAGAGAAGACTTAGGTTTCAAGAAGACATTTCTTCCCAAGAATGCATTACTTCCACAGAGGGCTATTAGGTTAGTGTTTTCTGTTATGTGACGTTTCATTCAAAGTGAAGAAGAAGGCTGCAAAGAAACACATGCGATTTTATTTTAGCTTCAGGTAATTTTAATTTTTATTTTTTTTTATTTCGCTATTATAATAATTTTTAATCGATACTAATTGTAAATGCAATATAAACATTTTGTTACTTATTTATAAAGTTTCGACAAAGGAAAGGATACTAAGCGCCGAAAAAGGTGAGGAAGATAAAGAAAACGCAAACATTTTCATTATCTCAGAGAAGAATGGAAGTATCTTCCCATTGTCAGCTGAAATACAATGGCGAAGAGAAGACACGATGAAGAATGAGGTAACGTGATGAGTAGAAGGAAAGGCTTTAGGGGAAGTTGGGGGCCCCTAAAAAAAAAAATGTCTTTCTTTGGGATATTTTAAGGTAAAAGCCAATTTTCTTGACGTTTGCACGGATAAAACCTGATGTCTCTCTTTGATGTTTGGTGTTTATGTACGGTGCTGTCGTACGATTCTTGCAGTCTGCCAGTATGATTGGATGAGAAGCGTTTCTTTTTTTCGTTTCGCTGAGAGAAGGAGACGAATGTGAAGAAGAGGGGCCCTGATATGAAGAAGAAAAGGGTTGTTCAGGTGAATATGGGTTGGTTGGTTGGTTGGGGTTTAAGGGACCAAACAGCAAGGTCATCAGTCCCTTGTTTCAAATAGGCTCCATTCCGCTAATGGGACATCTCAGTAAAGTCAGAAAAATAAAACGGAAAAAGGTAAAAACATAAAAGGGCAGTCATGTTGTCACTGGTAAAAAATAAAATGAGGGAAGTCGGCAAGAGAACGAACACTATGCTGAAGCAGCATAGGTAAGACCACCTCTGACGTAAAAGGTACAACTGCTAGAATGTAGAAAGTACGTATGGGAATAAAAAGACTAACCAAGCCGTAAAAAAGGGTAAAAACAGAGTAAAAGGGGAAGAAAAGAGGATGTCGGTCAGGGAGGGGAATCGGGAATCTCCGAACACTGCTTACAGTGGGAGACACCCAAACACTCACCGCCCTGCCCCAACACCAGAGGGAGATTAAAAACCTTAAAACTGAGAATAAAAACCACTCTCCTGGAGGAAACCGAGAACCAGAGAGACCATCCGGGAATCGTCAGCCAACAACAAAGGTAAAGTGCGGGGGAGTCTGTACTTAGCACGCAGAGCCAAAAGAAGGGGGCATTCAACCAAAATGTGGGCCACTGACTGGAAGGCTCCACAACCACATAGTGGGGGTGGCTCATCACGCAAAAGAAAACCATGGGTAAGCCTGGTATGGCCAATGCGGAGACGACACAGTGTGGTCGAGTCCTTTCGGGAGAAGCGAAAGGAAGAACGCCACGGGCCTGGTGTCACCTTAATTGCACGAAGTTTATTAGACAGGGGAGTAGCCTCCCAAGAATTGGCCCATGACTGTGCGAAGCGGGATTTGATGTGAAGCCGTAAATCCGCTGCAGGAGGGGTTACAGAAAACGGGGGATAAGTAACTGCTCCCCCAGCCAAACGATCAGCGAGCTCATTACCCGGGATACCCACATGGCCAGGGACCCAAAGGAAGTCAATGGAACAAGCAGCACGGTGAATATCAGCGAGATGGTCATGGATGGCAGAGACCAAGGGATGGCGCGAAAAACACCGGTCAATAGCAAGAAGGCCACTCGTAGTGTCCGTACATAACAAAACGCGGTTGTGTTGGGACTGTTTAATAAAGGTAAGGGCCTGGGAAATTGCCATCAATTCCGCAGTAAACACCCCACATGGACTTTCCGTTCCAACAGAGGACGTGAAGGCATACCCAACATGATCAGCAGATTTAGAGCCATCAGTGTAAAAAACAACAGCATCCCGAAACTCCCATAAAATTTGGCGGAAAAAGGAACAGAACACCACCGGGGGGATGGAATCCTTCGGACCTCGGCGGAGATCCATCCGAATTCGAGGCCGAGGAACTAACCAAGGAGGGGTAGAGGGGAGGGAGCGAGGAAGACAGGACAAAGAAGGAAGCTGAAAATCACGGCAAAGAGACGCAAGGCGCAGCCCAACCGGTAAACCCGCCCGAGGGCGGGAGTCGGGTGGGCGACGTCCATGGTCTGGGAACAGGATAGAATAGCAAGGATGAGTGGGAGAGGAACGGATAGTGAGTGCATAAGACACCAGAAGCTGGGACCGCCGAACAAAAAGGGGGGGGGGGGGATCCCAGCTTCAACCAGGAGATTATCAACAGGGCTAGTAGGGAAGGCACCGGTGGCCAAACGGATACCACGATAGTGGACTGGATCCAGCACGTGCAGTGTGGAAGGAGCAGCTGAACCATAAACTTGACAACCATAGTCCAAGCGAGACAGAACTAGAGCACGATAAAGACGGAGGAGGAGGGAACGGTCCGCACCCCAAGAGGAGTGGGCAAGGAAGCGAAGGACATTGAGTTTACGGAAACATCCTACCTTCAGGAGTCTGATATGGGGCAGCCAAGTGAGCTTGTTGTCAAAAAGAAGACCCAGGAAACGAAACTGCGGGACCACAGGCAATCGTCGTGCAGCGAGATAGAGCTCTGGATCAGGGTGGATCGTAGTATGGCGACAGAAGTGGACCACTCGCGATTTTAAAGGAGAGAATTGAAACCCGTGTGAGAGGGTCCATGCAGAGGCACGCCGTATAGCTACCTGGAGCTGCCGCTCTGCAGATGCCATCGAGGAGGAACTAACCCAAATGCAGAAATCATCCACATACAGGGCAGGGGCGACCAAGGGACCGACAGAGGCCACAAGTCCATCGATGGCAATGAGGAAAAGATGGACACTCAAGACAGAACCCTGTGGGATGCCCGTCTCCTGGGTCCGTGGAGAACTAAAAGCAGTACCAACTCGAACTCAGAATGACCGATGGATCAGGAACTGGCGGATAAAAATCGGGAGTGGGCCCCGAAGACCCCACTGATGAAGGGTAAGTAAGATGTGATGGCGCCAGGCTGTGTCATAGGCCTTGCGAAGGTCAAAAAACACTGCAACCAAATGGCGGCGCCGGGAAAAAGCCTGCCGAACTGCGGATTCCAGGCGAAGTAAATTATCGATTGAAGACCGTCCCTCTCGAAAGCCACACTGGTAAGGCGACAATAGATCCCGAGATTCGATGACCCAATTGAGCCGATGGGCTACCTTCCGTTCAAGTAACTTACAAACAACATTGGTCAAACTAATTGGCCGATAGCTGTCAACAGATAGGGGGTTCTTACCAGGCTTAAGGACAGGAACCACAATGCTATCCCTCCACTGAGAAGGGAAGTCACCCTGGAGCCAGATACGGTTAAACACCCGAAGAAGATGTTGCCGTTGTGGGGTACTGAGATGTTGAAGCAGTTGGTTATGAATGGAATCTGGGCCAGGGGCCGTATCATGAGAAGAAGATAGAGCAGAAAGAAATTCCCATTCAGTAAAAGGTTCGTTGTAAGATTCTGACTCACAAGGGGTGAAACATAAGGTGGAAGCTTCAGCCAGCTGTTTTTGATGAAGGAAAGCAGCTGGATAGGAGGCTGACGCTGACGCCACTGCAAAATGGGTCGCAAGATGTTCTGCAAGAACTAATGGGTCCGTACAAATGCCATCTGGGAGGTGAAGGCCTGGGAGGGTGGACTGCCGATGGCAACCTTGGAGAGAATGAAGTGTAGCCCATACCTGTGACAGAGGGACAGTAGAACCAAGGGAAGAAACGAATCGTTCCCAACATATCCGCTTACTCTGTTTGATTAAATAACGGGCTTTAGCACGGAGGCGTTTAAAGGTAGTAAGGCTGGCTACGGATGGGTGCCTCTTAAAGTGTTGGAAAGCTCGACGGCGATCACGGATGGCAATGGCAATGGCTGTACTCCACCACGGGACTTGCCGGCGACGAAATGGTTCAGATGAGCGCGGGACAGCAAGGCTAGCAGCGCGAACAATCGCGTCAGACACGTCACGTAGGACGTCATCAATACAACCCGACAAAGAGGGAGAAAACTCGACCTGTGCAGTGTATAGAGGCCAATCGGCGCGGTGGAAAGACCAACGAGGTAACCTGTCCATCGGGGAGCGAGAAGGGAGCTTGATAATCAACTGGAAACGGTCACTATCACAAAGGTCGTCGTGTGGCGACCAGTGTAATGAAGGGAGGAGAGAGGGAGAAGAAAGAGAAAGATCAGTGGCAGAAAAGGTACCATGACCGGCACTGAAATGAGTAGGGGAGCCATCATTAAGAAGGCACAGGTCGTGGTCTGCAATAAATTGGTCTATAAGAAGACCTCGTCTAGATGGAAAGGCACTGCCCCACAAAGGATGATGAGCATTAAAATCCCCAAGGAGGAGGAAGGGAGGAGGAAGTTGCTGAAGAAGGGTGGTTAAGGCAGCAGGTGTAAGAGTCCTGTCAGGAGGGAGATAAAGATTGCAAACTGTGACTGCAGAGTCTAAGTGGACCCTAACAGCTTCCAATGTAGTTTGGAGAGGAATCCACGTGCTAGCAATGTCTGTACGGACCAACGTACAAACGCCACCAGAAGCCCGCAAGGGTCCGACACGATTTCGACACAAAACACGGAACCCACGGAGGGTCGGTGAGTGAGCATCAGTAAAATGAGATTCCTGGAGAACCACACAAGCTGCAGAGTAGGACGAAAGAAGGGATTTCAATTCCGGAAGGTGACGATAGTATCCATTACAATTCCATTGGAGAACCACAGAACGATGGTTTAAATGAGGGCTGAACACGCTAAATCCAGTCATACCGCCGGGTCCCCACCCGTCACCGACAAGGAGGGGGCGACATCCATGAACGACAGGTCAGAATCCGGTTGTGAAGTCGGGGAAGGGACCTCCAGTGACACCAGAGGCTCTTTGTCCCGGGACTTATGTTTCTTCTTCTTTTCAGCCTGAGATCGAGGAGGGCCGTATGGCATAAAGGAGCCAGCTGCAGCAAGATCAGGAACAGAAAGAGACTGGGCGACCTGGGGGCCGACAGACCGCGGCTCTCGCGGTCGCCGCGCGGCAGCAGACCTTTGACCTGGAAGGTGCCAGGAAGGGGCATCCCGGGAGAGGCGCCCTTGACCGGCGGACGCCGAAGGAGTGGGACACTTCTCCGGCTGGGGATGGGGAGCAGCGCCCATAGGAGAAGGTGTGGGAGTCGCAGGGGAGGGAGGGAGGAGAGGGGTCCGGGATGGGGGTAAGGAAGGGGGAGGAAGGGGTGAAGATGTAACCAAGGCGTAACTAGATGACATGGACACAGGGTGCAGTCGTGCATATTTCTTATGGGCCTCTGTGTAGGTTAAAAGATCGAGGGACTTATACTCCTGTATCTTTTTTTCTTTCTTATATACTGGGCAATCTGGTGAACGTGGAGAATGACTACCATGACAATTTACACATACAGGAGGGGGAACACAGGGACTCCCCTCATGGAGTGGACGTCCACAGTCACCACAGAGAGGGTCCTGGGAACAGCGAGAAGACATGTGGCCAAAACGCAAGCACTTAAAACACCTCATAGGAGGTCGGATGTATGGCTTCACATCACAGCGATAGACCATAATCTTAACTTTCTCAGGAAGAGTATCCCCTTCAAAGGCCAGGATAAAGGCACCAGTATCAATACGATTATCTTTAGGACCCTTCTGAACACGCCGAACAAAGTGAACACCCAGCCGTCCGAGATTGTCCTGAAGTTCCTCATCAGTTTGAAGTATGAGGTCCCTGTGAAAAATCACACCTTGTACCATATTTAGAGACTGGTGAGGAGTAATGGACACAGGAATTGTGCAAAGATGGGTACAGGCACGAAGCGCCGCAGATTGGGCAGCTGAAGCAGTTTTTATCAGCAATGAACCCGACCACATCTTGCTCAGGGAGTCCACTTCGCCAAACTTGTCTTCAATGTGTTCCACAAAGAATAAAGGTGTGACACTGGTGAAAGTATCTCCATCAGTCCTGGTGCAAACTAGATAACAGGGGGAAGGTTTTGCCCCTAGACGACGGGCCTGACCCTCTTCCCAGGGGGTAGCCATGGAAGGGAAGGCCGAAGGGGCAAGAGAAGCAGCACTTGAGGAATCAGTTCCACACAGAGAGACGGCCGCAGAAGAACGGCCAGAGTTTTGGACTCGTATGCATTTCATCTGCATAGCGTCCACCCTGATACCACCCACTCCGATCAGGGGCTCTCCTCACGGGCACCACCCAGCCACAGCAAGAGCCGTCTGGCACGGCGGCCATTGCCAGGAGTTCCGATGCTCCAGGATGACGAGCAACCACTCCAAGGCATGCATGAGGAGGTCACAGCTCAGGTATCAGAAGTGTGATCCCTGTGTGTTCAGGGGGCTCAACCAAAAGGGTACATAGCGACCCCACCACATGGGCTGGCTACCGTGCTGGCTATGCACCCTAGCATCAGACAACGACGTGAAAGAAAAGGTGGAATGTACTAGGAGGGCGCACGTCGGAGATACTAGGTAAGGTGCTCTTCCCCAAAAGGCTCACACTATGGAGGAGAAATTTTGTAATGGAGGTCAAACCCCAGAGGGGGACCAAGGAATGCCAAAAGGAGGAGATGATTACGCAACAAAGTCAGAGTGTACAACCAACAGAACCAGGAGGATAGCGGGGGCCAACATAAGCAAGGACACCAATAGAGGGAGAGGAGAGGGCGAGGGGAAAGGAGCATGGAGGGCAAAGGAGGGGAAGGGAAAGGAAATGCAGCCCGGGAGAGAAAGAAGTCTGCAATGGCTCGGGGCCCCGTGCTCGCCACGCAGGTATCCACAAAAGAGTTGTGGACCCCCTGGGGGGGTGAATATGGGAGGATGGGTAGCACTGTTGACGCATTTAGTAATCAGCTAGGGAGACGAGGTTAAAGTTTCGCTGGGAGAGGATATGGAAGTTGTGTAGGTGGAAGGTTGAGGAAACGTTCTGATACAAGCGCGAAAGAGTACGAAAGTTTGTAACAATGAATGAAACTATTGGGTGGTTGGTGTCATGTTTTTAATAAACATAGAAACTCTGAGAATGAGCTGCGTGGAACAGGAGAAGCACGGAAGAGTTAATATGATGACAGGGGATTCGACTGAGTGCGGCTAGACGAATGCGGAAGGCGAGGTGGTGTACATGGTGTTCAAGATTTTGCAGAGAGTGATAAAATTTTGATGCAGTGGAAATCCAGAGAAAATAGGTCGGATTAAGTCTTTTCAGGTGTAGAAGGTGATGGAGGAATGGAATCCCGGTGTTCAGTCGGTTAGTATTAGCAGTTTCAAAGTACTGTGTACATCTGTTGCATTAGTGTGTCTGAAAATTGAAGAGTTCCGGTAACATTTAAACTCTATCCATGTTGTTGTTGTTGTTCTTGTGGTCTTCAGTCCTGAGACTGGTTTGATGCAGCTCTCCATGCTACTCTATCCTGTGCAAGCTTCTTCGTCTCCCAGTACTTACTGCAACCTACATCCTTCTGAATCTGCTTAGTGTATTCATCTCTTGGTCTCCCTCTACGATTTTTACCCTCCACGCTGCCCTCCAATGATAAATTGGTGATCCCTTGATGCCTCAAAACATGTCCTACCAACCGATCCCTTCTTCTAGTGAAGTTGGGCCACAAACTTCTCTTCTTCCCAATCCTATTCAATACTTCCTCATTAGTTACGTGTTCTACCCACCTTATCTTCAGCATTCTTCTGTAGCACCACATTTCGAAAGCTTCTATTCTCTTCTTGTCCAAACTAGTTACCGTCCATGTTTCACTTCCATACATGGCCACACTCCATACAAAGACTTTCAGAAAGGACTTCCTGACACTTAAATCTATACTCGATGTTAACAAATTTCTCTTCTTCAGAAACGATTTCCTTGCCATTGCCAGTCTACATTTTATATCCTCTCTAATTCGACCATCATCAGTTATTTTACTCCCTAAATAGCAGAACTCCTTTACTACTTTAAGTGTCTCATTTCCTAATCTAATTCCCTCAGGATCACCCGATTTAATTTGACTACATTCCATTATCCTCGTTTTGCTTTTGTTGATGTTCATCTTATATCCTCCTTTCAAGACACTATCCATTCCGTTCAACTGCTCTTCCAAGTCCTTTGCTGTCTCTGACAGAACTACAGTGTCATCGGCGAACCTCAAAGTTTTTACTTCTTCTCCATGAATTTTAATACCTACTCCGAATTTTTCTTTTGTTTCCTTTACTGCTTGCTCAATATACAGATTGAATAACATCGGGGAGAGGCTACAACCCTGTCTCACTCCTTTCCCAACCACTGCTTCCCTTTCATGCCCCTCGACTCTTATAACTGCCATCTGGTCTCTGTACAAATTGTAAATAGCCTTTCGCTCCCTGTATTTTACCCCTGCCACCTTCAGAATTTGAAAGAGAGTATTCCAGTCAACATTGTCAAAAGCTTTCTCTAAGTCTACAAATGCTAGAAACGTAGGTTTGCCTTTTCTTAATCTTTCTTCTAAGATAAGTCGTAAGGTTTGTATTGCCTCACGTGTTCCAACATTTCTACGGAATCCAAACTCATCTTCCCCGAGGTCCGCTTCTACCAGTTTTTCCATTCGTCTGTAAAGAATTCGCGTTAGTATTTTGCAGCTGTGACTTATTAAACTGATAGTTCGGTAATTTTCACATCTTTCAACACCTGCTTTCTTTGGGATTGGAATTATTATATTCTTCTTGAAGTCTGAGGGTATTTCGCCTTTCTCATACATCTTGCTCACCAGATGGTAGAGTTTTGTCCTGACTGGCTCTCCCAAGGCCATCAGTAGTTCTAATGGAATGTTGTCTACTCCCGGGGCCTTGTTTCGACTCAGGTCTTTCAGTGCTCTGTCAAACTCTTAACGCAGTATCTTATCTCCCATTTCCTCTTCATCTACATCCTCTTCCATTTCCATAATATTGTCCTCAAGTACATCGCCCTTGTATAGACCCTCTATATACTCCTTCCACCTTTCTGCTTTCCCTTCTTTGCTTAGAACTGGGTTTCCATCTGAGCTCTGGATATTCATACAAGTGGTTCTCTTATCTCCAAAGGTCTCTTTAATTTTCCTGTAGGCAGTATCTGTCTTACCCCTAGTGAGATAAGCCTCTACATCCTTACATTTGTCCTCTAGCCATCCCTGCTTAGCCATTTTGCACTTCCTGTCGATCTCATTTTTGAGACGTTTGTATTCCTTTTTGCCTGCTTCATTTACTGCATTTTTATATTTTCTCCTTTCATCGATTGAATTCAATATTTCTTCTGTTACCCAAGGATTTCTGTGAGCCCTCGTCTTTTTACCTACTTGATCGTCTGCTGCCTTCACTACTTCATCCCACAGAGCTACCCACTCTTCTTCTACTGTATTTCCTTCCCCCATTCCTGTCAATTGTTCCCTTATGCTCTCCCTGAAACTCTCTACAACCTCTGGTTCTTTCAGCTTATCCAGGTCCCATCTCCTTAAATTCCCACCTTTTTGCAGTTTCTTCAGTTTCAATCTGCAGTTCATAACCAATAGATTGTGGTTAGAGTGCACATCTGCCCCTGGAAATGTCTTACAATTTAAAACCTGGTTCCTAAATCTCTGTATTACCATTATATAATCTATCTGATACCTTTTAGTATCTCCAGGATTCTTCCAGGTATACAACCTTCTTTTATGATTCTTGAACCAAGTGTTTGCTATGATTAAGTTATGCTCTGTGCAAAATTCTACAAGGCGGCTTCCTCTTTCATTTCTTCCCCCCAATCCATATTCACCTATTATATTTCCTTCTCTCTCTTTTCCTACTGACGAATTCCAGTCACCCATGACTATTAAATTTTCGTCTCCCTTCACTACCTGAATAATTTCTTTTATCTCCTCATACATTTCATCTATTTCTTCATCATCTGCAGAGCTAGTTGGCATATAAACTTGTACTACTGTAGTAGGCATGGGCTTTGTGTCTATCTTGACCACAATAATGCGTTCACTATGCTGTTTGTAGTAGCTTACCCGCATTCCTATTTTCCTATTCATTATTAAACCTACTCCTGCATTACCCCTATTTGATTTTGTGTTTATAACCCTGTAGTCACCTGACCAGAAGTCTTCTTCCTCCTGCCACCGAACGTCACTAATTCCCACTATATCTAACTTTAACCTATCCATTTCCCTTTTTAAATTTTCTAACCTACCTGCCCGATTAAGGGATCTGACATTCCACGCTCCGATCCGTAGAACGCCAGTTTTCTTTCTCCTGATAACGACGTCCTCTTGAGTAGTCCCCGCCCGGAGATCCGAATGGGGGACTATTTTACCTCCTGAATATTTTACCCAAGAGGATGCCATCATCATTTAATCGTACGGTAAAGCTGCAAGTCCTCAGGAAAAATTACGGCCGTAGTTTCCCCTTGCTTTCAGCCGTTCGCAGTACCAGCACAGCAAGGCCGTTTTGGTTAATGTTACAAGGCCAGATCAGTCAATCATCCAGACTGTTGCCCCTGCAACTGCTGGAAAGGCTGCTGCCCCTCTTCAGGAATCACATGTTTGTCTGGCCTCTCAACAGATACCCCTCCGTTGTGGTTGCACCTGCGGTACGGCCATCTGTATCGCTGAGGCACGCAAGCCTCCCCACCAACGGCAGGGTCCATGGTTCATCTTAAAATAAAATTCATAATAGAACTTGAACCTGTCTTCGATGTGTCAGCCAAGAGAAGAACGGACAAGCCCCTGGGTTACCGTATATATAGAAAACCTCTGTATCGCTCGAGCCATGACAGTCCGTCACAAAGAAATTATGTGCTAAAGACTGGCCAATAGGGCTCGAACAGTTCCAGAAAAGGAGAGCCTCGAAGAAGAATTGCTGTGAAAAGTGTTCCGGACTAATCACATCGTCAAACTGAACACCTTAGAAAAAGGTTGAAACCGAGAACGAGAAGCCAAAAATATATCTATTTTACGCCGGCCCAGTATTGCTACATCTGCACCTGCATCTAGACAGGTACTCTGCAAATCACACTTAAGTGCCTGGCAGAAGACTCATCGAAGCACCTTCACAATAATTCTCTGATATTCCACTCTCTAACACCACGAGCTCCGATTTCCCCTATTTTATTATGATTAGCTTTTCTCCCTGTGTATATTACCGTTAACAAAATATTTTCGTACTCGAAGGAAAAACTTGGTGAGTAAAATTTCGTGATAATATTGCGCCGCAACGAAAAACGCCTTGTTCTACTGATGTCCACCACAAATCCTGTATCACGTCAGTGACACTCTCTCCCCTATTTCGCGATACTACAAAACATGCTGCTCTGCTTTGAACTTTCTCGATGTACTGCGTCAATCCTATCTGGTAAGGATCCCAGACTGCGCAGCAGTACTCCAAAAGAGGACGGACAAACGTAGTGTAGGCAGTGTCTTTAGTAGATCTCTTGCATCTTCTAAGTGTTCCGCCAATAAAACGGAGTCTTTGGTTCGCCTTCCCCACACATTTTCTATGTTTTCTTTTCAATTTAAGTTGTTCGTAGTTGTAGTTATAAGATATTTGAGTTTACTGCCTTTAAATTCGACTAATTTATCTCGTACCGAAATTTAACGGATTCGTTTAAGCACTCACGTGGATGACCTCACGCTTTTCGTTATTTAGGGTCAATTGCGAATTTTTTCACCATACAGATATTTTTTAGCAATTTGTTTTGATCTTCTCATGAGTTTACTAGCCTATAAACGACAGCATTATCTGCAAACAGCCTAAGACGGCTGCTCAGATTATCTTCTAAATCGTTTATGTAGAAAAGGAACACCAGAGGGCCAATAACACTGTCTTGGAGAACGCCAGAAATCACTTTTGTTTTACTCGATGACTTTGCGTCGGTTACTACGAACTGTGACCTCTCTGACAGGGCCGGCCGTTGTGGTCGAGCGGTTCTAGGCGCTTCAGTCTGGAACCGCGCGACCGCTACGGTCGCAGGTTCGAATCCTGCCTCGGGCATGGATGTGTGTGATGTCATTAGGTTAGTTAGGTTTAAGTTCTAAGTTCTAGAGGACTGATGACGTAGGGTGTTAAGTCCCATAGTGCTCAGAGCCATTTGAACGATTTCTCTGGCAGGAAATCACGAATTCAGTCACATAACTGAGTCAATTTTCCATAATCACGCAATTTCACTAAAAGCCGCCTGTTGGTACAGTGCCAGAAGCTTCTGGAATCTAGAAATATGGAATAAATTTGAAAGCCCTTGTTAATAGCACTCAAACCTCGTGCGAGTACAGAGCCAGTTGTGTTTCATAAGAATGATGTTTTTTAAATCGGTGTGGAGTGTACGTCAATATACCGCTCTGTTCGAGGTAATTCATAATGATCGAACACAATATATGTTGCAAAATCCTGATGAATATCGACATTGGTTATATGGGCCTGTACGGAAGATCTTAGCACTCCTATGGAAACATGGCGTGCAGTGTATTTCGGTCCCTTCAATTAAGACAAAAAAGTCCTTGTAATGTAAAGGACGATCTAGGTTTCAAAAATGGTTCAAATGGCTCTGGGCACTATGGGACTTAACATCTGAGGTCATGAGTCCCCTAGAACTAAGAACTACTTCAACCTAACTAACCTAATGACATCACACACATGCATGCCCGAGGCAGGATTCGAAACTGCGACCGTATCGGTCGCGCGGTTCCAGACAAGCTCCTAGAACCGCTCGGCCACACCGGTTGGCGATCTAGGTTTCCGAAAACTGCGTGTGCATCACACTGCATGCGAATGAGACAAGTCGGACGAGCGCCAAACTATCAGGACAGTGGAGGAGAGATGGAAGAACATGAGTGACACACACGACTAAAGCAACCGAGCAGAATTGCTGTTGCCGATCACTGCCTCGAGTACAGTCATGAAATGAAATACGACGAGACCAGTATCAGCGTGTAAACGCCGAGTTTCTGGGACGGCATCATTTTCGAGTCCGCGGAAATAAAGATGTCAGACACCCTAATGTGGACGGAGCTTTGAGGTTAAACAAAGCTTTTGGTCTAGCGCTCAGTTTCCTAAGATCTCGCTAGTGCTCACATCCACCATAGCTGGAAAACGCTTAGAGAATACGCAGTGCACGGAGTATCAGTGCGAGGTCTCAGAAGCAAATGAGCAACAAAGGGCGTAGTGGGCGCCAGGACTCGAGCTCAGGTATAAATAGCGGCACGAGACCAACAGTATTTCACACACTGGTTGTAGTGCAGGCAGCAACTACATACACTGATCAGCGAGAACAAATGACATGACTACCTACCTCGTAGATGGCATACCATTTAGCTACAATATAGCAGGTCAGCAACTGGAAGCAGTTAATTCCATAAATTATCTGGGCGTACGCATTAGAAGTGATTTAAAATGGAATGATCATATAAAGTTGATCGTTGGTAAAGCAGATGCCAGACAGATTCATTGGAAGAATCCTAAGGAAATGCAATCCGAAAACAAAGGAAGAAGGTTACAGTACGCTTGTTCACCCACTGCTTGAATACTGCTCAACAGTATGGGATCCGTGCCAGATAGGGTTGATAGAAGAGATAGAGAAGATCCAACGGAGAGCAGCGCGCTTCGTTACAAGATCATTTAGTAATCGCGAAAGCGTTACGGAGATGATAGATAAACTCCAGTGGAAGACTCTGCAGGAGAGACGCTCAGTAGCTCGGTACGGGCTTTTGTTGAAGTTTCGAGAACATACCTTCACCGAGGAGTCAAGCAGTATATTGCTGCCTCCTACGTATATCTCGCTAAGAGACCTTGAGGATAAAATCAGAGAGATTAGAGCCCACACAGAGACATACCGACAATCCTTCTTTCCACGAACGATACGAGACTGGAATAGAAGGGATAACCGATAAGGGTACTCAAGGTAGCCTCCGCCACACACCGCCAGGTGGCTTGCGGAGTATGGGTGTAGATGTAGATATGTCTACCTTTGTCACAGATGACAGCGGCTCCCGGATGTGTTCGATCGGGTTCACATCTGGTGAGTTCGGTAGGGGGAGGGGGGGGGGAGTCAGCACATCAGTTGGAACTCGCCACTGTGTTCCTCGAACGACTCCATCTCACTCCTGGTCTTGTGACATTGAATTGTTGAAAAATGCCACTGCCGTCGGGAAATATGACCGTCATGAAGGGGTATACTTTGTCTGCAACCAGTGTACGATACTCCTTGGTCGTCATAGTGATTTACACGAGCTCCAGTCCGCTGGACCCACGGACGCCCACGTGAATGTTCCGCAGAGCATAATGGAGCCGCGCCAGTTTGTCTCCGTCCCGCAGTACAGGTGTCAAGGAGCTGTTCCCATCGGCACGATGAAGACGGTATCGGAATTCATCAGACCTTCCAGCGCTCTGCCACCGCGCCAACGTCCAGCGCCGATGACCACATGTCCATTTCAGTCGTACTTGCCAATGTCGTGGCGTTAACATTGGTACGTGCACGTGTCGTCGGCTGCGGGGGCCGATCGTTAGGAGTGTTCGATGCGCTGTGTTTTCAGACGCACTTGCACTTTGGCCAGCATTAAAGTCCGATGTTAGTTTCGTCACTGTTCGCCGCGTGTCCTGTTTTACCAGTGCGCCTAGCTTACGATGATCGACATCGGTAATGAGGGGTGCCCGCACAACCCCACGACGTCTGGACGTGGTTTCACCTCGGTTTCGCCACGTGTTGGAGGCATTCACCACAGCACTCCTCGAACACCCGACAAGTCGTGCAGTTTCCGGGATGCTCGTGCCGAGCCTGCGGCCCACCCCTATCTGTCCTCGGTGAAACTCGGGTAAACCACACGCCTTCCCCATTCTACACACGGACAGCACGCGCACTCGTACTACGTCCACCGCGTTTGTGTCTGACTAGCAGTCATTCCCACTAGACGATGCTGCTATCACCTGGACGGCTTTATGTCGATAGTAGGTCGGTGGTCATAATGTTCTGGCTGACCAGTGTTTGACAGAATGACTCGCAGCACCTGAAAGAAGACGACTGGGTCGAGATATAGTACATAAAACGGAAACAACAACTCGGTAGAACTACCAGCAGCACAGCTCTTCTTTGAATCTTTTCTACCTCACCCTTACTCCATCCTGGTGAAAGTCCCAGACAGATGAACAGTACACAAGAATTGATGAAAGTAAGGTTTTGTAAGAGACCTCTTTAGCTCGTGAACTACATGTCGTTAGGAATCTTTCCAAAACTGGGTATTGCATGTGCATTTGCCGTGCCTAGTTTTATATTATTGTTTCACCTTAAATGGCTCCAGAGAGAAACTCCTGGATATACGAAGGTTGTGGCTTACTCCAATAATTGATCACCAATGTCGTAGTGAATCGATGTCAACTGCTTCCACCTGCAAAAGCATAGTCTTCTTCCGTGACGTCTGTCACGCATTGTAACGGAATCCATCTGTAAGGATCTCTTTCTCCATTTGGCACGAAATTGTATTTGGTGAGGGTGGAGACACGCTAGGTCTACGCTGACCAGCCAGATCATTGTGACCACTGACCTACTATCGATATAAACCCGTCCAGGCGACAACAGCGTCACCTGTCGAGGAGTGACTGCTAGACACACACACGCACGGTGCATGTGGTATCAGCGAGCCTGCTGTCTGTGTGTAGAATGGGAAAGGCGAGCTATCTCAGTTTGACAGAGGCCAGATTGTTATGGCCCGAAAAGCATTTCGAAAACTGAACGACTTGTCGGGTGTTCGAGGAGTGCTGTGAGTATCTTCAACACGTGGCGAAACCGAGGTGGAACTACGTCCAGACGTCGTGCGGCTGTGCGGCCACCCCTCATTACCGATGTCGAACGTCGTAAGCTAGGCGCACTGGTAAAACAGGAGAGACGACCAACTGTGGCAGAACTAACATCAGACTTTGATGCTAGAAGGAGTGCAAGTGGATCTCAGCGCACAGTGCTCCGAACACTCCTAACAATGGACCTCCGCAGCCGACGACCCGTGCACGGGCCAATGTTAACATCACGTGTAACGCCGGAAATGCATATCCTCCTATTTCCATCTATTGTACTATAAATTTCTTTCTTTATTTTGTTACCTGAAGATATGACATTTTTGTGTCTTTATATTTTGTAATTGTTTTACTATTTGTATATATATTTATGCATTTATGTCGATGTATAATTGGTTTGTTTTGTAAATACTATTTGTATTTTTGCGCTGGGTCTGACCTAGGGAAAACTGTGCTATCGAACGATTACATCGATAGGTCGTGTGGAGAACCAAAGTGTTCAGGACCTTTGGTAGTGTTAACTCTGCCGCGTGGAGCGCGGGCAGAGAAAGTGTGGCTGGGGTAGGGCGGTGGAGCAGGTGTGTTGTGTGACGCTCCCGCGAGTTGCCCCGCATTCGGGGTTTGGCAGCGTGTAATTGCGCTCGACTTGCTATGATAGTTTCTGACACGGTGTCGCGGACGGGGAGCATTAGCTGGCGCACATCAAGAGCCCGTTTCGCCTGGTGACCGTGTCGAGAAGAAGACGCGCCAACATCCAGCTTCTGCAACAGCGATGGCCGACAATGAGTGACTGTCGCCACCTCCTCGATCGACGACTGCAAACCTTCAATCAACCAACAATGAAGACTAAAAGCACGTAAAGTTTTAGAACTGTATGGCAGACCTCAGCTTTTCAACCTGTTAAATTTTTCCCACTAAATTACAGCAACGTAGCATGAACCTTCGTTGCTCATTGTCCCAATTGCATAACCAAGCAGGGTCCCTTCCTTTTCCGAAATGAACTCGAATGTCGCTGAAATTCAAAAGCCAGCATTAAAGTAATATCGTTCGATTTCACTGCTTTAATTTCAAAGTTCGGTTAAAGTATTCATAGCTGGCTACAATATTTAGATTACACAATCACAAATTAAGAGTGCGAGTTTTGTTACCATATTTTAGCTTACCTGTGAGTGCAGCTCAGCTGGGTACGTACTAAATTTTACTATTGTTAATTGTTCAGAATCATTTAATTCAAGTTCAAAGTTAAATCTCTTATTTCTAAATTGCGTAGATTCAAGTAGCTTTTGAAATGATTGTTGAGGTAGCCCAAGACTAACCTTATTTTATTGAATTTCGTAGTGCTTTAGAAACAAAGTTCACTATTAATTTCAGTCACTAACTTAATTTTCAATTTTCCGGTTTTATTAATTCTTTTGCTAAATTAAGTCAGCGTGTAGCAAAATTTATTACATCTGACAAACATTCAGTTTTCACACAACACGTGTCAACCTTCAGTTGCCACGCTTTTAGTGCTAATTATATGTGCATTAATCTTTCATTTACAATTATTATAGTAGTTGTCCATAGAGCTGGCGACCGTTATTTTCCCCAAATCTCAAATATCTAATTAACGCCTGTTAATTGTTGACGTAACGACTGCACATTTACTTTCTTTATTAACTTTACCCTTTCCAAAATTAATTTACACCAATTTCATTTGCATTTTTCCCTTCATTTATATGTAACCCTTTCCTCCCTCTTTACCGACAAATTAACTTCGGTGACGATTGCTTTTCCCAAATTTCGATTAGGTGCACGCTGTTTAATTTTTCACTGTCATTAAGGTCGATAAGTGAGGGGGAGGTTACACACGACATCGGCAACTACGACTGAAATTGGCACGTGACCATCGGCACTGGACGTTGGCGCAGTGGCACAGCGTTGCATAATCAGATGAATTCCGATGTCTTCATCATCACGCTGATGGAAGGGTGCGAATCCTGCGTCTTCCAGGGGAGCAGTTCCTTGATACCTGTACGGTCACGTGGGCATGCATGGGCTCATTGGAGCTGGTGCAAAGCGCCATGACGGCCAAGGAGTATCGTACACCGGTTGCAGACCACGTACACCCCTTCATAACGATCATGTCTCCAGACGGCAGTGGCAGTTTTCAACAAGGTAATGCGCCACGTCACGAGGACAGGAGTGTGAGGGAGTGGTTCAAGGAGGTGAGTTCCAATTGATGTTCTGGTCCCTCAACTCTGCAGACCTGAACCCGATCGAACACACTTGGGATGAGACTGAACGTGGCGTCAGAGTTCGTCATCCATCCTCTTCCCGGAATTTACGGGTATTTTGGTGACTTTTGTGTGCAGATGTGGCGCCAGCTTCTTGCAGCGGCCTACCGGGGCCTCATTTCTTCCATGCCACGATGCGTCGCTGCTGTTACTCGTGCCAATGGTGGGCATACCGGCTACTATGAACGTGGTCATAATGTTCTGGCTGATCAGTCTGTATGGAGATGGTTAACCACCAACTTTCAACGAAAACCCTGCATTTTGCTATTGTTTCCTGATCTGCACGAACTACGTGTCCATACCACCATAAAGGGTTTTGCCTCATCTCTTCAACGATAGGTGCCACTCCGAATGGCCTGAGATTTTCGTCATTGATCCAACGATCGTGAATGGTCAGGCCAGATGTCCGCCGGAGGACGTTGCTTCCATTATAACAAGTGACTGCTCTGCTATGCTGCGAGCCAGCATTTATGGTAGTACTGTACACGCCAACTGGGCAGTTTGTAGAAGGGTGCATTTTCGACGTGAGTCGGTCTGGGAGCTTCATATCGCACCAATATTATCCACTATTTCAGTCATTTATTGATAACCCGATTTCTGTTTTCGGGAAAGAGTGAGGCGTCGACAACGGGTTTTGAGATGACGGGATCTGTACCGCCGATCTTGATGGTGTCTGTGTTATTTGCAACAGTTGATAGGTGTACAGTCTTCTTTACGTAGTCCGGATTGTTCAAGAGAGTTGTTCTATGCTTTGACCTATCGTTGTAAGTCGTTATCGTGATCACCAGCGGCGTACAACAGTTTCCAGGTCGCTAATCACTGAAGACCTCTGGTGACCATGTCCCTTAGTTTATTTATTTCTATTTAATTACGTAACGTGCTATGATTAGAACCATCAGGCCCTCTTTTACATCAGACCAGGGTTTCACGCATACAGTACGATTTTCTCCATCATAGTTACCTAAGAAATAATTGTAATATGACAGCTGGTCTATTACACTTCCCTGAAATACTCCAGACGCTGCTTCCCCTTCTGACGATGCATGTCCATTAATGACAGCATAGGAGTTCTATTTGCTATAAATTCTTCAATCCAATAGCATCAATTTCTGCGTAAAGGTAGAACGAATTTCTGAAAAACCGGACAAGTGCGAGTAGAAGTCGTGCTTTGAGGGTTCAGTACAGTCTTAATTACGTACAATGATAGCAATAATAATAGTAATAGTGATAACAATGTCGTGGGCTCACTGGCCTAGTGCAAGTCTCTTCGTCGGACGCCACTTCGACTTGCGATTCCCTAATCTACCCCCTAACTGGGGAAAAGGGACCTACAGTTTAACTTCGAATCAGAACAACGTTTTTTTCGTTTTTTTTTTCTCTAGGACCTGCTCACATCGCTGAGAGCTGAAGGCGAGGTTAATACGAAGACCGAAAAATCCGTGATCCGACAGAGATTCAATCCCGCGATGTCTCAGTTTTAAGACGAGGGCTTTAGGTCTAGGCTACCAGGCCATGTAGATTGTTCATCAGTAGGTTTTGAGGAGTGAGCTTACGAGCATCAAAATATGTGACATAAATGGCCACGTTTGGATCGCAGTGACTTAAAAGCCTTAATGTTTTCACCGACAGACAACAAGGGACCGTAGGCCAAAGTGTTTGACACAAATTTCAACTTTATACCTCTGGCCGTTTCTGAGAATAATGGGTGTTAACTGCAGGACAGACGGACAGACAGACAGACAACGAAGTGATCCTATAAGCGGTCCGTTTTTACCGTTTGAGATACGAAACCCTCAAAATTAGAAAATAGGAAATGGATAAAAATTTCATAACTGTATTGGAAAATCAATTTCTTGGAATTAATATAGACTGTCGACTAAAGTGTAATGAACGCACACGTTCTCAGGGGAAGGCAATGTCATCAGCACGCTACACCCTTAGAGTCCTGCCGTCAGTATGTAACAGGTATTGGCTCATTGCTACACACTACTCCTCTATGCACTCCATGTACGCCAGCATCTACTTGACTACTCTGCAGCTTACACTTAAGTCCCTGGCAAAGGGTTCATCGAACCACTGTCATTCTATTTCGTTGCACTCTCGAACAGCGCGCGTGAAAAACTGCCACTTAAATCTCTCAATGCGAGCTCTAGTTCCTCTCATTTGAAATTTCGCGAAAAGATCTCACCGTATCGAAAAATGCCTTTGTTTTAATGGTTGCCACCGCATCTCGCGTATCATATCTGTCCCCTATTCTGACATGATACAAAATGAGCTACCATTCTTTGAACTTTTTAGATGTCCTCCGTCAATTCTACCTGGTAAGCCGCAGTACTCCAGGAGAGTACGAACAATCGTATTGTAGGCAGTCTCTCCAGTAGATTCGATAACCTTCTAACTGTTCTATCAACAAAACGGTCTTCGTTTCGCCTTCCCACAACATTATCTATGTGACAGTTCCAATTTAAGTTCTTAGTCATTGTAATCCCTAGGTATTTAGTTGAATTGAAAGCCTTTATATTCGTGTGATTTATTCTCTAACCAAAATTTAACGGTTTCTTATTAGAAATCATGTCGGTAACCTCACACTTTTCATTACTTTTAGGTGTGGAATCATATTTGTGGTCCCACACATAAAATAGGGAAGCGGTCTTCACACAACAGAAAACCGAGCTCCCTGTAACGATCTGTTTCAACATCTGGCGATTCTAACTGGACTATGCGAATACCTACACCAGTCCATTATTCACACCAAGAAGATCAGCAGTTACCTCACAGAGAGCAGGATTCTTGATCATGCAGCAAGCGCTAGACTAAACTTAACATTTAACATGAGCGAACAAACACAAACACAAAACAGTATTTTCTACGAGGGTTTAAAATTGTACAACAAATTGCCCAGTAACATTAAAGACGCAAATAATATCTAAATTTCTGAATAGCAAGTGTTATTTAGATAGCACAGAGTAGGGAACAGGAAAAAAAATTAACATCATTGGATAATAAACAACTGTTATTCTACACTAAATTATCATACACCACCCATTCAAGAAGTTCCGAGACTGATTGGAGTATAAGCGACGTCCGCGAAGTAACTACGGCGGCAGCTTGAACTAACAACCGTAAACAACAGACACGCATTCGGCCAGCAAGTTATGGATGGGGAGCGTGAAGTAGAGGACGCGCGAGCCCAGTGTGTCTACGTGGTAGTGCCACAAATCGCAACCGAGTAACGTCTCTAAATCAAGTGTTGAAGACATCCTCCAGAATGTTTTGAACAAGAGACAAAGGAGTGCAAACTTCGTGCTGCACACCTTGACTCCCGAAGAAAACAAAAACGCGTGGACGCCTGCCGCGAATTGATTGAATCGCAAAACGCGGAAAGTTCTTTTATGAAAAAAATCATTACGGTGACGAGACTTCGTGGTTTTGAATATGAACCTATCACAAAACGATTTTCGAAACTAGGTTAGTAAAATATAGCGAAAAGTTAAGGTTGTGGGGGATTTAGTGCTTCATATGTTCTACATAGTCTCCCCCCCTCCCCCCCTTCAGTACAACACGAAAAACGTTCATACAACTATGTGAAATCGTCTAAAAAGTTATTTTTTGGGACGCTGTTCAACTCGCCTTGATGCCGTAACCAACCAACGTGCGAGCCAATGTGACGCGCGAGTTGAACAGCGTCCCAAAAAATAACTTTTTAGACAATGTCACATGGTTGTACGAACGTTCTGTGTGTTGTACTGAAGGGGGGAGGGGGAGAGACTATGTAGAACACATGAAGCACTAAATCACCCACAACCTTAACTTTTCGCTATATTTTACTAACCTAGTCTCGAAAATCTTTAGACTCCGTATGGATGGTGACAGCTACCGTGATTTTGAGAGATTTAGAAAGAAAATAACGTTCTTTCGCAACAACTATAAGAAGCCGCTACTCGCAATATTTCAACAGTAACAGTCGAACGGTGCCAACAATGAGGAGCCATGGGGTCGCGAATAACAGAAACATTCTGAGGCTGCTACATGACGCGATATTCATTGTAGTCTGGACGAAAATTTCAGTGATACATTTCATACATTACGGCCATTAAGTCCCGAATAACAAAACCAGCGCATTTTTTTCTACCAAGACGCCTATATGGAGCCTCCACCGAAGCTACATCCCGATGACATCATAGTGACAGTAGAGGGTGAGAATGCGAAAAATAAAGTCTAATCGGGAGCTGCCTTACTAACAGAATGAAAAAAGAAGAAAAAACTAAATAATCCTATGCTCAGGATCTAAGCTCTTTTGATTTCTTGAACTCAGTATCTTATTTATTGTGGCGAAGTGCTAACTCAGCTTCTTCACATGTGCAAAAAGAACCCGATGAAGAATTTAGTAGAATGGAGCAATTATCGTCAAGCTCCTTTGACAACCGCAAGAGCCGACCTCGGTGGCCGTGCGGTTCTAGGCGCTTCAGTTCGGAACCGCGCGACTGCTACGGTCGCAGGTTCGAATCCTGCCTCGGGCATGGATGTGTGTGATGTCCTTAGGTTAGTTAGGTTTAAGTAGTTCTAAGTTCTAGGGGACTGATGACCTCAGATGTTAAGTCCCATAGTGCTCAGAGCCATTTTTGAACAACCGCAAGTGTGTGTGTGCGTGTGTGTGTGTGTGTGTGTGTGTGTGTGTGTGTGTGTGTGTGTGTGAGAGAGAGAGAGAGAGAGAGAGAGAGTGTGAGAGAGAGAGAGAGAGAGAGAGAGATAGAGTTGGTGTTGCTGTGTGTAGTGAGGGCAGTAATCATTGACCTTAAACACTGAACCGCCAAACAAACTGGTATAGGCATTCGTATTCAGAAACAGAGCTATGTAAACAAGCAGAATATGACGCTAAGGCCGGCAATGCCTACATAACACAAGGACGCAGTAGCAGTGTCTGCTGCTACAATGACAGGTTGTCAAGATTTAAGTGCGCTAGAATGTGGTGTTATTATCGGCGCACGAGCGATGGGACACAGCATCTCCGAGGTAGCGATGAAGTGGAGACTTTCCCCTACGACCATTTCACGAGTGTACCGTGAATATCAGGAATTGGGAAAACATCAAATCTCCGACATCGATGTTGTAGGAAAAAGATCCTGCAAGAACGGGACCAACGACGACTGAAGAGAATCGTTCAACGTGACAGAAATGCAGCCCTTCCGCAAATTGCTGCAGATTTCAGTGTGGGCCGTCAACAAGCGTCAGCGTGCGAACCATTCAACGAAACATCATCGATATGGGCTTTCGGAGCCGACGGCCACTCGTGTACCCTTGATGATTGCACGACACAAAGCTTTACTCCTCGCCTGAGCCCGTCAACACCGTCATTGGATTGTTGGTGGTTGGAAACGTGTTATCTGGTCGGACGAGTCTCGTTTCAAATGATATCGAGCAGATGGACGTGTATGGGTATGAAGAAACCTCATGAATCCATGGACCCTGCATGTGAGCAAGGGACTGTTCAAGCTGGTAGAGGCTCTGTAGTGGTGAGGGGTGTGTGCAGTTAGAGTGATATGGGACACCTGATACGTCTAGACACGACTCTGACACGTGACATGTACGTAAGCATCCTGTCTGATCACCTGCATCCATTCATATCCATTGTGCATTCCGACCGACTTGGGCAATTCCAGCAGAACAATGCGACACCCCACACGTCACGGATTACTACAGAGTAGCTCCAGGAACACTCTTCTGAGTTTAAACACTTCCGCTGGCCACCAAACTCCCCAGATATGAACATTATTGAGTATATGTGGGATGCCTTGCAACGAGCTGTTGAGAAGAGATCTCCACCCGCTCATACTCTTACTGATTTATGGGCTGCCGTGCAGCATTCATGGTGTCAGTTCCCTCCAGCACTACTTAAAACATTAGTCTAGTCCACGCAACGTCGTGTTGCGACACTTCTGCGTGCTCGTGAGGGGCACTACGCGATATTAGGCAGGTGTACCAGTGTCTTGGGCTCTTCAGTGTACAAACGAATGGTGTAGAAGGTAATATTACTGTATTCGTGAAATAGCCAATTTTTAAATAAAAAAAATTGTTTCCTTTTTCAGTTAGGATGAGGTCTGATATCATTTTATGAATGATCTGCAGCTGATTAAACAAGTGTGTTCTGATATTTCGTAGGCACACATCGTATTTAGTAGGCTATGGTGCAGAACTGTGTAGAACACTTTGTGGAAGTCGAGAAATGCCTGCCCTCGTTGTCCAGGGCTGCGTATACACCCCTATGCTGTATCGCGCTGGCTGCGCGGCGGCTACAAACAGGCCGGGGTAACCCGTGGTGCCACGCCCCCTTCTCCTCAAACCCAGCCTCGCCCTGGCGCTGCGTGCCGGACGCGTTAAATCAAGGGCTCTGCCCTATCTGTGCCGCTCTGCCGACCGCAGGCCATCCCTCTTGAAGAACTGTGTCTTCTGCCGGCCTCTCGCAGTCCCCGCTTGGAAAAGGGAACTGGGTATGGGGCAGAATTGGCCTGCCGTATGAGGACGGAAGATGATACGCAACAAACGCAATGCATAACAAACAACGCTATCTGAATATCGAGCGAACGTGGTTACAAGTCGAGTCACAGTTATCCAGAGTAACCGCTAGGTAGATGATACTCACAACGTGACTAAGTTACACTGAAGACTTTCGTGGTAAATTCCGTTATTGAGAGTCAGTTTTGGTTTTCAACGACAGAAATTTCATGTCCGCATTAATAAGCCAACTAATCGAGAAACTTACACTTCACGCCACCGTGGCATATGTGTGCTATGAATGAGTTACGCTCATTAGTCTATTCTGCAAGATGCTGCCGTTACATTGTTCCCAATCTTTTGTGATATGACTGCGTCTTTACAAAGTATAAAAGTAAACTCTGTACGAGCAGGCCTCTTAAGGCCCCATGATACCGGCCGACCGACCGCCTTTTCACCCTGTCCCTTTAGGCGTCAGTGGATGCCGATACAGAGGGATATATGGTCAGCACACCGCTCCGCCAGCAGTTGCCTGTTTTCGTGACCAGAGTAGCTACTTCTCAGTCAAGAAGCTCCTCAAACGGTGTCACAGCAGCTGAGTGCACCCGGCTCGTCAACCCGGACGGTTGCCCAGCCGAGTGATAGCCAAGCCCAACAGCGTTCAACTTCTGGGATCTGACGCGCACTAGTGTTACCTTACGAAGTATAAGAAGACTCAGATGTGATTGTTTACATATAGACATTTATAACGTGCATCAACAGACACAGCATGAAATAATAATTTTTCCGAACGATTTTTGTCACAGTAGCTAAGTAACACGAAGCAAAACACACGCTTAGCGATTACGAACTCAAAATCGCGAATAGATATTAGTCATTCCTTGCCACGAAACATTTATTGCAATAGCTATTGCGCCACGGTGTCATTCACCGTAAGTTAAGATTTTTTTGCAAGAAGTGGGACCAGCCTACGCTAAGGTACCTTGTCACTGCGGGTTTCGATAGGTTAGGCAGGTAAAACTCGTTGCCACTTGGGAGGGAGGGGGGGGGGGGGGTTGGGGTGGAGTCGGAAATGCCCTATTTATGCAAATGGAGAGGCAGTGCTGTAGCTGAGTGATGACAAATGGGATGTTCGCTAAGTGAAATACGTAAGGCAGAAAAGAATCTACTGATAATTAATTCGTGTGATGAGATTAATATATTGCAGAAAGAAACATAGTCTATCTCAAAAGTTCCTGGATACGTGAAACATAATTTTATATAATTTAATTCATCTCTACAATATGAGAACATATTTCGTGGCATATCAGCCAAACATCATGCAAACGCGCCAGAGTTTCGAGACAGTTTTTGGTACTACATAGAATAGTAAATGAAATGAAACATGATTTTTTTATTTTTTCTAGACAGTTAGGTAGAACCGTCTGAATGTTAATGCTTACATCATTTGACCATCATTTTATTCGCTCTTGATACAGTGCTTAAAGGAAAAGTGGACACTAAAGACCATGAATTCATTACCTTACCATAGGTTAGAAACTTATCAGATGAAATTGCTCAATGATAATATATAAATGTACAGACTCGGTTTCACATAACTTGTAGGTAACACAGTAAGCCTTCTAAGACAAAATCGAGAAGATGGATGCGATAAGTAGTTCAGGTACATATAAGGTAAAATCTGAAGTACCCTATGCAGTATATAGGACAAACAGGCCGCTTATTCAAGGACAGATTTAGAGAACATATTAAACTAACAGAGTAATAATACTACATTTGTAAAATATTTACACAACCATATAGACCAGGTTAAACACATAAACTCAGCTTTGAACATCTTACACGTACTTTCTAAGAGCAAGCTGGTGGGTTTATTAGAACAAATTTACGTACAAGTAATAACTACTTGCTTAGCGCTCCAACTGTGCTGTTAAATGACCTAAATGAAAAAAATGTATCTAGATCTTAGCATACTAAGTAATTAGTCACCTTCATCTTGTTATACTTTTTTCCTCACTCTTACACATCTTCCCCTATCATTCTTTTAAAGTATACTGTGGCAAGCTGCTAGACGCTGTTAATTTTCGATTCCTTATACCTGTAACACGAGTAACCATGTAGCGTGCGTGACGCCTGCACGCCTATAGGACAGGACGTGCAAAGACTGGACGAGTTGGGGAGTGAACGTCATTCGTTACGAACTACAAGATTGAAAATCTTTTATTAATAACAAAAGCTGACTTTAAAACAAAAGCAGACAAGAAGCAACGTGGTAATATTCTTTAAGATTATAGGAACAGCCAGTTAAACTTCAGAACTGAATACTGAATGTTTAAACATCAAGAAGCAAATTTCTTGTTTAAGACTGATGAGTGAAATTTTAATTTCAAACTGAATAGAGATTAGCTTTAAATCAACTGTGAAATATTAAATGGGAGAATTGCAGCACAATTGAAATTTCTAATCTCATATCGGCTTTCAAACAGCGACATAGACAGTCACTTCGACTCCTTAGCCGAGGAGCGTAAAGAAGACTGGCACTGACGTCACAGGGGACCGGCAAGCCGCACAATAGTCTGGCTGAGACACCCAAACTAGCTCCTTCTAAAACACATAAAACACATACATTACAAAATTTAAAACAAAGAGCAAATACACGCAACCATACTGCAGCAATATGCCTTAGTGACTCACAGACTAAGCAAAGCAATTTATTTTTCTCTCAACAGTTCAAAAAGGAGACTCAGTATATATACTGAATACAGTGTCCACACTGCAATCAACACACCCACTCTTGAGCAAGACACAAAGGTGTCGACTCATAAGAAAGAAAGGCCAGAGCTCAGAGGCGCATGTGACGTCTAAAATGGGTCAGTAATATCGCATTGGCACCAAATTTCACCACAATCATACCTAACGCCACCGTGGACGCGTCACGCAATGGGAAGATTCTCACTGCTCCTCTTACACACATTTCAACCCTCCTTTCGCCGACTCTGCGATGTAGGTCAAAACCGCGACGGCCAGCTTTGAAATCACGCAACTTTGTTATGGGTGACCGAGGAAAGCATTTCAGACCCACCGACGTTCAAAATCTAAACGGCACGGCCTCACAGGGTGGCATAAACGGCGTCAGTGATAACACTTTATTCCTTGGGACGTCGATTGACACACACACACACACACACACATATATTTCGCGGTCGAAAACGACAGTTCGCGGAGCGATGCGCAACAGTTAAAACGTTCTTTCCAACCCTCTGCCCTGCTGACACCCTTGGACGTTTCAACCCTTCTCTGTTGACATTGTGAGACTGTATCCCTATTGACCTGATAGTCAAGAGAAGGCAGGATTTGGTTACGATTGTGGACGGGGCCGTAATCACTTACTATTGGTTGCCTTTTACAGTTATACACATTTATTTTTAAAACAGTAATTCCAGAGTCAACAATAAATTTAAAAAATACCACACGTTATTAATGAAGGAATAAGCGACTGTGTAAGTAGTGGTTTCAATGCGTTACAGTTTAGCAAATCACCATAAAATACAGATATAGATAACGTTTAAAAAAAAAAACAAGCCACTGTGATCACAGCTGAAGGCCTTGCACGCCATGAATGGCAATGAATTAAGAATGTTTAAGAACTCGCTGCAATTGCAGATTACAGGTGTTGTTGTTGTGGTCTTCAGTCCTGAGACTGGTTTGATGCAGCTCTCCATGCTACTCTATCCTGTGCAAGCTTCTTCATCTCCCAGTACCTACTGCAGCCTACATCCTTCTGAATCTGCTTAGTGTATTCATCTCTTGGTCTCTCTCTACGATTTTTACCCTCCACGCTGCCCTCCAATGCTAAATTGGTGATCCCTTGATGCCTCAGAACATGTCCTACCAAACGATCCCTTCTTCTAGTCAAGTTGTGCCACAAACTCTTCTTCTCCCCAATTCTATTCAATACACCTCATTAGTTACGTGATCTACCCATCTAATCTTCAGCATCCTTCTGTAGCACCACATTTCGAAAGCTTCTATTCTCTTCTTGTCCAAACTAGTTATCGTCCATGTTTCACTTCCATACATGGCTACACTCCATACAAATACTTTCAGAAACGACTTCCTGACACTTAAATCTATACTCGATGTTAACAAATTTCTCTTCTTCAGAAACGCTTTCCTTGCCATTGCCAGCCTACATTTTATATCCTCTCTACTTCGACCACCATCAGTTATTTTGCTCCCCAAATAGCAAAACTCCTTTACTACTTTAAGTGTTTCACTTCCCAATCTAATTCCCTCGGCATCACCCGACTTAATTCGACTACATTCCATTGTCCTCCTTTTGCTTTTGTTGATGTTCATCTTATATCCTCCTTTCAAGAAACTGTCCATTCCGTTCAACTGCTCTTCCAAGTCCTTTGCTGTCTCTGACAGAATTACAATGTCATCGGCGAACCTCAAAGTTTTTATTTCTTCTTCTGGATTTTAATACCTACTCCGAATTTTTCTTTTGTTTCCGTTACTGCTTGCTCAATATACAGATTGAATAACATCGGGGAGAGGCTACAACCCTGTCTCACTCCCTCACTCCCTCCCCAACCACTGCTTCCCTTTCATGCCCCTCGAATATTACAACTGCCATCTGTTTTCTGTACAAATTGTAAATAGCCTTTCGCTCCCTGTATTTGACCCCTGCCACCTTCAGAATTTGAAAGAGAGTATTCCAGTCAACATTGTCAAAAGCTTTCTCTAAGTCTACAAATGCTAGAAACGTAGGTTTGCCTTTTCTTAATCTAGCTTGTAAAATAAGTCGTAGAGTCAGTATTGCCTCACGTGTTCCCATATTTCTACGGAATCCAAACTGATCTTCCCCGAGGTTGGCTTCTACCAGTTTTTCCATTCGTCTGTAAAGAATTCGCGTTAGTATTTTGCAGCTGTGACTTATTAAACTGATAGTTCGGTAATTTTCACATCTGTCAACGCCTGCTTTTTTTGGAATTGGAGTTATTATATTCTTCTTGAAGTCTGAGGGTCTCATACATTTTGCTCACCAGATGGTAGAGATTTGTCAGGACTGGCTCTCACAAGGCGGTACCGGTATTGAAATATTGAAATGTAATTGGCCACAAACACAGCAGAAGGTATCAGACGCCAGGAATGGCAGTAAATAAGGTTTTAAGGCTTACTGCTAAACAAAAAATAGCGAATTATTTTTTTTTCAAAGCAAATGACCACAATCACGGCTGAAGGCCTTACACGCCAGGAACGGCAATTATATAAAAAATTTAGAAACCTGCTGGAAAACAGAAAATACAAGCAAAGGTTGATTAAAAGAAACAAGCAACTGACCACCAAACAGGTGAAATAAGACGATGATAACTTTGTAATACAACCCTTATACCGCTAGATTTATGTAGAATGGGACCGGAACTATTAACTAGACTTACACAACCTTTAATGTAGGCATTACAAGATATGGTAATAACTAATGCAATAATAAAACACAAAGACCAGTCACAGACGGTGCTCCAGGAATCGACCACTGAGGTCTGGCAACAAACACTTTCGCAAGCGATGAGATAGCAGCCAAGAGTTGCGTTCACTTCACAAGATGGTAACTCAGGCTAGTGGCAGTCTAACGAATGACTAATGATAATCTTGCTGAAGCTACCGCACTTCCAATAAACCAAACGCAAGAATGGAACAACACGCCAAAGCCAGTACCGGCAGACTACACTACACCCACAAAATACCATGCTTACAGCTCCCAGAACGAGAAAGTATTCACTACCGCCAGAGTAGAAGAATCGCAAAACGGTCTACAATCAAGAAAGCTGTCAAAACTACACGTCTTACCAGACAGCAGCAGCAAGGCGAGAAAACGTACACTGCCGTTACATACACTAACCCCCACGGCAGGCAACTGGGGCGTTAGCGGCCACCAGGCAGGAAAAATACCGCTGGTTGAACTTAACAAATTGTAACAAGCTGAAAGGAGTAAACAGTGATAAGAAGTCGAGGAAAGCTAATCAGATCCGTCTTCCCCAAGCACTCCACTCGCTGCTCTTCGCCTCGGCGACACTACGAGCAGCAACACGAACTCAAGTCACCGGAGAATAGCGAGATGCCACAATAATGGAGTTTTCTCTACTTGAATTGAAATGCACTCATCTTAAAACTTGCAGGATCCGGTTTACGACGAGGTCGTGCACCCTCGTGACCACAGCCCTTCCATCCGGCAGTCCACGCGTGCCGCCAGCGGTCCCGGCGTGTTCTGGCTCTGCGCGGACCTGGCTCCTCCCGAGTCCCCAACCGAACTGCCACACTCACACGACACGGAAAAACAACGACGTCGCCCCAGAGATAGGGCAACAGTTACCACATATCGATAACCGCCACTGCTGCCACTAGCGGACAAGCAATGCTTGCGAGACGAGTGGCGCCAGTCAAGACGAGAAGAAGACAAACAACCGCAACTACGCCAACTAAAGGATACGGTCTGGCCTCCAACAGAGGGCGGAAACCTACAACCAGCAGCCACGCGAGCCGAAGCACGGTTCAAACACAATCTCACTCCTTCGGAATGAAGCGCGACCGCGATTATTGCTATCGTGTACATGTTGGAAGCGCTAAGGACCGTTCAAAACCATTCGGCGAAATTTGAACGTGACGGGGTCCTTATACTTTTTTTGCGTCTGTTTGATGCATCTCTGTGTCGTGATCATGTAGAAGTGCGACGCTGACACATCCGTGGGTAAAAAGGAAATATTCCTCTGAAACCACCAGTTCGGCAAAACACCTGCCCTGTTAAATATGTGCCTTTAAAGAGAAAACCTGCGAAATACTCCAATACTCCAACAGGCCTCGGACTCTCTTAAGTGGTTGCCCACCTGCATGCACCTTGGGCTACTATGCAGGTTTTCTCTTTAAAGATACATTTTTGTAAATGTCATTAAATGTGGGCGGATGCCACCGAGGGTTTCGTCGAACTGAGGAGTCTCGGCGGGAATCTTTGCAGTTTTATTCGTCCATGTGTCAATGTCGCACCCCAGCATGACCGTGGCGCAAGAGGGAGTGCAACAGGAAGACAGAAAAAGCATAAAGACTCTTTGCTGTTTTGGCACACATCGAGATTTCGTCAAATCGTTTTGAACGGGCCCTAGTAGTTCGAACATGTATGCGGTACCATAAATTAGGGTCGCGCTGCGCTCCAAAGGGGTGAGATCACGTCCAATGGGGATGTAGTCCAATGATGTCCATAGAGAAGAACTGGAACGTCCAACGGTGTCAGCAGTGTAGAGTGTTCGCAAGAACGTCTTACTGTTGGTCATCTCTCTGCCAACTGTCGTTTACGACCGCGAAATGTGTGCGTGAATCAACGTCCCAAGGATAGGAGTGTTTTCATTGACGCCGTTTATGTCACGTCACCCCCTGGGGCCATTTCGTCTAGACTCTGAGCGGTGGTGGGTCTGAAATGTTTTCCCCGATCGCCCGTAAGAAAAACGCGTGTTTTCAACACTGGGTGTCGCGTTTCTGACCTCCATCGCAGTGGTGGCAAAAGAAGGGTTCAAATGTGGGTGAGAGGGGCAATGACGATCTTCCAAGACTACGTTGGGCAAAACTGCGCTTTGGTGCCAACATGACATTATTAACCCATTTTACACGTCACATGAACTTCTGAACTCTGATCTTTCTTTCGCGTGTGTCTACACCTTGGTGTTTGAAACGCCGTATATCCCGAGGGTGATGCCGCAGGGCCCCACTATTTTACACCATTACAGGGGAAGGCTGTAGAAAAAAAAATGATATTTTAATTCTGTTGCGCAGTGTAGTTGCATTGGTTTACAAATGATTACAGTATTCGCCCTGTGGCAAGAACTCCTTACCAATCCTTGGACCACCATGTAAGCCCATTGCAGAGCATGAATTGCCGCCCATGGTGATCACACACCCTGCTAAGAACTATGTCTCTTCTTTTGTAGTGTTCAAGAGATCATCATTAATAGCAGTAACTTCACTGTAATTATTGTCTTTCAATGAATCTGTCGTTTATGTTAGTCTCACTGCGTATTTCTTTCAGTTACCTTCTTTGGTCTACTGTAGCAGTTCTTTTTATGTATGGTCCAAGTTTCATCGAGCTATGTTAATTGGCACCAACATATCATCCGAAAGTTTCTTTCGTCATTACGTTTTCCATAGCAGTGTGTACAGAGAACAAGAACCGTCGTACCTCACTTCCTAGAGCACTCCTCACGATACGTGTCGCCCCGATGAACATTTGCTGTCCAGGGCGACATAATGGTTCTGTTACGAAGTCTTCGAGCCACTCACGTATCTGAGTACCTATTCCGTACACTCGGACCTTCGTTAAAAGTCTGCCACGTGGCACTAATTATCGCTGGTAAATGATATCTCTCCATAATTTCATAGTGAAGAAGCAATCTAAAACTCGACGAACCTCTGAAATGAAATTGTGCCGTTCTGCGGAAGAGTATATGCGCCCTGTTTGGTACAATTCGACACATACCAAACGGGTGAACATAGCTCTCAGTGACACCTGCAGAATCAAAACAGTTTCTTGAAATCCACTCCAGTCGAATGGCTTTAGCACCTCGCAGGAAAAGCACCACCTCCTGTTCGAAGAGAAATAGATGAGAATGACGAAAGAAGGAAGGAGAGCAGCAGAGGACGCATACTCTTCGAGGGCACGAACCGCACTCACAACGACTGACGTCAAGGAAAAGTTTCCTCAGAATAGCGATGGCACTCAGAACCACTCCTGTATAGGCTAGATTGCAGCTATGAAGGGCTACGACCTTCCTTCCCCCTGGCTCTAAAATAGTTTCAGAAACTCTAGCTCTCGGTCGTGATGAGAAATGGACTACTTGGAAGTTCCTGAACAGACAGCTCTAGAGTTAGCAGATCAAAGGTTAATTTGGCAAAATGGAGCTACACTGATTAATATGATAGTGTGGCTGTGGAGAAAACCAGACTTTTCATCACATGCTTTAATGTTCGCTTTGTACAGCCACCAGCACAGAAGATAAAGTTCATCAAGGAACAGGGAACTCACTGGAAATGCCAAGTTGTGGACAAAGGCAATGCAGTCATAACTGTGTATATATCAGAGGATAACGAGAATAAATAAACAGTTCCGTGCATCCCTGCCTGACTCTCAGCCTATTTAAGATTAGATATCTTTTGACTAACGAGCGCCTGTCCTCTTCGATCGGACCGGAATGTCTGACGCTCCGCAATGAACCAGCGCCGCAGTGGAACGCAAATCCTGCCTGGCCCTGCTAGGGACGGACTGCCTACGACCGTTGGGCGTCCCTTCCAGCGGACGGCGTGCTGTTCCCGAAGAATCACCGAGATTAATTCCTCTGCCGCTCGCAGTCGGCGCGGAGACAGGCGGAACAAAGGAGCTTTTGTTCGTCGCGTAGCCCCGCCTTCCTCTCGTCTCGCTCCTCCCGAGCCTCTTTGATATTAACGGAAAATCGATGTATCTGCATTACTCTTTTATGAAATTCCATCGCAGGCAGTAATGAATAGCTGAGAACTTATTGAAAAACAGCCCAGGCGCCGCAACTCCAAATATACGTGTTCCGCAGAAGAGCGGGCGGGCGGACGCGAAGCAGGGCCCGTATCGCATTGGGCCGTCTCCAGGGGGAGAGACCGAGACACCGGCCAATTCCGGGCCCGCTGCGCTCCCTCAGCTGCGCCTAGTCTCTATCTCTCTCTTTCTTTCTCTCTCTCTCTCTTTCTCTCTTTCCGTTCATTCAGTTTTCCGTCTCGTTCTCAATCCCCCTCATTTCGCCAATATCGGCATCGCCGTAGCTATGGCAAATGAGGATGCCGAAAAGAAGGTTATTTACGTATGTATTATTGTTCATTTCACAATTTCTGCATCTCGCTTTTTCGCAATTTTGCGACCGGTGTCTCCCGCTGCTCGAGTTCTATTCTCGAAAATATCCAGGTCATGAGGCACGGCTGTAGCGGTACGTGCGCTATAACAGCAATGTGAATACGTTGGATCTCTCTGCACCAACTTTTTCCTGGGGGATTGATTTACGCGTTTGTTGATATATTATTATTGATGCATAGTGATTCTGTAATTAGATTCAAAATATTGTCAAATGTTATGTTCTATGATTTCTCAAAAACGTTCGATTGTGGTATTCGCAATATTGTCCTAGAGGATGGATTTGTTCAAATGGGTCTGAGCACTATGGGACTTAACTTCTAAGGTCATCAGTCCCCTAGAACTTAGAACTACTTAAACCTAACTAACCTAAAGACATCAAACTTCTGAGGTCCTCAGTCCCCTAGAACTTAGAACTACTTAAACCTAAATAACCCAACGACATCACACACATCCATGCCCGAGGCAGGATTCGAACCTGCGAGCGTAGCGGTCGCGCGGTTCCAGACTCTAGCGTCCAGAACCGCTCGGCCACCCAGGCCGGCCCTAGAGGATGGCATCGGATATATTGCTGGTAACTTATTTTCATTCTATCTAGCTAAAAAGATGCAGAGCAGCGCATTAAGGAATCTACGTGTCCACCTCAGTAGCTGCTCCGTCAACATGGCAGATCATTAAGCAAAGGCGACCGGGTTTCATTCCCGGCCGGGTCGGAGGTTTTCTCTGTTCGGGGACTGGGTGTTGTTTTCTCTTCACATTCGTAACTGACATCACACTAGTGAGATGGCTCAATGGGTAAGGCCCGAAAGTCGATAAATAGAAAATAAAAAACGAAAGTAGGGAGAGTACGCTGTGAAAGAGCAGCTTCAGAATGGGAAATAATCACTAGAAGTTCACCACAGCAATTGATGTTGAGTACGATGAACAGTTCTCTTTACTGAAGATGTCTAATTGTTGTAAACAAGCCTATTGGAGAAATTTTTCAGCGCTTGAAAATGTAAACAAAATTTTCTTGAAATTAGCACTGCCTAACAAAAAAAGTAAAGGACCCAGAATGAGACGCACGTCTTCAAACCTGCGTGGTCAGTGTAGCTGCCATGCAGAGGACCCGGGTTCGATTCCCGGAACTGCCAGGGATTTTACCAGCTGGCAGGCCTGCAACGGGCTGGACTCGGCCTCGTGAGCCCGACTGGGTAGATACCTGATCCATTAGTAGCGGCTCCAGGACACGAAACTCGCAATGGCCGGAGGAGCGGTATACTGATCTCATTCCCCTCCGTACATGTTCCTATGACGTCATTGACAAAGGATGACAATGCGGTCGGTCTGTACCGATGGACCTGCCATGGATTATGGACGGAGTTGTTTCAGTTATCTGGAAAGGAGGAAACGAAAGGAAACTTCACGAGCTGAGAGAGTATGCGACGTTCTTTCAGTGACCACAAAATCGAGTCATATTTGCAAAGAACTTGGCAGAACGAGCCCACGAATCACTATGACGTCGCCCTGGATACGTGCACTAATTCGGTTGGGAAGGGTGTTACAAAGCCGTTGTATCCTCTCCTAAGGCGAGTTGGTACACAATTTTATGTATATAGACTGAAGTGGTGAGTGTAAATTTTTACCGAGGCCGGGAATCGAACCCGGGGCTCCTGCTTACTAGGCAGGTGCGTTACCCACCTCGGCAAAGTGGTTCTCACAACTGTGCGGATTACCGTGGCGTGCCTCCCTCCTCGATCCAAATTCCCTCTGCGGCCCCAATCTACTTTAAATTCTCCCTCTCACACGAACAGAACTGCCGAGGCTCTCCATGTTCTGGAATAGCACCTCAGCATCGAACGCAAATAGAAGATTCAGCCTGAAACCCAGGAGCAGCTATTTAATCCGTGCAGTTGTGTGAACCGCTTCGTCAAGGTGGCTCAGTGGCTAACACACATGCGTAGCAAGCAGGAGACCCGAGTTCAGTTCCCAGCCTTGGTACAAATTAACACTCACCGATTCAGTCTATATATGTAAAATCAAATCTGTATGAGACCAGTAAAGTCTCTGAAACTGTGTCATTTCACTTGATACACAGTTGTTGTAACTGGTCCTTGATATCCTGGATACCAATACTGGGATGGAATTGACGTCTGAGCTAGTCCCACACATGTTCTGTTGGGGACAGATCTGGGGATCTCGCTGGCCACGGCAATACCTCAGCATAACCCAGACGCTTCATATAGACACGAACCGCGTGGACGAGCGTTGTCGTGTTGGAAAATGGTACCGTGACACAGTCACATGACAGGTAAGACAGAAACACGCAGTATGTTTCAGCGGAGTTTCCGCAGTCACTGCCAACCTCGACCTGAAGTCATAACCGATGACTGCCGACACCGGAACGCCAGGAGTAACACCACTGCGCCTCTCCAGAACCTTGGAAGAGTGGAATCTCTCCCCAGTTCGCCACTATACTCGCCGACGACGGTCATCCGAGGCACTGCAGAAGAGCGATCCATCGCTGAAAACAATGCAACGCCATTCATCGACAGGCCATACTTCCCGGTCACAGCACAATTTCAGACGCAGCGGTTTACGTCGTAGTGTTAGCGGCAGGCTCCACTTGGGACGATAATTCTGTACTCCTGCTGTAAATAGTCGCCGACCAGTGGTGCGCGATGTGAGGATCCTACATCCTCCCACATCGCTTTATTTGTTATTCTTTGTAACATTTGTCGTAAGATTATCGATCAGCTTCATCACAAATTATGTTTTATGTTAAGTGGGTCCTACCCTATCAATAATATTGGCCAATAATATTGTTCACTGAGTTAATGATTGGCTCCAGATAGCGAATCCACATGGCACAACATTAGTGTCAAATCTCGGACGTGCAGACATGCTGGATACGGACACCAGATGTTATTTGGCACTTAAGTTGGCTTTGCGCTGGCAGAAAAAAAGGGGAAGATGGAGATGGATGAAGGAATGATAAAAGAAGGGAGGAAGATTGACACATGAAAATTTACTAAGTGTATTGAGGATGAGAGAGCCAAATGACTATCGCAATTTTCCAAGGATGGACGCTCGCTCATTTGATATACTGTTGCAAATTGTTGCACCTAGCGTGTCGTCTCCTGATGCTGGAGACAACATCTTTATAATCCGTGATGATGTCTCCCGCGTTAAGAGACAAAACGGTAGGCAGAGGAAGTTGCCTTGAGCGACGACCTAGTGCCTGTAATGCAAAAGAGTCATCGAGGATGAAGTATACTGAAAGTCGGGAGCACTTTCTTCTTATCTCGTGTTTTCTACTGAAAATCTCGTGCTTGTACTCTTGTTAACTTTACTATTACGGAGATCGCCTAAACTTTATTATTTTTTTATTGTTCCTGTGCGCAACAAATAACTTACTTGGTCTTTCTGCTGCCACTGCTTGATCTGCTGCATTCCATTATTTAACAAAAACATAAAAAACCTATTATTGATGCTGAGTGCAATGCATGTTCTGTATGGCGGCTCCTGCTGTTGCTGCGGCTGCTGCTGCTTACTACAACTACAAATAATTCAAGAGAAAGGATTTGGTCAATCTAAGCTCGATAAATGATAACCCAAACAAGTAATTCCTTTTTTTTTCAAAAACTATATTCTGAAAGCGATTTTTTCTAATTCAATCAACAAAACGCTAGAAGCTCTTTGAATAATCGCTTCATATGCAAATCTGCCTCCAGTGACATTAAAGCAATATTACGAATTAATCAAACTCTTGAGACAGACTGAAATACTTCTTAATTAAATACACAGTGAAACAATTCCCTGACAATTACAAAAGAAATCAATGACAAAAATCAATACTCAATCTATTCGCCTAACAAAGGTTTCCCTTAAGAATTCAACTCCCATCATTATCAAACTTACTGTCTGCTGCTACGCACGTACACAAACCCTTTTCTATAAATTAAGAAGTGCGCTGCAAATTATAAAAAATATCAACTAAATACCAAATCCTGTGTCGCTGCTGGCGGACACGGCAGTACGGCTGTTCGGCGACGACCCCTTGCCCAACACATGTGCGCACCACAGCAGGCGGGCTCCTACACTGGCTTCCAAACTGCCACTGATTAATCAGTGCGCTGCGAAGCGCGACAACAATATCTTAGATTCCAGAGCTTGTGTATGCGCGCTGTAGCCAACCTTTACATCCTAAGAGAGTATTGCCAACTCTCATAACTCCCAACCTCATTTTTGAAAATTTTGAGGAGTGATTCTTGCCTAACATATTGGCATGGAACAAACAGTAAATTTTTTCCAACCTTTAAATCCTAAGAGAGTATTGGCAACTCTCAATACATGCAAAGAAAAGGAACATTCTCAAGGACAAAGTGATTTTATTGAGAAGCGATTTGACAGGTAGTTCATTGTAGGAATACACAATAACTAAATCGGACCAATTGAAACACACATGTCACAGAAAAGTGCGAACCAAGAGTCGGGCCAATGTACAGTGCACACCCTCTGGCAGCAACGCAGACACGTACACTATCCTACTGAATAAGCACATCGCGGACACTGGTTACTTTACCTGCAGAAACGCCAAATGCGACCGTGAGTTGTAACCAATGAACCAATGACCCCCCCCCCCCCTAGCCTGATATGGGACCTGTATGTCGTATGCGAATGCATTTCCGTAACAACTCTTGTGCGGCACTAGGTCATAGCTTAAGATTTTAATAATAAAAATAAGTTGTTCATGTGCTTCAATAAATATTTAACGTATAGTATTAATACTGGAATAATTAGGTTTCTAAGAATGTATAGGCTACTGAAGCTATAAATATGACAATTTTTGCCTTCCTTTTCTTATAAATAGCGACGTAACCTGTCTCCCTGCTCTTATTCCTATTGTGCCTGTGTGTCGCTCTGGGGAGCACTGATCTCTATTATTGTACTAGGAAACTTCTGATTTGTGGAAATATATTGAAAAGGGAGAAAACATTGAATTTTCTTTGACAGGGCTTCAACCTGCGAAAACCTATGAAGGTAAGTGAGAAGGTAATTAATATTGTCAAGAGATTTAGTTAAAAACGAGAAATGATTAATTTGAAACAGTTTTGTGGACATTTGTAGGAAGCGACTTTATTAACTGAAACTACTCAGTTATATTAACTGGCAAATTTACGCTCCGCAGAGTAGGCGTAATTCACTTGCCTCATCAGACAGTCGAGTCTCGCGTTCTGTCGGTGTCTCTGACCAGCATTGTTTCCGACGATACTGAAGCTTGAAAAATGAACTAAATCTCTTTTTCAATCTGCTCAACAGCTATAAATGTCTATATTTACGAGAGACCAGTGCTTTTATCACGACACTGACTCTCAAACATCGATACGGCCACAATATTCGTTAGTTATTGTGTCATCTCCTGTGCTAGATTATCCAAAAATTTACACGTCCCTCAGATATTAAGGTGAGGAATTAACTAAACTTCAGCTAGACTTCTGACGCGCAGCACCGAGGAGATGCCACACCACACTCCGGAACAGGCGGCTCTCCAGGGCCACGCCACGTCCGTCACTCACATACAGTGCATGGGGGCTTATTTATTTAGTTTGAAAATATTTTTTGGTAGCTGTCTGTCCGATTACGCAAGTCTCGTAAACGGTTGGCCCTGACTAGTATTATTACGCAATCTGACTGCATGGAACGACAACAAAGAATGAAATGAAAATTTTCGTTAACACAATTAATTAATTAAGTCCCCAGCAACTATAAAACCTACGAAGCCAACAAAGCTCAAGTGTAGCTGTTCTGTGTGTGGAAGTGTGATTCAACGTACACATCTGGCACGGTTCTTCTTCACTAAGACAAGAAATTTTAACTATCATTTATACTGAAGTAATTAAAAAATAGAAATACTATAATTGCGTAAGGAAAGCAGAATTACACTCTAATACAAGAACACAAGCCAGATGCTTTGTTGACTGAACCTGTAATGACGCATTATTCAGAACATTGAAATAATGATAAAAAAAGAAACGGAGTTTGTTACCTCATTTATATTGATGAAAATCACTCTAATCCTTACAATATATCTCCACACCGACTCTCTACTACCACATCTCAACAAGACTCTTCAGTATCACATCTCAGCAAGCACTGCCTACTAACACATCTCAACAAACACTCTCTGCTACGAGTTCTTAACAAGCACTGCCTATTACGAGTTCTCGACAGGCACTGACTACCACGAGCTCTCCCCAAGCACTGTGTAGGCGGCTTAATAATACTCTTTGGCGCAATCTCTGGCGCAGTGGCTCAGTATAGCCACCTTTCAACAGGCAGAACTTCCTCTCATCACTGGAGATGACAAAGCGCGATTCCGCTGTCCAGTCACTTCTGTCGCGACGCCAGAGTAGCCGAGATTGGCTGTGTGTTGGTGTCAATGGTAACCTGGCCATATTCACACGTGTTCTTAGTCCTGCTGCAAACAGACGGCTCTTAATGGTCGCTGATATTACAGCAGTTGCAACATATGCCCATATTTCATCCCTGCACAATGCGTCGATCTTGTGCGTCTGTTCTACGCAGACGTCCAAAACTTTGTCTACGGGTGTGGGAATGTTCCACAGACCACCGCTAAAAGCAGAGACACACCACCGTTTTATTGTGCCCAACATGTGCAGCAATCCGTCGATACATCCATCAGCTTCCTGAGGCCCACAATGCGTCCCCGTTCAGACAGCTGAAACCGTTCAGCAGGAGCACGTACTCGTCGGTGGGCGTGGTTGTGACGCAGAACGAGCGCGGTAAACACTGGTCACCGCTAAACCGCGCACGGTTACTGCCTGCAGAGTCAAAACAGAGTGTGCACAGAATGCCTCCTGAGCGCCACCTGATGAGCATAAAAACTGAATCACTAAAACTACAACCCGTCAGACGGTGATGATGACGACGTTGGTTTGCGGAGCGCTCAACATCGTGGCCATCAGCGCCCGTACAAGGTCCAAATACTTCCATTTCCAGTCTCGGTACTTCCAGAATGATGATGAGATGATGAGGACAACACAAAGCGGGCGGAGAAAATCTCTGGCCCAGCGGGGAATCGAATCCAAGATCCTGTGATTCAGAGGCGGCAACGCTGGCCACTACAAGCCGTCAGTACGCACATATTGTACCCTGGAGCCACTGAACGCAGTCGTTGAGGGTGTTGCATGTTTTTTCCAGCAGTGTATATACACTCTGCACATTACCATATTTTTAAATAGGAAAGTGTTCTATAATAGAAAAAAATTTACATGTTCACATCACAGCAAGAGTGCGCAATTCTGAGCCATGAAATGCGCTAATAAATGAGCTAAATTCTTTTCTAGTGTTGTAGAATATCGCTTATCGTACCACAGAGAATTTTTCACAGATTGCAATAAAACTAATTTTACCACTTCTACATATTCCTACAGACATTTAATCCTGCTTTCCCTCACTAACTCTATAAAATGGGCCATGTGCAGACGGGCTTCTTACATCTACTTAACCATTCCTTTCATTTCAGCATAACTATTGAACCCGAAATATCGGGAATCCCTACAATCTTTAATCCTGAATGGGGCAAATACCAACTTCTCTATCTCAGCAAAGAGTCTAGGACAAATATAGGTGAAACTCTAAACTGGACTGAGCACGTAACTTGTAATGACACAAGTATACATCACACAGTGTAGGAATTGCACCATTTCGTTTCATAGAAGTTATTTCGTTATTGTCAGTCATAACTTTAAAAAAAATACGAGCAGTAGCAGGGCAGTTGCAAAAACCTGCATAAAGGAAAGAGATGATAGTGTACTGAGGGGCATATGCCATCTAACGGCAGCACGGTAAAGGTGCTGCCACAAGCCTCCGAAGTACGCAACCAATACTCTGCAACTGTGTTTGAAATGTATACTTGTAAATAATGTTCTTATATTAACCTCTGTATGTTGTTAAATAGATCTTAGTTTTAAAAGTGTTATGAACCTTTGTAATTAAAGCTGTAACGAGTCATGGCTTTAGGCCTAAGCCAAAATCTAAAGGGACTTTCCCGCGGAAGGGTAAGGTGAGAAAAATATTGCGACAAAAAGTTCCAGAACAGTCCTCTTTGTGACGTAGCGTGTGGCGGGATGTTCACGTACCATTTTGTGTGGTGATTAAAATGAACACAACCATTGTTAAACGGCCTCGGATGGACTGGAAATTATTGCCGCTCGTAATTCTACAATATTAAGCAGCTAATTGTCAACCAAGCAGAAGTGGCAATGTTATTAAGAGGACCAGTGGGGAAGTCGTTGTTTGCTGTGAAGGAGGCGGACATTATGTTGCAGCATTACCCACTGTACTGGCCAAATATTACGATGGGAATTACGACTTGGAAGCCATTGTGTAAAATTATAATAAATGAAATAATGTTGCTCTACCAAGAACCGACGGAAGATTCTGTTAACACTGTGTAAAAGCTGCTAAACAATACATCGGCAACAAAATCTCGTCAGAGGCTGCAATACGTTGCTCAACATCACAAACGGACTGAAGTATTTATTTCTGTGGTAGAGTTTAGTGTATTCTGTTTTTCATACTGATGGACATAGTGAAAAGTCATGATCCGTCTTCCTCTTGTGCAAGTTAATACAAGTTAAGTGTTTAAAAGCAACAAGCTTTATCACATTGTTGTTATATCAGCAGATTTTTAGTATCACATACTGTGATATTTAATCAGCAACATTTTCAGATCACAAGTTGGCTATACGTAGGCTTAAAATTATTACTGCCATACTAAGTAAAGCATCAGATTGTGTACAAAGTACCAGCTATTTTATTACATCGGCAAGCATAATAAAAGAAGTTGCAGAAGACTACAACAAAAGGTATCGTGCACATTTTCATTACTACAGAAAAGATTATTACTGTGGTCTTCAGAACATACTATTTTACTGATTTTTGGCGTGTGACAAACTAAATTCGTGTTTCAACAAAAACGTAGGAAAGTGTTTTTGCTATGTTGCATTGAAGTACTATGAGTTCAAAACTTCTTCACGTTGAAAATTGTCAGGAAACATCAGTGTAAAAATTCATGTTCAGTCTGTGGTCAATTCTGTGTAAAGATAATGTTAAAGAAAGATGTCTATTAGTTACAAAAAACACCATTCAGTTGCTATGCATCTTCAATGCCTAGCAGGATATTTTCACTCAACATTTCACTGTTATTTTACATAAAAGTGTCTCAAGTTTAAAACAGATTTATTCTGCATTGATGGAAGTGTCTTTTGCTGCGATAACGAAAATAAAACGTGTAAGATCAAAAAATGGTTCAATGGCTCTGAGCATTATGAGACTTAACTTCCAAGGTCATCAGTCCCCTAGAACTTAGAACTACTTAAACCTAACTAACCTAAGGACATCGCACACATCCATGCCCGAGGCAGGATTCGAACCTGCAACCGTAGCGGTCGCGCGGTTCCCGACTGTAGCGCCTAGAACCGCTCGGCCACCCTGGCCGGCTGTGTAGGATCCATAGTGTCCATATACAGTGTATGTCGCTATTTTAAAGTGGTTATGAGATATATTGTGTGCTCTCCTCCATTTTGTTTGCTTGTCAAGTCTCTATATAGGTTCCAGTTATTCAAGATTGTGTGGTAAGAGCTCAGCTCTGTAGTGCTTAGAGCGATTAGTGAAATCAACATTGAGTTCTTATTGCACGCGAGTGTCCGCCCATTATAATTACGAGTCTGAGTAATTCTGCAAGATCTTTCTCAGAAAAGCTCACGGCGCCTGTAGCTGGTTATGAATGCCTGTGTTCGATATATCTGTAATGTTCGACTCTTTGATCATATTTGATTATGATAAACACAGTTATCTTGGCTCAGTGCAGACAAGCGCAAAGATTTCCATACCCTCTGTCTTCTCTACAGTCTCATAAACAAACACTGTCCCTTATATGTCTCCTCGACCTTAACACTCTTGGCCGAACAACATACCACAAACATCCATCCCCATCAGAGCAAGATCCTTTCTGTTTCACTCCATCGTTCAGCCACTTTCTTCGTTCTTCTCAGTACTGGGAACTCGCCTCTGAACAACATCTCCATCTTCAGTTTTCTGTTTTGTTTTGTCTTCTTTCATTGAACTTCGATTCCCCCCGAAGGGGGCGGGCTGGCAGCAGCTTAGTACGCTGTTCTTCAGCCTACAGAATTTTTAAAACCAGAAGAAGGTAAGAAACAATAAAAGCAGGCGATAAAACGGTGACTTAAATTGTAAAACGGCAGAAAATTGTGGAAAGTTAAAACATAAAGCAAAGGGCTGGCGATGCTAATAAAATACATAGGAAGCAGACAGGTAAAATAGTAGAGAGACAATTTACATAAACGGCGACAGTCTGGTTTCTGTTCGCATGAGATATAAAAGTCACACCCAGCGACAGTGTGATTTCCGTTCGCAACACTCTGCAAAAGACGCACGACACTGAACACTCACTGCAACCCCGGCACTAAAGAGTCGGCACGGAGATGTAACACCACAGCCAAGGGTAGATGGGGTGAGGGGGGGCTGGACAGATGAGGGGAAAAAAGGGGGGAGGAGAGGAAAAAGGAAGGGGGGGAGGCAATCCTTCTTAACAAGACAGTTAGCGACATATCTTCTGAAGCAGCAATATGATTTTTTTTTCTTTATTGTGATTTTAAAACCTGTACAACAGGTAGGCTGGCAGCAGCATTCAACGCTGCTCTTCAGCCGTAGAATATACAATGAGAAAGAAACATAAGAAATACACATAATTTACATAATTGCGGGTAATAAAACAGTAGACACAGAAATACAAAAACCACGGAGCAGTTCACACTCGACGATAATCCACACTACAAACTGTTGACACAACGCACAAACACTGATGATTTCGATGGCACCTGTGAACGATGGAGCGGAACGGTGAACACTAAACACAAAACACGACGGCACACACGAGAAACGGATGGCGATGATCTCCGGTGCGCGAATGTCCACGTAATGTGTGCAAGTCTGGGGACCTGCCAAGAGGGGAAGAAGGGCGAGGGGGAGGGAGAGCGGAGAGCACAGATGCCAATGGCAGAGGAGATGGGAGGAGGAGTGGAGGGACGGGGTAGGGGAAGTCCGGGGGAGGAGTGGGGAGAAAGGGAAGAGGGAGGAAAGAGGAGAGAAGGGAGAGAGGGTGCCCAAAGGAACAAACACAGGGAGAGGGAGGGAGGATCAAAGTTGGTAGAAGGGGTAGATGGAGGGGAGGAGGGCATCATCAGGGAGGGGGAGCTGGCAGAAGCCACCTTGGGAGAGGGTGTGGAGAGTGGAGAGGTGGAAAGCAGGTGGGACATGGAAGTACAGGCGCGGCAGCGGATGGGGGCGGGAGAGGATGGGAGAAGATGGGAGAGACCAGCGGGTGAGGAGGATCGAGTTTGCGGGAGGTGCAGAGGATCCGTATCTGTTCAAGGAAAAGGAGGAGGTGGGGGAAGGGAATTAGGTTGCACAGGATCCGCGTGGGGGAGGGGCGACAGATGCGATAGGCGAGGCGAAGAGCATGGTGTTCGAGGATCTGAAGGGATTTGTAAAAGGCAGGGGGAGCGGAGATCCAGGCAGGGTGGGCACAGCAAAGGATAGGGCGAATAAGAGATTTATAGGTATGAAGGATGGTAGAGGGGTCCAGACCCCAAGTTCGGCCAGAGAGGAGTTTGAGGAGACAGAGGTGGGAGTGTGCCTTGGCTTGGATCGTCCGGAGGTGGGGCGTCCAGGAGAGGCGACGGTCGAGGGTGACACCAAAGTACTTAAGGGTGGGGGTGAGGGCGTTAGGATGGCCATAGATGGTGATGTAGAAATCGAGGAGGCGGAAGGAAGGGGTGGTTTTGCCTACTATGATCGCCGGGGATTTGGCTGGATTGACCTTAAGCAACCACTGGTTGCACCAAGCGGTGAACCGGTCAAGATGGGATTGGAGAAGGTGTTGGGAGCGCTGCAGGGTGGGGGCAAGGGCAAGGAAGGCAGTGTCATCGACGTACTGGAGAAGATGAATGGGGGGCGGTGGGGGGGGGGTGAAGGCGGCGGCATGTCCGCCGTTTACAAGAGGTGCAGAAGAGGGGAGAGGACGGAACCCTGGGACATACCAGCGGAGGGGAAAAAGGTGTAGGAATCCATGTTGTGGATGGTGACGCAGGAAGGACGTTGGGAAAGAAAGGAGCCGATCAGACGGACGTAGATAATAGGAAGGGCGAAGGTTTGGAGCCTGAAGAGGAGACTGGAATGCCACATGCGGTCATAGGTTCGTTCAAGGTCAAGGGAGAGAAAGATAGCGGAACGACGGGAATTAAGCTGTTCGGAGAGGAGATGAGGTGAAGGAGAAGGTCGCCGGAAGAGAAAGACGGCCGAAAGGCACACTGGGTAACGTGAAGGAGGCGGTGCTGGCGGAGATGCTGGTGGATGTGTCGGGTGAGGATGGATTCCAGGACCTTGCTGAAGACCGGGGTAAGGCTGATGGGACGGTTGGAGGAGACAGCGGATGGCGGTTTACCAGGTTTAAGGAACATCAGGATAAGGGAGGTTTTCCACAGGTCGGGATAGTAGTCGGTGGACAGGACTACATTGTAGAGCCTGGCCAGGGTGGAGAGGAAAGATGCAGGAGCTTCACGAAGGTGGCGATAGGTAACACGATCGTGACCAGGAGCGGTGTTGCGTTCAACAATATGACTACTATTGTCCCTGTAGTAACGATGTAATACAATAAACCGATCCAAGTAACACAGATGTGGCTTTATTCATAAACCTGTGAACAATAAGGGTAATAAGGCCCTCGTGACTACACACGTAACAGGGCAAAAGAATCATACAGAAAGTGCAACATAAGCGATTCACAGAACAACTGATGTTAGCGGTACAAACTGAAAGAACAGAGTGAGGGTTGAGTCGGCGTACGTAGGCGCGAGTGGCCGGCAGATGGCGGGGAGGTCACGCCTCACGCACGCTTGCTGTAGGCGGCCGCCCGAGCTGATGGGGTCGGCTGTCGGTTTAAGTATACACGTTCGGCGCACTAGTAGCAGGATACAGCAATTTCCGTACACACACGTTGCCCTGTGCGTCCTTCTTTCCAACCAGATCTTCCTTATTTCCCAGTATTCTCAGCTAGTGCAGTCTCCTTAAACTTTCATTTCGCAGAAGTCACTGTATCAGAATACATCTCTTCCGTACACCAATAAATTCTTTTTATTTCAGCCACTATCATTATTGTTATTATTGACATTATTATTATCATTATTATTACAGCATTATTATTATCGTTATTAGTGGCAGCAGCAGCAGTAGTGGAAGTACAGCCAGTATTAACCCCCATGAACCATGGACCTTGCCGTTGGTGGGGAGGCTTGCGTGCCTCAGCGATACAGATAGCCGTACCGTAGGTGCAACCACAACGGAGGGGTATCTGTTGAGAGGCCAGACAAACGTGTGGTTCCTGAAGAGGGGCAGCAGCCTTTTCAGTAGTTGCAAGGGCAACAGTCTGGATGATTGACTGATCTGGCCTTGTAACAATAACCAAAACGGCCTTGCTGTGCTGGTACTGCGAACGGCTGAAAGCAAGGGGAAACTACAGCCGTAATTTTTCCCGAGGGCATGCAGCTTTACTGTATAACAAAAGAAAAATTCGGAGTAGGTATTAAAATTCATGGAGAAGAAATAAAAACTTTGAGGTTCGCCGATGACATTGTAATTCTGTTAGAGACAGCAAAGGACTTGGAAGAGCAGTTGAATGGAATGGACAGTGTCTTGAAAGGAGGATATAAGATGAACATCAACAAAAGCAAAACAAGGATAATGGAATGTAGTCTAATTAAGTCGGGTGATGCTGAGGGAATTAGATTAGGAAATGAGGCACTTAAAGTAGTAAAGGAGTTTTGCTATTTGGGGAGCAAAATAACTGATGATGGTCGAAGTAGAGAGGATATAAAATGTAGGCTGGCAATGGCAAGGAAAGTGTTTCTGAAGAAGAGAAATTTGTTAACATCCAGTATTGATTTAAGTGTCAGGAAGTCATTTCTGAAAGTATTCGTATGAAGTGTAGCCATGTATGGAAGTGAAACATGGACGATAAATAGTTTGGACAAGAAGAGAATAGAAGCTTTTGAAATGTGGTGCTACAGAAGAATGCTGAAGATTAGATAGGTAGATCACATAACTAATGAGGAAGTATTGAATAGGATTGGGAGAAGAGAAGTTTGTGGCACAACTTGACCAGAAGAAGGGATTGGTTGGTAGGACATGTTCTGAGGCATCAAGGGATCACCAATTTAGTATTGGAGGGCAGCGTGGAGGGTAAAAATCGTAGAGGGAGACCAAGAGATGAATACACTAAGCAGATTCAAAAGGATGTAGGTTGCAGTAGGTACTGGGAGATGAAAAAGCTTGCACAGGATAGAGTAGCATGGAGAGCTGCATCAAACCAGTCTCAGGACTGAAGACCACAACAACAACAACAGGTCACAATTATCAACTGACATTGTCTCTGTTGACACTCATATCGTTGTAGTACTATTTGTCATATTAAAATTGTTATTTCTGAGGTATGATGTGAAAAAGGTACTATGTGCTTGAAAGCCTGGTCTGATGTAAGAGAGGCGCAGACGGTCCTACTCAAATTAGGTTAAATAAATAAATACACAAAAGGGAAGCAGTGGTTGGGAAGGGAGTGAGACAGGGTTGTAGCCTCTCCCCGATGTTGTTCAATCTGTATTTTGAGCAAGCAGTGAAGGAAACAAAAGAAAAGTTCGGAGTAGGTATTAAAATCCATGGAGAAGAAATAAAAACTTTAAGGTTCGCCGATGACATTGTAATTCTGTCAGAGACAGCAAAGGACTTGGAAGAGCAGTTGAATGGAATGGACAGTGTTAGATTAGGAAATGAGACGCTTAAAGTAGTAAAGGAGTTTTGCTATTTGGGGAGCAAAATAACTGATGATGGTCGATGTAGAGAGGATATAAAATGTAGACTGGCAATGGCAAGGAAAGCGTTTCTGAAGAAGAGAAATTTGTTGACATCGAGTATAGCTTTAAGTGTCAGGAAGTCATTTCTGAAAGTATTTGTATGGAGTGTAGCCATGTATGGAAGTGAAACATGGACGATAACTAGTTTGGACAAGAAGAGAATAGAAACTTTCGAAACGTGGTGCTACAGAAGAATGCTGAAGATTATATGGGTAGATCACATAACTAATGAGGAGGTATTGAATAGAATTGGGGAGAAGAGGAGTTTGTGGCACAACTTGACTAGAAGAAGGGATCGGTTGGTAGGACATGTTCTGAGGCATCAAGGGATCACAAATTTAGTATTGGAGGGCAGCGTGGAGGGTAAAAATCGTAGAGAGAGACCGAGAGATGAATACACTAAGCAGATTCAGAACGATGTAGGCTGCGGTAGGTACTGGGAGATGAAGAAGGCTGCACAGGATAGAGTAGCATGGAGAGCTGCATCAAACCAGCCTCAGGACTGAAGACCACAACAACAACAACAACGTCATCAATGACCTGCCTTATATAGTGTGTTTCAGTAGGAATAGTTGACATTTTAGTTCGAACAAAAGATTCCACATCATATAAGTCCAATTTGTACCGAGCGAAATGGTGCAGTGATTAGAACACTGGACTCGCATTCGGAGGGAGGACGGTTCAAATCCGTGTCCGATTACCCTCTTTTAGGTTTCCCATAATTTCCCTAAATCGCTTCAGATAAACGCCGGGATCGTTCCTGTGAAAGAACAAGGACGACTTCTTCCCCCAACCTTCCCTAATCCGATGGGGCCGACGACCCCGCTGTTTGGTCCCCTCCTCCGAATCAACCAACCAGTCCCGTTTATACTGGTTACGGAGAATATGATGCAAGCAGGTATTCCGAGAACGTGTTAAGCAAAGGCAAATGGTTAAATTCAAAGCTGACTTCAATGTCCTTTCGAACTCTCTTGACAGTGCGTGTAGCTCTTCCAAGGTCGTATTGGTGTTCTTTTGTGAGAGCAACACCACTGAGCCATCTCCAGCGAATCTTAGGTTTAGACGATGTGTCAGCTGACGACTAGATTCTACAGTGGCCCCACCATAAAGGAAGAATATACTGTTGAATTCCTGAGTACAGTGGTGGGTTCTTAGCTTTACTCCTGGAGGAGGCTAAGTTGGTATTACACATATCAAAAAAAGTTTTGCATCACCTCGGTTCCGAGAGTTCCGGAAACTGTACAGAAAATTGGAATAGAGATCAACATAAACATCATTTCCACCTTTTTCATTGCTCATGAAAACCACACATTGCATGTTGTACCACCATACAGGGAGACCTTCAGAGGTTGTCGTCCAGATTGCTGAACACGCCGGTACCTCTAATACCGAGTAGCACGTCCTCTTTCACTGCTGCTCGCCTACATTTGACGCGGCATAGTATCCACAAGTTCATAAAGGCACTGTTGGTCCAGATCGTCCCACTCCTCAACGACGATTCGGAAGTGGTTGGTCGGTCACGTCGTCCATAAACAGCCCTTTCCAATCTATCCCTAGCATGTTCGATAGGGTTCAGGTATGGAGAAAATGCTGGCCACTCTAGTCGGGCGATGTCGTTATCCTGAAGGAAGTCATGTACAAGATGTGCACGATGGGGGCGTCAATTGTCGTCCACGAAGACGAATGCCTCACTAGTATGCTGCCGATATGGGTGCACTACCGTCGGAGGACGGCTTTCACATATCGTACAGCCATTATGGCGCCTTCCATGACCACCAGCGGCATACGTCGGCCCCACATGATGCCACCCCAAAACAGCAGCGAACCTCCACCTTGCTGGACAGTGTGTCTAAGGCGTTCAGCTTGACCGGGTTGTCTCCAAACACGTCTCCGACGATTTCTGGTTGAAGGCATATGCGACACTCATCGGTGAAGAGAACATCATGCCAATCCTGAGCAGTCTATTTGGCATGTTGTTGGGCCCATCTGTACCGCGCTGCATCGTGTCTTGGTTGCAAAGATGGTCCTCACCATGGACGTCGGTAGTGAAGTTGCGCATCATTGCGCACACTTTGAGTTGTAACACGACGTCCTGTGGCTGCAGGAAAAGCATTGTTCAACATGGTGGCGTTGCTGTCAGGGTTCCTCCGAGCCATAATCCGTAGGTAGCGGTCATCCAACGCAGTAGTAGCCCTTGGACGGCCTGAGCGAGGCATACCATCGACAGTTTCTGTCTCTCTGTATCTCCTCCATGTCCGAACACATCGCTTTGGTTCACTCCGAGACGCCTGGACACTTCCCTTGTTGAGAGCCCTTCCTGGCACAAAGTAACAATGCGGACGCGATCGAACCGCGGTATTGACCGTCTAGGCATGGCTGTACTACAGACAACATGAGCCGTGTACCCCCTTCCTGTTGGAATGACTGGAACTGATCGGCTGTCGCCCCCGCCGTCTAATGCATGGTTTCATGCATGGTTGTTTACAACTGTTTATTGATATCTCTGAACAGGCAAAGAGACTGTGTCTGTGATACAATATCCACAGGGGGATGCAAAACGTATTTTGATGTGTGTGTAACACACACACACACAACATATTAGATCACTTTATTACAACTTGAAAAAGATGAAATACTTAACTCTGTGACAACCAATGTCCACAGGATTGTCATGAGCATTTATTTCTGTCACTGGATGTTAACCTATCACTTGATATGGGAAAAGATACTAGTCTCATCTCATAGTATGCATTTGACGTTAAGCATTTATGCAAAGGTCTGCCTAAGACAACTGTCGCACTGATGGCTTAGTTGAGAGACGATGATGTCGTCTTCGGCGATGACTGAAGATTGGGATGAACGGCATTACGCTCAGACGTAAGTAAGCATGTCGATGCGGTGGCGTATCGAACTCTTCCGGGTATGTCCTCCGCAGATTCGTCGCTGCATCCGACAGCTACTATGCTTACGTGGTAGTTGATGGTTGGAGACGCAACATCTTTGTTACAGTCTACTGAAACCAGTCGTGTATACAATTGGAGTTAATCCCTTCAAAGTTAGTTAAGGCCTGAATATGGTGTACTGAATCACCGAAACTGGTAGCCATATAATAAAAAACATCGCAAGGACATATGCTTACCTGTGGTTTCGTCGCGAGGTACCAACCTTTCCTTGGCACCTAGTTCTTCGGACGACACAACACATACATATCCATTTAGCCAAATATACGTCTTCCAGTAAAGCTGAAAGTTACAGATATGCGGTCTTTTAAACATTCCTCCACAAAGGCCTGTGGGTTTTCGTCGTATCACTGACGTGAGTTACGAGTGTTTTTGATACAGCCACGCCAGCCGGGGTGGCCGAGCGGTTCTAGGCGCTACAGTCTGGAACCGCGCGACCGCTACGGTCGCAGGTTCGAATCCTGCCTCGGGCATGGATGTGTGTGATGTCCTTAGGTTAGGCAGGTTTAAGTAGTTCTAAGTTCTAGGGGACTGATGACCACAGCAGTTAAGTCCCATAGTGCTCAGAATCATTTGAACCATTTGATACCGCCACGAATGAAACTCGCTTCATCAATAAATGCCCGCATCTCGTGGTCGTGCGGTAGCGTTCTCGCTCCCCACGCCCGGGTTCCCGGGTTCGATTCCCGGCGGGGTCAGGGATTTTCTCTGCCTCGTGATGGCTGGGTGTTGTGTGATGTCCTTAGGTTAGTTAGGTTTAAGTAGTTCTAAGTTCTAGGGGCTGATGACCATTGATGTTAAGTCCCATAGTGCTCAGAGCCATTTGAACCATTTCATCAATAAATAGTGTTAATAGCATTACTCAGCGATTTGCAATTGGCCGACAACAAAATTCGAACTGTCTACCTTCATCTCCTTCTAAAACGTATAGAGTCCGCTGTAAGCGATAACGACAGAAGCCGTGCAGGTACCTAGAAGTGTGGAAGTCATTGTAGAAGGACTACGTTCTACCAACTGAACAATGTCTTCTATGTCCTCCTTGCTCTGTTTACTTGCGCGTTCTGATGAGATGTAACTGCTGGGCATTACATCAGTTCCACACACTTTAGTGAAATCAAGAGTAAACTCTCAGGAATCTGGTAGTCTGTGGCTGGGAAATTGTCTACCGTATTCTCTGCAAGCAGAACCAGCTTTTCTGTTAGAAAACTCGTAAGCAAATGCCATATAGGCTTACTCAACATTTATAAATACATGCAGCATGCTTATACAGTAGAAGTAGACGCAAAATCACAAACACAGTTAGAAGAAACAGGTCCGTAAACCCAAGCACTATTTCAAGTCTTGAAGTCATAAACAAAATTTACGAAGGATAAATAAACCCGCAGAAAGTGAACTATCAGCACGCGGAATGAAAACTTAACTCTGTAGCCACCTGCATCTCTGTAACCATTAGAAACTGGACTCAAGTTACGTGGAAGGTTTTATTGGAATTAGTTTGTACTACGACCATCGAAAATATTGATTACTAGTAAATCCCCGATTCTTTAAATAATCGAGCTCCCATGTATGAAACAGCTTCAGACGTCTGATTACTTTGCAAAGGAGTTAATGTGTAAAACATTTGACGTTAAGCATGCTAGCGAGAAAAAGTTTACGAAAGGTTTGAAATTAGGTTTAAGAGTTCTTGGAACTCCAAAGTGCTCTCAGTATTAAACACTGGATGAATATAAACTGGGTAATATGTGTTCTATTTTAAACAGAAGCTAGTTTTTCACACATCTCAACGTTTATGACGTCATATCACATGAAATATGAGTCGTACAAAGTTGCAGTTTTCCAGGTACGTTCAGTGGTGTATGTGGGCACTGTTTGTAAGCCGTGTTGCGAACAGAGCAAGTAGTAAAGAAGTAACAAAATAAAACTTTGTACCTAATGATGAAGATTAACTGCATGTGCAGCGAAGTAGTATAAACTTTTTTCCTTTCATCATTTTGTGTGGGGTGTCAGGGGAAAACCGTTTCGTAACGGCCTGAGATCGGGTGAAATCTTTGTCGAAAGCCGCTAGCTAAGTGCTCCCATTTTCAAAATCTGGATGAATGAAGTCCGTGTATTCGCGCGCTGTCAATTACGCGACAAGACAAACACACAGTTTCTGACTGTAATATCTGTCTTATTGTGCTAAACTTATAACGCAATAGTATACCCCTTAATGAGTAGATTATAATAGCATTTTAATTTTAAGGCGTTATAGTAATGTACAGTAGATTCCTTCAGAAAACTCTGTGTACTCATATCTAGGCGAGCCTCTACGATTCTTTGCTTCCATCATTTCTTCAGCTACAGTGGTCGTCTTCATTCCTTATTCGATCGGTCTATTTGGTCTTGAACTGTTTCCTGTAACACTACATTTCAAAGCATTCTTGTCGTTTCACTTCTGTTTTCCTCGCTGTCCAAGTACCGCATACGTACTATGATCTGTCAAAACTAAAGTAACCCAAAATATTTATCTTTATTAAAAACTTTAACAAAATATCTACGAAACTATTTCAGATGTCGAAATATTGCACTCGCATTCTAAGGAAGGCGGGTTATTTTTAAGTGTGCCATCCTGTATAACGAGAATGGAATCTGTTCCATGTACTCCGGTACTTTAACTCAAATTATTTTGTCATTCTATTGGTTTGTGTGTGGTAAGAGGATATTCGCCCGAGTGTATTTGTGCTAGTAGAGTATCTACCTGAAGAAAGCAGGTTTGCAGGTTAACTGCCACGATAACTTCAGATGTTGATTCATTCAGAACAAATAAAATTCTTTTCGTAATCGTCAGTCTGAGGGAGTGATTGTTTAATTAATTAGTATCTCAGAGTAAAGAGCAAAATTAATACTGTAGTGATGGTTCCACGAAATAATTCTTCATGAAGAAGCTAGAGAGAAAATTTAATATTAGTTCTGAAATTTTGAGTTTAAAATTAAGTCCCCTCATTTGCTAAATTATATTCCGATTTTGTGTGATGGCAGTCCTTCTACCTCCAAACCACCGATAACAATTGCACTGTGAGGCATAACAAAAACTTTTCAAAATCTGCATTTTTCTGTATACTGGCAACAATGTGTTTCGGAGATGAGTAAGTAACTTTCAGTCACTTGCCTAAGCAAAGTATTAGTGAGTCGATAACAGTAAAAATTTAACAAAAGAATGACAATAGAGTGAGTGTGTTAGAACGTTCCATAAGCTGTGTTACATATTTTACACTTGTAAGTCGTTGGTATCGATGCATTATTACTCAGTGATCATTCCAAATGATTACTAGACACAGCCATAATATCTACAGTAAATAACAGATATAGTGAGTGGCTCAGTGTCTGTGTGAGTAAGTGTCTCTCACCTCTCACAACGATTTATATACTGGTACGCGAAAAATTCCAAGTTGATCCATGATTCAGAATCCACATAAAATTTTAGGTCCCTCCTTAACCGGCTAGGTCAGTCAGTTCAAAGGTTGGAGAAAGACAAAGGCACACCACCTTCAGTAAGATCATGCCTAGAAGAGTACTGATGAAACCAACCTAGGAGTCAATTACAACTTTACCCTTTATCTTCAAGATAAAAAACAATTCGGTTTAATTGAAATAATGATATTGTTTTGAGAGTGCCTCGGTTAAATGACGGTGTCTCACGATTCATTGGGACACAGGTGCGAAAGTGAAGAGAACTGTGTGCATTACAATTCTGAACTCTGAAAATTATAGAAATCCGAGACATTTACACGGTAAGAGATAATTTGCGTGATACTGCTCTTTATTCTCTTTATTTTCAGTTCGTATGGTCTTCATTTTCAATGCTCACCTTAAATATAGCACACATCTAAAACTTGATTTGATATTACGGTCCGTTAGGGCGAAAGTGTACGTAATGTTTCTCCGAGAGAGCAACGTGGGGCTCGTACCGAACCTAGCGGCAGCCGTGGTCTATCGCAATATGCCGGCCTCTTCGTCTCTCCTCACCCCTCAGCGGTCGACCGTAAATGTCTCAGCGCCATGTAAGGAAGGCGCTGGATCGTAAAACGTAGCCGTGTCCCGCAGTAGCGCCAAATTGGCCGCTTCCCATTGCGCTCTGCGGCCACAGGCCTTCTCTTACAAGCTGCAGAAACCCACTGCGAGCCATTTTTTCTCCTGCAGCCAATATAGCGGCGACAGCGGTGACACTACAGATAAATATCTTTTTTCATACGATGCGGCTATCAGCTATCCTTGTCTGCCGCCTCATCGTGCCGCGAAGCAAACAGGACGTTTCGGCCTGTCTCTGCTGAAAGTTACACAACACGGAACAGCTTTCGTTACGATTTTCTGACTGTATTGAAAAAACTTTTGTTTCAGGCTCGTCATATTGTAAGTAGGCTGTTTATGTTTTCTCTATGTAAGTAGGCTGTTTAGGTTTTTTATTGGTAACGCCACCTCTGTATGACAATCACTGGCTGTGCTGTGGGCAGTCTGTGTCTGCTTTGCATTGTTGTAATACTCGCCATTGTAGTGTTGGGCAGCGGCAGCTGGCTGTGAACAGCGCGTAGCGTTGCGCAGTTGGAGGTGAGCCGCCAGCAGTGGTGGATGTGGGGAGAGAGATGGCGGAGGTTTGCAATTTGTCATGAACTGATATATATATTATGACTTGTGATGATATTAAGGTAAATACATTGTTTGTTCTCTATTAATATCTTTCATTTGCTAACTATCCCTATCAGTAGTTAGTGCCTTCCATAGTTTGAATCTTTTATTTAGCTGGCAGTAGTGGCGCTCGCTGTATTGCAGTAGCTTGAGCAGCGAAGATTTTTGTGAGGTAAGTGATTTGTGAAAGGTATAGTTTAATGTTAGTCAGGGCCATTCTTTTGCAGGGATCTTTGATAGTCAGATTGCGTTGCGCTAAAAATATTGTGTGTCAGGTTAAGCACAGTCCTGTGTAGATTGTTCAAAGGGGACGTTTCATATGGCGACCCTTAGCCTAGGATACCTCACTGGAATCTTCTGATTTTTTTCTTGTAGTTTGTGTATTTAGTGTAGCTTTTGTTTATTGCTAGCGCGTAATTGTAGAGAGAATCTCCTTTGTAGTTGTAGCCTTTCATTGTTGTACAGTAAAACAGTTGTGGCATGCATATAGATTTGCACCAAGTATTTCGCAGCTGTAATTAACTAGATATTATTTTCAGTGTTATGTTAATGTGTTCTCTTATTTTTGCTCTTCAAATTGTGTTTTTCTGTGTTGTCGTGTGAAATACTGTGACAATAATGGCGTGTGAAAAACGTAATACTAGGCTCCAAAGTAAACTGAGAAACGACAGTGAAAATGAGAGCAGTGTGTTAGCGCCACCGAGTTATGAATTAACTGATGTTCAAAGTAGTCATTTGGTAATTGTGCATAGGGAAATGGAGCGGGCGGCAAACAATGGTGTGGACAGTGAAACAATTAGTGAAGAGGGAAGCATTATCGATCGATCGGTCGGCAACAGCTCGCCTCAGGAATCCGAAATGACAGGAAACAATCTCGCAAATACTGTAGATTCAGGTTTTGGATCCTCACCGTTTTCTCAAATAAGTCAAGACACATTTTCTGCTTGTCAAAATGTGAATGTTGCCGGTGCAAATGCACTGCCGAACAGCGTAGAGAAACAGATTCCAGACACTAATACATTATTATTGCAATTAATGCAACAAATGGAACAAAATCAGAGACAAACACAGCAACAGTTAGACACAGTGGAACAAAATCAGAGACAAACACAGCAAAAGCTTCAAAAGTTAGACACAGTGGAACAAAATCTTAAAAAGTTAGACTCATTGGAGCAAACTCTTGAACAAACACGTGAAGATTTAACTACTGAGTTACATAACATTGAATCTAAATGTCAAAAAGTCTGTAATGACGTAAAAACACAAATTTGTGAGCATTTTCAACCTATTCTTTCGCGGCATGAAAATGCATTACAGAATCACGAAGCAGCCATAAAAGAACTGCAAATTATTGTTCATGAAAATCATGAGACCTTGCAAGCTAAATTTGACTCAGTTGCATCTACCGATTCGGTTACGCAACTTGCAAAAACTCAGGAAAACTTTAAGGACACAGTAGATACTCTGAAACTTGGTTCAGAAAAACACACTGAAGAAATAAGTACACTATCGGAGAAAGTAGCCGAACTTTCGGATCAGGTCACTAACTTATCTACAAAGGTAGATGATGATCTGAATGACACAAGACCCGTAGCCTTCACTGACACAGAAGAGTATGAACAAATAAGAAAATTCAAACAAAATCAGAATCAAATTAATACACAACACCAAAGAGAAATCCGGGAAGTACAAGATCAGCTGACACAGGTAATACAAGAATTACGTATTTCAGAGGACACTCGCGCTCCAACACGGGAAGAGGGACTTAGAAGCACGGAAAAGCCGCAAAATAATAACACAGGGCATTTCGGAAATTATGAAAGAAATTGGCAATGTGCACCGAATTTTGAGATGGAACGGCCGACACGACCTAACAATGACCGATATGCGACTCGCCGACATGACGATTTTGACTATAAGCTGTTCATTACTACACGTAAATTCAAAACATTTAAGAATTCTGGCAACGACATTCATCCACAAGCATGGCTCCATCAATTTTCTCATTGTTTTCCTCCCAACTGGTCATTGGAGCACAGATTAGAATTTATGTGTGGCTACTTAGAGAATGAACCAGCTGTGAGAATGCGATCGGTCATTCACGATTGCCACAGTGAAGGAGAATTTTACCATGCCTTCCTCTCAGCATATTGGTCGCAAGCTACACAAGACCGTGTAAAACATGGCATCATAATGATGAAACATTTCGAACAATCTGAATTCTCCAGTCTTGTGAAATATTTTGAAGACATGTTGCACAAGAATCAGTACCTGTCAAATCCATACAGCCCCTCAGAACTCATCCGCATTTGCTTACTCAAATTGCCTGAACATTTACGACATATTATTTTAGCAGGACGCTGCAAAGATGACATTGAAGCATTTCAGGGTCTGTTACAAGAATTAGAAATTGACACTGACAATCGCGGAACGCGAAACCAGGAACACAACAATTACAGGTCACATCCGTCACAATTCCACGATGAAAGAAATAATAACTGGACACGACAAGGCTATTCTCACAACACATATCGTGACCAAAACAGACACCACCCATATGACAACCACTGGCAGAGTAATAATAGTTACAGAGAAAGATCGCATTTCCGTAGTAATGAATATGACAAAGATTACCATAGAAACAGACAATATGGGAACAAAAACAATTCTTATCAAGGGAGACAGAATAACTACAGACGCAACAGTTCTGCGCGCAGTTACGATTCAGGGAGAAATTCTCCACCACATGACCGACACGAAAGAAACTGTGTAAACTACCGACAAAACGACAGACCTGAATTCCATCAGAACTGGCGGGACTCTAACAGAGCTGGGCCCTCTCGGCAAGGCGAATTTGTAGAAGTTAGGTCTCCTAATCCCAATAACGGCGCGCGCCAACAAAGAGACAGACAATGACTCGCACAGCAGGCAGCTGCGTGCGGCCGCTGGCTCAGGGAAAAATAACAAAGACGCTAGCCTTGAGAAAAGATTTAGCATTCTTTACCGATGTAAACAACATGATAATTGCTTTGAAGTTGAAAGTCTGCATACTAGGAAGAGTAAAGGATTGCACCACACTTCACATGTAAAACCGCTTACTGAGAGATAATCTGCTTTTTAACTTTGTCTTTGCCATAAAACGTTTCACTTCACGTTACTAGTATGCTTTAGAAACTGTTACCATGCAACAATGTTTGAAGTTCAATATCCAGCCAAGAACCAAGAGAAATTATTTAAACAGAAATTACGAATGCATTGTTATTGCGAACAGACGACACAGTGTTATTGTGTGTGTACATTCTTGCTTGTTTGTTGCACGATTACGTAACGACTATAAGGCTCACATACTTAGAACATTTACCAGTACTGCTAATGAGACTTTAATGCAACATTTTGGTTTATTTGAAAATACATTCTGAATTTAAAGTGCTTTCTGAGAGATACCAGATGACACAGAGGTTAGTTTATGTGACAGCTACACGATTTTTATCACGACGCTACTAATGAGTGACAATTTACAATGTTGCTTTTGCGGTGTATCTGTTTTATATCTGCACAGTTTTCTGAATTCTTCTGGAAATCAAAACATGTTTTATTAGTAACTTTTGTGGTATAGCTACAAGGAGACAGCCTTTTCCATAGCACAACAATACGTTACAGCACAGTACTTTCATCATCACAACTATAAGCGTAATAACTAAGATATCTCTACGCAAAGCATTTCACTTTTGTGTATCATGAGGTAAGTACATTGACTTTAGCAGAACTTTGCTTACAGAGGACGATAACTACGACAGTTCCACAGAATTATCTTACAGCAAGACGCGCAGTTAGCGCTACAGGACACGCATTTGAGTGATTAATCTTATACTTAAAACACTTATTTTCAAAGATTTTTTAATTACAAAGAAAGTTTTCCGTGATACATTTCATTCCATTGCTGTAATTTGTAACACCTGAGGGTATAATTACATTTATCCTCAGGGGGGTACACGCTTGCTTTGTGTACCATGTGTTTGGCAAGCACAAGGAGCCCTAGCTAATATGGTATTTGCTTATACAACTTTACACATCGGTACCATATTTCTCTAACACAGAATTACACAGCTATCTGATTATTTGACAGAGAAACAAACATTCTTTTTACTATGTCAGTGACACATGTTTACGCAATTACACCGTTGGATAACTTGACACTTACAAAATTGTATGTTGTTTGTACTTTGTGAACTGTTCATATATTTTCGGAACCATTGTGATACTATGAGAGCTTTGAATGATGTATTTGGTGTGAGATCATGATTTTTAAAGTACGTTTGAGGTAGATGACGCTATTGAAATGAGCAGAGAATTTTTTTAGGTTTTGAAATTAGTGGAGGAAGCTACGACGATTTTGAGATTTGACTGAGGTGTTATGATGTTATTTTTACGACGACGATGTGTATTATGCTGCTGAGGTATGTTTACGATTAATAGGCTGAGGCTATATGAGTTATTTGATTATGCTTCATATTTATAATGACGAAATATTGACGAGTGTCGATGGATACGTATATGTGTAATAAGGTAAGGAGTAATGAGTAGTGGGTAGGGACTCTTGACTTGTGAAAAAGGATGTTCGAAACCAAGAATCGTACTTTAAGAGTTATGAAATGTGTGTAAATGCGTGAATGTATCACAATGCCGGCGAAAAATTTTTGGACAACGTTATATTCATAGGATTTTCTTTCTACAGATTTGCAACGCTAATTCTTGACCTGTGAAATATTTTTATGTGAGACTGCCACGGTAGCAGAAGCTGCTGTCGTAAATATTTCCGTACGAAAGTTAAGTGACCACCTGCACGTAATGCGTCGCGGGCACCCAGCTGTGTCAGACGCCTGGAGAAAAAGCCATTATTGCGAGCCCTTTTCAGCGGCACAGGTAGAAAAAAAAAGGAGACGTGGGACGTGTCAAACACCTGGAGAACAAGCCATTAGGGTGTGCCTTTCATCGCTAATGCGACACCCTCGTTACTTGAAAACATATGATTACTCGCACTTTGTGCTAATTACTGAAATGCTTATGAATTGATGGGAAATATTCGTACATCTGCACACCTGATTACGACAAGCGTCTTTCTACGAGAGTTGAGAGAATTTCTACTAACTTATGAAATGTCACATGACTATTGAATGATATTTTTATGCTTTGGTTTGCGTAACTGCTTATTTCATTTGATACCTGTTTTTCAGCTGTGTTGCAGCATTGCTTTTATAAAATGAAATGCATTTGCTAATGTGAACACTTTCTGTCAACAGATCTATTAAATAATTATTTTATTATCCACATTCTTTAAAAAAAAGGGAGCACTTGGAAAGGAAAGAACAATAAGAAGGAACTAATAACAGTAACACATAATTTTCTTTTCAAGTACTTGGTAATTTCTTTTGTAGAATAAATTGTGATGCATCACTCTAATGTTAAGATGTGACATAGGTATTAGACATGGCCATTTTAGTGTAATATTTTTTCTGCTTGCGCTATGTCATGTTTAGGTATAAGTTGCTGCTGTTTGCCAGGCATAGTGTTATTGAATTTGACTTTTGCTCATTTATGCTGCTAGCTTTGCCAATTTGCATTTTTTGCATTGCTGTTTATAATAATTGTTTTACGTGCTGCTGCATTGCCTCGTCCCTTAGTTTAGCATCTGAGCTCAGTAGATTTAAGTTAGCTTAAGAGGGGGTAGACTATATGAGAAACTGACTATGGAGAATAGGTAAAGAATGCATTTCGCAGTTATATAAAAAGGATTTGGGCCCAAATGAGTATTGTACAATCAGAAATAATTATTTTGAAAGAAATATGAACAGAATACAGAAAGCATGCTTGGATAAGATTTTTTTTGGGGGAAGCACAGGTTGAAATAAGACGAAAGATCTATAGAATGAAGTTTTGGGTTGGACTGCAGTACCAAATGTTACACTGAAAACGAACCCTGTCCTTTCCTATTGGTGTTATCCCACTATGTGTTTGTGTACCCTTGTGTATTTGTTTTCTTCCTGTCTCTGTGTAGTTTCATAGAATTTTTTTCTCTTTTAATATTAAGCTACATTCACTATGATGAGGAATACTGTTATCCTCAAATATAAGTGGCATTAATAATATGTTATTTTCTTTGTAAAGTTGTTTACAATTCTGTTCTGTTTCAATGTTCATGTGTGAAATTAATGTTTCGAAAACTATTCTCATTATTTTATGTATGTACTTATGTCACTATTTTTGTAACACTGATGTATATGTTTATTTCTATTCTTTTGTAACGCCTGTTTTACTACAAATGTTATCTGTATTGTTATGTTCTTTAATGATGTATTTTGTACCTTTGTTATTGTATTCTTCTGTTATAAAATTGTAATTGTCACCAGTTCATGATATTATTAACTTGTAAGTTCCATTTCACTGCACACGTTTCTGTTGGTCATAGTATATGGACAATATGTGAGAAGTTGGGACTGTGAGTGTTTGCACGTGTGTTGGTAATTCGGCAAGGGACTGGATAACAGCATTGCTGGTTCTAAGGACAATTAAAAGAAAAACTTTCTGAGTGCACAAGTGGTGGTTTATGGACTTGCTATATTCTCTGCAAGAATCTTCGATGGTGAATGTGCACCTGCACAATCGCAACAGATGGCTGCTGGCCATTTCTACAAGGACTGCAGTGGGTCTGCACCTCTGGTGGCCCACCAATACCACAATCTCTACCAGGACTCCAGTGGGTCTGCTCTGTGATGACCTACCTACCAATATTCTTCCAAACTTCGAATGACTCTGCTGTGGGTTTGCTCTGTTGTGGCCCATTACCTGTCTGCATGTCGAGAGTCAGCACTGTCTTTCCGTTGGAAGGTCAACACTACTTCTTCAAGACTGCATGGAAATCCACTACTTCTATGTGCATTTTCTTTTACTGCTTGGACTTTGAGAAAAACTCTGCATTTTTACTGTGATGAACAATGTGGACTGTCTTTATGGACTGTGAGAAATTTTGATCTTTTGACCAACATAATATTAATAAGTGTGTGCATTTTATATCTTTGTTACTGTAATTGTGAAAAATTTTTGTCAAATCTGTATTGGCCAGTGCCCAACACCATTTGTAAAAATTTTTGTGGGGAGCATGGGGGCTATGTAAGTAGGCTGTTTATGTTTTCTCTATGTAAGTAGGCTGTTTAGGTTTTTTATTGGTAACGCCACCTCTGTATGACAATCACTGGCTGTGCTGTGGGCAGTCTGTGTCTGCTTTGCATTGTTGTAATACTCGCCATTGTAGTGTTGGGCAGCGGCAGCTGGCTGTGAACAGCGCGTAGCGTTGCGCAGTTGGAGGTGAGCCGCCAGCAGTGGTGGATGTGGGGAGAGAGATGGCGGAGGTTTGCAATTTGTCATGAACTGATATATATATTATGACTTGTGATGATATTAAGGTAAATACATTGTTTGTTCTCTATTAATATCTTTCATTTGCTAACTATCCCTATCAGTAGTTAGTGCCTTCCATAGTTTGAATCTTTTATTTAGCTGGCAGTAGTGGCGCTCGCTGTATTGCAGTAGCTTGAGCAGCGAAGATTTTTGTGAGGTAAGTGATTTGTGAAAGGTATAGTTTAATGTTAGTCAGGGCCATTCTTTTGCAGGGATCTTTGATAGTCAGATTGCGTTGCGCTAAAAATATTTTGTGTCAGTTTAAGGACAGTCGTGTATAAATTGTTCAAAGGGGACGTTACATAATATGACTACTTTTCTGTACACGTAAGCATTGCGGCTTACAAAAATTACCGTTTGTGTAGTCAATAAAGATGAAAGCTGCCTGGTTGTGTAGAACGTGGTAGTGAGACATTTATTTCACATCTCACTACGAAATTACTTTCTTAGAGTTTTGTAAAATTACCCATTCGTAGTTTTATCAAGTCGCACGTGAACAGAGAATTACCAGAGTCCACTGGAATTAAGAAACATCGTCGCTACATCTTGTGGCGTTTGTGCCACAGTTCGTCCCACGTTTTAGCGTGTCGCACACTGATCAGCCAAAACATTGTGACCACTGCCCGCCGGGATGTTGGATGCCGCCTGGTGGCGTTGCGCGCTAGTGGCACACCAACAAAAGTATGTAAGCGGAGCAGACACAGAAAGGGAATCAGCCTAGAGAAGATACGGGCTGCAAATTCGGAAATCCATTGAAATAAGGGACTTTGCTAAACGACAGATTATTATTACGCAGAGCCAGTGAACGAATATTTCAGATACCGCGAAGCTGGACGAATGTTCACGTTCTATTGTCGTGAGCATCTAGAGAAAGAGGTAGGACGATGAAAATGCCACTATTCGCTAAATGGTCGGATATCCAGGACTCTTCACAGAACGTGGGGTGTGGACGCTTGTCTGCTCTGTAAAGCAGGATAGATGGTGATCTGTGGCATCTCTGTCGAAAGAGGGCAATGCTGGTGCACGCACAAATGTTTCAGAGCACACTGTTCATCATACATTGTTGAACATGGAGCTGTGCAGCAGACCACCCCTGCGTGTTCGTATGTTGACCCTGCGACATCGTCAGTTAAGATTGCAGTGGGCATGGAACAATTGGGATTCGACTGTCGATCAATGGAAACGTGTCGACTGTTCGGGTGACTCATTTTTCGTACGCTAGGTCGATAGTCGTCTCCACAAACGCCGTCATGGAGACGGACGGCGGCTCTGAATGTGCCACGGACGCAGGCAGGTGGGAGCGGTACTGTGCTACAGGAGACGTTCTCCTGTACTTGCACGGGACCTATCGTAGTAATCGAAGACACGCTGACAGCGGCGAACCACCTGCGTTCCTTTATGCTTGATATTCTTCCCGATGGTGACGTCACCTTTCAGCAGTGTAATTATCCGTGTCTCGGAGCCTGAACAGTGCTACAGTGGTTCGAGGAGCATTATAGTGAACTCACGTTGATGTCCCGGTGACCACATTCTGGATCGCTATCAGGCCCCATTACTGTGCACGCAAATCAGTGGCTAGTTATTTATGCATAGACGTCTAATGCCACATACATTCACAAACCTACCAACAAACTGTCAGATCCCTGATACGCAAAATCAGTGATGTATTTCGTTCCAAAGACAAAGAAACGAGCCATTAAAGAGGTGGCCATAATGCCTTGGCTCATCGATGTATAATACAGTGTATGAAGACCCGCACTGCTGTAAGCGAGCAGTTAAGATAGGTAGCCCTACCTACCACACGAAGTGGCAGCTGGTCATGAAACGCAAGAAAGGTGGTTTGAGTGAAAGCAGTACGTTCTGGAGTCTACACAGCATGTCAGCCAGGGCACGCCAGTCTGCACGTGAGCGTGAGGTGCGGACGCTCGACTCGGCCTGTCTCGGCTCTGTTCGGTCCTTTCCGGAAATAGTCGGTACTGCGCGGTAATTCGTTTAGCATTGCGGTGCGGTATTTTTGGGTCGGCACGACTTTCTTGAGTTCGGAAGAGTCGTACTGTCAGCGCTGTTTACCCTCCGCTATCTGATTGTGGTATAAAGAACGTTCACAGGTCCAGTGAATGTTTACACAAAAAGATGCAGCTGGCGATCTGTTATCACAAGCCTTTGGAAGTGAATGGGAATCAGACAAGAGAACGATAAGAATTCTCAATATCGCGCAATACATATAGAGTCACAAAATCGACAGGTACCGCAGATTTGCTACGGAGCGACATTACAACACCATGCAGAAAGAATTTAAAAATGTACTTAACCTTGAAAAAGAAAAAAATGCCAACGATCGACAGGTGGGATTTTTTTGTTCTCTACATTAAGAAGCACTTTGTGCTAACTTTGCAGGCATGGAGCACGTGAAGAATTGGTGGCGTGAACAGTAAATATTGTAAAGTCGCACGCGTTACTCTACCGTCAGTTGCAACCGTTTCGGTGGTACTGAAGAAAGTGTGTGGATACTTTTTATGTTTCTGAGAAGTTCGTTGGGTAAGTCAAGGGGCATGCCCGGAACGATTTTTCGATTTAAAACACGGTACTGTTGAATTTATGAAGGACAGAGAACAGCAGGAATGAAAATTAGAACACCCTGACAGAACTGTTAACCTCGACATTAAAGTGGACTTGACTGCACACTGTCCACAATAATAAACTGCAAGCTGAGAAGCAACTTATTTCTAATTTCATAGGGATGCATTTAAAAAGAAAAGTTCAGTGTGAAAGGGACAAATGTTCACAAAAAGCACCGTCCACCTCCATAATCTCCTTGAGTTGAAAAAAAAAGCGAGGTTTCAGTTATTCTTTGGGACCTTGGAAGAATTACAAGCATAATTGAGTTCGGAAGAGTCGTACTGTCAGCGCTGTTTACCCTCCGCTATCTGATTGTGGTATAAAGAACGTTCACAGGTCCAGTGAATGTTTACACAAAAAGATGCAGCTGGCGATCTGTTATCACAAGCCTTTGGAAGTGAATGGGAATCAGACAAGAGAACGATAAGAATTCTCAATATCGCGCAATACATATAGAGTCACAAAATCGACAGGTACCGCAGATTTGCTACGGAGCGACATTACAACACCATGCAGAAAGAATTTAAAAATGTACTTAACCTTGAAAAAGAAAAAAATGCCAACGATCGACAGGTGGGATTTTTTTGTTCTCTACATTAAGAAGCACTTTGTGCTAACTTTGCAGGCATGGAGCACGTGAAGAATTGGTGGCGTGAACAGTAAATATTGTAAAGTCGCACGCGTTACTCTACCGTCAGTTGCAACCGTTTCGGTGGTACTGAAGAAAGTGTGTGGATACTTTTTATGTTTCTGAGAAGTTCGTTGGGTAAGTCAAGGGGCATGCCCGGAACGATTTTTCGATTTAAAACACGGTACTGTTGAATTTATGAAGGACAGAGAACAGCAGGAATGAAAATTAGAACACCCTGACAGAACTGTTAACCTCGACATTAAAGTGGACTTGACTGCACACTGTCCACAATAATAAACTGCAAGCTGAGAAGCAACTTATTTCTAATTTCATAGGGATGCATTTAAAAAGAAAAGTTCAGTGTGAAAGGGACAAATGTTCACAAAAAGCACCGTCCACCTCCATAATCTCCTTGAGTTGAAAAAAAAAGCGAGGTTTCAGTTATTCTTTGGGACCTTGGAAGAATTACAAGCATAATTTTGTAAACATTTTAAGGACACTGCCAATCTTACGTCTGTTTCTGGACTGTTTTCGAGACCATTTGCCGTTTCAGTTGAAATCATGTCCAGATGCAACTGATCGATCTGCAATGTAATTGCCACTACTTCTATGTACTTTTACATTAAAACTGTCCACAAGGCCTACGTTTCCATTTGTTTTTTTTATCCTCCAGAATAGTTTCCCATTTCCACAATCAAGCTGCATATGTAATAAAATACACTGTGCAACAAAATTAAAGGATCAGTTTTTCGAAACCCCGTGATTTTTTCCCATTCCGAAGCATAAGTTTGAAATTTCGCTGGAAGGTTCTGACAACCTCCCTCGCTAACGGTGGGGAGGCGCGGCGCCGGGCGACGTCGGCGGCGCTTCGTACAGCTCGGTGTCGGCACCTGCGAAAGAAAGGCCACACCTCAGGAATTCACGTGGCCCTGTAGAGTGGGCTGATGACGCCACACTGGAACCACCTGCACCACAACTCCTACCAGCTCCAGCGTGGGCGTGTCACGTGACGAGAAGGTCGTCAGAGCCCCTCTCACCCACATTTCACCTCTCCTTTTCCCGTCTCTGCGACGGAGGTCAGAACCGCGACACTCAGCGTTTAAGTCAGATGGATTTCTTTTGGGTGGTCTATTTCAGACACGCCGCCGCTCAAAATCGACACGAGAAGGCCTTATGACGTGGCGTAAAAGACTTCAGTGAAACTACTCCTTCCCTTGGGGAGAGTTGATTTCCATACATTTAGCTATCGAGAATAACGGGTTGCAGTGCGATGAGCAATATGAAGACGTTCTGGACAAGACACTGCTGCCACCCCCTGGGCCTTTCAATCTTACTCGATGTACATCGTGGGCCTGCAGCCCCATTGAACGTGATCTGACCCCTTTGTAGTGCAGCAGATCTCAATTTTTACTCTAGTGTACAGGGTAGGGCTTCAGTTGACCATTCAAAACCATCGAACATGGTCCAAAGGAAAAAAGGAGTTTTATTCTTTGTCAGTGCTTCCGTTCCACATCCTCCCATGGCGTGATCGTGAGGCTGTGCTACATTAAAGTATGTGTGAATAAAATGAAAAGGGCCCCTCTAAGACTTCCAGATCGGCAAGACCCTCGGTGTCACACATTCACCTTTGTCGGGCATGTTAAAAATGTACCTGTCACAAACTTCGATGCCGGGTCGGCCTCGTGGCCGCTCTAACGCCTGAGGATTAGGCAGCCTCTTCGACACCCCTTGGGTGGGGTTTGCCTACATTCTGGCGCTAGAGCAGCCGCGAGACCCCTATCCTGAAAATAAACGGTATACCAAGGCGAAACAAATACCCCATCGAATCTAAGTGTGGAGTGCAAAGTACAGAAATACCTATCTTAATCGTTTGCCTATATGCCACACAATTATGTGAATAAATTGTGGAAATTCAGCTCAGCATAAACACCACTTACGGAAAAGGCCCTCCTCCCATGCACCATGGACCTTGCTGTTGGTCAGGAGGCCTGCGTGCTTCAGCAATACAGACAGCCGTACCGTAGGTGCAACCACAACGGAGGAGTATCTGTTGAGAGGGCAGACAAATGTGTGGTTCCTGAAGAGGGGCAGCAGCCTCTTCAGTAGCTGCAGGGGCAACAGTGGGAATGACTGATAGACTTGTTGTGATGGTACTGCAGAACGGCTGAAAGCAAAAGGAAACTACAGCCGTAATTTTTACCGAGGGCATGCAGTTTTTCTGTATTGTTAAATGATGAATGCGTCTGGTTGGGGACTACTCAGGAGGAATTCGTTATCAGGAGAAAGAAAACTGGCGTTCTACTGATCGGAGTTTGGAATGTTAGATCCCTTACTCGGGCAGGTAGATTAGAAAATATAAAAAGTGAAATGGGTAGGTTAAAGCTTGTCCCTAGTGGGACTATATAAATTGATTGAGGAAGTTGCCATAATTTTAGTGTTCTAACAACATTTATTTTTTTCTCTTAAACAGACGTAAACTATGCCAAAAAAAGTTATTGGTTGAATACCATAAACAACTAACAAGTGTTTCAAGACTACACTGGACAACGATCCTGGGTAGCAGAGGTAGTATAACTAGTGGAGTAAGTCAAGTACTCTGGCCCTAAAAATCTGGATAATGCAATCTGAATTGATCTGACGCTGAGCTGACTTTGACTGATCAAATCTACTGTAGTTTCTCTACATAGGTCCAGCTGAGAGCAAGGGCGATTGTGATCTGTACCCCCTGACAATGCCATATCAGCAGTACATTGCCCTGTTTGCTTCGTGCGCCGGTGTAACTTGCAGCTGGTGAGATGTGTGCGGCGGAGGTGAGACGTGGAGGCGGCCCCTGTGAACCGATCGCGGCCACGAAAGACATGCAAAAGTCTCACGGTCTAGCGATCAGTCACATGGATGGCAATTTACTGTCTACCAGAGCCCCGAAATCACGTTAGATTTCAGTGTGTGACAAACCCGCTCACAGGTCGAACCAAGGACCAATTAGGCTCACTTATATGACAGATTGCACAAGGATACCAAATGTCAAGACTGGTAAACCAAAAATGGATAAGTGTCCGCCGGCCGTTGTGGCCGTGCGGTTCTATGCGCTTCAGTCTGGAACCGCGTGACTGCTGCGGTCGCAGGTTCGCATCCTGCCTCGGGCATGGATGTGTGTGATGTCCTTAGGTTAGTTAGGTTTAATTAGTTGTAAGTTCTAGGCGACTGATGACCTCAGAAGTTAAGTCGCATAGTGCTCAAAGCCATTTTTGATAAGTGTCCCCTCGGCAAACGAGTAGTGAGACGTTTGAAGTCACATTGCCGGTACAATAAGAACTTCGCCACAGGCTCCCCAATCTAAAGTAGTCACAAGTGAAGTCAGTCTCAGGACAGGTCCCAAGTACCAACCACACATGCCAGAGCTTCAACCAGAAGTGCTTACGAGACCAGAGTCCTCCCACCCAAGGGCTTTGCACGATTCCAGAAAAAAAATCCGTTTTCCTGCAAAGTGCATGAACGACACTGCCTTCGCCCGGTCTTGAGCCAATCACAGGGCTCTAGAGGCGCTAAATCTCCCCTCCCACACGACATCACAAACTCATGTCGAACCAGGGCAAGAATTAAGAAGCCTGCATCTCTGGAAAAAAAGAAACTGCCAATTAATGGCTCTTTTTAAGTTTTCGCATAGGGGGAAGAGACGATTTCTCCGAAACCTTGTCGCTTCCCCCAGCAACGAGCAAACAGATACAATCTAAAACATCTTTATCTAAATGGCCTGTGCCTTAGAGTTTGTTAGTCCTAGCTATGAGATGTAATAAAGATTCTATATCTAAACGTTTCTCAGACGCCGGATTTTTCTTATACAACCAAGGCAGCTGGGGAAAGTGGTTCACTGGCCTATTTGCACCTTTGGCGAACATGAAAAGTTGTGAATTTTTATTATGTGTGGCTCTGCATCACAATGCCCCATTTACGACTCCACTGTGTAGATGCATGCCTTCAGACCGTCGCCCCAGCCCAGGTGTTCTGCTGGCGCCACGGCAGGTATTGCGGCATTGTTCTGCTGGAGACCTATCTCGGCGAGGGGCTGCCCGGTCCACCCTGTACGGCTGTGGGCATGTCTGGCAAGATTTACTAAGGGATGAGCTCGCTGCCAACTGCTTTCAACTCCCAACATCCTGTTTCTACGAGCTAAGAACCATAAAAATACCTCATGCATTTAGTGTTCTACCAGACTCCATCAATGTCTGCTCAGGCCGCTACCTGTCTAGAGTCTTGCTCAAGGTGCATCAGGATGTAATAAAATCTTTAATAATTTTCTGTATGCACAAAATAGGTGAGAGAGTAACTTGTCCTCTCTCACCACCTACAGGAAAACTGAAGAAAATTTTGGAGAAAAAAGAACCACCTGTACGAATATCAACAGCTCAGTTGGTAAACAAGTCATAAGCAAAGAAGGGAAAGCAGAAAGGTGGAAGGGGTATATAAAGGGTCTATACAAGGGCGATGTACTTGAGGGCAATATTATGGAAATGGGGAGGACTTTGCTGAAGATGAAATGGGAGATCTTATACTGCGTGAAGAGTTTGACAGAGCACTGAAAGAATTAAGTCGAAACAAGGCCCCAGGAGTAGACAACATTCCATTAGAACTACTGATAGCCTTGGGAGAGCCAGCCCTGACAAAACTCTGCCATCTGGTGAGCAAGATGTATGAGACAGGCGAAATACCCTCAGACTTCAAGAAGAATATAATAATTCCAATCCCAAAGTAAAGTGAAAGTAAGTGTTGCCAGGTAAACTGTCAGTTTAATAAGTCATGGCTGCAAAATACTTACACGAATTCTTTACAGACAAATGGAAAAACTGTTAGAAGCCGAACTCAGGGAAGACCAGTTTGGATTCCGTAGAAACGTTGGAACACGTGAGGCAACACTGACCCTACGACGTATCTTGGAAGATAGATTAAGGAAAGTCAAGCCTATGTTTCTAGTATTTGTAGACTTAGACAATGCTTTTGACAATGTTGACTGGAATACTCTCTTTCAAATTCTGAAGGTGACAGGGGTAAAATACGGGGAGCGAAAGGCTATTTACAATTTGTACAGAAAACAGATGGCAGTTATAAGAGTCTATGGGCACGAAAGGGAAGCAGTGGTTGAAAAGGGAGTGAGACAGGGGTGTAGCTTATCCCCGATGTTATTCAATCTGTATATTAAACAAGCTGTAAAGAAACAAAAGAAAACTTTGGAGTATGAATTAAAATCGATGGAGAAGAAACAAAATCATTGGGGTTTACCGACGACATTGTAATTATGTTAGAGACGCAAAGGACCTGGAAGAGCAGCTGAACGGAGTGGACAGTGTGTTGAAAGGAGGATATAAGATGAACATTAACAAAAGCAAAACGATGATAATGGAATGTAGACGAATTAAATCAGGCGATGCTGAGGGAATTAGATTAGGAAATGAGACACGTATAGTAGCAAATGAGTTTTGCTATTTGGGAATTAAAATAACTGATGATGGTCGAAGTAGAGAGGACATAAAATGTAGACCGTTTATGGCAAGGAAAGCGTTTCTGAAGAAGAGAGATTTGCTAACGTTGAGTATAGATTTAGGTGTCAGGAAGACTTTTCTGAAAGTATTTGTATGGAGTATAGCTATGAATGGAAGTGAAACATGGACGATAAATAGTTTAGACAAGAAGGGAATAGAAGCTTTCGAAATGTGGTGCTACAGAAGAATGCTGAAGATTAGATGGGTAGATCACATAACTAACGAGGAGGTATTGAATAGAATTGGGGAGAAGAGGAGTTTGTGGCACAACTTGACAAGAAGAAGGGATCAGTTGGTAGGACATGTTCTGAGGCATCAAGGGTTCACAAATTTAGCATTGGAGGGCAGCGTGGAGGGTAAAAATCGTAGAGGGAGACCAAGAGATGAATACACTAAACAGATTCAGAAGAATGTAGGTTGCAATAGGTACTGGGAGATGAAGAAGCTTGCACAGGATAGAGTAGCATGGAGAGCTGCATCAAACCAGTCTCAGGACTGAAGACCACAACAACAGCACAGATTAGGCCTTAGGCTTGTTCCACCTGGTCGACTGGTGTCTATAAGGCAACACAAGGAGCGATCTAATACCATGGGACATGTCACCAATCCCTCCAGCCTTTATACCCACTATATGAACCCTGATGATGTCGTTGCTTCTTTATTCAAGCCGTTTCCCATTTGGCCTCATAAGGGCTGAGTGGACCTGTACCATACCTCAATACCTCAGAAAAAATCTGAGGTGGTACCAGCAATCGAACCTTGGTCAGCGTGCATCAAAGGCAGCGACAATAACCAATTTCTTTAAAAATATAACTTTATTGACAAAAACCTTTGGCATGAATTCACGAAGAGTTACGCTTCTTGTTTAACATACGCATCATTACACATACAGTACATAGAACTTTAATAAATTTTACGACATCAGTAAGTTACATTGATTTCATGACAAACAGTGGATCAAAATTTAATCTCATTAAGAACAGCCTAAGACAAATTCAACTTGCCGTTCCAGTGATTTTTTAAATATATCTTATTATTGCCTAACATTAAGGATATTAGTCTGTAACATTGTTGTTAAGTAAAACTTTCCGTTAAGGCGATGGGTAAATGGCAAATTCTTCTTTATAGTTTCTCGTCCGTTGAAGTTCATGGTGCACGGTAGTGACGTAGCCAAAAGTCCTGTTCACCATTTTCCTCATTCGCCAGAATGTGATATACAATATGACCTTTTAGACATTTCATTTCGTTTCTCTTCATTTTGGGGTTCAGGAAGTCCACTGTTGTTATGGCGTGAGATGCAGTTCTTTTGGTGCTCGCCAGTGTCTTTCTGATTGTGGTCCGTATTGCTCTCACGTATATACTGAGAGGTCAGAAACAATCCGAAAAGCTTGTAAGGATACTACAGGGTATGTTGTGTTGGGAAATCATGGTTGAGGAAAAGATTCGATACGTCGCGCCGTTTCCAAGTTAATTACCACTGAAATTAGCCAATCAGGTCGTTTTTCGTCTGGTTTCCTAAAACTGAACAAGAGAGCGATACAAATATAGAACATGGTGCCGTAGTGAGGATCGAAACCGAGTCAAAGGCTGAGCAGTCTCGACCGCTATAATCTACGCTATGAGAACAACTGACACTAGTTACTGTAGCTAGCGGGCCTCTGAAGTTGGCCGCGTAACGGCCTGAATGACTAACTTCGATGCCAATTAACTCGGAAAAGGTCAACGTATCGATTTTTTTCTTAACAATTACTTCTCAGTACAATCTGCACTGCAACACCCATACGAGCTCTTCAGACTGTTTCTCACCACCCGTACATGTTAGTCTGTGTTCCTCACTGTCGATAAGAGTACGCGTGGAGCGAAGGAGGGAATGAGTCAGGTGTACTGTGTGTTGTTTAGAATTCATTTGAACTTTCCAGCTGACCGCAGTGTACCACTGAGCCCCCACACTCGTTGGTAAATGTCGGTTATGAATGTTGTTCCAAGTCGCCTGCCAGTTTGTGCCGTTGTATTTCTCTTCTGTAACGCTCCTAGCTTTGTGTTCCATTAATTTATATATAATTCCTTTGCGTTTGTCAGTTTTCTAACGGGCATTGCAATTTCCGACGAGAAAGTGCTTCAAATGATAGAGTCCCTTCCCTACGTGGTTGATAATGATAGATCGAATGGGGCTGACTGGTGCTATTTCACTCAACTAATGTGCGGTGATGCTGGTGAGCATGTTTATCTACTGCTTAAGTGATGGAAGCTGGAATACCGCACAATTTCTGTTTTTAAGCCTATAAAATAATTTGCCATTTTCTGCTTAAAATAGTTCAAACTCGTTAATGAATTCTAATTAGAAATATTTTTATTTCATTTTTTAAAAATTTCATGTGTTCTAGGGAAAGTTACCCAACTTGTATTCGGCTAATGGTTGGATGGTTCCTTTGAAAGGCCACGGCCGATTTTCTTCCCGATCCTTCCCTAATCGGAGTTTGTGGTCCGTCTCTAATGACCTCGTTCTCGACGGGGCTTTAAACACTAATCTCTTCCTCCTCTCTCCTCCTCAAACCTTCGTATTGCCGAAAACAGTAGACATATGAGGCTGTGAATTTCACTCTTGTGTTGTATACACTTCGCTCTTCCAGTTGGCACCATTATTATAGCAACCAGTTGCGTTTACAGCTCAGTGTTTGATCTGTGTGTTATTGTTTTGAGACTGGAGTTTCGTTTGAACCTCGTTTGGAATTTGTTATCTGTGTTCTTGTTACTTTTAGTGTCGAGTGACATAGTTTCTACGATGCCTGGGAGTGCATGATTATTTAAAAAGCTTTAAGTTCTTCAGTTATCGATTTACAGACACCTTTTGTGTAAGTGATTCTCCTGGAATTTCGCATCACTCTCGTAAAATAGACGTGTCGCGTAATAATAAGCTATTGGAGTTCCTTATCACCATAAAATTTCTGTCCCAGTGGCTGTTACGCAAGCAGTTAAGCCAATATATAGAGACTTGGGGCATCCTGATCACCTAAGAAAATGTCTTCAGAACGTGTGCCTAAGAATGTATATGTTAGGATAAAAACTAAAATGGGGAGTCAGTTATGCTGTTATTTCATTTATTAATGGTCACCTGAGCAGATTAAATGTCATAGAAAGCCTTGACATTCTTCGTGACGTTAATGCCATCAAAGATCTTCAGCTCCTGGACAAATTACGAGTAAGCAAGGCTCAATGTACAGCTAACACAAAAAAGTGTTATATCCTAGCCAGTAATGCCACCCGAGCCCGCTGCCAAAAGGTTGGCAGCATCAAAGTCCGGACGCCGTCCGCATAAGCAGCGCCAGCGAGACAGCAAATCGCCGGAAGTCTGCGCGCGCCACCGTTGGCTTCTGGCTTCTTAAGCGCTGGAGTCGCGAGCACTAGGACAGTTCTGGATTCGCCGCTCAGTTGTATACTCGCCACCGAATTGTGTACTTGCTAGTCAGTTGTGTGTTCATCGCAGCAGAGTTGTTGTTTGTCGTCAGCCGACGCTGACCTAGCCGCTCCGACTCGAACTAGACAGATCTCTGTAGACACGGAGTTCACTACTGTGTTTCTGTATCTTCATTAATAAAGATAAGTACCGACTTTTATTTAATCAGAGTGTTTGGGTTTTCATCTTTCTGTTCACTGTTCCAGCGGACCGGTCGGCCCGCTATTAAAAGTGTGGCGGTGACTTCGTAAGCCGTTTCTACAGCGAATTGTTTGTCGCTACGAACACCGCCACAAAAAAAAGCAAGGGCAGCAAGAAAAAGAAAGCTTCTAGATGAAGGTGAAGAACCATAAGACGGTCCTAATTACTCTAATTACTCTAATGGACGCATTTGGTCATAAAGTAAGAGCTGTTTGTTAATTTTCAGGATAAATTACTTTATCGCATTTCTAGCATTTGACATTTTCAGTGTTATAAGAGGGTTGTCCAGAAAGCAATGCACCGCATTTTTTTTCTCAGCCGAAAAACAATGATTCGAATACAAAACGTTACTTAAGTATTTTTGCCTTTCGCGGGCAAGTACTCTACCGTCTGAGGTACTGGCAGAAGTAAAGCTGTGAGGACGGGTTGTGAGTCGTGCTTGGGTAGCTCAGACGGTAGAGCACTTGCCCGCGAACGGCAAAGGCCCCGAGTTCGAGTTTCGGTCCGGCACACAGTTTTCATCTGCGAGGAAGTTTCACATCAGCCCACACTCCGCTGCAGAGTGAAAATCTCATTCTGGTTACTTCAGTATTATTTGAAGTCTCCCAACTGACGCGCCAAGTTTCCGTCAGTTCCAACAGTTTCAAATGGCGTCTGTAGGTGATGTACGTGACAAGCAACGTGCCGTCATTGAATTTCTCACTGCAGAGAAAGTAACTGTGGGTTTATTCACAAACGCTTGTGCAAAGTCTATGGAGCATCTGCTGTCAACAGAAGTACAGTTAGTCGCTGGGCACGGAGGGTGAGGTCATCAGAAGGCAGTCCGGCGGAGCTTCACGATTTGCAGCGGTCGGGGAGACCATCCACGGCTGTCACACTTGACACACCTGACCTAGCCCGCTCGGACATCCACTTGTTTAGTCCATCAGAGGATGTCATTCGTGGAAGACATTTTGAGTACGATGAGGAGGAGATTCAGACAGTGAAGCACTGACTCCACCCCCAGGACAAGGATTGGTACCGACAGAGCACACACGCCCTTGTTTCGCGCTGGAGGAAGGCCATAGAACGGGATGGAGAGTACGTAGAAAAATAGGGTCCGTAGATAAAACACCATTCTGTTCAAATGATTCAAATGGCTCTGAGCACTATGGGACTTAACTGCTTAGGTCTTCAGTCCCCTAGAACTTAGAACTACTTAAACCTAACTAAGCTAAGGACATCACACACATCCATGCCCGAGGCAGGATTCGAACCTGCGACCGTAGCGGTCGCGCTGTTCCAGACTGTAGCGCCTAGAACCGCTCGGCCACTCCGGCCGGCAAAACACCATTCTGTCGTGTGTGTAATTCTCATTACGTTCAATAAAGAATCGTTGGGCAACCCTTATATGTCCCTTTGTATCACAAATCATTATTTCAATGACATTAAAATTTTCAGAAATGCTATAAAACAGTCAAAAGTTGTCACTGAACTAGAATCATGACAATAACTGGCTTATTCTCTGACTTAGGGATAGTTATATGAAAGTTTTTCACAATTAAAAATAGCTTAACAGTAAAAAATTCATAAATATTACACCAACAAAAAGAACCATTCATTATAGTTCAGTGAACTAACAATACTTGGTGAAAACAGCTGCCAGAGGAAAAGTAACATACAGATAGAAATTTTAACATTGGCGAGATAGGACGTTCCAGCTCCCCTTAATCGAGTATTCGGCTACGCAGGCGGAAATCCAACATTACTCATACAGTTTAGCCACGTCTATTCTGACGTCCGGTAGCGTTTTGCAACACATCAGAGCCACTGTTGTACCGCAGAACCGCACTCGCAGCCGCGCCTTGCGCAGCCCCCGTGTCGGGCTCCCTGCCGCGCACGTGCACGACAAAGATCCGGCCGGCGTGCCATTCACTGCGGCCGCAGTTCCAGGTCCCGTCGCAATTCATTACGCGGCGGCGGAGATTAGCGAGCCCGCCCTGTGACATGAAAAATGTCGCTCGTTACGGCCGCTGCAATCCGCGGGTCATTAGCGAGTGTCCGAGCGCGGCGCGCTTTCATGTCGACGAAATATGAGCTGTCTTCTGCGAGTGACAAATAATTACTCTTCATTAAATCCACTGCCGAAACGCCACAACTGGAACTTCATTAGCGCGCCGGTGGCGCCGGAGCACGGGTAGTATGCTGTACGCAGTCGTCGCTCGCCGACGTAGCGGTGAGCTTCTCAGAGAACGTCCGAGTCCCTCTTACGCCCCCGCTGAGCGTACGGCCTTCAAATTTCACGTCCTGTCACAACTGGGCGCGAATACTTGGCTATGAAGTGCTTTCAGTGTGCGCGTATATTCTCCACGAACCCCTTTTGTCTCCTCGTCTCCTTATTTTCTCTGCACTAATCAGCGGACCCCGACCAGGAGCCAGTGTTAGCAGCACAGTCAAACACATTCAGTCGCGACACCTCTGCTTGATTTTTATTTTTTTAACCAGTACAATAACAGCGCCCCAAGCGGCCAACAATTTCATCTGTTCACAATAGCCTCTTGCGTGGGCGGATGGTATTGTTTCTGTTGGTTTGTACAGTCACTAATCGCGGTTCTCACACCGGGAAACGCTGTGAATCTGTTGCCGTTGTGGTTAAATACGCGAGTGGTGAAGATACCAACCAGTTTTTTATTCCCGTCACATTTTTTTTTCTCGCTTCAGGCCACCTACGGACCACATCAAGATAACAGTTTATTTTTCTTTTCCTTCATCCTTATCCAAAACTCTTTAATTTTTTCAATACGAGCTCTCTTCCTCTCGACTAACTCTTTGACTCCATTTTTATCTTCCTAAAAACCATTGAATATCGTGACTTTTATTCTAAATTTGCTTCTGCTGAGTTAAGTTCTCCCGTTCAGTCTGCACTTCTTCAGAGTCCTTTTTTCCCTTGCCTTCTCTCCATCCATTTTCTTTTTCTTTATTTCCGGTTTTGGAAGAATACAGGGATCTTCTTTGTTAATCTGTCTCTCTTCATTCTATCTAGATATCCATAGAGTGTAATATGCTTTTTCCTGGTCTCATCTGCTATTTTAGGGCATAACTAGTACTGTATATTTCCTTATTTTGTTTCTAAATCCAGTTGCCATCATTGTTCTTGATTGGACATAATATTTTACTTTCTATCTTTTTCAAGTTTTTTAACTTTGTTTTGCACCCAGATGAACGTAGTTTCTGCGACCCATAGATAAATTCTGATTTTACAGTTTATTATAAATCTTAATTTAACATCTTCAGAACAAAGGTTTTTATAGTACAGATTTCTAACTTCTATATATCATTTTTTCAGTTGTGATTATAACTGATTCTTTCCCGCTTTTTATGTTTATATTTTCTTCCAGCTATTTAATGCTGTCTGTTTTCTTGATCTTGCCATACTTCTTTCTTTTATTCTCAGCGAATTGCTTTTATTGGTCGTGTATTCTGATTTTCTATTAAATATTTATTAACTTGCTTCTCAGCTGTCTCCTTCAGAAGTATAGGTTGACTCTTTCTGAGAGACGATAACAACAACAAGCCACTTTTTACAATGCTATTTATTTATTTAAATAGCGCCGTTACCGGTTTCGAACATTACAGGTTCGTCTTCAGACGGCTCGTTCACGTTAAGATACGTTTTACATTAGCTTTGTTTTCCCAAATGATGGAATTTCCTTGGGGTGGTGGTGCCATTGAAAAGTCCGCTCCATTACGTTCCAGTGCTGACTGCTTGTGATCATGCAACAATGAAGACTGCATGACGCACTTTATTTATGCATATGTGTACACATAATCTAAAGCACCACTCACACACCAAGAAGTTTCACCACATGAAAGTATGTACACAGAGAAGGCGAAATCTGTAACGGCGCTATTAAAATAAATAAATAGCATTGTAAAAAGTGGCTGGTTGCTGTTATCTGCCGGCCGGAGTGGCCGTGCTGTTCTAGGCGCTACAGTCTGGAACCGAGCGACCGCTACGGTCGCAGGTTCGAATCCTGCCTCGGGCATGGATGTGTGTGATGTCCTCAGGTTAGTTAGGTTTAATTAGTTCTAAGTTCTAGGCGACTAATCACCTCAGAAGTTAAGTCGCATAGTGCTCAGAGCCATTTGAACCTTTTTTTTTTTTTTTTGTTATCTTCTCTGTAAGAATCAATCTGTATTACCATCTCTGTATACATACTTCCATGTGGTGAAACTTCCTGGTGTGTGAGTGGTGCTGCAGATTATGCATGTAAAGAAAGTGCTTCATACAGTCTTCACTGCTGCATGATCACTAGCAGTCAACACTGGAACGTAATGGAGCGAATTTTTCAACGGCACCACCACCCCAACAAAATTTCATCATTTGGGAAAACGAAAAGTGGAAGCTAATGTGAGTCGTATCTTAATGTGAACGAACCGTCTGAAGATGAATATGTCGGTTCGAAACCGGTAACGGCGGTATTTAAATAAATAAATAGGACCGTAAAAAGTGACTGGCTGCTGTTATCTTCTCTGTGACAGTCTGCATATTTTGTAGACAGCCACGAGCTAAGAACTTCAGTTTTTGACAAAATAGTATACTGCAGAAGTTGTTTTCTCTTTGCGTCCTCTAAGGTTCTAGTTTTTATCACGTGTTCAACTCTGAAGGAAATTAGTTTACTGCTTCTTTCGATCTACCCAGTTTTACGTACCTATTAACTTTCCCATGGAGGTATATTCCGTCTCATAAACTAAATGAAGGGCTGTTTGTGTTTCGTCATAGAAGTTTGGCTTCTTTTATTTGTGATCCAGTGCTCTGTGATACATACTTGTTTTATATACATAGTAAATGCGTTAAATAGTGGTTACTAATGCGTTACTATATTACATTTTCTCTTATTACGCTCATTTTTTCAGGTTAGAAACAACTTTTGCAGCACACGTTTCGTGAGGTTGAATTATCGTTTGGTATTACGGATTTTGCATACTGCAGATGGCCAATTTTCGGCAGTTTTTCGACTACGACTTTTTTTTTCTTTTCTTCACTTCCACTTTTCACTGTGTATTGAATGTGTATGTTTACAGTGTGTAGTGTTGCCAATTGCCGTGGCCTGTTTGTCCTTCGTCTTTTGTTTGTGTTCTCGTGTGTACGTGTAGTTTGATATTTTTATATGTGTGTGTGTGTTGTGATGCCATGGCTAATAACGAGCTATATATATATATATATATATATATATATATATATATATATATCCGATGACAGAATATTTTTCATTTGGTTATGTAGTGTAGAAAATACAGTGTATGACTATGTTTGCTGTGCCATTTTCTGTACGTGTTCCTTATGTAAAGACTTGGATTTTGTTTCTGGTGATCTTTCAGATAGTTTTATTAAATGTATTGTGTGAAACAGAGTACAACAGACAGATGTGTTGCAAGAATGTAGTGTGAGAGAGGTATCGATAGTTGTTGGGTCGAACAGTGAGGCAGACAGCGGCAGATGGCTCGAAAGCATTGCGGTACGGAAGCGAGTACTGTTTGTGGTAATGGTATGCGTTTAACGCGATATTAATACCGGACTTTCTTGTGTTAGACCGGTTTGAACTTTAACTTTTTGATGGATATTCTAAACGGACGGTGTATTACGCAAACGCTGTTACTTTTTGCAGAACGGTGCTTGTGGCAGTGACAATGCACTCGTGAACAGACAGTATTGTCGTCGGTTTAGAATTGAGCTGCATTACATGAACTGTGAATTTAATACTGCTCATTTTCTTGACTACGGTATATGACGTGTGCTAAAACGTTAACTGCCAATGTGGAAACCGTGAACCGTGTTGCTACATAAGTGACTGTTTACCCGGGAACAGCATTATTATGAACCGTGAATATTAACAGTAGATGCACTGTCTAGATTCACAATTGGCAAAGTATAGCAAGTGGAATGTTAATTTAAACAGAATGTGGGCTGTGCCAAACTATCGTGTGTGGAAGTTGCAGTTGAACTAATACGACCTTCAGGTGCTGCATAAGCAGTTACTTTGTTCTGGACTACGACAAATGGAGGCTACGCCACTTATTACTACCGCCAGTCGAAACAGGGTGCAAGGAAAGAGGATATTTTTAATGCCAAGGCCACGACTGTATGAAACCGCTTCTACCGCCATCACCACATCACGCCGACCCAGAACAGATAAGAAAAACATTCCTCTCTTTAAGAAACACAATAGTAACCAATTTAATTGCATTATGCTTTGTAATAGACTATCTCTTAATAACCAAAACGGCCTTGCTGTGCCGGTACTGCGAACGGCTGAAAGCAAGGGGAAACTACAGCCGTAATTTTTCCCGAGGGCATGCAGCTTTACTGTATGATTAAATGATGATGGCGTCCTCTTGGGTAAAATATTCTGGTCAGGTGAATACAGGGTTATAAACACAAAATCAAATAGGAGTAATGCAGGAGTAGGTTTAATAATGAATAGGAAAATAGGAATGCGGGTAAGCTACTACAAACAACATAGTGAACCCATTATTGTGGCCAAGATATATACGAAGCCCACACCTACTACAGTAGTACAAGTTTATATGCCATCTAGCTCTGCAGATGACGAAGAAACTGAAGAAATGTATGATGAAATAAAAGAAATTATTCAGATAGTGAAGGGAGACGAAAATTTAATAGTCATGGGTGACTGGAATTCGAGTGTAGGAAAAGGGAGAGAAGGAAACGTAGTAGGTGAATATGGATTGGGGCTAAGAAGTGAAAGAGGAAGCCGCCTGGTAGAATTTTGCACAGAGCACAACATAATCATAGCTAACACTTGGTTTAAGAATCATGAAAGAAGGTTGTATACATGGAAGAATCCTGGAGATACTAAAAGGTATCAGATAGATTATATAAGACAGAGATTTAGGAACAAGGTTTTAAATTGTAAGAGTTCTCCAGGGGCAGATGCGGACTCTGACCACAATCTATTGGTTATGACCTGTAGATTAAAACTGAAGAAACTGCAAAAAGGTGGGAATTTAAGGAGATGGGACCTGGATAAACTGAAAGAACCAGAGGTTGTACAGAGTTTCAGGGAGAGCATAAGGGAACAATTGACAGGAATGGGGGAAAAAATACAGTAGAAGAAGAATGGGTAGCTTTGAGGGATGAAGTAGTGAAGGCAGCAGAGGGTCAAGTAGGTAAAAAAACGAGGGCTAATAGAAATCATTGGGTAACAGAAGAAATATTGAATTTAATTGATGAAAGGAGAAAATATAAAAATGCAGTAAATGAAGCAGGCAAAAAGGAATACAAACGTCTCAGAAATGAGATCGACAGGAAGTGCAAAATGGCTAAGCAGGGATGGCTAGAGGACAAATGTAAGGATGTAGAGGCTTATCTCACTAGGGGTAAGATAGATACTGCCTACAAGAAAATTAAAGAGACCTTTGGAGAGAAGAGAACCACTTGTATGAATATCAAGAGCTCAGATGGAAACCCAGTTCTAACCAAAGAAGGGAAAGCAGAAAGGTGAAAGGAGTATATAGAGGGTCTATACAAGGGCGATGTACTTGAGAACAATATTATGGAAATGGAAGAGGATGTAGATGAAGTTGAAATGGGAGATACGATACTGCGTGAAGAGTTTGACAGAGCTCTGAAAGACATGAGTCGAAAAAAGGCCCCGGGAGTAGACAACATTCCATTGGAACTACTGACGGCCTTGGGAGAGCCAGTCCTGACAAAACTCTACCGTCTGGTGAGCAAGATGTATGAGACAGGCGAAGTACCCTCGGACTTCAAGAAGAATATAATAATCCCAAAGAAAGCAGGTGTTGACAGATGTGAAAGTTACCGAACAATCAGTTTAATAAACCACAGCTGCAAAATACTAACACGAATTTTTTACAGACGAATGGAAAAACTAGTAGAAGCCGACCTCGGGGAAGATCAGTTTGGATTCCGTAGAAACACTGGAACACGTGAGGCACTACCGACCTTACGACTTATCTCAGAAGAAAGATTAAGGAAAGGCAAACCCACGTTTCTAGCGTTTGTAGACTTAGAGAAAGCTTTTGACAATGTTGACTGGAATACTCTCTTTCAAATTCTGAAGGTGGCAGGGATAAAATACAGGGAGCGAAAGGCTATTTACAATTTGTACAGAAACCAGATGGCAGTTATAAGAGCCGAGGGACATGAAAGGGAAGCAGTGGTTGGGAAGGGAGTAAGACAGGGTTGTAGCCTCTCCCCGATGTTATTCAATCTGTATATTGAGCAAGCAGTAAAGGAAACAAAAGAAAAGTTCGGAGTAGGTATTAAAATCCATGGAGAAGAAATAAAAACTTTGAGGTTCGCCGATGACATTGTAATTCTGTCAGAGACAGCAAAGGACTTGGAAGAGCAATTGAATGGAATGGACAGTGTCTTGAAAGGAGGATATAAGATGAACATCAACAATAGCAAAACGAGGATAATGGAATGTAGTCGAATTAAGTCGGGTGATGCTGAGGGAATTAGATTAGGAAATGAGACACTTAATGTAGTAAAGGAGTTTTGCTATTTGGGGAGCAAAATAACTGATGATGGTCGAAGTAGAGAGGATATAAAATGTAGACTGGCAATGGCAACTAAATCGTTTCTGAAGAAGAGAAATTTGTTGATATCGAGTATAGATTTAAGTGTCAGGAAGTCCTTTCTGAAAGTATTTGTATGGAGTGTAGCCATGTATGGAAGTGAAACATGGACGATAACTAGTTTGGACAAGAAGAGAACAGAAGCTTTCGAAATGTGGTGCTACAGAAGAATGCTGAAGATAAGGTGGGTAGATCACGTAACTAATGAGGAGGTATTGAATAGGATTGGGGAGAAGAGAAGTTTGTGGCCCAACTTGACTAGAAGATGGGATCGTTTGGTAGGACATGTTCTGAGGCATCAAGGGATCACCAATTTAGTATTGGAGGGCAGCGTGGAGGGTAAAAATCGTAGAGGGAGACCAAGAGATGAATACACTAAGCAGATTCAGAAGGATGTAGGCTGTAGTAGGTACTGGGAGATGAAGAGGCTTGCACATGATAGAGTAGCATGGAGAGCTGCATCAAACCAGTCTCAGGACTGAAGACCACAACAACAACAACAACAACATCTCTTAATGTTGCTCTCTGTAAATAAAAGTAGTGTATTGTAAAGACTGTTCACCTTCAGTGATTGTTGACCCCACTCCTAATAGTTATTGCCATCATTTATTTGTTTTTGCTTTTCAGTGTATTTGTAATAGTCGTTGTATACTTTGTATGTGTCTTTTGGAAGGGCATGCTTCGATGTGCAGGTACAGTAATTTAGACAGGAGAATATATGTGTTGCACTGCGAAATGTGGCCAAACGTGTAAGTTGAGCATCTGCCATTGACGTTATTTACACCAACCAATTACAAAGAAGTAGCTTATTCGTCATTGGTTCAAGTTAGCGTATTGGAGGGATCTTTGAATCTGACAGTAGTCAAAGTACACGAACTTTGTTTAAATGCCACTTAATGTCATATTCCCATTCATTCATGTTTAGGTGCAAATTTATCTGGATTTAACTGTACTAGTAGGCAAAATTACCGTACGCTGTGTCATTATTTATCAAATTAGCTTCAGACTGTTTTACTGTTTTCTACTATCAAATTATTTTATTATAAGGAGTTTAACAGGATTCGGAAACTTCTCACATAGAGGTGTGCTTTTGAAGTTTCCAGAAGTAAAATGGGTTCGTGGGGTTTACACAATATTAATTTTATTCATGCAGTTTTTCTTTAAACATTTTCTGACTACAAATTCACGGTCATTGCAAATCTCCAGGAACCGTTTTCTTCACAGTGTGCGTGTCTGTGTGAGAGAGAGGGAGATATTAATTTATTATTTAGTCTGGTTATGTTTTGCATCTCTGCTAGTTATTGTTTTGGTTGCAGACATGATAAGTGCGTTGTTTGTTATATTGACTGGTCATTAATTACTTTATCATTCATTGCAATGGCTCTTTGTATGTAAAAGTTTTCAGTGTTGTCACTGTTAACAGACAAGCAACACTGCGTAAAATTACCGCAGAAATCAATGTGGCACGTACGATGGACGTATCCGTTAGGACAATGTGGCGAAATTTGCTGTTAATGAGCTATGGCAGCATACATCCGACTCTAGTGTCTTTGCTAACAGTACGACATCACCTGCAGAACTTCTCTTGGGCTCGTTACCATATCAGTTGGACCCTAGACGATTGAAAACCGTGACCTGGTCAGGTGAATTGAGATTTCGGTTGGTAAGAGCTGATGGCAGGGTTCGAGTTTGGCGCTGATGCCATGAAGCCATGGGCCAGCAAAGCACTGTAGTAGGTGGTGGTGACTCCATAATGGTGTGGGCTGTGTGTACATTACATGAATCCATTCATTGACTGGGAATGGTTAGTTTGGCTTTGCTGCACTACGCAGGGCTAAAGGAGATCCGACGCGATATTAGGGGGTATTCCACAACTTGTGTCATCACAGTGTATGTTCTTCATACCTAGTTTTGAAATTTTTGGCTGTTGTTCCCATATACATTGACTTGCACTGTTGACATTGTAACTGATGTACAGCTACTTCTTATTATTTATCTGGTTCGCCTATTGCTGTATGTAAATGTGACTGGAGTGCTTTCTTGTTCTGCAAGATACTCTGCAAATCACACTTAGTGCGTGGCAGCGAGTTCATCCAACCACCTTCACAAGAACTCTCTATCATTCTAGTCTAGAACAGCGTGCGGAAAAACGAACATCTATACCTTTCCGTGCGAGGTCTGATTTACGTTATTTTATTATGATGATTGTTCCTCTCTATGTAAGTCGGCGACAATAAAATATTTTCGCATTCGGAGGAGGAAGTTGGTGATTGAAATTTCGTGAGAAGATTCCACTCCAACTAAAAAGTCTTTGTTTTAATTATGTCCACCCCAGATCCTGTATCATGCCAGCGGCGCTCTCTCCCCTATTTCTCGATCATTCCTTTAGTATATTTGCTATTCTGTACCCTGATTTGTGTTTGTATGTTAAAGTTAGTATGTCTTTCCGATAGTCACGTTTTGTGTTTCTGTGTGTACTGTAGTGTCTGTACTGTTTGTGTTTCTCTGTTGGGTTTCGCTTTTCTTCAGTTGCGTTTTGAGTTTGTGGTTGAGTCTTTGTCATACATGAGTGTTATAGCCATTATTTTGGGTTATGAGTTGTATATTAGTAATTATTTTTCATAATATTCTTTGCTACGTGGGATATTACTCAGTCTATGTGTCTTAGAGCCACTAAATTTTGATTTTGTGTGGATATCAAACATATAAGAAGACAGAAGTATGAAAATAGTAATTCTACCTTTATCAAACACCTGATAAAACATGAGACATGAACCATCTAACATGTAACAGGATAAGAAGGTTGTTAGAGTGAACAATTACAACAACTAAAAACATTACAGGAAGACTTTCATATATGAAGAACTTTTGCAATCAACAAGAAAGTGATTAATTACGAAGACAGTATAACCAATAACTGACTGATCATATTAACCAACAAAATAATATCAAACACAGATGCGAAACAGTACCACACTAAATAATAAATTCATCTCTCTCTCTCTCTCTCTTACACACACACACACACACACACACACACACACACACACACACACACAAAGAATGTCACACTCATACACGTAACCCGACAACCACACACATATAACAACTATCAAACTACACATAGACACAGCAACACAAGCAAAAGACGAAGGACACACAGACGACATTTGGCAACATTACAAACTCCCAACATACACATCCAACATACAGTGAAAACTGGAAGTCAAGTTTTAAAATAAATGCGGTCAAAAAAACGCCGATAATCGGCAATCAGGAGTATGCAAACCGACTACATACATCTCCAGGACGACACCCATGGATTAATGACGTCAGAAATCGTAAGTAACATCAGATAATAATTCAGCCTCACAAAACTTGTACTGTAAAAGCGTGTCTGATCTGAAAAACACGAGAATAGCAAGAGAAAACGTATATAGTAACGTATTTGTAACTTATAAAATGCATGTTTGACCATCAACTGTTTCTATTTTAAACCCAAATATCGATCGGTTTCAGTCATGGACCATCGTCATGGATAAGGGTTAAATGGTTTAAGCCACAACAATACATTTGTGATTATTTAAGTAGTGTGTAGAGCATGTCATGAATATCAATATACGACACAGGAGTTTTAGAAGCAAATTATGAAAAAAAACATTTGTAACTATTATTTAACGCATTTATTATTGTTATGCCACGATCTAAGTTTTAGTAAAAAGTAATTAGAAGTGGTAAATTAGCCAGAATAATGATTGCATTAGCCACCAGTCTGGGAGCCCCTGCCTCAACATCTAGGGATAGCATAAACAGACAGGCAAGTGGGTTATGTAGCAAAGGAGCCCACCGCAGCAGAAAAATGTTTAGCCCAGTAATAGCTGCCGCATGGGGCGCAGCGATGTCACCAAACCAGGGCTGGTCTCTGTTGTGATTAACACGACTGGGCATGAGTTCTATGGAAACAAATGTGCTCGAGAGAAATGTAATTAGGACTGTATTTTGAAGTAGGGCTGATTCGTCATTTATTCGCCAGTCAGTCGTCTTCTCCACATCGCTGTCAAGTTTTGCAGCACTATTATGGCGCTAGGGCCGCACCATACTGCAGGACGATGGAGCATCGCCTCAGCACCCATGGGTTCGAGTCTGGGCCGCACCTGCCAAATTCAGTGCTAAATTCCTGGTGGGACGTAGCACTATCAGCCTGCCACCGTCACCTGGTGCTGCCAGCACTGATTTCCGAGGAGGACCCGGTGCCACAGCCCCAGCCACTGCTCGACTCCTGCCTGAGGCCAGTGGGTCGAATCCCAAGAAGAGCAGTTTCCACGCCCCACTGCGGTGAAAGCGTGCATGCCAGAATGAGCCGTTCAGAAGGGCCACTGCTGTCAGTGACAGAAGCAGTACGCCACTGACGTCAAGGCTGTGGCCAAGTAGGCTGCTGGCTGTCCACTGCCTTCTGTCAGTACTGCCAGGTGCTGATACGGCATTCCAGGTGGACGTTGCCGCCTGTATGTGACCACCAGCCACATCAACAGGGGGAGGTGTGTTTACCTCACTGAGCCACAAAGCAGTATGTACTGAAGCTAATAAACACATTGTTTGCGTTAGACTGGGCCACTTTGATCCCACCACCGCTGATGCTCCACAAATAAAAGAAGTGATATTTGCACGGCAAAAATCAAACTGTGTTTCATTTTGTTGCAAACTTGGAGTACTTTCCTGTTAAAGGCAATATTTATGATCTACAGACGACAGCTATGCCAGGAAGTTCACCTGGGAGGGGCAAACAAGGCGGCAGCTTTGAAGGGAACCGAGTGACCAATATTAACACGTTTCTGTACATAAGGGTGCAGAAAAAGCAGACACTCATTGGTAGTCAATGTTAATGGAACAAAATGACATACCGTTAGATGGGTGGGTAGGATATTTTATGTGTTCAAAGTGACCCCCATTAGCAGCCAAACAACGTTGATGCCACTGAACTGTTGACCAAACCATGGCTGTCAATGCTGCCGATGTGGTAGCTGCACAAAATGCCTCGATGGTTTGTCGTAGCTCGTTGAGTGTAGCCGGCGTCTGCTGATAAACTTCAGTTTTCAAGGTGCCTCATAGGTAGTGTTGTGTCGGCTACTGTGAGAGTCGGCACCTACACAAACAAGAAATGAGAGAGGTTGCGATGGCAAGTGGCAGGAATCCAAAGTGATCTGCACAAAACGCTTTTAAATTAATAGGACACTTTATTTCTAAAAATTACAGAAACATAACTTAACGTGCCTCCTCTGCCTCCCACATGCAAGTACTTATATACACTATCATTACTCGCAGAACGCAGGCTAAGTATCATCTTCCTGTTACCCAGTACAGATGCTCTCGATGTCAGCGACGGAACTGGGCCCAACCAGCGATGGGCGGCTGGTTCAGTCAGCACTGACAGGGGGCGCTGAACTCTGTCTTCCTGGAGCTGTGGCGCTGCCCTCTATTTCTATTTGCGCACCAGTCAGCACCTTTTTGCTGCCATTTCATGGTGCTGTGCCGATTGGTGTGCAGTCGATGCCTTATGACTGTCAAGAGGTGTAAGGTCCTGGGACAATAGTGGCTACTCAACAGCTCGTCTTCGACCTATTCATCATCCAGGTAGATTTTCATTTAAGTAGGCTCTGACATCTCTGTGGTAGTAAGGCAGAGTGTCATATTGTTGCAGAAAAACCTTTCATTTCCAAACACCTCTTGGATGGCAGGTAAAATCGATGTTTGCAGCACATGGAGATACGCCTCACTAGTTACCATACCTTTAAAAAAGAATGGGCCAATCAAACCACGTTCTAGACGCTTCAGTCTGGAACCGCGCGACTGCTACGGTCGCAGGTTCGAATCCTGCCTCGGGCATGGATGTGTGTGATGTTCTTAGGTTAGTTAGGTTTAAGTAGTTCTAAGTTCTAGGGGACTGATGACCTCAGATGTTGAGTCCCATGGTGCTTAGAGCCATTTGAACCATTTTTTTTTCAAACCACGTGATGATAGACCACACCACATATCACCACCTGGTAGATTAACATGTTTGTCCACGTAAATGTGAGGACTGTCAGAAGTCCAGTACACGCAGTTGTGTTTTATAGTATCAGCCAGTTTGAACTGCGCCTCACCGGACCATGTAACCATCCCTGGAAACCGTTCATCCTCGGGAAGCATGCCTTAAAAGCACTAGCAGTACTCCATTCTTCGATCCGAGAAGTCCTCCTAAACAGCATGCAGCGATCTTGCAATCTACACTTTCCACTTTGCAGCCTTCACAATCCATCGTACACTTGATCGGCTTACCCCCCTTTCAAGTGCACCTTGCTTCACAGATTTTTGAGCTGACCTAGTCATATGTTGCGACACAGCAGCGCTGAAAGCTGGACTTGTTGATGTTTTTGGTCGGCCAGACATTTCCTTATGCACATTCTGAACTGTGCTTCAAATTTAATCCAAATAAATTGTTGTACGTGTTGGGGCCTGAGTTTTGTACACATTATCTCATTTCTCTTGTACCTCCATAAGCTTTTCGTACTTCCAGTACCACTTCAATACGGCCTTGCGTTGCACGAACGACAATCTTACTTCAGTCATTGCTTCACTGTTATCTGCTGGAAAAGTCGCCCCAAGGTCTGTAGAGAGAGCACTAGACTACGCTACTACGCAAAATTGCAACGATGTCTCATTTTGTTCCAAAGATATTAACTATCAAAGAGTGTCTGCATTTTTCTGGACCCCTCTACAGACTACCAGTAAAAAAAAAAACACAAAAAAAAACAAAAAACAAAAAAAACTGAAGAAACAGGCATGTGTACTGTGGTACAGGAGATGGAAGGGAGCGCATTCAGTCGGCATTAGGCTGGTATCGCTACCTAAGGGCGGACTGGCGAATGTGCAGTACGACGAGAGAGCCTGTGACAACAGTGGGTGCGCTGTGAGAAGGCATGGGCTGGGCGTTACATCTGGCATGGCGGAAAGTGGAGAGACGGCGTTTGAGAAACTCAGGGTACATCTCTGAAGGGAACTCGCTGTACTTAATTTATAGGTGAGAGGAAGGAACTCTGTTCAGTAAGGGACTGGAGGACCCAGAGATTTCTGTCAATACGACTTGTTTCCAGAAGAACCCATGAGGTACTAAGGGGGTTACAGAGACTTGGCAATTTTTACCAACTAGTTGTGTTTCAATACGAAGCCAGGAATCGCTGGTCATCAATCTAATGGTGTAACTTCGAAATTAAATTTAATAAAAGATCTTCACTTTTAGTTTGTACTGACATGTCCTTATTAGCAATTAGTCTTTCCATTCTTTAAAGCGTTTCCAAGTACTTTTGTTGTCGTTGTATTCCTGTGTGTTCTGTGGTACTTGTGTGTGGCAGATATAAGTGAACAGAGGGGTTGTTCATTTAATTCAATTTATTTTTGTGCACTTTCCTGCTTTGATTTCCCTACAGTTCACTGATCATCTGAACAGATGCTGTGTCTTCGGAAAATGAGCAATCAGAAGAGCGTGAAAGGTCACAGTTAGTCAACTCCCTTGTCTCACAGGATCAATATTTTATAGTGAGGATGGCGACCCAATTATTTACAGTTATCGTTGTTGGGTGGGTTAGTATCAAAGGCAGATGAAATCGATCTACTCCAGTTAGGTAGCCAAGTAAAGAGGCGTTACGTCACAACTATAGGCAAGTAGGGCCACATCTAAACCAAAAATGACCAGTTTCCACAGTTATTGGTAGCGAATATTAATTACCAATGAGTGAGCAGGTAACATTAACTTTGCCCCTTTGTCGTATGACCAGTGAGAAAGCAGGATTACAAGCAGAATTTAAGCAAAGAGATTCGTTTACATTTATAATATCATTAATTGATTTTTTAGTCAAATGTATGAGCTGAACGAAACAAGACTCCCTTGCAATTATACAATGGATTTTTCTCCAAATTTTCATAGCCAAGCGAAGAGTTAAAACGAACGAATGGGCTAACAAATTGAGCAGTGTGAGGTCTAGTTTTACAAAGAAAGCTTTAATTGCTTGAAAGCAATCACGTTAATTAAGAAACATTTAATTAGAGATTTGAGGGAAAAATTATCTGAATTTGCATAGCCAAACGAAGTGTGGAAAATGGACAAATTCGCTATCAAATTGAAGAGTACGAGGACTAGTTTCACAAAAAAAATGCTTGGAAATAATCAGGGTAATTAAGAAAAACTCAGTTAATTACTTCGTGTAAAATTACACTGGATTTTTGTCCGAATTTTCGTAGTCAAACAAAGAGCCAGAAACGAAAAAATGGGATACCAAATTGACCATCAGGATGTACAGTTTTTCAAAAATGGGTTTAATTGTTTTACAGTAATAACAGTAATTAAGAAAAATTTAGTTAGTGATTTCAGCAAATATTTTGTCGTCATTTTCATAGCCAAACGAAGTGTGGGAAATGGATAAATGTAGTATCAAGCTGACAAGTATGAGGACCAATTTTGTAAAAAAAAAATATTTACTTCCTTGAAAGTAATCAGGATAATTAAGAGAAACGTAACTAAACTAAAGTTTAAGAAAAAACTGAAATCTTTCATGAACAACCTCTTGCTCTGTATCTAAATCAACTGTCAATAAGTTCATGTCTTCAACACTTAGCTATTTTGTGCATAAAAAGTTACATTGGTAGAGAAGTTGTCTTAGTCTTTCTGTCATGTTGAAAACTGAATAAATAAATATCAAGTTACAGTGTAAACTGAAACTTCTCTGCTTTCTCTTGATCTATATACCCTGAATTATAAAAGAATAGTGATAAATGTTTAAATTTTTCAAAGTTCTTGCTTTCTGAGCAGAACTTGAAAATAAAAATGAAAAAACAAAGATCAAATGTTTTGTTAAATTACTTCTCTAAAATTAAGAAATAAAATAGATTAGAGAAATATTTGATGTGCCTCCTCATTTGCTGTATGTCGTTTAAATCACCATTCGAAGACATGTCAAATGTTTCTTTAATTAATAATATTTCTTACTCTTAGACGAAGCCTTTAAGAAAACATCAGATTTTTTTCAATATTTTAATCTCAGTTTGCGTAATAACACTATCTCAATAGATGGAAGTACATGTCAGATTATCTGCATTGTTATATTCCACAGGATGACTGGTGGCAATGAAATGTTCTGCAACAGTAGATTTGGATTGGTATTGTAAGCTCGTGTGATGCTTACGCTCTATACACCCGTGCTCCAAACCTTGGCAGCCTGACCAATTTATGACATGGTACAACATCAAGGGTTATGGTAGACACCAACCTTATGCAAGCCAAAATCATCGTTTATAAACTCTAAAAGGACCCTAGTCGTAGTTGGTGGTCAAAAAACACATGTGGCAATCTACATGTGTAAGGTAAAAAGGCCATAGACTCAGGTGCTACCTCGTTATTTTCACCACCCACTTGAATCACGATTGGTCAATAGCACATTGCGTATCTGTGAGTAAAACCCATAGGAAAACCGTTTTTGCAACGTATACAGGATAAATGTTGATGGTGTTAGGACAGCAACCAGACACAAATTTACTTTCAGTCCCTTTATTCAAAGGCTACCGTTACCGGTTTCGAATAGTTGTGATTCATCCTCAGACTGTTTACATGCTTTCTTTGTGACATGTGTTGTGTTTTTTTACAGATGTATCAAAACATGTGGAGCGTGGTAGAAATCATCTCAGTGAAAAATCTTAAGTGTTCAGTGAGAACAATTTACGTCTGCAACAACAAGAATGCAGTGGGAATGCATTTACTTCTGCTGGACGAATTTTATGAAAACAAACACTCGAAACCGACGTTTCACGACAATTAATCTGTAAAAAACACACCACATGTCACAAAGAAAGCATATAAACCGTCTGAGGATGAATCACAAAGATTCGAAACCGGTAACGGTAGCCTTTGAATAAAGGAACTGAAAGTAAATTTGTGGCTGGTTGCTGTCCTAACACCATCAACATTTGTCTTCAAACAACAGTCACGGTCTCCATCATGTCATCATATGACAAAATTGCATTATACAGGATAAATTAGCAGTGCCAAACAGAAGGAATGAAATTTCACTAATACAGCCACCTTTCAACATCATTTCCACAACTTGATATGGGTCCTGATATTGCATGATAAATTTATTTGTGATACTCTTTGCTATATATGGACTATCTGACATCACCCATTGGCCAGGCTGATATTCAGACTACTTACTCGAGTGTTTCAATGTTTATCTTCAGGACTCGCTTCCACACATCCTTTAATGTTCTAGCTAAGCTCTGCACAGGTTCCACGTTTATACCTATCTTTGGTTTAGTAAAGGCAAATGGTGATGGCATCTTCCTTCCATACAATACCTCTTACAGTGAGATACCAATGCCATTATACACTTTTGAATTATACACAGCCATGAGCTATGGTAGGTAAACATCCCAGTCATTATGGTGACTGTTGACATAATAGCTCACAGTATTACCAGACGTTCAGTAAACACTTTCAGTCTTCCCATTAGTCTGTTGCTGCAATGGGCTAGTTCTTCATTTTCCGATATGTAACAGATGACACAGCTGTCTCTTTAGACCTGACATTAAGTTGGTGCCTTAATCAATGCCTATCGTACAAGGGATGCCAAAATTCAACAGCAAGTTATTTACCATTGCATGTGCTACTATATTCACTTGCTGATTTAGAATGGTGATGATTGCAATGTAATACGAATGATAGTCATAACACAGCGATTTCCCTCTGGCATCGGAATGGAACTAAGATGTCTATTCCATTCATATCTTGAATGGCGTGGTTGCCTTTGGTAAAGTGCAGCAGGTACTATAATATGCAGCCCAATCCTCATTGTCCTAAATAACAAAACCACCATGAATGGCGAAGTGCAGCTGTGTTTTGAATAGCTTGCAGTCTTTGTCGACAGATTATCCCTTCTGCATTCCAAAAGGCTACGACCAAACACTCACATTATGCCAGTCTTCCTGCTCAGTCCAACAATTTCAGTGCCCAATGAGTCAACTTGGTTGAAGAACATTTTAAACCTAACAACCATTTTAATGCTGCATGGTTCATTAATACTTTGAATCTCTTGCCATACAATTAATACCTGCAGTATCTGATATCATGTATCAAACTCAAAATTTCCTTTCCTGTGCTCAAATAATTCGTCTCAGCCTTATTCAATTGCTTTGAGGCATGGGCTACTGTATGCTCTTTTCTGTGCACTTCTTGGCTCAGAACACACTGGATGGAAACATCACACAACAGGATCAACTCTTTATCATATTCTGAGAATACTATCACAGTGATAATTGTTAACGCCTCTGAAATTTTTTCGAACACAGCTTGACATTCACCTGTCCACTAGAACTGTTTTACAGCCGACCCTAACCAATGAAGTGGGAAGCTCTAGGACAGAGGTTCCCAAACTTTTGTTTGTCACGCCCCCCTTCTGCCGAAAAGAAAACTTCCGTGCCCCCCCCCCCCCTAAAAAAATATAGAGATTTTTATTAATTATCATGAAACTATTGGAAAATTTGTGATGGTGACGTCATGTAACATGGTGGGCTGTTAATGTTTCGAGTCGCAGTTATTACGTCATCAGTCTAGTCTAGTGATTATAAGCCACTTCTAAAGTAATGAAAGTCCTTGGTAAACAAGGGAAAATATTTGCGACCTTTGCAGATTAGTGGATGCGAGCCATTATTTTAAGTTCAGTGTAGCTTATTACTTTCACTCATTATCAAAAATAGTCATTCAGTCACGGTGTTAACGAACATCACTAATTTGTACGCCTATAGCGCTCCCCATTGTCGTTACGCATAGGTTGGCATTTATGTCAACGACGACAGTTACCGAACGGCGACAAAGGCCCAGTTCCCAGAACCAGACAAAAAATAAAAAATAAGTTTTACGAAATAATTTTGCAGACTACACAGAACTTTAAAAAAATATGAATAAAACAACTTTCTTACCTTGATTACATTCCCTTGCTGCACACCATTTCTTCACCAGTATACGATTTTAGGACTACTCTTCGCTTGCCATATCTAGGATAAACTTTCGCTGTCTTCATCCAGAAGAAATTCTATTATTAGTTGAAATAACATACCACACGTAACATCAGAATCCATAAGGACCACACGCAATATTTATATTTAAATCAGATTCACTATGTTTATTTTATATTGTTTCTTCGAAATAGTTTTTTATAATTTTACAGTATTACCTACATGTAAGGATGGTTAGGAGAAAAATAACAAGTTCTCTTATAATGTGACATTTATTATAAAAATATTATTTCCACACACATAAGGCAAGAAACAAACAAATAAATCAATGTGAACGATGAGCTTGCATATTTTTTACAAGATTTTGAATTCTTGGCTGAATAGTAGAAACTGCGCAACGTAAATCATTGGCAATACTGAGTTTGCTTCTAAGGTTATTTTTTATCGCCACTACCGCTGAAAATGCTCTTTCGCACAAGTAAGTGCTTGAAAATGGTAAATGCAGTTTCAGTGCTTGTTCTGCTGTGCTGGGATACACCGTGAGATATTTCACCCAAAATAAAGGCTTATCCATCTTCTCAAAGTCATACTTCGCTGCAGAATCATTTTTAATTTCTAAGACTTCTTCTTGTAGTATGTCTGGCAACACATCCACGTCAACGTGAAATGCATCCGTCGCTAACCTATAATAAATTTTATCATCACAACTGTTAGGGATGTATCGTTCGAATTCATCAATGAGGTGCTGCAAATGGTTCAATATTTTACTCTTAGTATCAGTATCCTTAAAATCGTTGTGAAATCGGGCTTCTTCCAGGATTCCAAACAATCTGGGAAAGCAGGAATAATTGCAGGCTAAAATTTTACGTGTCCATAGTTGCAACTTATCAGTAAACGCTTTGATGGCATCCCGATGAAAAATTATGTTTGACTCTCCACCTCGTAATTTCAAATTCAATGTGTTTGAAGATTCGAAAATATCTGACAGATAAGCCAATGTAACATGAACACCGGGCTTTCTAAATTCCACATACACTTCAGTTAGTTTGTTATTTTCCAAAAACTGCATCACTGCATCTCGAAGTTCAAATAATCTTCCTAGCATATTTCCTTTTGAGAGCCAGCGTACTTCTGTATGAAATAAAAGTGTTTTATACTCTGCTCCCAAGTCTTCACAAATAGCTGTAAATAACCTGGAATTTAACGCACTCTTTTTAATATGATTCACGATTTTGATGCACAATTTCAAGACATCATTGAGTTTCTTTGGAAGTGTCTTAGCTGCCAATGCTCGACGGTGTATTACACAGCGGATAGCAGTAACACTAGGTTTTTTCTCTCTGACCATCTGCACGAATCGTGAGCGACATCCAAGCATTGATGGGGCGCCGTCTGTGCATACGCCTATCAGTTTCTGCCATGATAACTCATTTTTACAAAAGAATTCAGAGACAGCTGTCATTATATGAATTGCTTTTGAAGTTGTCTTTAACTCTGTAGAAAACAGCAACTCTTCTTTAATTGCTTCATTTTCTATATAGCGAACGAAAGCTAGCAGTTGGCAACAATTCGCAACATCGGTACTCTCGTCTAAATGTATTGCGAAAAACTGTGATTGTTTGACGGCCGTAACTAATTGATTTTGCGGCCATATCATCAATCCGACGTTTCACAGTATTGTCAGAAAGCGGTACTTGTGAAAGTTTTTGTTTACTTTCTGACCCAAGAACAATATCTGCAGCTTTCAACAAACAGGGTTTGACTAGTGTCTCTCCGATAATATTACTTTTCTTGGTCCTTGAAATAAGTAGTGATAACTCATACGAGGCTTCCAGTACCTTTTCTGATGTCTGAGCGAAGGATCCAGCAGTGTCCAACTTCATCCGTTTCAAATTATCACATTTTGCAGCAAAAAATTCCTTCGGCTTCTCTTTCAATGCACCATGCTTTGCCCACAAATGGCGTTCCAGACGAGAAGGTCTCATGGAATCATTGCTCAATACCTCATAGCAAATAAAACATTGCGGCGGGTCATCACCATTTTTTTGTATAGAAGCAAAACCGTATTTGATATAATCATCAATATGTTTATGTTTTTTCACGACACTCATGGTGAAGTAAAAAGAAAACAAGAAGTTAACAGTATAATTTCGCAAGAACACTGATTTTACTGAGGCACAACTGTGAAAGATTCAACGCGATTTCAGCAAAATACAATACATCAGATGTGTCAACAACTGCAAGCAACCAACTGAAATAAGGGAAAGCTACTGTCGTCTGTTGGCACCTCAGATGACTGCCTGTGAGGAATGGGGTGAAGAACGGGGAAGCCCAGCCGCAGTGCAGGTAGTCGGTACACTGTGTCTGCGACCTGGTGGCCAAGCAGGGCTCTTGATGGGAGAAATGGGCTTTTCCCGGATTGGGGCGGAAACAGCCCACAGGCACCCTAAGAATTTGCTACCTGTTCTGCGGTGCTGTTCTGAGCAGCGCAGCCTGGGGTTTTATGCGAAAATCCTTTTCGTGCCCGTATCTTTCGTTACTTATAAACGGAACGTTGTAAGTTTTGAGATAACATCAATGAATTGGTTGTCAAATTTCACAGTAATTAAGTAAGGTCATTGATACACCTCACACATCGCTGGAAACTGTGCACAGTGCCAAGCAGTTATCTCTGTACTCGTACCAAAAGAAGCCATTGTCGCAGCAAAGAACGTACACTAATTTCAAACGAAATTATGCCGTATTTCAAAAAGGCAGAAGAAAAATAACTGTTTTCTCAGATAAGTAATCCGAATGAAAGAGCTGTAACAATGACCGTTCGAAAAAAAAAAAATAGCCTCACTAATGGACTTCATTGTCTACCTAGCTGGGTTATGTTTCAGTGTTAGCACTTACAACAATGTTTCCAGAACAGCTTGAAGTACTCTGCTCAGAACGAACACTTGTACTAGTTTCGCATTCACGTCGTGCATTTTTTTCTGGTGACAAAGGGCATAAACCTGGCGTCAAAATTACGAACCCGCCAGTTCATTTGATGTGTATACAATCTATTAAAGTCACTGTAAACGCATCACATGGGGATCCGCAGGTTGACAGGGTAATAAAACGGCATTTTTGCAGTTACGCAGTATAAGTGATTATTACTCTGATGAACATAGGCTACTATGGTTAAAAGTTATAACAAGATTACGTTCAGTTCATGTGTACAAATGTACGGAATAGTTAATACCTGACTTTTCTGTTTTCCAGTTGTCAGAAGTAAGTTGTTTACAAATCTGATCTATTGGAATTAACGCATATCGCCTTCGTAATTTTGAGAGTTTCTGTGTGTGACATTCTAAACGTCACATTCTAAACGTGATCTTCAAAAGCTGTATGTTCTAGGATAGGTTATTGAGATAGGATTGCGGGAAGTGGGACGCCAAACGATTGCATTTAGCACCATAATCTATCATTAATACCTGCACATTCATTTTTATTAAAATATCGATATTAAAAAGAAATATTAGGTTTATACCGCTAACTCCACCCGTGCCCCCCTTGCAACATCATCAGGCCCCCCCAGGGGGGCGCGCCCCCCAGTTTGGGAAACTCTGCTCTAGGAAGTACATATGGGTAAGAACATAACATTTCTAAAGAAAGGTGAATTTATGTGTTAATGTCAGAAGGCGAACTCTGTCTATGCGAGAGTCCAGTGTCTGGGTAGTCCAGAACGACACAAGGCATGTAATGCACAGTTGTTTTTAGGAAATGCAGAAACAGGAGGACGCTCACAGGATATTCTAGCCCCACCTCCTTACTTCCAGAGAGGCAGTATGCATTGTGTTCAAACCAGAAGCAGTTATCATAACCTGCCAAGAATGGGGTCAACCTGAGTGGACGATGAGATGATACTGAGAACAATACCATGATGAATGACACCGTAAAGTCATTACAATAAGTGTTTCAATTTCTAGTGCCATTGTGGTTCTGACTCTAATGCAATAATATGCAATGAACAATTTGGTTCACACTGAATTACAGTAAGGAATATTGGAATGTATTGCATATGTATGTCAAGACAAAAAATATGTTGTTGAGGCTATTCCAAAAACATGAACAGACACCAATCCAGTGGGCCATATTTCCCAATGGAGAGAGGACTGCTTTGCCATTGTTCGGCCTGGTACAGCAAGTGGTTTTTGCTATCGACTCAACAAAATTATGTCATAAGGAGGGCATCGCAAGCCAGTTGAGTAACTAGGTGCCCTGGAGAAAGAACATGTTTTCAGAATGTAAGAAAATGTATTCAGTTAGCTGACACTTCAGAAGTTTCCTTCCATCTACATACCAGTAAATCGTGTGGTAACATGTACTGCCACAAGTTTGTTGGATTGTAAGTCTAATGCACTGAAGATGGTAATTTATATCCGAAATCTAGATATGCAAGAGTAACACAGCTAATGAGACTGCGACTGACTACTGTGTTTCCCTCCTTCCTTATGGAATCAAAGTTGTGACAGCAGAAGGCGCTGCCCAGCGCTTCTAAAATGGGAACTTAGGACACATTACAGCACTGACAGCGCTTCTGGAGGCACTGACAGACAGGAAAGCCAGGCCAAATGATGCCGTGATTGCACAATGATTAAGCGTAGCACCTCAGACCTGTTTTGACAGTGGGCAGGACTGCTGGCACTTCAGAAACACTAGCCGACCTTGCTTCCACATATACCGCCTAAGTAGGCCCTCAGACTCAGTTTTCCAGTCATCACCAGCCTCTAGCCATGAGCAAAGATCCAGTGTGAAGTACCATCCAAGATGAAACAGCATGCTGTCAAAGTCAGACTCTGTCGCCAATAGACACAGACTGCTGCCTGTGCCTAGTCTGAATGCTGCCAACTGGGCAGCCTTCCATCAGTGGGCCACCCACTGGCCAACTATCACCTGCTGCTGGTCGCTTTCCTGGCAAAGTGGGGTTAGAGTCTGGGCCATCTAACTGCCAAGCTATCACCATCTTGTGTAAGCACACACTGTCGCCTTATGGCGCCCAGTGTGAGCATACACCACCATCATCAAACATGCTGGGGGAGGGGGGGGGATCACAGTTTCATCCCTGCTTGGCCTAGCACACATCGTGCTGAGCAGCAGTACCAGGCCAGGTGCCTCATTCCACACAGAGCCCATCTGTCAAGTGCGACCTGGCGCTGTTGCTGAATCAGCATTACTGGCATTGGGCTGATAGGATCACCTTGCCAGCTCCCGCCATGCGGTCCGAGTGCGCCATCCTCTCAATGGACCACGCTGATATCAGCATGTTCCACCAGCTGTGGCCTCCTACGTCATTGGGGAGGGAGATGGGCATTCACTGCTTTTCTAGCTATATCTTTACTGCTGTAATTGTTATGAAATAAATGACTTATTGTTTCCTTGATGGGATGCTGCCCAACACTTGCCACCACACCACTGCAGCCACACCCAGGGTGGTGAACTGAATCCATCCTGGCCTATTACAACCAAGCTCACAACCCACCATGGTGGTCACTCAACCTAGTTGCTACAGTATGAAAGAAATTATCATAGACCAAAGCATCCTAGAAGAATTGGGCAACCACTCCACTCAGTGTTCCTGGAAAAAGCGACGAAACAGGAACTCATAACAGCCATTCACAGACAAAATCCAAGAAGTCTGCAGGAGATAATGAACATTTTATTCTTTGATAAAGCATTTGAGTGAGGATATCACTGAAGCACAGTTTGATACAGCAAACAACTCTTTAATGGTAGTATTATTCCCAGAAAAATTAAAAATAAACCAATTATTACCAATATACAGGAAAGGATGACCCAAACAACTACATATTAGCATGTATAACATCCGGTTTCTCAAAAATACTGGATATGGTTGTGCATAGTAGACTGCTTGAATTCCTAGAGAACCACAGTATTCTAATTTTGGCAAAACGCAGTTTCCAGAAAGGGAAATCTGCAGAAATGTCTATCTCTAAAGTAACAGAATCTTTTATTGATCTGTTGGACAAAGAACTGTATATCTGCTGTGTTTCTGGATTTATCTAAAGTTTCTGACACAATCAACCACATAGCTCTGATTTAAAAACCTTAAAGTTGTGGCATACAAGAACATGCAGCACAATGCATAAAAGCATATGCTGGTCGCAGAAAGCAGTGTGTGACAACAGTATTATGAAACTATAGTAATAACTCTGCAAACTAGATCAGCAACAAACTTTATTTCACGTTACAGAATCACATATATCAACAAATCAGAGATACTTATCGGAAGAAGAATCAAATAATGTTTCACTCGTAACAGATACTTCATTCTGGCACATGCTCCCTACCCTGGTCGACCTCTGAAGTACTACAAGCTGCACAGGACGACTGATCGTGTGACCTCCCTGTGTACTGAAGATTATTGTTCTAGCCTCCTCATCTAGTCTCACCTTCCTCCACATTTGTCTTCTGGGCCTCTTGTATCAGGACGACGTCCCCAGGGCGGAATCTCATGAGCTATCTCGGTGGACATTTAACTCCACAAAAGTTCCTCAGCTTCAACAGATCTTCTTTCGACCAAACGTTTACAAAAGCTGTCGGAAATATCTATCTCAGCCGGAATTCTTTTTCTAGGCTCGTGTTCGAAGTAGGCTCCGGTCCTGTTGGAATTGTTAAGAGTTTCTCTCCATTCAGAAAATAGGAAGAGGTCAGTGCATCAACATCTTCTCCTTGTGTGATGGGTCTTGAGTTCACAGCAGCTTCAATACTAATGAACATGGTGTCACTTGTTCCTCACTGAGCCTTGCGAGTCCCAATACTTTCCGCAGACAATGCTTTGTAGTGCCCATAATTCTTTCACACCGTCCTCCCCATCAAGATGCTCGTGAGGTAATACATTTCCATGTAATACATTGGTGAGCAAGGAACTGGTGGGTTTTACTGGTTGTTAAAGGCTTCCAGAGTTGTGGTAGTTTCATGTTTGTGGTCTGGAATGATTTCGAGATGTCTGTGTAAATCGTGTATGGTAGTTCACGTCTTTTGACGAATCGCTGGAGTGCCATGAGAAACTTATGTATTGATAAGTCTGTACAGAGTTCATGGTGCACTGCCTGTGTGGTAGCGCATGTGAAAAGAGCGATATGTAACGTGTGCATTTCTCTTCCCACTTTGATGAGTAGTGGTCCAGCAAAGTCTGTCCCCATTACACCAAATGGTTCAGCAGGCGTAACTCGCTCAGATGGAGCTGTGTTTTAATTCGTTGCCCTCTTGGGTTCTTCAGGATCTTACATGTGAAGCAAGAGTGTAGGATTCTTCTGATCGTCTGGGGAGCTTTGAGGATCTAAAATTCAGTTCGGAGTTCCGACAGTACAGAACGTACGCCACAGTGATGGAGGTGGGCATCTGTCTCTCGAATAACTAAGTGTGTGAAATGGTGGGTACTATCAAGGAGAACCAGCTGTTTTTATTTCCTATTGACACTAGCGCACTGCAGTCGATCTCCTACGTGTATCATTCTGTCCTCCGTGACTCTCTTGGAAGCGGTAAAATATTTGAAGTGCATGTAGCTCTCTGGAAAAGTATTCTCTCGTATATAATACATTCGGGCAGCTGATATTTCAGCGGCTGTAAGTTCTCCTGAAGATTTATCCTTCTGACGACTATTGCATAGATAACAGATTTCATGGTTTTCTACAAATGAGCCTCCAGTATGACCTAAATTAATATAGTTTTATGAGGTTGATCGGTGCAGATATTGATAGAACTTAGCTGTGGTTTCTCTTCATCTTCTCCTAACGAGGTATTCAGTCAGAGTATCAGCTGGCCAACACAGGATGGCCTGCAAACCAAGATGGTCCATGCCACCAAATTTCCAGGGGATGTATTCGACCTCTAAGGAGTCCTCGTGAAAGATGATCAGCTGCCCTGTCTTGTCCTGAGTAGTGACTTCATTGTATGGGATTCATGTGAGATTTTTCTCTGTTATACAATTACAAACAAAGGTCTTTGCGTTTGAATCACAGCAAATCCAATTATGTGTGACTGTGCCATCCTGTCAACGAATTTAAATTTGTTGCATGTCAGAAGTAACACAGTAGTCAGTTTCGTACTGCTTCCCGCCGAGCGAGGTGGTGCAGTGGTTAGCACACTGGACTCGCATTTGGGAGGACGACAGTTCAAACCCCCGTCTGGTCATCCTGATTTAGATTTGTCCCTCGAACCAACCAACTAACCTACTACTTCCGCTAAAAGCTCGTGGGAAGATCACCTTCATAACAGGAGCAATTCTGTTCATGCTACAGACTAAATGAGTTAGAAATTTATACTCTAGGGCTGTACAGAGCTGCTCCATATGCATTTCTGAATGTGTCACAGAACATGAACTGTGGCTAGCCATCCAAGGAGACGTACCTGTGACAATGATGGTAGGTTCAATATCCAAATGTGCCATCTTTCTCCTAGTTCCGAGGGCATAAGTTCATCCCAGCCAGTTCCCCTGCACCATGTGCCCTGGAACAATTTTCCAGCAAGCGACACAGAGGAGAACAGTCCAAGCGGATAAGATAACATAACTGTAGTTGCAGTTACTGTCGTTTTGTGCCTTGCTAATCGCTGGGGTCGATACAAAAGTGTTCAACCTCGCTGTTTCAGTCTACACCTAAAACTTGAGTCTGTGTGTGGGGTTCTTACCCAGATATTTTTAAGTTTTTGTGGTTTGGCCAATTTCTATAAGGGAAGAATGACCAGCTCCATTAGGACTAAAAGTACATAGTATATTATGATCACCGAATTATCAATTTCTACTATAATCGGAAAATCGTCAATGCATGTATTCCTCTTTATAGAGGAAGCATGGTTGGAAATGATCTCATACTTTCATGGGCGTGTTCTCTTAGAGCTGCAGAGGGTAAAAAAGAGCTCCAGGTCAAAAGGGAGACTGGTGAAGTGATATTGTATTTTGTGACAGCCTGTCTGCTAAGGCAGTGAGCTTTTATTCGAGCGCCGGTTTCCACGACTGGCTGTCGATTCGGACGCGCGACCAGATATTTGGACACTACAGTCACTGGCTGCCAGTTCAAAAAAGGTAGCTCGGTGTCTGACGAAGCTTCGGTCGGCCTAGCTCCGTTCAGTCCGGCTCTTCTGCTCATGGTATTAGCATCGTTCTGGTCCCAGGCCTGCATCTCAACAGACATGCCACGTGTCGACATGCTTGAGGTTGAGACACTCGCCTTCGAGTTTGAAGGTTCAGCTGCTCCACGCTGTCTCCACATCTGCTATGGAGCCCGGTAGGTCAAAAAGTTCGTCCCCAAACATTCTGACTGGCGTGCATTTCGTTCCCATGTGGGTACCTCCGTGCAAACTTCATTCTTAATCTTGTCCCCCAATACTTCCCGCGAGAGACTATTGCAGCATCTCCTTTACCTAGCACCATGGAATTTACCAAGTGACCTCCTCTATGAACAATTAATCTGTGAGACTAATTCATGTTTCTTGGGATAACATCTAGGTTTTTAATAAAAGTGTCGTTTTCTACCCACGTGCAGAACTGTTATTTATACAGCACCTAGAACGCCATACTCCATTAGTTTGCATTTAGTTTTAGTAAATTAGGTTGGGAAATAATACCCACACTGGTGACCTGACAATAAAATCTGGCAAATTAATTTTGAAATTTGGCACATTGTTTATCGTCCCACTCCCGTGAACACACATGCTCCATCAGCGACTTCATTAACATGCTGAAGACTCTACTGCACTTTACACAACTTCTCCTTGTGTGTGTTTGTCCCCTGTGCAACCTAGCAACCACGGCTTTTGTCACGAGCTCAACCTATGCCTCACCACACATGGCTCCAGCTCCATCACTCACAACATAATCGCTGACCTGATGGTGAGCCTCACAGAGCTGGAATGTTGCAACACCGAGCTGTGCACGCAACTTACAGTGATGTGATCACCATCGGCCCAAATCTCGGTGCCAAACTCCACACCAGTGTCCACATCGGCCTCTGCATCTCCTGCCAGCGCCACTGCTGCCATCTCTACAGACCCTGACGCGTTGACATTTGATCCACTGCTTGCTGCCGCCACTCTATCTGCCCATGATGTGGCCCATTCACAACCCTTCATTCCTGAAGACTCGCACCTAATGTTTTTCTCTGTGAACGCCATCTTCACCAACTGTAGCATCACCCAGGATGCCATCAAGTTCACTATGGTGATCAGCCAGCTTAGGCTGACATATTTGATGGCGGTCTGTGACATGTTCTCGTGGACCCCAATCGCTGACAGCTACAGGACAGTCTGGCTCTGTCTTATGATGTAACTCACGTTGTCAGAGATGGAGCACATCTGGGTCCTCCTTCCCAACGAGCAGTGAGCGGACTGGCAACCCTGGCAATTCCTGCACCACCTCCGAAGCCTGACAGAGCCACACACGGTCTCTGATGGCTTCCTATGTAATGTGTGGCTGGCTCGCCTTCTGGCCCCAATACAAACAGCTGTGGTGTCGCGTGCAGACCTCACTGATGCTGCCAGCCTCACCAATAGGTTGCATGAGACACTGACCTCCCTGCCTGCCACCATCGCTGCCACATGCCAGTCCGACCCCTACCCACAGCCCACCATCACCCCACCCTCCCTGCCACTCAGTGTGTCACTAATGACCTCACCTCTGTGTAGCACAGCACCCAGCAGCCAGAAGTATATGGCATGCCTTAGTGTCGACATGGCAACATTGCAGGCAACTGTGGCCCACCTCGATTCCAACTACCGCCCTCCATGCAGCACCAGCTGCCAGTGCAATGACAGTTACTGCCTCTGCAGCTCTGGCCAGTCTGCTGACACAGCTGGCCTCTGCTGGTATCACGAGCATTTTGGCCCAGACGCTGTGAACTGCAGAGAACCCTACTCTTGTCAACTAAACACAAATGGCCACCTGTACTAGGTGTGCCTAGTTGCTCCTCAGTCTTCTAGAGCTGTTGGTCCATGACACTCACTGCACACACCATCCCTGACTGACACCAGCTCTAAATTTCCTATCTTTCCAAGGTTTATTGTATGTGATATTGGTGCCATCTCAGGCATCCTCCTGATGGTAGTGAATAACACTACCATCGACACTAACAGCACACTTCATTGTTTCCTCGCCCTTGGCCTGCAACAATACCTGCCCTGGATCTTCACGGTCACCAACTTCACTGACCCTATTATTAGAGCAAACTTCATTGGGGACTGCTACCTGCTTCCTGACATTGCCAGCTGGCACCTCATTGACAGTGATACGAGCAGATCAACAAAGTGTACCACTTATTTCACTGTTTTCTTTGATGTGAAGTGGGGGGCATATTCTGGCCCATTTGCTGACCTCCTAGTACAGTTTCCTGTGCTCATACATCAGTCGAGCACACCTCTCGAGGCCCGCCATTCAACTGTCCACTACATCAACATCAGCCTGAGGCCACCGGTCTTCCACGAGCCATGAGTCCCAGTACCACACAAAATCAAGATCGCCGCCAAGGCCGAGTTTAATGAGATGCTTGCTGCTGGCATGCTGTATCCTTCAAAGAACCTTACCGAGAAGAAGTGTAGCTCCTGGCGACAAAACAGCGATTAGCAGAAGTTAAGACACTGTGCCATCTCTGACCAGTATCCCGTATCGCTCCTACACAGCTATAACAGCGGTCTGGCTGGGGCTACAATTACCAACACAATCTTTCACGCCAAGGCTTTCACCCAGAGTCTGATCACACCAAAGCATATCCAGAAGACCGTGATCATCACGCCATTTGGTCTCTGTGAGAGTGCCTTCATGACTTTCGGCCTCTGTAATGCTGTCCAAATGCTGAAGCATTTCTTGGACAGCATTTTGCAAGGCTTTCCCAGCTACTTGGAAGATGTACTGGTTTTTCCACGATCTGAGACACTGTGAGCACCTCCACAATATATTCGAATGTCTCCAAGATGCTGGCATCATCATCAACACAGAAAAGTGCGTTATAGATACCAGTGAGATGGTATTCCTTGGCCACATCATCTCTGTCGCCAGTTCATGTCACCTGCCAGACAAGGTGCAAGCTATCCTCGAATCCCCGCGTCCAGAGACATTCAGGGACCTTCATTGCTTCCTTGGTATGTTTAACTTCTACTGGCATCATCTGAGGAGTGCCGCTACTATGCAGGAGCCAGTCGTCACCACCCTTCATGGCGCCAAAACAAAAGGCAACAAGACAGTGCCATGGATGCTGCAAATGGAAGATAGCTTCTCTGCCACCAAGTGCGCCTTGATGGACTCTACCCTGCTCTCCCAACCCCACTCCACCACCTTACTTGGTGTCTTTGTCGACGTCAGCGAAATAGCCACTGGGATTGTCCTGAAGCAACATGCCAGTGACACCTGGCAGCTGCTCGCTTTCTCCTCCAAGAATATCTCTGTCACACAACTACTCTAGAACATATATGACAGAGAGCTCCTCACCTCCTCCTACAAGGCAGTCAAGTACTTTCAGCCATTGGTGGAGGCCCATCACTTCACAGTCTTCACCAAGCATACCACATTTGCCCTTGCAAAAGACTATGACTTGTGCTCCCCACATCAATTGCATCAGCTGTCGTTCATCTCTGAATTTACAACTGACATAAGCCACAGTGCCAGAACTGACAATGCCTTCACTGACCATCTCAGACACACATGCACCATCGCCTCTTCCCTGGACTATGATGCATTTAGCTCCATCCAGAATCATGACCTGGAACCCTCCCATCTACTCCTGGCCACCCCTTACAGACTCCACCTCCAATGTACATCAGCTTCCAGCTCAAACAGCTGTATCTAGCATGATGTATGTACTGACTCACTATGCCCATTGCTTCCTGCTGCCATCCATAAAGCTGCATTCAACTGGTTGCACAACCTGGCACGCACCACCACTGTGGTAATACAGTGTTTCGTATGGCCAGGTATGTCAAGGGACTAGAGGATCTGGGCTAACACCTGCCTCACCTGTAAGCCTGCCAATGTTGGCCATCACATATGCACCCCCCATCACCGCCTTTGCAGATGTCAAGCATCTTTTTGCCCACATTCACTTGGACATTAATGGCCCTCTATCTCTCTCAGACTGCTGCTACTACCTCCTCACCATGATGGACAGATTCATCCACTGGCCTGAGGCAATGTCAATACCTGACATCACTGATGCCACAGTAGCTACTACTTTCATCTCCATTGTCCATGTCAGCTGCCCACAGGCGACAATTTACATTAGTCCTTTATCAGGAATCCTTTTTCAGGCCCTGATGAACCTCTGCATCTGATGTTAGGCTACCACTCTATCACCAATGGCATGGTGGAGTGGCTCCACCATAACTGCCGCAATAGCAGGTAGACTGCTGCCCTACTGCTAGTAGTTCTCAACCTCCTTGTTACTCATAAGACGGACCTTGAGACATCAGCTGCTGACCTTCTTTACAACCTGCAGCTCGCTGTGCCAGGTGACATCATAGAGCCCGCTGACCTTCCCATGGATGACATGTTGCTTGAATTCACTGCTGGTTTGCAGGACTGCATAAACCTTCTGTGGGCCACACCTCCCAGCACCATGGCAAATGTAGGACATTCATTCAGGGCGACCTCATGCACCCATGTTATGCTGTGCATCAACGCTCACTAACCCCCACAGTACTCCATTCCTCATAGATCTTGAAGTGGAGCTCCAAGATGTTTACTCTGCATCTCCATGGCACCACTACCAGAATTTCAATTGCTAGGCTGAGGCCAGCCTATATATTGCTCAATCTCACGCCATGCAGCCTGCCTACCATGTTTGTCAGTACCCTGCTGCCAATGCCTATGCCGCTGACAACGCCAACTACTGCCAACTTCGAGTCAAGAACCTCTGCCATGAGGCCCTTGAGATACCTGCCTACCACACTACAGCTTGGGACATTGTGGGAAACTAATCTTGCTACATCAGCACCACTTCTGATTCACCAGCCGTCGACAACACAGTCGCCAGCGCCCATGACGCCTAGGACACTCATCCTCATGAACCTCCATCTCCCCATGGCATACTCGTCACACGATTCCGCCTCCTCCACCGCCATCAGCCGACTGCGCCCCCTAGACCACATCAGCACCCCTGCCTCTCCCAAAGTACTCTTATTTGCACAGCACATCTGCCACCATCCGTCGTCACACTGGAGGCACTGGTGGTGGATGCCCACAGTACCCATCACTTGTGTTTTCATCTGTCAAATGCGGCCACCCACTTGTCTGCCCCTGCTCACAGCCACCCAGCAATGCCGGCACAACCCTCCTTCCACTGCATCATGCCAGCAACCATTTCCAACACCTACTCAAAGCTGAGTGTGAAGCATGGGACACAGCCCCAAGTCAAACAGGCCTGGCACTCCACACCCCCACGCCACCAGCTTCTCGTCACTCAGACTCGTCACCAGCGCAGCGCTGGAGTTCGCTGTCATCTAGTGACCCAACACAACTGATAGCCAGTTGTCCACTTATCTCATACATGGCGCTCCGTTATCTGGCGCTCGCCTCTGTCGCATGATCGGCACCTGCATCGTCAACACCACCAGCCAAGGCCTCACCGTTAGAAGACACCATCATCAGTGCCAGCTTTCATCATCACCAGCTCACTCATCACCTGAGCTCCACTCTCACAGAGAGGGGAAACTAAGTGATAGCGAGTGTTTCTTCACGTGCAAACTTCTTCCACAAGCTGTCAATTCTGCCACTCAACAGGATATCTGGACACTAGGGTCACTACCGATCCAAAGAAGGTATCTCAGGGTCTGGCGAGGCTTCTGCCAGCCTAGCTTCACTCGGTTGGTTCTTCTCGTCTTGCTGTCAGCATCACTGTAGCCCTGAACCTGCATCTTGATGGACACGCCGTGTGGCGACACACTTGAGGTTGGGACACTCCTCAGCGAATTTGAATGTTCACCCATTCCACACAGTCTCCACACCTGCTACAGAGCCTGGTGAGTGACAAAGTTCATACCAAAAATATTCCAACCGACGTGCTTTTGTGCCCACATGGGTACTGCTATGCCAGCTTCATTCTTGATCTGGTATCCAATACTTCCTGAGAGAGGAAGGGAAACAATACCCACAATGTTATCCATGGTTCGAAGAGCTCCCATTTTGTTCTGGTTAGTTCTGAACCAGAAGAATCTGGTTCAGTCTTTTTTTTCTTCATTCAAGACCAGTTGAAAGAAAACCTGCATGATGTGTGTGGCAATAACAGTGGAATGTCTGAATCGCAGTAAAATCTCTCATATCCCAGATAGTAGATTCGCTCTTGCGCCTAGTACCTCGTTCAGAGAAGGAGCATTGCTTTTGGGGGATGAGGCATTGAAGGCTTTCCTCCACTTAGTCTTCCCATGTTTTTCTTTCTCCTCACTGCTTGATGAGACAGAAAAAACAGTGCCTTCCCTAAGAGCTAAGCTGGAATTGCCTCTGTCTGCCCCTTCAGAGTATAGTCTAGTGTTAAGTCGTTGTATATTCGCATAAAGGCTTCTTGACATTGAAATCATATCCTCAGTCTGTTACTTGAAAGGGCTTTATCGTGTCTTTTGGGCAGCGAAACTTAGGCTCGTTGATCCTTCATACAGAAAGACGCTCTGAACTCCTTAAGAAGTCTCGTGTCATTGTTGCTCACGGATCTGTCTTGATTGTTGTAATCCCTGTAGCCTCTAGGTCTCAAAAGTGTCTGAGGTCGTCATCCAAGGTCAGAGGAGACCAGTCAGAACGAACAAAATTCACCGTGGTTGCTTGCATACAGGCTCCTGACTTGTTCTCACCAAGTATCAAGCAGAATAGGTAAGAAACTGACATTAAAGATTCAGAGCCGCTTGTTGGCGTTTTCTTCTTCGCTATTTTCCGATAAAAATCGCCTCCTATGAGAATCTTCGCGGGAATATCTTCCGCTGAGTCGATTTTTCGATCTGTTAGCGTAATGTAATGAGCGTATGATAACTCTTTTCATGTTGTGGACCAGGGGGCTGGTGTGAGATCATCTGAAGATTTTCAAAGGCAGTGAGTGACACCCAAGAATTCTTCCAAAGCCCCTTCATATTAACATGAACAAGTGTAGAGTGACGTGAGGATTTAGACTTTGATTCAAATGAACAAACAGTTAATTCTCGCGTATCTAGAGTCCGCAGTTCCATATCGCCAGTCAGCGATTTTGCTATGTAGCTGGATTGGCTTTCAAACTCCAGCACACATCCAGTTGTCCTACCCAGTCTTGTATGTCCTGAGACATACTTGCGCTGTCTAAAAGTACGTGAATCCATGAGGAATAGCAGCTATTTCTCTACGTCTACCTCACACTCTGCAAGCCACGTAACGATGTCTGGCGGAGGGTGCTTCTGCTATTATCTGCTACCATTAAGTGAACATCCCCTCCCCCACCCCCTATCCAGTTACAGTCGCGAATGGCAAGTGGGAAGAATGATTGTTGGTAAGCCTCTGTATCAGCTGTTCTCAGCTGTAATTTCTCGAACTTCCTCATCATGGTCATTTCGCGAGATGTATGTAGGAGGTTTAATATGTGGTCCGACTCTTCTCAGAAAGTGTTTTTTGAAATTTCAACAGTGAACCCCTCCGCTTGCACAAATCTCCTCGTATTGATCATATTGATGTACAGTGCTCAAGAATCGGTCAAGCAAGCGCCTTATAAGCCACCTCTTTCGTGGATAAGTTACATTTCCTTAAGATTCTTCCTATGAATCTCAGTCTGGCATTTGCTTTCCCTACTGTTTGTTTTAGGTGGTCGTTTCACTCAAGGTCGCTCTGGATAGTTACTCATAGATACTTTACGGTAGATATTATTTCCAGTGGTTTGTCATCAATAGTGTAGTTGTAAAGTAGTGGATTTCTTTTCCTATGTGTGATGTATGTGCTATATGTTACATTTATTCACGTTCAACATCAACTGCCCTCAGAAGTAATGTCTGTCTAAGCCACAGGGGTCTAAGTATCCTTTCCTTCATTACAAACGAGCTTATTATGAAGCTTTCTACAATTAGCACACAGAGGCTTTTTCTTCTTCCTGTAATTTGAGACCAATGCCCATGTTGAAGTCAAAGGAAATATCTATTTGCTCATTTCAGTTTATCTGTTCGATCACCGACACAAACGATCTTCTTACAGTCCTGCACCTAGATGCCGCAAGGTTCACAAAAGACTCAGAATGCTTCTTGTCCTCTAGTACCTTTCAGGATAGATCTTTTAGATTTTGCCTGCACTTAGAGGGCAACACCTGTAGAGTGGTGCTAAAGATGATGGAAAGATCACCGTGTATCATACACGTGGTGATTGCCTCGGCCCCTTCCTCACTCAGAAAGCCGACCAACTGCAAAATGTCCCCTTTGGATAGTCCCACACGCTTGGCGTGAATTATCCAGAAAAACAAGGAGAATTTTGGCATTGTGGTTGAGTCATATCCATTCATGTCTTCACCGAGAGCCTGGAGAACTTGAATTCCCCTTCCCCCTCCCCTCCCCCCCCCCCCCCTGTGGCATTCAATGAATTGAGTTCCTCTGGGATAACCAATTAAATGGGTTTTATGCCAACTATTTAATCCAGGTGGGCCTGGATTATCCGATCCTCGTTACCATAACGACATTGGAGGATCATCTTTGTTTCTGTGTATGTCTCAGCCGTTACCACAATATCTTCTACTACATGCTTTGGCTCTCCAGATCATCTGAATAGGGCTCAAGCTCGACCGGAGGAAATGTTGTTAAAGTTGAATTAACACTCTTTGTTACATGTTGTATCATGGGGCCTCTGAAATATTTAAGTATGTGACAGATTTTGCGAGCTGTTTCTCTATTTCGTGTGAGATTCGAGAAATGGTGCATTTCGTGGCGTCTATATTACTCTTCAATTTTCGAACGTCTGTCTCGTATTCGTTAGTGTCTAATAGGTCATGGACCCCCTCATCTAGTTTGGTGAACCGTGCCAAAATGTCTTGTATTCTCACTGTATAGAAGAGGAAGAGGTACAATGGTGGACGAGGGCTAGTAATATGGAATGCTTTGGCGTCTTGCCTTGTAAGTGCTGTTTCTGGTGAGCTACATGAAAGCTACATTCAACAACTGCAGACTGCTTTAGGATGCATTCATATTGCAGTTGACAGCCACTGTGGGTGAGTGAAGCTGTTTTAACAAAGGGACTAGGAGTAACAATTGTTGCGGGTTGCTGTTTTTCAGTCTCATTCTTGTCATAATAACTAAATTATTACTATATTTTCTAAAGAGTCGTTTAGTTAATACATTAAGCTGCAACATGGCGCGTTTGTTACCTATTTAAATTGAATTTTCTATTTTGCTTGCATGTTTGAATTTGAAGTGGCTGTGTCGGTGATTTGGAATACTATTATTTCATATTTGTATATTGTTCCATATTTGTACCCTAGTATTCCGTACTTGTACTGTGCTTTCACAGCCAGCTCTGTTTATAGATATTCCTTCAGAAATGACTGCACGAGCTCGAAAGCAGTGGGATGAGTATGCTGCACAAACAGCAATTAAAAATGTTAGAGAAAAGAAGATGGGCTTCCTGAAGCAGGAAAAAACTGTCGAAGTTCCCTGCATTTTAGAGCACAGTTCCAAACACAGAGAATGAAGCAATATTAAGTCTCACAGTATTAAGAATAACTGGTCCTTAAACTACAGTTAACACAATTCTGTCACAGAGTAAATATGGAGATTAATTTAAAGTACTAGGAACAGATGGTAATACACATGTTAGGGGAGAATGTTGTACCTAGAGAGTAGTGTACTTAGGAACACACAAAGTTTCTTCATTGGTACATTAGTCTAGTGTCTGGTTTTATGATCATTTGATGGAATGCACACTGCAGACCTCCATAAGCGGTTTCCGCTGTTTTCAATGGAATTTTTTAGAAGTTATTGATACTGCTGATCAAGGTCATGAGTTTAAAAATTTGTTTTGAAATTATTTCTGTATTTAATATTTATTTACTTAATATATATTTAAATTACGAAATTTATTTATGTATGAAATTTTAATTTTAATTATTAATGCATGTATTATTTACTTATTTATTATTTATTTAGTTATTCATTCATTTATTTGCTCACTTATTTAATACTTATTTCTTCACATGTAATTAAAAGCATTAAAAAAGTGTCTCCACAAAGTATGTACAATATTCGTGTTTCAATAAACATGCACTTTTTTCATGATTATTAATGAAAATTTTACTTAATATTAATAATTTCGTTTAAAAAATTACCAGAATATTCAGTTTAACATATGAAACCGGAATGCAATTATTTCTTGAAGATTGGATAACAGTAATTGCGGCGTGGCGACCTCTGTCCTTTTCTAAGTTATTCATCCCACTCTGAAGAAGAAAGCGTTGTTTCTGGCACAAGTAGGTGGATTTGAAGATTAATTTACAAAGCTAATTATACATACTTGCGAACTCTCTGCAAAAGAAAGCGGGATGTCGCGGAATTCGTAATTTATCTGTAATTTTAAGTACATCTTACAATTGTCTTGTGCATTTTCGTTTTAAAAAACGTATAATTAATGATTTAATAATGATATAAATGTTTTTAATTAGTACATACCTCGTGTAACACCTTCCATATTGTAAATGTTCGCTTCATTTACACAAATATTTATCTTTAATCATAAAACTATTTTGTAGCCTCGCCGGCTGTAAGAGCCTCTAACAATGAATTACCACGTTTGACTTGAAATATAACAGATGAAATGAACAGCTGATCCAGGTTCAGTAGTCTCAACATTACTGTAGCCAATCTGCTACCCCCAAATTCCCATGTAGAAACCTTTTCTTTTTTGTTTTTGGCCATGTTTTTAAGACTCTGACGCGCTGTGCGTCGTTGCAAAAAAGGGAAAGCAACAAGTAGCAGCCATTTCTTATGCAGAGCGTGAATCACTTCTGACCATTGTCACCTGCGTGTGTGCTAAAGGAAATTTTGTCCCTTTCATGATGATATTCCCCCGCACGAACCGCAGCAGTCAGCTAATGAGAGGTGCCCCCACCTGAGTCCTTTCTTTCATGCTATCCCTCTGGATGAATTCAAAGCCAGGTCTTCACTGATTGGTTTCAGCATTTCCTGAGAGAGGTGAAGCTAACAGTAGAATCACCGGTGCTTCTGATTCTGAATGGGCATTATAACCACTTCAGAAATTTGCGAATACCATCTCAGCATCTTGAGTCTGCCCCCTCATGCCTCCCACAAGATGCACTTAGAATTTTCATGAGTCCTTTGAAATCCTATTACGCTGAGTAGATACGTGTATGGATGAGAGAAAATGCACTCCAATAACAAATATGAACATCTCCGAACTGTGTGGGAAGGCTTAACTCAAGAACCAGACAATGGAGATAGCAGTAAATGGGTTTAGGATGACAGTAATGTACCCATTAAAAACTCATATTTTCACGGAAGCAAAGTTTACTGCCAACAATGAAGGAATAACTGAGAATTTAACCAATGATTCAGTCAATGAACCATCTGGAGGAGCCGTGCCTTCTAAAAATGGAATGGCTAGTGTTGAAGTCAAGACAGGAACATCTTCCGCTACATCTGTAATTACACCTTGGTCTATCTCGCCCGTTCCACAAATAAAGAAGAGGCCATGTACCAGAGGAAGAAAAGCCGGTTCCTCAGCAGTCCTAATCTCGTCTCCATACAAGAGATCTCTTGAAATATCGACGACAGCAACAAATAAACAGCAGACAAAGAAGCAGAGGACACCACAGCCTAAGAACCAAGAATCATTTGATTCTGATGGTGTTTTCAGACTGAGAAATCATTCGTCCACCCTCAGTATCGTTCTGGACAGCAGTGTACCCACAAATGAAGATGCCGATTGTACTTTTGCTCACATAAATTTTCGCAGGACGAGGCAGGGAAAGAATGGGTAATGGGTGTAATGTGCAAATTGTGTGCGCACATTGAATGTGCAGGTTATTATAAAGGACGATATGTGTGTGACTTCTGTAAGTGAAATTACTTAGAATAAGGAAACTGATAACTCAAAATGGCACGTTTCGTGTGTTTTCGTAGTGTTTTGTTGTGTTTCATAGAGTTTTCTTTGACAGTGAATTATTAGATTTTCCATGATTTGTTTTAACTTCAACAAACTTGATACCAATGAACCATTCCATATTTGTACTTCATAATCTTCAAACCAAAAATGTCAGACTTTGTGTTAAAACCTAATTTAGAAATGTTTCTAACGTATTGTGTGTCTGAAAATATAGGGAGCATTACAGTACACCGTAAACTATGTACTACAGTTACATGAGAATGCAGGCACCATACATCGCAAACCTGTACATGGAATACTTAGAGGATATCGCCTTGGAAACAGCATGCCTTGAACCTAAGGTCTTTTATCGGTACGTGGACGACACTTTCGCCATCTGGCCGCACGGCGAGGACACCCTAAAAGAATTTTTCAACCATCTGAACAGCATACACGAGAACATCATTTCACAATGAAATTAGAAGAAAATGGATGCCTACCCTTCCTCGATATCGTGATAAAGAAGAAAACGGACGGCACACTGGGACACTCGGTCTACAGAAAGAAAACACACACGCCTCAACGCCAACAGGTGCCATCACCCAGTACAACGGAAATCGGTGCTCACTACCCTTGTCCGCAGAGCTCATGACATATACAACGACAGTCTACCTACTGAGATGCAGCATTTGAAGAAAACCTTCTAGAAGAATGGCTACACTGAAACGCAGATTAGACGGGCTTTCAAGATGAGAAAGAAGAAGGAGGAGGACCTCCAGGAAGAAGAGAAAAAGAGCCTTGCGCTCCCCCGTACGCGGGACTGCCCAAGGCAAACCATCTTCTGTCCTCGAGCAAAACTCAGGAATGTGCTGTGCTCAAAGAAGGACAACTTGGGTCTAAGAACACCGGGTGCCCACAGCACTTCCTGTGAATGTGAAAAACAATATATCGGACAGACGCAGCGTTGCATGACGCTGCATATGTCTGAACACGTGAGAAGCGTTGGCCCCGGACAAAAGGAAAAGTCCGCGGTAGCGGAGCACAACCTCAGTGAAGAATGCACGTTTCATTTTGAACAAACCAAAATTCTGTGTAGAGCGAAAGGTTTCTGGGACTCTACTATTAAAGATGCACTGGAGATACGATTCAATGATTACCTGGTCAACCGGGACAGCAGCTTCCAACTCAGCACCGCGTGGGACACAACATTAGCAAGAATAGGAGAGGGCACCGATGGAGGCAGGACGGTGGTGGCTGACGAAATAAACAGGCCGCACCGAGACTAGATGCCAGGACCCGGCGCTCGCGGCTCCCCCCACCACGAGCCGCCGCGCCGATTAAGTCATACCTGATTGGCCCAAACTGGCGCTGAGAATGTAGAGAAGCCCGTGGTCCAGCGGCTATAAAGACTCGGACAGGACGTGAACCCGACGCTCGGCATTCCCGCTCAGGCTGCGGAGGTGAGCTGATCGCGGCACGTGAAGCGCTCACCCCCCAGCATGTGTGGACGACGCGGAAAGCGAGGCAAAGCAGCCGCCCTGCTGCAACTGCTGGGCGCATCAGAAGACGGGGGACGCAAGAGGACGGCGGAGCGGAAGAAGCAGCGCTGTCGCTGCCAAAAGCTTGGCCACGTTGCCGAGTATTGCCGGAATCCAGTGGCGTGCCTTCGGTGTGCGCAAGCACACGATTCGCGCCACTGCACGAAGAAGGACGCCACACGCTGCTGCGCCAACTGTGGCGCCGCTCACGCGGCGATTTACCGCGGCTGCAGCTACACCGAGAACCGGAGTCGCGGTGACAAAGCTAGACGGAGACACGAGACCACCAAGAAGGCGGATACAGCGGAGGCCGTTGCGTCCTCGCCACCCCCTGCCTCTGGCAGATTCGTGGTGACCGGTGACGCGGCTGTCCCACCGGACGCAGTCAGGGTCCGCCCCGCCGCCGACGAAGAAAGTGCTGCCCTCAAAACCGCAATGGCGGAAGAGAGGGTAACACTACGAGCCGAACTAGCCGAGGCTCGGCAGCTGATGCACAACCTCCGTGATGCACTGGCCAGCCATCCCCGGCCAGCACAGGAGAAGGATGCCGACGCGCAGACTGCCGCCCCTGTGAAACCTGTAGTAATACAGGAAGCCACAAGACGCAGCCGCACAGACAATCGTCGCGGCGAAGAACAAGGCAACCCAGGTCATCGTGGAGGAGGCCCCATGCCCCCTCTCCGAGACGCAGCTCCAGAAATAGTGTCCATTCACTTGGACACTCTCAGGTCCTACAACGCCCGCCCTCCTCTCACTCCTGTCGAGTGGGAAGTTCTCGTCGCTTCGATAGAACAACCCGAGAACGCAAGCACAGAACAAGGGGCGAGGAGCGCCGAAGACGCCGCAGCCGCCAGCTGGGAGGACGTGAGACGTGACAGATCCCGAAGTGTCACAAGCAGACACATACAGGAGGAAGAAGAAGGATAAGAAGAAGCACCCAGACGCCAGGAGGGCTTAGAAGACTTTCCTCCTTACCGCGCCCGGCACCCACCATCATCATCATCACCATCATCGACCACTCGCCCTGTCAGTCGCTGACTGGCAGTCCCAGGCGTCAACAGGACCAGTCAAGTAAAGGCCCCTAGCTGACGCATCGCTGTTATTCGCGTGACCTACCGCCTGTCCCTGACCGGCAATCATTAGTACCCACTATGCACTACTGTCTCAGTTATTCCCAAACGTCCCAGCATACTTCGACCCATCCTAAGTGGAGTAAATGTCCAGCGACAACAGACTCCTCCTTACCTTCCTCGAGAAGAGCAATTCAAGTGCGAAGAGAGAGAGAACCGGACACTGTTGCCGCTGGTGTACGTCACAGACACGACTGGACGTGGCAAGGGAGACGAAGCCAAATGGAAGTCAAGATCCTGCCTTCTCGCCGCCCTATTGGAGCAACTGGCCAGAGAAGTGCGAAGTGGAAGGAAGAGCGAGAAGAAGAAGTCGCAGGAGTGATACAAGTAACAACAGCTCGGCCATGTAGCAAAGTTCTGTGGCAACACACGATACATGCGACTGCAATAAGCCACGGGATGCTGCTCCGAAGAGCGTCAACTGTGGTGATGCACACACTGCAAATCATCGTCGCTGCAGCTATATCGAGAACTGGAGCAAGCAGAACAAGAAGACTGAGGCCGCTCAACTCGAAGAGGCGGCCCAACGAGACAAGACGGACGCCCCGCCCGCCTATACAAGAAGGGGAAGCGGGCCGCGCCGGCGCGAAGACGACGACGACGAGGATCTCCGTGAATCATTACGGACAGCCACTGACGACGCCGTCGCCGCCCTCAAATCCGTCATGGCGGAGGAGAGGCGGCCCTGAGGGTGGAACTGGAAGAGGCGTGCCGTCAGGTGTGCCGAGTGACGGAAGCCTCGACCCTCACGTCTCGCAAGGAAGAGGCGCCGACCCCCACCAGGAAGGGTGTGGGTGTGGAGACCCAGACGACCGCCTCCCTGACCGACGCGGAAACTCAGGCTGCTGGGGAGGTGGTCGAGGAGGTGGAGGACGCGGAGCAGGAGCTGGAAGAAGAGGAGGAGGAAGCAGCGCAAGTCGCTGCTGAAGTTGCAGAAGTGGCTGCCGTCCCCTAAGACCACCTGCCACTGCCGGACAACCCGAAAGCCGCAAAGATGGTGACGGACATGTTAGCGAAATCTCTTCAAGATGGTACGTACCCACACTACTTTCACCTACATCCCTTCACCCCTGCTGATACTCCTAAACCCTCTCTCCCCCACCAACCATAAGATTTCGGTTGATCAGCCGGCCGGTGTGGCCGAGCGGTTCTAGGCGCTTCAGTTTGGAACCGCGCGACCGCTACGGTCACAGGTTCGAATCCTGCCTCGGGCATGGATGTGTGTGATGTCTTTAGGTTAGTTAGGTTTAACTAGTTCTAAGTTCAAGGGGTCTGATGACCTCAGGTGTTGTCCCATAGTGCTCAGAGCCATTTGAACCATTTCGGTTGATCAGCCATAAACATGCACAACATCGTTTCCGAGAAATACCTAGCCTCTATCAGTTCTTATCCCATCCTCACACCTCGGGATACATCATAGATGTGGTGCCAAGAGCGATGACTAAGAAGAAAAACCGCTAATCCAACTAACACAACCAGTTATCTAATCCTGCCTCGCTCAGAAAAGTTAAGTCTTTTCGCTAGTACCAGCAAATAATCCTCACGCCATCACTTTTGGAGTACATGTCGAATGACAAAGACTCCACATTTAGGCTGTCATTCATAGAGAGCGAGGAGAGAACCCTACGCTTCGCCTGAAGACGGAAAGTAAGAAAATTAATGAAACATTGCCAGAAAACGACGCATTGACTCAGCTGTCAACCCGAGAAGATTTTATCATAATGTACTACAGGTATTTTGTTTGCTTAATATGAAAAACAGAGAAATTTGGGAAGAAAAAGCAAACTGGTATTTCGTGTTTGTACCATTTCCTCTACTTATAATCCGCGAGTTCCGCAGTATCTGACAACCTGTCAACTTCGTGACGAAGCGTGTAATGTTCGCTCTTTCTTTCGTGTCTTTCCTCTTAGGGCCGTGTAATTGTGCTCCCGAATTGTCCATCATGTCCAATCTTCCACTTTCTTCGAAAATGTATGACTGTTTCGGCCCGCAATCAAATGTTCCTGAATCAGCGTTATCTGAGAATCGCTAGTCCGATAGCAGCATTATTTAGTACAGTAAACAACCATCAGGAGGCAGCACTAGTCCATATGCGCACAAGGAGGTTAGAATATTTTCTAGCTTCCTTGTATGCGCATTCAGAATAGCGTATATTATCGATAGGAACGAGTCAACCGTTTGATGTAAACAATAACGGAAACAGACAAACGATGTGCAGTATCTCACTTTTATACAGAGCATCAAATTACCTTATTACTGTCATAAACCCTGTATAGTATTCTGAAAATATTATGGTTTTATAGACGTGCTTATCTGCATTGTACAAGAAATGCATGCCTCTTTTTGTTATCCAGTTCGTCTTTGTAGCTCTGTCCTTTTCTTCCCGGCTCACTACTTTCCAGCTTTCGACGTCAAAAAATACTGTGCCGTGAAAATCAGTAACAACAATTTGTACTCTATCTACAATAAACTGTATTTCTCATCACAGAACTACATATATTAACAAGTCTGAGATACTGCTCCAAAGACTAGTCAGATAGTCTCTCATTCATAACAGGTATCTCATTGTGCGACAAAAAGAGACAGGATGAAGATCTGCAATAACGACCATTAAGTATGATATACCTCAAGGATCTGCATTTAGTCAATTATTGATCAGCCCCTTCATAACCAGTATGGAAGTGAATAAGAAGAAACAAAAAACTGAATCCTAATGACGTGATATTAGTAAATGTAGAAAAATTCTGGAAACATTTGAAACAAACACATTGTTTCCAGAATTTGCTACATTTACTAATGTCACATCGGGAACATTCAAGTTTTTTGTTCCTTCTTATTCACTTTTGTACTGGTTAAAAAGGAATTGGACAATAATAGACTAAATGTAGCCTCTTGAGATACATTATACTCAGTGGTCTTTATTTAAGATCTTCATCCTGTCTCTGTCTGTCCCAGAATGACATACCTGTTATATATGAGAGACTATTGAATTATTCTTTGGAGAAGAATCTCTGACTTGCTGATATATGTAGTTCTGTGACAAGCAAGAAAGTTTGTGGTGGATAACACACTCCAGTGTCTCATTCAGAATGGCTTAATTATAAATCTAAAAAAAGATCTTTTGATGTTCACCTATAAAGAAAAGAAGATAACACAGATATATTTATGGATTATACATGAGTGGAACATGCTACCTGTGTGGTTGTTTGGGAATTGTGCTAGACAATAAGCACCTACAGGACAACATTTAGACAATGTATGCTGCACATTAAGCACTGCCATATTTATTATGAAACAGCTTGACCATTACCCAAATAAACAACTTCTGTGTACAACGTACTTATGACCTTTCCAAACCATACTTACAACATAGAGAATTACTGAGTGGGAAACCACCAATGGCAGTTAACTTAAGAATAATTTTTGTGTTGTAAAAAGGACAATAAGGACCATAATGTATAAAAAGGGACTTGTGGAAAACAACATTCCAAATTCTAAAACTATTGACACTTCATGCTATATGCAAGTAGATAACAACAGTGCATTAGTAAAAGAGAATGATTTGCTAATAAAAAAATTCAGATGTTCATTCACATGATGATAGAAATATAGAACAGCTAAGAAGTATTAATGTACTTCTTAGACTGAGAGTTGTTGAAAAAGGTCATCAATGCTGTGCTGTACAACTGGTATTTAATTTGTTTATTTATATATGAGATTCCATGGGATTATTTTAGCCAAGCTACCTGGTCATGGAACGAGTTAGTATATGGTTTACAGAATGCTGATTAGAAGCATTATAAAACAAGGAACAAAGGAATTAATAACACACCAACAAACAGAGAGTAAACAAATAAATAGCACATTATACAGGGTGAAGCGAAATTCTCGCGCTCGGTCTTCACAGCGCAGCTCCTCACAAGCCAGTGATAAAAAAAATGTCTCGCACAAAATTTTGTCCGGCGAGTACATCTGGCAGAAAAAGGATGTTAAAGAGCGGCAATCTGGCAACACTGTAACCACAAGTATGGGAACTACCTCTGTCAGCACACATTAGTTGTGCTGTACAGCTGATGTAGTGGATATAGTTTTGGGTTAGCATGCAGGAGGTCGAGGGTTCGATCCTGCATTGTGGCACATTTTCTTTTTATTTGCTAAATTCATTCTGACATTTCATACTGCAATATATGCCGTTTTTAGGTCGCATGTATCCTAAATTTACAACATTTTGTAATGCTGAACGCAACAAATATGTGGTTAGAGAAATAAGAAATAGACAGTTGAAACAATGACCTGTCATGGGACAGAATAACTACAAAAACAATATCAATTTCGAGATGCTAAAGATGATAGCACATTACAATAACACAACATCTACATGTCATTTATGCCACATGTAATACAAGTGCTCAGATGACTCACACCAGCAACCAGTGAAACTAATAATGTCCATATTAATGACTGCATGACCTTCACGACAGAATACATTGTCCTCAGAACAACAGATGCTCAAAGCAACCTCCCTACATGTCTAAAAATTGCCCAATCCACCGGATCATACAGCTCTGGGCCTTTTGCAGCAATGCTGTGTCCACAGTAACAAGAGCACAATCTTCACAGGCTACCAATTCTTCCACATTCGTTGGTGGAGTAGACTACAGGTGTTCCCACAGTGCTATATGACTGCTCGTTGGCTGTATGCTGGTTCTTTATATATATATATATATATATATATATATATATATATATATATATATATATATATATATAGACTGTGTGACCATCTCCTCGCGTTACCTCAGAGAATTGTACTCGACTTTGCGTCCTGGCTGCTAATATACCAGGCCCATAAGAAATGGTGTCTATATTGTGACCCTTATTTGAATAACCTGATAAACAAATTAATTATTTTTGAAATGTGTGCAACGGAAACTGGTGCGAGTTTCTCTAAGATAACACGTTCTGGGGTGGTTGAACTCAAAGCCGTCACTATAGCAGCTGGTAGCCTATCTAAATTCACATTGTAGATTATTTCTGTCTTTCATTAACTTTAGAAAATCGAACTGAATAAGATACATCCTACCCATTTCATGCGTCAGGTGACTGGGGGAATATTTCTTAACTGAAATGCTGACTCTCATTTAATAGATTTATTCTCTACTTTGATGAAAACTTTAGAAGCCGACACATTACAATTTTTCTTTAGTTACAAAACTTATGTCTGAATCAGCGTTACCTCTCATGGGTAGGACAATGACAAAACGAAAACACTACACGAATAATTTCATATATGACACATAATTTCATAATAACACAAAAATATATGACACATAATTTTATAATAACACAAAAAATACATAAGTGGGCCACACCGTCTTTAGCGGGAAAATCGTCATTCATTCTTTAAGACGCACTTATCGTCATGCATGAATTACACCACTAGAAATTTAAGGTACGCCACTGCTGAAGGTAGATAACTTCTATCAGAGAAAAGATTCTGGGCAAAAATGGTGTACTATTGGCGCCAAAATGAAGTGCGAACTGAACTCACAAAGAAAGTACCAAAAATAATTAAATTTCGCGACAGAAATTTCTCGATCTACCATCCTATACGCAATCTGCACTCACTGAGCTAAAAGTGAAGCTTATAACTCGGGAAATAGCTACATGAACTGGTGGTTCCTGTTGCATGCTCAGTACCACAAAGCAAAATTTCACAAACACATTTCAGAGAAAACTATTGCAAATAAATTAAAACCGTAACCTGTACCGATGAAGGTATGTTAAATGCGTGCTATGAGCATACCCTGTCGTGAATTTTTAGCCATATTACCTCAATTCTATCTCACCAAATCTGTGAGCTGCTGTGCTCCCGTGTCCGGTCCGTCTCATGGCTGGCCCCACAGTACTCTCCACGCGCCAAAATCCGACCAACGTTCCTATTCAGACGTGGTGGTGGGGAGACTCACCTCACCCCTGCACCAACTTTGTAACCTACCCTCGTGCCTGTTTTCATCTTTGCCTGCTGCTCTGGCCCACCTGCCGTTATTCTTGTAATGTTGGCAATGACTGCTATTCCCTTAAACTGTTCCCTTTGGTCCATGGTCCCTCTACATTTGACTTCCATTCATACCCATGCACACTCATACAGGATGGAACAAGGAGTATACATATAAATGGCGTGTGACCTCTTTGTGAAATGATCAAAAGCAATAAACAAATGCGTCAAATATTCCTTTCACCCAGCGAAGTATTGAAGCTGCCAGCAATCAAAGAAAAACTTATATCTCGATACAGAAAACATAATTACTTCCTATTGTAACCTGAGGCAAAACGAAAGTAACGCCTCAACAGGAAGAAATCCAGGAGATTTAGGTCAGGTGAGCACATTGGCCACACAGCTGAATCGCCACGTCCAAGCCATTTCCCCGCAAATGTTCTGTCCAAATATTGTCACACATTAATTCCGGATTGTGGAGGTGCACCATCATGTTGGAACAATATCCTCTGCTGTACATGTCGTGGAACATCTTCCAGTGAATGCATCAAGCAGATAGTTTGAGAGGAATGCATGATACAGTCAACCGGTCAGGCAACATGTAGGGGCCCAACACCTGTCACCTATTATTCCGGTCCAGACGTTGATACCAAAGTGAACTTGATATCCATAGTCGCAGGTGACGTGTGAGTTAACCTCACACCAATGGTGGGCATTGTTCATATGCTGCTTCATCCGACCATATTATGGTGTTCACAAAGTCACCGTTGGCTTCCTGTTGTTGTTGTAACCATTCACAGAATTGCATCCACTGATAGCAATCTGCAGGATGCAGATGTTGCATGAAAGCATAATGATAAGGGTGCAGCCCATGCTCGTGCAGCATGTTAACGACCGTGCGTTGTGAGACACGCAGCTGCCTTGCTACGCTATGTGTACTTTGCTGAGGTTCTGGTGTATGACCTCCAGAATAGCTTCCTCAGTACCTGGAGTACAGTGATTCCCTGGATGACCTCTGTCACACAATGGTGGAAGGAAACAGCCTGACTCCCAAAGGCGCAGCACCAGACAACAAAACACATTTTTATCTGGATGGCATCAATGAGGATATCTAGCAGCATATTCACGAGTCGCAGCACCAGTCTGGTTATGAGATGCACCAAGGCTCTTGTGCACTGTTCCATCTAATGCCCATTACCCTTCTGGCAGATATTGTTCTGCATCATTCATCCCGACACCACTAATTGTGAAATGTTTGGTATCAAATTACACTTTTTGCCTAACGGTAATAGACCTGATGTTTACACAATCCCATTGATCGAATAATAATAATAATAATGCATTGAGATATCTACTAAACTGCATGCAGTTACCAAACTCAATGTTGAAAGGCATAATTAGTGGGACAATGGTAATAACACATACAAAGAGTAACTGAGTTTGGACACTAAGGAAATGTAATCGACCTGAACAAAGCAAGAATAATAGTTGGTACTAATCTATGGGACCACTGGAGGGGGTACAAAGAAAACAGATTTCGCATCTAGTAGATGAAGTGGTGTGAAAGGGTTTCCTTCAAAGCTGTCCAATCATCCAATACTACAATTGTAGTATGTAAGCGCAAATGTTTTCTAGAGGACCCACTGCAATTGGTATTGACAGTTAAGATGCCAGATACCATACCACCTGGACTATATATACCAAATAAAAAGCATATGTATCAACCCAGGATCGAACCATCGACATCCTGCATGCTAACCCAAAACTCTATCCACTGTACAGCATGACTAATACGTGTGGAGAGAGCTCATTAACATACATGTGGTTACAGTGTTGCCAGATTGCCACACACTAATGTCCATTTTCTGCTAGGTGTATGCGCCGGATGAAATTTCGTAACAGACTTTTTTTTATCGCTGGCATGTAAGGAGTCATGCTATAAAGCCCGAGTGCGCGAATTTTGCTTCACCCTGTATACAAACGTTCTCAACTATGACTTATTTCATTTTTCTAAAACTTTGTACTCCACAATGTCACCAACCTGTGTAGTGTGGAACAGTTCACCAATCACAGTTTTATTTCAAAGGAGCATTTCTATTGAGGCAGCTATTTATCACTTTACTGAGCATTTACTACAAAACTTTAAATGATAAATTGTTACCAGTGGTGATCTTCTGTGATTCATCTAAGGCTTTCTATTACAGAAGTTAAATTTTTATGGAATATGTAAATCAGCAAATTCGTAGTTTCGGTTCTTATTTACGAAACAGAATGCAATAAGTTATGCTAGGCTATTCAAGTAGTACAAAGAGGGCTGCAACATCATCTGCACAGGGAAATATTACAGTGGAAGTCCCTCAGGATTTAATCATTTGCCCACTACTGTTGTTGAATTATGTTAATGATTGGCCATTTTATTTCAGTCATGAGGCAGAATGATAGAAGTACTGTTGTAAAGCTAAGCAAGCAGTGCCAACACAGAAAATAGTAAATGATGATTTTTTGGAAAGTTTCTGAATGGTTTTGGTCAAATCGACCAACTCTAAACCTTGAAAAATCGCAGCTCACACAGTTTCACACTGTCAAATATTTCCCACTTCTTGTAAATCCACTATACCAACAAGAAATAATAAATGTGGTAAAAAACTGAAAGTTCTTAGATGTGCATATTGAAGAAAACTTAACCGAGAAAAATGTTTAGGTCCTGTGGTGGTATATATAAAAAATAATATTTTTATTTGGTGGATGATAATATTATGTAATATTGTAACTTCCTATTTCTGTTGTGGTACTTGATTTAAAAAGAAATGGTCATCATTAGCATTGGGTTCTGATTTTGGCTAGCATTAGACTGTTCAGCAAACTTAATACTAACACAAGCATTTACGTAGATCTTGGATTTTCCACAGTGCATATGCAACAATTTTTGAACACAGTGCGTGACTCACTGCCTCCTCCGGTTATGTTTGCTTGAGTGTCTGCTATTGTTAGTAAAAGTCTGCATATATTATGCGCAAAGTTGTAATAAAAATTAGTTCTCAGGGGGAATTATGGCAACTAGTTTAATTATGTACCAATTTTAAAACGACAATTGATACCTGAGATATTTCTGTATTCATGAAAAGTAATCAACTGCTTTGATTATTTTTCATTAGCAAGGTAAAGCTAAGGAGATTCTCGTCATCTGCCATTAAGTGGCCAGTCGAAAGTTTACTGAACTCAATGCAATGAAAATATTAATGATTGGAGCTTTCATTTAATTTTACTGGCTTTAGTACATTGAATGAGAAAAACACACTCTCCTGCATTCACATTTACATTTAATATTGTATTGTATTGCATTTTTATTGATCCAGGCAATCATAGTATTGTACAGCTGTACATATGATATTGGACAGGTCAAGAGAGCTATTTACAAGTAATTTTTACAAATTGAGTTTTACATTATTTTGTAGCAAGGAAATTATCTAGCTTAAACAAAACGGTTAATACAAATCATAGAACTGTACAGTTGTACATATGATATTGGACAGGTCATGAGAACATATTTGCAAGTAATTTTTAATAAATTGATTTTACATTATTTTGTAATGGGGAAGTTAGTTATCTTTAACAAAACCGTAAATACAAATGTTGTATAGTAAAATACAAACAGCCAAAACAAATGTAATAGTAAAATAATCCAGTATATTTCATAGACATGCACATTATATAATAATCCAGTATATTTCTTAGACATGCACACTATATAATTTTCAGACCTAATTGAACATTTATCACAAAATTGTTTACAATTTTAACACCTTTCAAAAAAATGATCAACTGCATAAAAGCAATGGTCCAAGAGATATTTTTTTAACTTATGTGTGAAGGCTCTTGGGTTCTTTGTTGCTTTGATTTCATTTCTTAAATTATTATACATTTGTATCCCAGCATTTAAAACACTTTTTTGGTAGCAGGTAGCTCTGGACTGAATCATATGTAGGTCAGATTGTTGCCTTGTTGCATAGTTATGAGTATCTCCATTGAATTTTAATGTGCAGTCATTGTTTAACAGGTACAACTTGACAAATGAGACGGTATTATAAATGTAAGTAGAGGGCAGTGTCATAATGCCATTTGTTTTGAAATGTTTCTGCATGATTCGTTATGTCTTGGGTTACATATTATGCATATTGCCTTTTTTTGCATCTTGAAAATATATCTACCTAAAGGTGAGTTCCCCCAAAATATGACTCCATACTGTAATGTAGAATGGAAGTAAGCATAATATACATGTAGAGAACAGATTTTGTGACTGATTTTTTGAGTATCCCTAAAATGTAACACACAGTTGACAGCTTTTTTGAGGTATAATTTGTGTGAGTCTCCCACTTAAGATTTTCTTCTTCATTTTACATTATTTTGTATTGGGGAAGTTAGCTATCTTTAACAAAACAGTAAATACAGTTTGCAGTAAAGGAAACAAAAGAAAAACTTGGAGTAGGTATTAAAATCCAGGGAGAAGAAATAAAAACTTTGAGGTTCGCCAATGACATTGTAATTCTGTCACAGACAGCAAAGGACTTGGAAGAGCAGTTGAACGGAATGGACAGTGTGTTGAAAGGAGGATATAAGATGAACGACAACAAAAGTAAAACGAGGACAATGGAATGTAGTCGAATTAAGTCGGGTGATGCTGAGGGAATTAGATTAGGAAATGAGACACTTAAAGTAGTAAAGGAGTTTTGCTATTTGGGGAGCAAAATAACTGATGATGGAAGAAGTAGAGAGGATATAAAATGTAGACTGGCAATGGCAAGGAAAGCGTTTCTGAAGAAGAGAAATTTGTTAACATCGAGTATAGATTTAAGTGTCAGGAAGTCGTTTCTGAAAGTATTTGTATGGAGTGTAGCCATGTATGGAAGTGAAACATGGGCAATAAATAGTTTGGACAAGAAGAGAATAGAAGCTTTCGAAATGTGGTGCTACAGAAGAATGTTGAAGATTAGGTGGGTAAATCACGTAACTAATGAGGAGGCATTGAATAGGATTGGGGAGAAGAGAAGTTTGTGGTACAACTAGACTAGAAGAAGGGATCGGTTGGTAGGCCATGTCCTGAGGCATCAAGGGATCACAAATTTAGCATTGGAGGGCAGCATGGAGGGTAAAAATCGTAGAGGGAGACCAAGAGATGAATACACTAAGCAGATTCAGAAGGATGTAGGTTGCAGTAGGTACTGGGAGATGAAGGAGCTTGCACAGGATAGATTAGCATGGAGAGCTGTATCAAACCAGTCTCAGGACTGAAGACCACAACAACAACAACAACAACAATTTTTGTGTCTCCCACTTAAGATTTTCTTCAATCCATATGCCAAAAAACATGACAGACTCCACACACATAAGCTCTTGGTTATTTAGAACCACATCGGGCATTTCTTGTTTTTGGGATGAGAGTCTGAAGTTCATGTACATTGTTTTCTGTATATTTGTAATCAGTTTGTTCTCATCGAACCATTTGCTGAGTGGCGACATAAGGGGTTTAACTTTTTGGTTGTGGTCCTCTGTTCAGTACCTGTTATTAGTATACTTGTGTCTGTGGTGTCACCGCCAGACACCACACTTGCTAGGTGGTAGCCTTTAAATCGGCCGCGGTCCATTAGTATACGTCGGACCCGCGTGTCGCCACTGTCAGTGATTGCAGACCGAGCACCACCACACGGCAGGTCTAGAGAGACTTCCTAGCACTCGCCCCAGTTGTACAGCCGACTTTGCTAGCGATGCTACACTGACAAATACGCTCTCATTTGCCGAGACGATAGTTAACATAGCCTTCAGCTACGTCATTTGCTACGACCTAGCAAGGCACCATTACCAGTTTATATTCAGATTATAATTATGTATCAAGAGCGATGTTCTCCAATTATGGATTAAAGTTAAGTATTACATCAACTTCGTACTTTATTTGCAATTCTCAAGACATTGTCCTGTTCCAGACCTCACGCCAGTCTGCGTGAGCTTAAACGCGTGCCTTTCGGCTACCTCCGAGTGTCTTGGCTGTCTTGCCAAGTCACTACAGTTGGCGACGAGGATAAATCCGGCCTCCTCTAGCAACACGGTGTTGGCTCTTCTGCCAACACTTCAGTGTCATTGGCAAATAGTGTGGTATGTCCTGTAGCAAGCTTCATGCTTATGTCATCAATGTATAGCAGAAACAGTATGGGTCCCGGGATTGAGCCTTGTGGCACACCATATCTAATAGGATTGTGTCATAAGAGTGGACAGTAGATTGATGGGTGGTTGTATTCTCTTTTCCAAAATTAATTTCAACTTTTTGAAATCTGTTTGACAGGTAAGATTCTAACCATTTGTTTGCCATTCCTCTTATACCTTTATTTGCTAACTTCCTAAGGAGTATGGTATGGTCAATTACATCAAAGGCTTTGGATAAATCTAAAAAGATACCAGTAGTGATTTCCTTACTATCCAGTGCTTTTAAGGTTTTGTTGAGATATAAATAGCTGTGGTAATTGTCTTTTGCTTTCTAAAACCATGCTGGTGTTTTTTTTAAATAAGGATAGTTTATTAGTAAAGTCTTCCAATCGGTGTAAAATAATTTTTCAAATATTTTTGAGAATGAGCTGAGTTGTGCAATGGGCGTGTTATTGGCTACATCATTTTTAGGGCCCTTCTTGTGAAGTGGGGTAATTTTAGAAGTCTTTAGTAGGTGAGTGAAAATACCATTTGTTAAGGATGCATTTATTATGTGGGTTAGGGGTTCTACAATGGATTCTCCACATTTCTTTACAAATAAATCAGGAATGTTGTCACTGTCACTGGAGTACTTATTCCTGAGTCCTTTTGTAACTGTAAGTACTTCAGTATTGGAGACTTTGAGAAGAAACATTGATGCCTCTACTGGTATGGTTTCTATTAGTGTTTGGTGTTGAGTATTTGGCCTGTGGCAGTTTTTCTTTATCAGGTTTTCTGCTATTTTGCTAAAATAGTCATTAAAACAATTTACTATTTTTTGGGGATCTGATGTGACTTCATTATTTAGGTTTAGTTTTAATGTTTTGTTAATAACATGCTCCTTACTGTTTGTTTCACTTTTACAACTGTCCACAAGCCTTTCATTTTATTGTTAGATTCCTTTATAAATTTATCATTGTATAATCGTTTTGCTTGTTGGATTACTTTTCTGTAGATTGCAAAATAGGTCTTACAATATGACCTAAACTGATCATCGACTTCATGGTGTTTCATGTGATTTTTTAAGTCAAGCTTTTTTTGGCTGGAAATCCTTATCCCTATTGTTACCCATGACTTTGTGTGTTTGTTTCCGATTTTCCTGGATTTCAGTGGAAATGCAATATTGAAGTGGTGGAGAAATGTTTCATAGGACGAATTAAATATGTAGTTTACATCATTTTCTTTACAGACCTCTGCCCAGTTTTCGGCCCTTAACAGATAGTTAAAAAGCCTTATATTATCATCATTAAATTGCCTTTGCATTTTAGTTATTGTGGGATGTTGTCCTATGTAATTTAAATTCGCCGTTAGTATTTGGGCTTCATGGTCACTGTAACCTGTGCTGGTGACTTCGATTGAGTGGTGTAGCTTGTCTGTGTTTATGGAAATCTGGTCTAGAGTTGTTTTTGAATTTTTTGTGATCCTGGTTGGTGTGTTTACAGTTGGGGATAGGTTGAATAAATCATTTAATACGAATAATTCTTTTGCCAGCGTAATGGCCGACCTATGCTGCAAGATGCTATCCCAGGTAGATGCTATTTTCCTTGACTTCCGGAAGGCATTCGATACAGTTCCACACTGTCGCCTGATAAACAAAGTAAGAGCCCATGGAATATCAGACCAGCTGTGTGGCTGGATTGAAGAGATTTTAGCAAACAGAACACAGCATGTTGTTCTCAATGGAGAGACATCTACAGACGTTAAGGTAACCTCTGGCGTGCCATAGCGGAGTGTTATGGGACCATTCCTTTTCACAATATATATACATGACCTAGTAGATGGTGTCGGAAGTTCCATGTGGCTTTTCGCGGATGATGCTGTAGTATACAGAGAAGTTCCAGCATTAGAAAATTGCAGCAAAATGCAAGAAGATCTGCATCGTATAGGCTCTTGGTGCAGGGAGCGGCAACTGACCCTTAACATAGACAAATGTAATGTATTGCGAATACATAGAAAGAAGGATCCTTTATTGTATGATTATATGATAGCAGAACAAACACTGGTAGCAGTTACTTCTGTAAAATATCTGGGAGGATGTGTGCAGAACGATTTGAAGTGGAATGATCATATAAAATTAATTGTTGGTAAGGTTGTGATTCATTGGAAGAGTCCTTAGAAAATGTAGTCCCTCAACAAAGGAGGTGGCTTACAAAACGCTTGTTCGACCTATACTTGAGTATTGCTCATCATCGTGGGATCCGTACCAGGTCGGGTTGACGGAGGAGATAGAGAAGATCCAAAGAAGAGCGGCGCGTTTCGTCACACGGTTATTTGGTAAGCATGATAGCGTTACGGAGATATTTAGCAAGCTCAAGTGTCAGACTCTGCAAGAAAGGCGCTCTGCATCGCGGTGTAGCATGTTGTTGAGGTTTCGAGAGGGTGCGTTTCTGGATGCGGTATCGAATATATTGCTTCCCCCTACTTATACCTCCCGAGGAGATCATGAATGTAAAATTAGAGAGATTCGAGCGCACACGGAGGCTTTCCGGCAGTCGTTCTTCCTGCAAACCATACGTGACTGGAACAGGAAAGGGAGGTAATGACAATGGCACGTAAAGTGCCCTCCACCACACACCGTTGGGTGGCTTGCGGAGTATAAATGTAGATGTAAATGTAGAAATGATGGTCCCCTCCAGAGTACACGATAAAACAACAAATTTACACAAAATGTTGATTCACTGATATGAGAGGTGTGAGCTGTACAAAAGTAAATGTTATTACATGAAAATATTATTTATATTCCAGAACTCACACACAGTTCTATCCAGTGTACAATGGCCCCTATCATTCATACAAGAATCGAAGACAAGAGCATAATATGATACAATTAATCTGGTCTTTTTCATTGACCAACACAGATAAAGTAAAGGTTCGATATCATTATCTTTAGTTCACTAGAAATCATTTTTTTTCTTTCAAACTTTAATGTTCGTTGCACAAAACATATTGCACTTTAACACTTCTAGCGTCACAGGACGAATTATTCATCAGAATACAATAACTCCATTTGTTTTATTTTTTAACAAATATATGTGGCATTCTGCCACAGTACGACTATTTTTGCCATAAGAATAATTGCCAATATCGGGGATATACTCTTGTAAGTAAATATATTTTGCACATTTTGATTCACTGATGTCTTCAGGGATAATATCCTTCAGTAATTGCTCACTTAGGCAAAAAATATTCATTCCACAAAACAAGTATTTAGAATTGTGTGTGGAGTCCATCTTGCTCTTTAAGCAGTTGGGAATATTAATCACAGTCTTATTCAGTTATGAAATTTGTTGTCAACAGTCAGTCTGAGATCAACAGACATATTCACAAGTACGACATTAAAAGGAAAAATGATCTGCCTTACCCATTAATGAATCCAACTTTGGCGCAGAAACTGGCAAAAATACAAAACTATAGAACTCTTTGATAACTTATCATTGGAAATAAAATATCTGCATGATAGCAGTGTTTTCCTTTACATCTACATTTGCATCTATATTCTGCAAACAACCTTGAGATGCATGGCAGAGGGTACAGCTCACTGTACCAGTTAATAGGGTTTCCTCCAGTTCCATTTACATATGGAACACAGGAAGAACGATTATTTGAATGCCTCTGTTCATGCAGTAACTATTCTAATCTTATCTTCACGATCCCTGTGTGAATGATACATAAGAGGTTGTAGTATATTCCTACCTTGAGTAATCTTTTAAAGCCAGTTCTTGAAACTTTGTTAATTGACTTTCTCAGGATAGTTTATATTTGTCTTCAAGAATCTTCCAGTTCAGTACCTTCAGTATCTCTGTGTCACTTTCCCAGTGATTAAACGAAGCTGTGACCATTTGAGCTGCTCTTCTCTGTATGTGTTCAATATCTCCTGTTAGTCCTATGTGGTACAGGTCCTACATACTTGAGCATCATTCTAGAATCAGTCACACGAGTAATTTGTATGCAATATCTTTTGTAGACTGAGTGCACTTTCCCAGTAATCTACTAATAAACAGAAGTCTATCACCTGCTTTACCCAAGACTGAGCCTACGAGATCATTCCATTACATATCCCTACAAAGTGTTATACCCAAGTATTTGTATGAGGTGGCTGATTCCAACTGTGAACTCGTTGACATTATAGTCACAGGATACGATGATTTTTCGTTTTGTGGAGCATAAAATTTTACAGTTCTGAACATTTAATTCAAGTTGCTAATCTCTGCACCACTTTGAAATCTTCTCAAGGTCTGACTGAATATTTATGCAGCTTCTTTTAGAGAGCACTTCATTACAGATAACTGCATCATCTGCAAAAACCCTGATTTTACTATTATTTTATCTGGAAGGTCATTAATATACAACATGAACAAAATGGATCCCAACACACTTCCCTGGGGCACACTCAAAGTAACTTCTGTATCTTCAAATGTAGATTAAAAAAGTTTCTTCTTAACAGCTCCTTCTGTACCATAGCAAATTCTTCAAGTAATTAGTAATTTTTAAAGAAAAATACTGTAATTGGCTGACATGTAGCAATGTAAATATTATATTTTATTTTTAGTTGCATATATAAGTGTTTCATTTGTTCTGTTGACATGTACCACACAATAATTTTTATTGCAAATCTGATCCATGGAACAAGTAACCATTTACTGTGAAGAACTCATGTACAGAGTAATTGAAATATGCCTCAAGGGGACAATACGTCTTGAATTTGTGAATGCTTCGTATTCATACGTATTTTTTATAAGTTCTGCTGAGTTTTATTGAAAATGGAACATGCTGGATAGTGCAAACCATTCTATACACTGTTTAAGGGAGTGTTATTCAAGTGTAAATACTTTTTCCATCTAGTGTTCACAGAACGAATGTTGTAGTTTCTTCTGAATGACTTAGTGTTGTCAACAAGAAATCTGATGATGGAATATATGTATGGTGAGGGAAAAGTTAAAATTTCAAGACACCTGAACCACTAACTACACAAAATTCGCTTACTGACCCTGTAGATGAGTCTGACTGCCCATTTTTGGACTAAAAGATTTTGTTTGGGTCCACAGAGTTGCCTCAAAATATAACAACATACATGTTTCAGTGCCAGAGATATTGTAGATAATTCTTATAGAGAGGGTAGCATACAGCTTCTACAGAGTATGTTGAATGTGAATCTGATATATGATAGTTAATATGAGTGAATGTCCACTTTTGGACAGTAAAGTATTGCTTTTACATGAAACTGAATGTCATACATTTTGTTACAATTAAGCATTAATCTATTCTCTGAAAGCCACATACTGCAGTTATTGACTATCTTATTAGATACATTATTTATATTACATTCACAATCTTTCACTACAACACTTGAGTAATATGCAAAGAGAACAATTTTTGTGTCATATTTTATGTTTACTGGAAGACCATTGATATATATGAAGAAAAGAAATTGGCCCAGATCAAAACTTTTGTTGTGTCCCCCCTCTTTACATGACCCTAGTCGTATTCAGACCTCTTCCCTATTTGTTGACAGTGGAGGACAATCATCTACTTTCTACTTTATAGATACAAAGTGAACAGCTGTTGAGTTTTTCCCTATTCCCATGTTGTTCAAACTCATCCAAAAATATTTTATGGTTCACACAATCAAATGCTTTTAAAATATCAAGTAAAATAACTCTGTCTTCAGCCTATCATTTAGACCTGCTAGTGCTTCATACAAAAAATAGTGGCTCATATACAAGAGAACGAATAGCATTTTCTGTGGAAACTTGCTTCCTGAAGCCAAACGAAGTGCCTGACTGCAATTTATGTTTGAAATAAATGGTTTTAGCTCCGTCATAATATGCATTAAAAAGTATCTTCCTTATTCTTCACAATGACTAATTTCGGCCACCTAAAGTCCATTTTCAAACCATCCGTATCGTAAGTGTGATAATACAGGCGGAAACCCATGTACAAAAACTGTCCCTGTAGTGATCAAAGCGGCTCTGTAGGACAGACATGGGACACCTTCAGATCATGGGCAGTTTTCTTCAATCATCCTTGATAATTTTTTCGTTCAAGGTCTGAAGATTGCTCATGAGCTGAAACAAGTTGTCAATAAAGATGTTTTTACGATTGTGAACTAGGATTTTTAATCCATACATTTCAACATAACAGATCGCTTGTCACCCTATTTGACAATGTCAAATAATAATACAAAACTAAACTATAGACTTTGTGGGGCAGCGGTATAGAGAAACCGGGAAAAACCAATGAACAAACGTTTCACAGCATTTCCCTCAACGATTTTAACAATCGATATACGTGAAATTTTAACTCCGAAGAAGTGGTATCGTTGGGAAAAAGGAGCGAGTTCGGATGTTTTGTTGTGAATGCGATGGAAAGATCACTTAGGGCTCTGAGTATTGATTCATGTGAAGACTCCTCTAATTTGAGTGAGGCCAGCAATGAAAACACTACGAAGTCAGCGCAATCGGTAATACTCAGTCAACACATATAAATGTAGCGGATAGTTGTAAGCATTGTACTTGCAGTGGAGTGCGTTCATACGTAACTCTTTGTTTGAAACGTTCGTACTGTACATTGTGTTGGTATTGTTATTATTGTTGTTTGACAAAATGTAATTCATTCATCGGTTGCATATACGTGCGTAAGTCTTTGATGCTGTAGGTAGCAAAAATGTCGGCGGCAACTCTCGTTTTAGATGTGGCGAGGTTGTTTCTCATTTGCACAACACACTGCTGCATGTAAATTTTTGGAACGTTGTGTGTAAGAAGTGACGAACACCGTCAAATGATGACACGGAACTCTGTCTAGTAAAGAGTTAATTACTTTATGTGAAATTGATACGAGCGTCTTTACGTTAAGTGAGTGTACGGTGTTGTTTATCATGTGACGTTTGCTACATTCATGGTCTTGTATTCCGTCTACAGAAGCATATAATAGCAATAAATGCAGTGAAACGCAGCCGTCGGAACAAGCAGCTCAGATTAAAAGTTGGATTTTGAAGTTTCGTACTTTGTATGACAATATGTGGTTCCCCATTAACGAATGGTAGGCTACATGCTGTAAACTACGAAAATTGGTGCAGATATAATTTAGTCATTTTTCGTACACCATTGTGAATGAAAAGGAATTATTTAGTATCAGAGTTCGGAGTCGCTAGTGAAAAGTTTTGTAATATCGATGTAAGTTAGTGTTTGTAAAATTGGATGTGCAGCACCTATTTTTAGTTAAGTTGCACGAAATCGCTCTTTCTCACCAGAAGTTTTTTAGCATACACAAAATAGTTGTTTTCAGTTTCTTCTGAAACATTATAATGAAATACATGTAATTGTTACAGACACAACTAACTTTTTTAATGTTTCCTTTTCATATCTTCTTATTTGACCCTCTGCCACAAAATCCTATGGAAGCTTACAAATCTTTCGTCTTCTGTTGCTAAAAAGGGTTTCAGTGTATGTTTGTAAATCATTTTCAGAGGACACAAAACACTAGGGGCCTATATCAGAGTCTTAGTTTTTTGATGGCTTCTATGATTAAATGTGATTGACATCACCTTCACTGTTGCATTTATGAGATGTCATGTTGACACAATAAAGATGTTGGCAGAATCTCTCACAATTGAACCTGTCATGCCATTCCCACTATGATGTTTCTAATGTTTCTATCATGTCTGCAATGGTACCAATGACGTGATAGGATCACCACCCAGTCTTATTTGATAGTCTACTCAATTTATACGGTTGTAGGGCTGTTACAGTGTTCAACCAACTAATTAATCTTCAGGTATCTGGCAACATTTAATTTTATGTCTTTTACATTGAATGCCATATTGACCTGTAGTGGTGGAAACTTATTTGTTGGAGTGATGCTGCCATACTGCATTGTTTCTATGTAAGTTTTTAAAGTCAGCAGCAGAGCTGATACAGGTTCCGCATAAATCGTACAATCATTAATGTTTGTTGCCAGGAGACAGCATTTACAGCTTGTGATTGGGGGCTAAGAGAAACTGAGCAAATCTGTAACTTCACAACATTGCCTCTCTGCAGAATGTGGTGCTCATTCACCTTAAAAGAACCACTTTGTACTAATAAATAAAAGGATAGAAATCTTTTGTAAATAATACTCAAATAAACAGAAAAATTAAAAGTGTTGTGGATTGCGATAGCTTTGTGCATTGTTCCAACCCACTTAATTGAAAAACTGTATCTGTTATGCATTTCAGATTATTGCATCATTGAGTAGAATTGATTCTGACCAGAATCTTGTAGTGTGTGTGCGCGCACGCATCAAAGCTAGCCTTATGAAGTGATGTGACAACAATAGTAGAGATATTGAACATTAAGGACAGCAATGTGGTACTTCGGGACTGAACATTTGATGTGGTCACTTTACTGCAAAAATTAATAGTAGCAGCAGAGTTTCTGCAGATCATGCAGTTATCTGTAATGAAGTTCTGCCTGAAAAAAGCCACATAATTATTCAGTTAGATGTTAAGATTTCGAAGTTGTGCAGAGATTGGCATCTTACTTTAAATGTTTGGAAATGAAACATCATGCACTTCAAAAAAATTGAAAATCATCGTTTCCTATGACTATAATATCAATGAGTCACTGTTGGAATTGGCTAACTTTTACAGATCCCTGGGTGTAACACTTTATAGGGATATGAAAGGGAATGATCACATGGGCTCAGTCATAGGTATAGCAGCCGATAGACGTTGCTTTTCTGGTAGAATGTTGAGGAAGCTGCTTACAAATCAGTTGCGTGACACATTCCAGAATGTTGCTCAAGTGTTTGAGATTCGTACCAAATAGGACTAAGAGGGATACTGAATATACACAGAGAAGGTAGCACAAATGGTCACAAGTTTGTTGAACTTGTGCGAGAGTGTCACAGAGCTGCGGAAGAAACGGAACTGAAAGACTCTTGAAGATGTAAACTACCGTGAGAAGAATACTGACAAAGTTTCAAGAACTGGCTTTAAATGACGACTCTGAAGGATATACTACATCTCCCATGTATCACTCACATAGGGATTGTGAGAACAGGATTAGCATAATTACATGCACAGAGGCATTCAAGCAATCGTTCTTCTCATGCTTCATGTGTGATAGGAACAGGGAGAAACCATAATAACTGGCACCATGGGATGTACTCTCCACCATGTATTTCAGTCGCTTTACTAGTATAGATGTAGATGTAAGCCTTAAATAATACGGAGGTTTGGTAGATGTTTGCAAAATGCGGAGTGATGAGAGGCGATCCCAGGCAGTGTTTTGTGGTATATTTCAACATAAGAAAAAGATAATTTGTAAGTAGAAATCTCACATCAGAACCTAGGCTGTAACACACTGAAATCAGACCAGTTATTAAATTCCTGCTTGACTGTTGTCCAACCACACAGGGATGACACTGCAAACTATTGGTGCCCCTGTGCGCCTAGAAGTATGTGTTCATCGTATCTGGAGCCAGAGAACTCCGTGCAACAAATACCCATACCAGTAGGCAATCTGTCGTGGCATTGCTCATCAAAAGAGCACTGGGCTTGAGTGTGTGGCATCAAGATGGACAAAACTATCGCAAGCTGCTGCTCATACCCCCCCCCCCCCCCCAAATCCACTGCAGCAGTGTCATTCAAAAGATAAGTCAGTTAAAATGCTGAGAGATATAATCCAAATACATTTTCTCCTGTAGGTATGCCATGGGAGGAAAACAGATACATTAATCAAAGAGAAAATATGCTACTTGTTCCAGAACAGATAGTGAGTCCTATTTATTGGATTGGATTAATACTTGCTCCAGAGATCTTTTTTTAAAGGTTACTAATTTATTTCTAAAAATTCATGTATTGAATAGAAGGTGTTGTCATTCAGAAATTTTTTATTTATTATTTGGCTATCTGTCAGTCTTTTGAGTCTTTTGGTGCCCCCAGGGCACTCACCACTCTTTGGCGAGTTCATGCTTGGTTACCACAACTTTGCAGCATCTTTTCCCTTCCGTGTTGCACGTCCATCCTCCTGCTACTCTCTTTCCGCTCCCTTGGGAACATGATACTTTTTGGGAAAGTGTTGTGAATTTTCAGTAGCCTGACATCAGAATACATAATTCCCAGCCCTGGGTCAACAGGTAGTGTTCACATGTACCCTCTGATACAGGCCAGGCCCAGGGATGGATGTTTGCCTGTGCTGTTACCCTCCCAAATTTCCTGTTGGTCCCTTTTGTCAGTTCAGTAGGTGTGACCTGAGGTGTGAACAATTGGCTAAGGTGGGTGAGTGCGCCCCCCCCCCCCCCCCCCCCCCCTGCAGTTGAAGGGAGCCTGCCACTGGAGATGCTGGAAATCGTGGGGAATTTTCTCGCAATGAGCCAATCGTCTTCTCAGTCTATATGTATGAAATGTAAATGGAATTAGGCTAAAGATTGAGACTCTCCCAGCTGTACCTCAGTTCCTCATGGTATAATGGACTTCAGGAGGTCAGTCCTTTGCTACAGTTACTCCATTTAATATTCAGATTGGTGTTGATACAGTTGCCAGTCAAGTGAAATCCTGCTCTCATTTACAAAATGACACTTCGCTTTTGGAGGAGAATTGTAAGTATCAAGCAAACAACTGCTTGCAGCTTCACTCCTCCGTGGCTATCCTGTTCGTGTTGAGGCCCATCGAATGCTGAATTCTTTGTGTGATGTTATTTACACTAGGCTACTTGATAGTCTGACCAGGGGAGAAATCCAAACTTACCTCTCATCAGGGCTCATTGCAGTCCATTGGGTAATGACAAAGGTTGATGTAACCTTGGTGCCTACATGCACTCTTTTTCTCACGTTCGATATGATATTGCTTCCATCAAAAATCAAAGCAGGCTATAAAGTCATCACGGTCTGACCAAACATTCCAAACTCAATGGCATTGCTATCAGTATCAGTGTTACAACTACATTTGAATGCCCTGTTGACTGTGCCATAAGTTACCACACCTTTGCCTGAAATGGCGAAATCACTGCTACAAAACTGGTAGGCCAGAAAGGACAGAAGGAATACTCCCATGATGACTTTTTACGTCCCTCCAGCCAACAATCATCTGAGTCTTCCACTGCCAACTGGAAAGGCTCCAATAAATCAAACAAAGCCAAATGGTCATCTACTTTTGACTCTATGATCCTCTTCAATGGTGTCCTGCATGATAGCCCTCACCCGGTCGACCTCTGTTTCTCCAATGTACACTGCCAATCGTTATTCTGCCCTGGAATCTGCAGGCCGACCCAGTGAAAATGCCACTGCCTCTTTCGACCTCATGGAACAGGATCTTTCAGCCTCGTTGCCCTGTAGCATTGAGTCTTCAAAGGTTGGCACTCAGCAGCTGCTGAGGTGACAGTCTTCTATTTTTTTCCTTCATCCCCTTTTTCCGTCATGCCTCTCATCCAGTGAAATGTTCACAGCATTAGATCCCACAAGGAGTGTCCACTTGTTTTCTGCCTCCAGGAAACAAATTTGTGTTCTCACGACCCCTTTAACCTCTCAGATTTTCTTTCCGGTCCACTTTGACACCCTCCCACTCGAGAACAAATAGAATCTCCTGGGAGAGTCATGCTGCTCATCCGCGATGACATTCATAGTCAAACCGGCTGCAAGCTGTTGTAGTCCATATTTTCCTTTCTGCTACACCTTTTCTTTTTGTAATGTCTACATTCCTCCATCATTTGTTGTCACCAGGGACGAGTTCCTCCAGCTTATTCGTCAACTCCCATACCCCTTTCTGCTGCTTGATGACTTTATTGTATACCATCCCCCAAGGCTCTTCTGGAACCTGTCTGAGAGGTGCCCTCTTGGCTGACTTTCTCAATCAACTCAGCCTCATCTGCCTTAACACTGAAGCATCCACATTCCTTTGACTCCATGCACATCTATTCCCATTTGGACCTCTCGTTCTGCACTGCCCAGCTTGCCTGCCATCTTGAGTGATCCGTTCTCTCTGACAGTTAGGTGAGTGACTACTTCCTGTCTGCTATCTGTTTGCTGGTCCTACCCCACATACATGTAAACCCAACTAGCAGCTTTCTGATGCTGAATGGAGGTTTTACTCCTCCCTTATAACCTTCACCGAACAACATTTCCTGAGTCATGATTACCAGGTAGAGTACTCCACGAATGTTATCCTTACCGTGCCATGTCACAGTCCCTTGGAGGATTGAGGCATGCCACAATGCAATTCACCCATGGAGATGTGCTCTCCACGTTTTTATCAGTCATCCTATGATGGCAGACCCTATTCAATATAAACAGCTGCATGTGCAGTGTTGTCGCATTCTTCAGGACAGCAAGAAAACTAGCTCTATTTCATTTACTAGTTCTTTCAACAGTTACACTCCTTCCATTGTGTGGGCCAACCTCTAGCGGCTCTCTGGGACCAAGGTCCATTCCCCAATTTCCAATCCAACCATAGCAGATGATTTCATATGGACACTACAGCTTTCTCCAACACCTTAAGCCACTATCTTGTAGAGATTTCAAGCTCCATCCACTAGCACCCTGCCTTTCTCCATCGGAAACAAGTGGAGGCAGCTCTGGTGATACCCTTCTCCTCTCAGAATCGTGAATGTTACAGTGCTGCCCATCAAGCTCTCACTTCATCCCGACTTTCCACCCCAGAGACGGACAGTGTTCACATTAAAATGTTGCAGCCGCTTTCTCTAACAGGCAAGCACTTTCTCCTTCATATGTACAAGCGTATCTGGGCACGTGGCACATTTCCCAGACACTGGCGTGAAACCACTGTCACCCTACCTAAGCGCAGTAAGGACAAACACCTTCCTTCTAGTTAGTGCCCCCATTTCTCTCATCAGCTGTTTTTGCAAGGTGGTAGAATGTATGACTCATGCCCGGCTGGTATGGTGGCACGACTCTTGCAATTTACTAACCACTACACAACATGGTTTCCGGGTGCACCATTCTACAGTTGACCATATTGTCACTTTGTCGACCCATGTCATGAATGGTTTTCTATGGAAATACCAGACTGTGGTTGTGCTTTTTGATTTGGAGAAAGCCTACGACACCTGCTGGAAGACTGGTATCCTCCATATGCTCTACATGTGGGGCTTCCGAGGCCGCCTGCCCCATTCCCTTCTGGAATTTTTTTAAGGCAGAGTTTTCAAGGTTCATGTGGGTTCTGCCTCATTGCAGATCTTTATCCAGGAAAACGGCGTGCCACAGGGCTCTGTTCTGAGCGTTGTCCTCTTTGCTGTAGCCATTAACCCTATTATGGCCTGCCTCGCGCCAAGCATCACCCGCTCCCTTTTCGTCAATGATTTTGTGATCAGTTGCAGTTCTCCATGGACCTGTCTCCTTTAGCTGGGTCCTCAACAATGTCTTGATCGTCCTTACTCATGGAGCATTGACAAGGGCTTTTGCTGTTCCACTGGCAAAACTGTTTGTCTGAATTTCAGGCAGTGCAGTGGGTTTCTTCCACCACCTTTGTGTTGGGCCTGTTGCTCTTCCTTTCGCACAAACAATATACCTTGGGCTCATGCTTGAGAGGAAACTGTCTTGGTCCTCCCACATGTCATATCTGGCCACCCACTGTACCCAGTCCCTCAATATCGTATGTGTCCTAAGTAGTACTTCCAGGGGAGTGGATCGGACCACACTCCTCCTTTTGTACCGCTCCCTTGCCTGTTCAAAACTAGACTTCCGTTGTTTCGTTTATGCATCTGCACATCTGTCCATCTTATGCCATCTAAATATATTCCATCATCGTGGAATCCATTTGGCCACCAGCACCTTTTATGCTAGCTAGGTTGAGTCCCTATGCAGAAGCTGCTGAACTGTCACTGTCATACTGGTAGGTGGACTTTTAAGTAGATACGCATGCCGTTTGTCTGCCATGCCATGTCTGACCACTCATCCTACGCCTCCTTTAATAACTCCGTTGGCCACCAGTATGGGGTGCGTCCCTCTACCCTACCTGCTGGAACTCACTTTCAGCTATTGCTCCAGCCGTATAACTTCACACTACCTGCCACTTTCCTGATGCCCCCCCCCCCACCCCCCCCCACCCCCCTGCGGGTCCGGGGGTTAGAATATGCCCAAGGTATTCTTGCCTGTGGTAAGAGGCGACTAAACAGAGTCTCTCACGTTTCGGCCTTTTTGATGGTCCCCTGTTGGGTTCAACCTCCATCTGTCAAAATTTTCCCGATGAGCGAGCTAATTGGGGAAGGGTGCCTTACGTGGTGCATTGTGTCCATCGTGCATTGAAATCTTTAGCCAGCTTTCTCACCGTCGCATTGCAGTCCCGCTCATTCTCCATCTCTTGGGCGAGGATACATTACTGGGTGTGATTTCCACCATGTACTGTGCAGTGTTGCTTTCTGCTGAGACGATGACCATGGCCTTCCTTGCACCTAATATCCAGCACGGTAGCCAGTCCATTGTGGTGGGGTCAACATGTACCCCGTTGGTTGTAGCCCCCTGACAAACACGGATCGCTCTACTGATGCCTGCTCCGTTAACTCCCCACGTATGCCATGGGGTAGATGCCCATCTCCCTGGGGCATCAGGACTCCCAGCAATGGCCATCCTGCCAGGTGGCCCTTGCTGAGGCTGGGTGGCACCTGTGGGGAGGGCCCCTGGTCGGAGTGGGTGGCATCTGTGCAGATGACGTGCCATTAAGCGTAGTATGTCATCTCTTGCTGGTGGTCCGCCACCAGCAGTCTCTAAGTGCGCAAAGTCTAACTTCAATGCTAAGGAATAAGACCCCAAATTGTTCCCCTCCCTGGCCACATCATGGGAGGAATGCCAGGCTAAGGCTGGCTGTGAAGCTTATTTGCCATGGTACCTCGTATTACGAGAGTTGATGGCGAATCTTTCGTGTCCATGAAGCCTCAGTTTTTTGTGGAGCATGTGGAGGACAAGTTTGGGGAGGTGGAGGGCTCATCCAAAATGTACTCTGGGTCAGTCTTGAAAAAAAAAACAGCATCCTCTGCTCAGTCACAGGCATTACTCACTTGTGACAAGTCGGGGGATGTTTCTGTTACCACCACGCCCCATAAGAGCTTAAATATAGTCCAGCTATTGTATTCCACAGGGACCTTCTTTGCAGTCGAACGACGAGCTGCGCGCCAGTTTAGAGCGGTGAGGTATTCATTTCATCCGGCACAGCCATCAGGGTCCGAGGGATAATCAGGTTGCCACTGCTGCCTTCATCTTATCCTTCGAGGGTGACACATTGCCCGAGAAGGTCAAGGTGATGGTCTACTGCAGTGACATCAAGCCGCATACCCCTCCCTCGATGCAGTGCTGGAAGTTTGGCCATATGCCTTCCCACTGTACTTGCAGTGTCACACGTTGAGATTGTGGACGTCCGTCACATCCCAATACTCCGTGTGCCCCGTTTCCCATCTGTGTCACCTGCAGAGAGCATCATTCACCTTGCTCGCCAGACTGCAGGATTTTACAGAAAGAGGAAGATCATGGAATATAAAACCGTGGACCGACTTACCTACACTGAGGCTAAGAGGAAATTAGAGCACCTGTGGCTACGACCTCCTCTTACACCGCCGCTACGAGAACAGTTGTCTCCCCATCAGTTCATTGCATTCCCGTCGCCTCTCAGAACCAGAAGACTACACCTGCCCCCTGGGGGGCACTTCCCTCCCTGTTGCTCCTGCACCACCTACTTCAGGAGCAAACCTCCCCCTCCCACCGGGGATATCAGTCCCCACTTCTTAGCCAGAGAAGCGTACGTCTTTTTTGGCTCCTCTCGCTACGAAAGGGTCCCTTGGGTCACTCCCTTCCCAGGTTTCTGAAAGCAGCTGGTCCCTCATCCTCAGTCCTGGAGACTGAATCAACAAAATCCTCCCAGCCAGGAAAACCCAAGGAACAGTGAGAGAAATCCAAAAAGAAGGTCTGCAAGACCAAGGGAACTGTGGTGGCACCCACATCATTGCTACCTACAAGCTTTGCGTCTGCGGACGAGGTAGAGATTCTGGCGTCTGGTGAGGACCTGGATCTTGCCAGACCTTCAGACACAATCGATGTCACTCACACAGGTACTCCATTGGTGGCAGCAGGTGACCCAGCAGCGTAATCTGCCTCCTCGGTCCCTTCGCGCCGCCTTTCTCGGCCATGGACAATGTCGTACTCCAGTGGAACTGCAGCAGTTTTTTCCACCATCTTGCTGAGCTCAGACGACTTCTCAGCCTTCACCCTTTCCTCTGCATTGCTCTTCAGAAAACTAGGTTTCCGGCGATGCGAACCCCTGCCCTCCGTGGCTATCGGGGTTATTATAAGAACCGGACAGCTTATGAGAGGGTATCTGGTGGCGTCTGCATCATTGTCCTTCACTCTCTTTACAGTGAGTGTCTCCCTCTACAAACACCTTTAGAGGCTGTCGCTGTTCGGGTGTGGACACCTCAGGCTGTTACTGTCTGCAGTCTCTATCTTCCACCGGATGGTGATATCCCGCATCATGTCCTGGCTGCGCCGATAGCCCAGTTGCCACCACTTTTTCTGTTACTGGGCGACTTCAACGCCCATAACCCTCTGTGGAGTGGATCAGTGGCAACAGGCCGAGGGAGCGTCGTTGAGCAAGTGTTGACACAGCTCGACCTTTCTCTTGTAAATAATGGTGCCTTTCACACATTTCAGTGTGGCGCATGACACATACTCAGCCATCAACCTTCCGATCTGCAACCCTAGCCTATTACCGTGTGTCCAGTGGAGTGTGCACGACTTGTGCGGTAGTGACCAATTTCTGATCTTCCTGTCACTGCCACAGTGTCACTCTTCTGGGTGCCCCTGCAGATAGGATATGAATAAGGTTGACTGGGACTTGTTCACCTCCATTTCCACTATTGAGCCTCTTTCCAATGATGCCATTGATACGGTGGTTCACTCGGTCACCACCAGCACCGTTACTGCCTCAGAGTCTGCCATTCCCTGTTCTTCTGGGTCCCCTCGGCGGAGGACTGTGCCTTGGTGGTCGCCAAAGATTGCTGAGGCGATTAAAGATTGCAGGTGGCCCCTCCAGTGTCACAAGCAGCATCCCTCATTGGAACACCTCATCACCTTTAAATGGCTTTGTGTGCGAGCCCACCGTCTCATTCGCTGATGCAAACAGGAGTGCTGGGAAAGGTATATCTCTACCATTGGCCTCCGTACCTCTCAATCGCAGGTTTGGGCCAAGATTAGGCGACTCTATGGCTGTTGGACCCCCATCAGCGTACCTGCACTTTCACTGAATGGAGCAGTCTGTACTGACTCAGACACCATTGCAAACCACATCGCAGAGTATTTCGCTCAGAGTTCTGCTTCTGCGAATTACCTGCAGGCCTTCCGCTTCCTGAAAGAGTGGTTGGAACGTCGGAGCATTTCATTTCACACGCACCACCCTGACTCGTACAATGCTCCATTCAGTGAGTGGGAATTCCAAAGTGCCCTAGCTGCTTGCCCTGAAACGGCTCCCGGGCCAGATTGCATCCACTGTCAGATGCTCAGACACCCCTCGGTGGACTGCCAGCGACGCCTCCTAGACCTTTTTCAACCGTATCTGGGTTGAGGGTGAGTTCCCGTCGCAATGGGAGGAAAGCATCGTAATCCCTGTGTTGAAAGCTGCCAAGAACCCACTGGAGGTGGACAGCTACCGCCCCATTAGCCTCACCAACGTTCTTTGCAAGTTGCTCGAATGCGTGGTGTACCTGGAGTCTGCCATCTGTATGGCCTTTGCCCGCCATCAGCATCTGGTTGCGTCCCCCCCCCCCCCCCCCCCCCCCCAGGGGGTCTACAACTCTTTTGTGGACACGTGCGTAGCGAGCACGGGACCCCGAGCTAATGTGGCCCTCCTTCCTTTCCGGGCTGCATACCTTCCCTTCCCTTTCCGCATCCTTCCCCGACCCCCATCTTCGCCCCCCCCCCCCCCCCCCCACCTCTGGCTCTTTCCTTCCCTTTCTCCCCCTCTGGGAGTATGGTTTGTGCCTACGCCCGGAGACGGACGCTCGAAACTGTTCCAAATTCCTTGCTTTCTACACTTGCAAGTCCTCGTCCTTCCTCTGTCCTTCTCGTTTCCTTCCCTCTTCTCTTTGCTCTTTTCTCCGCTGTGGCGTTTGAGACCCCCTCTTCTTTCCTTTCCCTTTCTCTTTTTTCCTCCCTGTGCGTGTCTGAAGGCCAACCCACGCACTTCCATGCGTAGCCGGTGACGGGGTAACGCGTAATTCCCCGCCCCGGGTAGACAGGTAGGACACGTACGTAACCCCTGGTAACAGCCAGGCCCAGGGAGGGGTGATTACCTGAGCTGATACCTTCCGAAAGTGCCGATTGGTCCCTCCGTCCGTTTGTCGGGAGGTGTGACCTGAGGTGTGAACGATCACCTAAGGTGGGTGTGCCCTCGGTGAGGGCCCCCACAAGGGAGGAGCGCGCCATCGGAGACACCGGTAATCATGGGGGATTCTTCCGCAATGGTTTCCTCACCTTCCACTATGTCTGCTCACAAACGTAAGTTCACTGAGTCTCAGCCACAGACGGTTCTTCCATCGTTGCCACAGTTCCTTGTTGTTTCTCGGTCTGACGAAGGTCACGACTTCTCCACGGTCAACCCTTTCATTATTCAGAAAGGTGTCGACGCAATTGCAGGTCCTGTAAAGTCTTGTTCCAGATTACGGAATGGCACCCTGTTAGAAACACACAGTGCCCTCCAGACTCAAAAATTGCTGCGTACTTCTCTGCTCCACACCTTCCCTGTCCGGGTGGAACCGCACCGTACCTTAAATTCCTCGCGTGGAGTCGTTTATACACGCTCCCTCGATGGATTGTCTGACGAAGAAATTCAGCACTACCTGTCTGACCAGGGCGTAATGGCTGTTCATAGGGTTATGAAAAGGGTTGACACGAACATCATTCCAACCCGCACTGTCTTCTTGACATTTGACAAAGTTCAACTCCCATCGAAAATCAAAGCAGGCGATGAGATAATTTCCGTTCGCCCTTACGTCCCAAACCCTACGCGTTGCTATCGATGTCAGCGGTTCAATCACACCAGCCAGTCCTGTTCCAATCCGGCCAAATGTGTTACGTGTGGCCAGGATGCCCATGAGGGTGCTTGTCCACCTCCATCCCCTCGCTGCATCAACTGTATGGGTGACCACGCTGCTTCCTCTCGAGATTGCCCCGTTTTAAGGACGAAAAGCTCATCCAGGAAATAAGAGTGAAGGAAAAGGTGTCGACCTTTGCTGCTCGAAAGTTACTCGCCAGTCGGCAGCCCACCGTGCCTCAGACAGGAAAATACAGCACTGTCCTTGCTTCTCCTCGGCCAACAAAGGAGGCGGCCACGCAGACTTGCGACCTCACCTTTAGTACTACGGTCGTCAGATCGGCCAGCGCAAAGATCGCCCGTTCAACCTCACCTCTTTCGCCTGCCCACTCTATAGCTCACCCTTCGTCGGGTTCTGCTAAATCTCGAGCCCAAAAGTCAGACGCCAAGTCTTCGAAAAAAGAGCATACTCGTGAAGAGTTTTTACGTACTGCAACTTCACAACCATCGGTTCCTCCTTCATCTAAACATCATACTTCCAAGAAGGCTACAAAGAAACACAGTTCATCTCCTTCTCCGCCAAGGCGAGTCCCATCTACAGCACCACCTGGCGGAAATCGCCCTCGGCCGTCTTCTGTGTCGCCGAGGCGCACTGCTGGTGGCCGGTCAACCGGCCGATCGCTGGTGGCAGGAGCTGCTCCTGACCAACCTATGGATCAGGATCTTCTGCTTTCGATTGAATGCCATTCCATGCTGTCGGTCGCAAGCTCTGAGCAGTCGTTGAGTTGACAGCACCCATGGTCACATTCCTCCATTTTCCGTTCACCCTATGTCCATTATCCACTGGAATATCTGCGGCATTCGAGCCAATCGGGATGAATTGTCGATCCTCTTACGCTCCTACTCGCCGGTCATCTTCTGTCTTCAGGAAACAAAGTTGCGTCCCCATGACTGCTTTGTTCTCCCTCATTTTCAGTCCGTCCGATATGACCTCCCCTCTGTTGAAGGCACTCCAGCCCATGGAGGACTCATGATTCTGCTCCATGATACTCTCCATTATCACCCAATCCCCTTAAACAGTTCCTTCCAAGCTGTCGCCGTCCGTCTTTCCCTTTCTGGATACACGTTCTCTCTTTGTACGGTATACATTCCATCGTCCACACCAATGGCACGAGCTGATCTCCTTCATCTTCTTGGTCAGCTTCCACCCTCCTATTTGCTGGTTGGGGACTTAAATGCCCACCACCCGCTTTGGGGATCTCCACATCCTTGTCCACGTGGCTCACTATTGCTAGACGTCTTCCACCAAGTGGATCTAGTCTGCCTAAACACTGGGGTCCCCACATTTTTGTCTGCCTCCACGACAAATTTATCTCATTTGGACCTTGCGGTCGGTACTGTTCCGCTAGCTCGGCACTTCGAATGGTTCGCCCTTGATGATACACACACGAGTGACCACTTTCCATGTGTCCTTAGACTGCAGCCTCAACTGCCATATATGCGCTCGCGACGCTGGAAGTTTGCCCAAGCCGATTGGACACTTTTTTCGTCTCTAGCGACATTCGATGACCGTCATTTTCCCAGCGTCGACGATGAGGTCACACATATTACCGACGTTATTCTTACAGCTGCGGAACGTTCAATACCACGCACCTCCGAATTGCCCCGGCGCCCCCCAGTTCCTTGGTGGAACGAGGCATGCCGTGACGCAATACGTGAGCGGCGACGTGCTCTTCACATTTTTCCGTCACCATCCAACTTTGGCCAACTGTATCCGATATAAGCAGCTCCGTGCGCGATGCCGTCGCGTCATCCGCGATAGCAAGAAGGCAAGCTGGAAATTCTTTATTAGCTCATTTAACACCTTCACTCCCTCCTCGGAAGTTTGGAGTCGGCTTCGACGGTTCTCAGGCGCGCCTAGTTTCTCCCTGGTCTCTGGGCTCACTGTTGCGCATGATACCTTAGTGGACCCCGTCGCAGTTTCTAACTCATTGGGTCAGCACTTTGCTGAGATTTCGAGCTCTTCAAATTACCCGCCAGCGTTTCTCCCAAAGAAACGTGCAGCAGAAGTGCGACATCTTGCTTTCTCCTCTCAAAATCACGAAAGCTACAGTACTGTTTTTCTCCTTGCGGGAACTCCAACATGCACTCTCTTCTTCTCGCTCCTCCGCCCCAGGACCGGATGGTATCCATGTCCAAATGTTGCTGCATTTATCAACCCATAGTCTGCGTTACCGCCTTTGCCTTTATAATCGAATTTGGACCAACAGTACCTTCCCCAGACGATGGCGGGAAGCTATTGTCGTTCCCGTTCCGAAACCTGGAAAGGACAAACATCTCCCCTCTAGCTATCGCCCCATTTCTCTCACGAGTAGCGTATGGTGAATTACCGTTTAGCTTGGTGGCTGGAATCCCGCAGTCTTTTAACACCTGCCCAATGCGGATTCCGAAAGCATCGGTCTGCAGTTGACCATCTTGTTGCTCTCTCCACTTATATCATGAACAATTTTCCCCGGAAACGCCAAACGGTAGCAATATTTTTTGATCTGGAGAGAGCATACGATACCTGTTGGAGGACAGGCATCCTCTGCACACTGTTCTCTTGGGGCTTTCGAGGCCGGCTGCCCCTTTTTCTTCGCGAATTTATGGCAGAGCGCACATTTAGGGTGCGGGTGAACACTACTCTCTCCCATACTTTCTCCCAAGAAAACGGGGTACCCCAGTGCTTCGTGCCGAGTGTTGTACTGTTTGTCATCGCCATAAATCCAATTATGGATTGTCTCCTTCCTGATGTCTCGGGCTCCCTCTTTGTGGACGATTTTGCGATCTACTACAGCTCTCAACGGACCAGCGTTCTTGAAAGACGTCTTCAAGGATGTCTCGATCGCCTCCACTCGTGGAGCATCGAAACCGGCTTCCGTTTCTCACCCAGTAAGACCGTTTGTGTTAATTTTTGGCGACGTAAGGAGTTTCTTCCGCCCTCCATACATCTAGGTCCTGTCAACCTTCCGTTTTCCGACGTCGCTAAATTCTTGGGTCTTATGTTTGACAGAAAACTATGCTGGTCCTCCCACGTTTCCTATCTTTCGGCTCGCTGTCTGCGTTCCCTTAATACCCTCCGTGTCCTGAATGGTACCTCCTGGGGAGCGGACCGAGTGGTCCTTCTCCGCCTCTATCACGCCTTAGTGCGCTCGAAATTGGATTATGGAAGCATAGTCTACTCCTCTGCTCGGCCGTCTATTCTTCGGCGTCTCGACTCTATCCACCACCGTGGATTACGTTTAGTGTCTGGAGCTTTTTACACCAGCCCTGTGAAAGCCTTTATGCTGAGACTGCTGAACCTCCGCTGTCCAATCGGCGGGCAGTCCTTCTGAGTCGTTATGCTAGCCATCTGTCTTCCATGCCTGCTAATCCAGCCCATGACCTTTTTTTCGACGCCTCCTTTGATGTAGGGTATGCAGGCCGCTCCTCCTCCCTCCTACCCCCGGGAGTCCGCTTCTGTCACCTGCTCCATTCTCTTTCCTTCCGCTTTCCCAAAACCTTCTTGACAACTTGGGGTACAGCACCGCCTTGGCTCCGTCCCCGGATCTGCCTGCTCCGTGACCTTCGTAGATTTCCCAAGGAAGGTACCCCTTCACTTGTTTATCGTCGGGCATTTGCTGCTCTATGTGCACAAATGACAGAAGCCACATTTATTTGCACCGACGGCTCGAAAACATCGTTAGGTGTAGGGAGTGCCTATATTGTTGGCGACACCCCAAATCACTTTCGGCTTCCCGACCAGTGTTCGGTTTATACTGCGGAGCTTTAAGCTGTTCTCCAGGCTGTCCACTACATCCGTCGCCATCAGCGGATACAGTACGTAATCTGCTCAGATTCTCTCAGCTCTCTCCTCAGTCTCCAAGCTCTTTACCCTGTGCACCCTCAGGTCCACCGGATTCAGGACTGTCTGCGCTTGTTCCACCTGGGGGGCGTCTCGGTGGCGTTCCTCTGGCTTCCGGGACACGCTGGTATCTGTGGGAATGAGGCGGCCGATATAGCGGCCAAGGCTGCAGTCTCTCTTCCTCGGCCAGCTATTCAGTCGCTTCCCTTCACCGATCGACAGAGCGGTTTATGTCGCAAAGTTGCTCATTTATGGCATGCACATTGGTCAACACTTCCCCATAATAAATTGCGGGAAGTGAAAGCCCTTCCTTGCACTTGGACATCTTCCTCCCGAACGCGTCGTCGGGAGGAGGTAATTTTAGCTAGACTCCGGATAGGGCACTGTCTTTTTAGCCATCGACATCTTTTAAGCGGCGATCCTCCCCCACTCTGTCCCCACTGCTCTCAGCTGTGGACGGTAAGACACCTTTTAAGTGAATGCCCCTATTTTAATCCGTTACGCTCCCGTCTACAGCTATCGCCTGATCTATCGTCGATTTTAGCAGATGACACGCGCTCAGCCGACCGCGTTCTCCAGTTTATTAGTGACAATGAAATGACATCAGTCATTTGAAGCTTTTTTTGGGGACAACCAACCCCTTTCTGTAGTGGATTTTTAAGCATTCCTTCTGCTTTTAGTTTCTCAAATTTTATGGCTTTGTTCCCATTGCTGCTGGTTTTAAATTTCGGTTTTTTACTGTTTCCTAAGTCACGGGCTGGGCGCTAATGACCATAGAAGTTTTGCGCCCTAAAACCAAAAACAAAAAAAAAACAAAAAAAAATCTGGTTGCGTCTTTTTTGACATGCAGAAGGCGTATGATAAGACATGGCAACATCACATCCTGACCACGCTTCATAGGTGGGGTCTTCGGGGTCCGCTCCAGATTTTCATTCAAAATTTTCTGTCTTTTCGTTCCTTTCGCGTGCAAGTTGTGGCCTCCCATAGTCCCCCCCCCCCCCCCCCCCCCCCCTCGTGTTCAGGAGAATGGAGTCCCACAAGGATCCGTCTTGAGTGTCTGCCTCTCTTTAGTTGCAATTAATGGGCTCACTGCGGCGGTGGGAACGTCTGTCTCAGCTTCCTTGTATGCTGATGACTTCTGCCTATACTATAGCTCCACTGATGTTGCAGCTGCTGAATGGCAGCTGCAGAGCACTATCCGTGAGGCGCAGTCTTGGGCTGTAGCAAATGGCTTCCAGTTTTCGACTGTCAAGACCTGCGTTATGCATTTCTGCCGGCGTCGCACTGTTCACCCTGAGACATGGCTTTATCTTGACGGTGAACCTCTTTCAGTGGTAGACACACATCAGTTTTTGGGATTGGTTTTTGATACCCGGTTGACTTGGCTCCTCATATTCGGCAGCTTAAGCAAACGCGTGTGTGGCATCTTAACACTCTTCATTGCTTGAATCACAACAGCTGGGGTGCCGATCGGTCTACCCTTTTACGGCTGTACCAGGCGTTAATCCAGTCCCATCTAGATTATGGGAGCCTTGCTTACAGTTTGGCATCCCCTTCCGTGTTGCGGTTGCTTGACCCCATCCTTCGCAGTGGAATCCGACTCGCCACTGGAGCTTTTCGCACAAGCCCTGTCACTAGCATACTTGTGGAGGCTGGTGTCTCTCCATTGCGGATCCGGCGCCAGTGATTGCTGGCCACTTACGCTGCCTATGTTTGTAGCTTGCCCAGGCATCCCAGTTACCGTCTGCTACTCCCCAACTCAGTTGTCCATCTGCCAGAGTGGCGGCCCTGATCAGGGTGTACGATCTCAGTTCGTGTCTGGGCTCTTCTCTCTGGGCTTGAGTTTTGCCCTCTCCCTCTTGTTTTCCGGTCCCATATGTGTCTACCCCCGTGGTGTGTGCCTCCACCCATACCTTCAGCTCGATTTGGCACAGGGCCCGAAGGACTCAGTCCCTCCTGAGGCCCTCCGCCGCTGCTTTCTTTCAATCCTTGCCGCGTTTCGAGGCTCTGACGTTGTCTATACTAACAGTTCGATGGTTGCTGGTCGTGTCAGTTATGCTTTTACTCTATGGGATCATTATGAACGACACACATTGCCGGCTGGCTCCAGTGTTTTCACTGCCGAGCTGGTCGCCATCTCTCGCAACCTACAGTGTATCCTCTCCTGCTCAGGTGAGTCCATTATCTGTAGTGACTCCGTGAGCGGTTTACGAGCTATCAACCAGTGTTTCCCTCGCTCTCGTCTGGTGATGGCTATTCAGGAGTCCCTCCGTACTCTTGCCCGTTGCGGCCGCTCTGTGGTCTTTGTGTGGGCCCCGGGTCATGTCGGCATCCCAGGAAACGAACTGGTTGACACGCTGGCCAAACAGGCTGTCGGTGCACCAGCCTTGGAGATTGGCCTTTCAGAGAGTGACCTCACGTCAGTTTTGCAGCAGAAGGTACTTCGCACCTGGGGTGAAGAATGGCGCACCCTGCCTTAACCCAACAAACTTCGGACCATCAAGGAGACTACCGGTGTGTGGCAGTCCTCCTTACGAGCCTTCCACAAGGACTCAGTTGTTCTCTGCCGGCTCCGCATTGGTCACACCTGGCTGACGCACAGTCATCTCTTGCACCATGAGGAGCCACCTCTCTGCCGCTGTGGCTCAGTGTTGACAGTGGTCTACATCCTGTTGGCGTGTCCATTTTTAACTGCACTTAGGCAGACGTTTACGCTGCCTGGTATGCTCCCTGCACTTTTATCAGATGATGACACTGCAATGGCAGAACTAGTTCTGAGTTTTATTCGTGCAGGGGGCTTTTATCGCTCGATCTAAGGATTTGTGTTTTTTGTGTTAAGTCTGACCTTCGGCCTACGGTTTTAGATTGTGGTTTTTAGTGTGTTTCTTGGTGGTTGGGTTTTCCTTTTTTTGTTTCCATGGTCGCCCAACCGCTGTAAATCTCTGTGCTTTTATTTCTTTGTTTTCTGGTCTTTGTCTGTGTCTTTCTTGTTCTGTGTCGTCCCTTCTTACCTCTTTTACTTGTTTTTATGCCTTGAGAGTTTTTACAGTCGTGGAACAAAGGACCGATGACCTATGTAGTCTGGTCCCTTCGACCCCCACAAACCAACCAACCATCTTAATGCAAATTATAAAGACATGATAGCTTTCATGGTATGTGACATTAACAGTGAAAAATGTATGCTTGGCACCTGTGGAGAATTTCGTGGACCAAATAACCTACTTGTCGTCTTAAAAAAGGAACTTGACATCTTGCCTGATGAAGTAATTTTCCAACACTGGATACAAACCAATAGAGCAAAGCTCACTACACAGGTAATCCCCAGTGATGGATTTTTACATTCTCTTGTTGTTGATAAGCTGGTGCTTTTAAAAACCTACCACTTTATCATAAAAGCTCTAACCCAAAATTTCAAGGAAATGATTGTTAATTTTGCAGAAAACTATACATTTACATTACAGGATGAAATTCAAAGTTTTCACTGGACTAAAACACAACCAACACTGCATTCTTTTGTCACCTACTTTAAAAATTACGACAAAGTGTGATGCAAATCTATTTGTGTAATTAATGACCACCTTGATCACAATACCATGACTATGTACACCTTTCAGTTTCGCCTGATTGATGGCTGATGGTCGTGTTGGCTTCGCCTGCATCCACAGAGGCCATTTTGAACAGCATTCCTTGCCTGATGGCTGTAGTGTATTCACTGCAGAGCTGGTGGCCATCTCTCGTGCACTTCAGTATATCCATTCATGCCCCGGGGAATCGTTTCTTATGTGTACTGACTCCTTGAGCAGCAAACTAGCTATCGACAAGTGCTACCCTCGCCATCCTTTGGTAGTATCCATCCAGGAGTCCATCTATGCCCTGGACTGGTCCCATCATTCAGTGGTGATTGTGTGGACCCCAGGACACGTCGGCATCCCAGGCAATGAACTTGCCGACAGGCTGGCCAAACAGGTTATGCAGAAACTGCTTCTGGAGATTCTCATCTCTGAACCTGACCTGCGTTCTGACTTATGTTGTAAGGTTTTTCAGCTTTGGGGGACGGAATGGCATAAGAGTACACAGAACAAACTTCGTGTCGTTAAGGAGACTACGAATGTGTGGAAGTCTTCCATGCAGACCTCTTGCAAGGAATCAGCTGCATTGGGCACGGTTGGGGGACCCATGGTCACTTCCTGCGCCATGAAGACCCGTCTGAGTGTGGGTGCAGCGCCCGGTTGAAAGTGGCCCATATTCTGGTGCACTGTCTCACTTTGACTGCCCAGCAACAAAGTCTTGGGTTACTGGACTCATTGCCACTAATTTTATCTGACAAGGCCTCGTCGGCTGATTTAGTTTTACGTCTTTTTCGTTAAGATGGGTTTTATCATTTGACCTAAGTTTTAGCGCATTTCATTTGTCGCTCTGTGTCCTCCACCCTAGAGCTTCTAGGTTGGAAATTTTAATGTTTTGCAGAGTGGCTGGCTTCCCCTTTTTTATTCACATGGTCATCCAGCCATGGTAATCTGCTTTGTTGTTTTAATCTCTTCATTCCGCTTCTGTGGTTTTGTTGTCCCCGTTTGTCCATTTACATGTTTGTCGCCCTTCATCGTTCTTGTGATTTTTCCTTTCATTCCATTTTGAGTTCCCAGTCTCGTTTGTTTTATTCTCACACTTAGGAGTATTGTTTTATTTGGAACAAGGGACTGATGACCTTGTAGCTTGGTCCCTTTCCCCCTCTTTTAATCCAACCAACAATCACCTCGTTCGGAAAATTAAGAATATCATAATAATGTTGAAATGGTTATTAACTTCAGCAGTGGTGCAAGCAGCCAGTACAAAAAGGAAACTTCATTAATGTTTCCAAACACAAAAATGACTTTGATTTACTAGTATAGTAGACTGTGCCTCATAACATGGAAAGTTACACGAGCTTCCCTTTAAAGACCTTACGTAGAACTGATACTGACTCCACAAGGTATATTCAAATATTGAATATTACTGAAGTTGGAGATATATATTTCTTTCTTTACCTGAAATTGAATAAATTGAAACAAAACTGACGGATTTGAATGTTGTGTACCAGTTAAAAGAAAAAAGGAGCCATCACAGATACATCCCTATAAGTGACAATCAAATAAGATGTATTGTTACTTCTACAGGCTCAAAGTTTGATTATCATCAAACTTCAGTACTTTTTACAAACATATCCTCTTTGACAAATAATGACTTTTGTGTTTGTATATATTATGAGAAGTAGTGGCTTGGAATAACTGAAGATAGAAGTGAAGATAACAAGGTTGTTTTGGTGCATTTCTTTCACCCTTATGGACCAAAAACTGCCTTTCAGCTTTCCAAAAATGATACTGTGTGAGTACCTGCAAAGACAATAGTACAGAAAGTGACTCCATTGAAACTCACGATGGTGTCTGGTAGGACATACTGATAAACTATGCAATGAAATATCAGGTTTGTTTAACACTCTAATGAAAATTGTATCTGGGATGTAAATCACACCTACAGTTTAAATCTAAATACATAGTACAACAAATGTATCAGTAAGTTAAGTTTAAGAAGTAGAGATCTAACCTGTTATGACTGCCTTTTGTTATTTAAAAGTAGAAATATTTGCTCATGTATTGTATGCAATGATTTAAATATTCAAGCCTTTGTGTATTAACTTGGCATTGAACGATCATATATAAGTGTTGTGATTTACTGAAATTCACTGCTCTGTTACTCTCAATGTAGTTGAGTCTGTCATAACTTTTTTTGTGAAATATTCCTGTGGGTACAAAGAACATTCTGTAAAATTTTCACTTTTTTTTTCTTAGATAGTGACCTGTGAAAATTGACGTATAAAGATTTCGGCCATTTTTTGAAATTATCTAGTAAAGAAAGGTGTGCATTCTCAGTACTAAAACGTGTACTGCAAGTGGTTCTGTAAGTACTCAATACAGAACTAACATATTATTAGTGAGTCTGTCTTCCTTCATAAAACAAAATTATGGTCTTAATGATTAACGATTGATGATTTTGTTTTCCAGAATGGGCTTGACTGACTCTTGCATGATAAAAAAAATTTAAAAATGTATGCTTGAAGTTCATTTCCTTCTGAACACACTGGTTTTTGAATTATTCTGATACTTTAAAATAACTTGACATTTAAACTTTCTGCAAATCTCGTTTTCCATTAAAACTTGCCCAACCGCCATTTTAAAAATGACGGCCAGAAAAAAACTGCGGCGTATAAAATTTTTTCAAACGGTGTTTTGTGCTTGTCTACCTATGGGAAACTCACGATAAAAAATCAGGAAAATAAAAAGTGTTATGCAACAAATTTTATTTATATTGGGTGATTTGAAATTGATTAACCGCCAAAGTTATTGAGGAATCATCTCATTAAGCTACCCAATGGGTCCAAAATAATTAAGGCTGTTACATAAAAACTTTTTAAACGTAGGGTAACACACTGCATTACTGTAGCGCACTTTTGAAGTATGTCCTTCACAAGGACATTGAAAGTAATTTAATTGCCCTGGTTAACGACGTCTTTGATGTCTTGAACTCCCAACAGCTCCAAAACATGAATGCTCACCTCTGCATCGTGGATTAGGAATTAATCTTACAATTTAGGTGAATACACTAAAGAAGTTGGCGATGGAGACAGATTGTTGCCTTTCCAAAACGGTTTCATCAAGTAAATAAAATCTCTTTGATCTTTACGTAAACCTAAAAAGCGTAAATGTCAGCCACATATTGACTTTGACCAAATCAAGATGGCGTGGAAATTTTTTGCCTGAGGTGCAAGGATTAGGTACATTTTATAATGACCTTACGCTGTTTGAAATAAGGAACAGGGCGTAATTTGTTATACTGAGGATAACAAAAGTGATACTTCTTCCTCTGGAAACTCGCCTGTTACTGAAGAGTTAAATGGAGGATCTTCTCCGTGTGACATAAACTAAAGCGGTCCCTAGACCGTCAGTAATATTGTGCAATATTTCCTGAAGCCTAATAATATTGAATTTGTAGTTGTGAAACTGAGAGATAGCGTAATAATTTTGTATCAAAGCTTTAGGGTAACACTGCACTAATAGAAAGACAACGAAAGAATTTCCAATGGCAAGGTGCTGTAGCATAATAGGTAATTGCTGACTGGGAATTACGTCTCGTACAGATTTTTGTTAAATGTCATGGGGATTTGAGCATCTGCATAAATTGAACCATGGGTGAGGGAGCGGTGCAAGACTCAAAAATTTGAATTTTTGATATAAAAGATTTGATAAGTTTTGATACAAAACCATATCCCGAAAATTACTTTGATGACCAAATGAGAACAACAAACAAACGATTATTCAATTATCGCTAAAACGGTAGTATTGTCTCACTGATATCAGCCACGTAATGCCACATTTGACTAAACGATAAGTTTAACAGAAGCACAAGACATTACTTCAACATGTGTATAAGAATTTTATAATGAATAAAATCACCGTACACCAGAATCCACGAGCAAGGGAAGGGGGGAGCAAATGCCTATGTACGGCAACGCCGAAATATGTTGAGAATCATTCACAGTAGTGTATCAGATGTTGGACTATCAACTCATAAAAAGTTACTTTTTTCCAACCCAAATTCCGCCAATATGTTTCCGTGACTGATCTTTGACACTCCTTGGCCCAATTTTTCATCTCCTCTTTTTTCTGCTCACAAAAGAGTAGATCAATTGTCACAGAAACATCGTCAACAGCCCGAACCACAATATTATTGAGCAGGGTAGAGAGAACATCAATAATATTGCACAATATTATTGGCCTTCTATGGCCCGCTTCAGATTCTGCGCCACTAAGTTTAATTACGAATGAGCTCTATGTTGATAATGAATAGGCAGTACTAGAAATCCCAGAAGCTGTGAACATCGAAGAAAATTTATTAATAGATGTGGTAATAATGTGCGACGACTCTGTAATCTCAGATGTTCTTCCAGATACAGTGAAACACATTGCAGCCTATGTTGCATTTAAGTGCCAAAACATCCATAAATCGTTACGTTTTCCAGCAGTATTGTCTCACTGATATCAGTCACGTAGTATTTGAAGATGATGCTGCTTTTCATGGAAATCGATTGGGCAAAGAAAAACTGTAAAGTCTCTGTGCTCTTATTTTGTAACGAAAGTTTCCTGATGTTCATGACACAGTTATGGCTCTACATCTAAGAACAAGAACATTTATAAGGATTAGGGTATCTGAATCGAGAAGCAAAGAGGGAAGCCATGAAGAAATGTGCCCAAGGAGGAAGCAGCTATGCATCTTAAGACCGGTATTACACTATCAAATTTCTTTGTCAAAGATTTGATCAACCAACCTGCAGAAACCTCTTCAAAGAACTGGGTATACTAACTACTGCCTCTCAGTATATTTACTCCTTAATGAAATTTGCCCTAAATAATATATATCTTTTTCCAACAAACAACTAAGTTCATACATACAATACCAGGAACAAAAATGATCTGCACAAGGACTTCAAAGCACTTACATTAGTTCAAAAAAGGGTCCACTACTCAGGAACACTCATCTTAAATAATTTGCCAGCAAACATAAAAATTTTAGTTACAAGTAAATATCAGTTTAAAAGAAACCTGAAAGACTTACTAGTGGCCAACTCCTTCTACTCCATTGACGAAATTTTTAATAGAAACAAATAATGTATTTATTCATACTATTAGTATTGTTATTTCAGCTTAAAAAAAAATTGACATGTTCCACATCCACGAGGATCTCCTCAGCACGGATATATGGAACGAAAAAGTAATCTAATCTGGGTGAAGCCGTGGGTTTTACGACGACACGATAAAAGCATTCAACAAAAGTTGTTAGGTGGGCTTACAGTGGAAGACATCAGGTTGTACATCAATTACTTAAGAATGGATGAGCATACATTTCTGTATGTGCTCTGTGAGATGTATCCTCATATCACAAAGCACAATATTCACTTAAGAACTGCTACATCTTCAGAAGACAGGCTCACTGTAACACTCAGATTACTTGCTACAGAAGAGGGTTACATTAGGTTAGGTCAGGTCAGGTCTCCAATCTTCTTAATCTATTTTTGTATTCAGGGTGCCTCACGTTGTAAAGCGCCTCATCAGCTTCATACATCTCTATTAATTTTGTAGTTGTCGGCACACACCAATTGTATTTACTGGCAATGTTTATAAAAACACTACAGACGACAGACTGCAGCGATGCTAGTGCTCCATGTGATAACATGTCACATTGCAGGCGATTTCTTTGATCAAATCTACAGCGAGGCCCTAGATTTGATCAAATATTGGACGACATTTGACAAAGTCCCTATTACACCATCAAATTTCTTTGACAAAGATATTGGACAAAGAAATTTGATAGTGTAATACCGGCCTATAACAGGTAAACAGCAATAGAAATCTGGTACATGCTACATAAAAATCTGCTACTTCAACAAATGAGTGACTTATTTTTTTAATCATAATTATCATTTATTTTGTTCTAGTGTGTAATAAATCTGTCAGACACCGTGTACTGAGCTAAACCGAAATGAACGACTAACACGCCACGCGGCCACAGTGTCTGTGTGCGGCGAATTTCCCATGTAATCACAATGCTGCTCGGTATGACGTCAGTGGCGTCCAGCCAATAGCAAGCGCTTACGCGGGAGTGACACCCCCACGCCCCAACTCTTGTAAAAGGGAAGAAAGCCTGCGTATAGAACGGGAGTGAACTTATTGCACCAAGCTGATTCTTTAGTGTTATAATTGTGATGTGAAGTTTATCTTGATTGTGTGACTTCTACAGGATCGTGTTTTAAGTTAACCATGAAGTGACGTTTAAGCAAGGAAGGCCCTTCTACCTCCAAGCATGCAGTTAAAGAAACCGAAACCAACAATGCCTACCAGTTCTCCAACGCGTAGTGTCCTTAGAAACCCATACATATCAAAGCATGAAGCCCTCTCTATTGAAGTGTCATTAAAATACTCATCACTAGGAGTTACTTGGTAAACCTCTAGACTTTTTTCAAAAGAAATATGCGTTTTGAAAAAATTCAAACGTACAGCAAATTTTATTAATACTATCTTTATAAAATTCTCATACTGGTTAGTTTTAGAGTTGCAAAGGAAGGAAAATCTCACACGGTTGGTGAGTCTCTTACTGCCCGCGGGTACACACATGGCCCAAGCAGTTTTGGGGAAAAGTGGCCAAAGAAATACAAAACGTTTAGTTATCCGTCAGTACTGTGAAAAGGAGAATGGAAAATAAGACTTCCAGCATTGAAGAAACATTGTGATTACAACTGTAAGAGGTCACGTCTTACGCTCTTCAAATAGAAAAGAGTACAAATGTGACAAACATGCCTCAGTTACTGGTTTTTATACGTTTTGACTATCATGACAATACACGAGATTTTATTTTGCAGACAGCTCGAGTAAAATGCCACAGCACAAAACATTTTCAATATGCCCTTTGTGTGTTAAAATTAGGTATTTCTTGCCAAAAACGTTGTGGTACATGCATAGACGGAAGTCGGGCAGTATATGATCACGTGAACCATGGACCTTGCCGTTGGTGGGGAGGCTTGCGTGCCTCAACGATACAGATGGCCGTACCGTAGGTGCAACCACAACGGAGGGGTATCTGTTGAGAGGCCAGACAAACATGTGGTTCCTGAAGAGGGGCAGCAGCCTTTTCAGTAGTTGCAGGGGCAACAGTCTGGATGATTGACTGATCTGGCCTTGTAACATTAACCAAAACGGCCTTGCTGTGCTGGTACTGCGAACGGCTGAAAGCAAGGGGAAACTACAGCCGTATTTTTTTCCCGAGGACATGCAGCTGTACTGTATGGTTAAATGATGATGGTGTCCTCTTGGGTAAAATATTCCGGAGGTAAAATAGTCCCCCATTCGGATCTCCGGGCGGGGACTACTCAGGAGGACGTCGTTATCAGGAGAAAGAAAACTGGCGTTCTACGGATCGGAGCGTGGAATGTCAGATCCCTTAATCGGGCAGGTAGGTTAGAAAATTTAAAAAGGGAAATGGATAGGTTAAAGTTGGATATAGTGGGAATTAGTGAAGTTCGGTGGCAGGAGGAACAAGACTTTTGGTCTGGTGATTGCAGGGTTATAAATACAAAATCAAATAGGGGTAATGCAGGAGTAGGTTTAATAATGAATAAAAAAATAGGAGTGCGGGTTAGCTACTACAAACAGCATAGTGAACGCATTATTGTGGCCAAGATAGAAACGAAGCCCACGCCTACTACAGTAGTACAAGTTTATATGCCAACTAGCTCTGCAGATGATGAAGAAATTATTCAGGTAGTGAAGGGAGACGAAAATTTAATAGTCATGGGTGACTGGAATTCGTCAGTAGGAAAAGGGAGAGAAGGAAACATAGTAGGTGAATATGGATTGGGGGGAAGAAATGAAAGAGGAAGCCGCCTTGTAGAATTTTGCACAGAGCATAACTTACTCATAACTAACACTTGGTTCAAGAATCATAAAAGAAGGTTGTATACCTGGAAGAATCCTGGAGATACTAAAAGGTATCAGATAGATTATATAATGGTAAGACAGAGATTTAGGAACCAGGTTTTAAATTGTAGGACATTTCCAGGGGCAGATGTGGATTCTGACCACAATCTATTGGTTATGAACTGCAGATTGAAACTGAAGAAACTGCAAAAAGGTGGGAATTTAAGGAGATGGGACCTGGATAAACTGAAAGAACCAGAGGTTGTAGAAAGTTTCAGGGAGAGCATAAGGGAACAATTGACAGGAATGGGGGAAAGAAATACAGTAGAAGAAGAATGGGTAGCTCTGAGGGATGACGTAGTGAAGGCAGCAGACGATCAAGTAGGTAAAAAGACGAGGGCTAATAGAAATCCTTGGGTAACAGAAGAAATATTGAATTTAATTGATGAAAGGAGAAAATATAAAAATGCAGTAAATGAAGCAGGCAAAAAGGAACACAAACGTCTCAAAAATGAGATCGACAGGAAGTGCAAAATGGCTAAGCAGGGATGGCTAGAGGACAAATGCAAGGATGTAGAGGCTTGTCTCACTAGGGCTAAGATAGATACTGCCTACAGGAAAATTAAAGAGACCTTTGGAGAGAAGAGAACCATTTGTATGAATATCAAGAGCTCAGATGGCAATCCAGTTCTAAGCAAAGAGGGGAAAGCAGAAAGGTGGAAGGAGTATATAGAGGGTTTATACAAGGGCGATGTACTTGAGGACAATATTATGGAAATGGAAGAGGATGTAGATGAAGACGAAATGGGAGATATGATACTGCGTGAAGAGTTTGACAGAGCACTGAAAGACCTGAGTCAAAACAAGGCCCCAGGAGTAGACAACATTCCATTAGAACTACTGATGGCCTTGGGAGAGCCAGTCATGACAAAACTCTACCATCTGGTGAGCAACATGTATGAGACAGGCGAAATACCCTCAGACTTCAAGAAGAATATAATAATTCCAATCCCAAAGAAAGCAGGTGTTGACAGATGTGAAAATTACCGAACTATCAGTTTAATAAGTCACAGCTGCAAAATACTAACGCGAATTCTTTACAGACGAATGGAAAAACTGGTAGAAGCGGACCTCGGGGAAGATGAGTTTGGATTCCGTAGAAATGTTGGAACACGTGAGGCAATACTAACCTTAAGACTTATCTTAGAAGAAAGATTAAGAAAACGCAAACCTACGTTTCTAGCATTTGTAGACTTGAGAAAGCTTTTGACAATGTTAACTGGAATACTCTCTTTCAAATTCTGAAGGTGGCAGGGGTAAAATACAGGGAGCGAAAGGCTATTTACAATTTGTACAGAGACCAGATGGCAATTATAAGAGTCGAGGGGCATGAAAGGGAAGCAGTGGTTGGGAAAGGAGTGAGACAGGGTTGTAGCCTCTCCCCGATGTTATTCAATCTGTATATTGAGCAAGCAGTAAAGGAAACAAAAGAAAAATTCGGAGTAGGTATTAAAATTCATGGAGAAGAAGTAAAAACTTTGAGGTTCGCCGATGACATTTTAATTTTGTCAGAGACAGCAAAGGACTTGGAAGAGCTGTTGAACGGAATGGGCAGTGTCTTGAAAGGAGGATATAAGATGAACATCAACAAAAGCAAAATGAGGATAATGGAATGTAGTCAAATTAAATCGGGTGATGCTGAGGGAATTAGATTAGGAAATGAGACACTTAAAGTAGTAAAGGAGTTTTGCTATTTAGGGAGTAAAATAACTGATGATGGTCGAAGTAGAGAGGATATAAAATGTAGACTGGCAATGGCAACTAAATCGTTTCTGAAGAAGAAAAATTTGTTTACATCGAGTATAGAGTTAAGTGTCAGGAAGTCATTTCTGAAAGTATTTGTATGGAGTGTAGCCGTGTATGGAAGTGAAACATGGACGATAACTAGTGTGGACAAGAAGAGAATAGAAGCTTTCGAAATGTGGTGCTACAGAAGAATGCTGAAGATAATGTGGGTAGAACACGTAACTAATGAGGAGGTATTGAATAGGATTGGGGAGAAGAGAAGTTTGTGGCCCAACTTGACTAGAAGAAGGGATCGGTTGGTAGGACATGTTTTGAGGCATCAAGGAATCACAAATTTAGCATTGGAGGGCAGCGTGGAGGGTAAAAATTGTAGAGGGAGACCAAGAGATGAATACACTAAGCAGATTCAGAAGGATGTAGGTTGCAGTAAGTACTGGGAGATGAAGAAGCTTGCACAGGATAGAGTAGCATGGAGAGCTGCATCAAACCAGTCTCAGGACTGAAGACCACAACAACAAACAACAACATCAAAAGTTAAGAAAGTTGGGTTTGACTGTCGAAGCACACAACATATAATACACCGAAATCATTGGCTTATAAAGTATGGCCTAACTCTTCTTTCTTTTCCGACGGATGCTGGAAACATTAAAGGCTCCTAACTCACGACTATTCACGTTGTGTGAGGATATGGGAGGTAAATTTAAAAATTAGCTTCTTCATACTGAAGTAAGATGGCGCTCTGGCGGCAAGATTTTAAAGTGAATATTTTAAACTGAGAGGTTTGCATTTCTCAGTGACAAAATAAATGTCATTAACTTTTTTAACAATGATCAATGGTTACCACGGTTAGGCAATTTAGCTGATATCTATGACGGGCTTCACATTTTGAATATTGGCCTGTAAGGGCGTGGCACAACAGATTTCGTAACGGGTAACAAAATAACATCTTTTAAAAGAAAGTTAACTCATTTTAGTTCACAAGTACTGAGCAATAACTTTCTTGCATCATTTTTCGAAAAAATTTAATTAGGTCCCATAGAAGATATAATTAGAGGCACAATTACTCCTTTAGAGGTCCTATAAAGGTTTGAAAAGTACTTTCCTGAAGATAACACAAAATATTACTGAATAAGAAATCGATTTTCAGGAAAAGTGTTAGAAGAAATAATCCGGAAAGTCACTTTAATGGACATGACTAGTGACAATTCAATGGAAGGTGCTTTCAGGAAGGAACCTCTTGCTTTCTTTAGGTCGTGACCAAAAACAGAATACATTCTCTTTTCAAACAAGCAGTCTGATTTTTGGTGCCGTTTATTACTACATAAGTGTGTGAAAGCGAGTTTTCTGATTTGTACATTATAAATAAATGCAGAAACAGGCTTTGTGTTGAGGACTTGAGGGTCAAGTCGAGCTCATTCGAGCCAGACTTTCAAGCTCTGATTATCGATAAACTGCAACTTGCTTCCAACTGAAAGATGTAGCCTAGATATCCTTTCATCAGAATCTAAATTTGAAAACTAGTTACTAATTCTGATTAAGTCTGATTTAACATCAAAGTTTGATTTTATCCTGATTTTTATGTACATACGTACTCGATGTTCAGTTTATATCACACAGCCAGGCTACACTATTTATGATGTAAAAGTTTAATGCACATTTTAAATGTTATTCCTCTCTAACTCATTGAATATTTGTGTCAGGACTGGATTAATTTGGTTTCATATTATTTGCCACAAATAAGTACCACGTGTGAACAGTAATGATTCTGTAAAAAAGTGTCTCCATGAAACACACACACACACACACACACACACACACACACACACACTCTCTTAAAGCATTTAACTCCCATACATAAAACAGCTTCACTTTCATGTAATGAGAACATACACGAGGGGCGTTTGAAAAGCCCGTGCAAAAATTAAAACTACTTACGTGTTTGGGTTAAACCTTTTTTATTTTTCAACTTAGTCTCCTTTTAGACTTACACACTTCGTCCAACGCTGTTCTAATTTGTTGACCCCTTCCGAATAATACGAATTGTCAAAGTCTGCAAAATAGCTATTAGTTGCTTTAGTCAGTTCCTCGTTTGAATAAAATCTTTGTCCCGCCAGCCATTTCTTCAAATTGGGGAACAAATAGTAGTCCGAGGGAGCCAAGTCTGAAGAATAGGGGGGATGTGAAATGAGTTCCATTAATTTTGCAACCACAACTTCTGAGGTGTATGCTGGTGCATTGTTGTGATGGAAAAGGGCTTTTTTGCAGTCCAATCGCCAGGGTTTTTCTTGCAGCTCGGTTTTCAAATGGTCCAATAACGATGAATAATGTGCATCTATAATAGTTATACCCTTTTCCAGATAGTCGATGAGGATTATCTCTTGTGAATCCCAAAAGATAGTCGCCATAACCTTTCCGGCCGAAGGAATGGTCTTCGCCTTTTTTGGTGCATATTCTCCTTTTGTAACCCATTGTTTAGATTGTTGTTTGGCCTCAGGAGTATAGTAATGTATCCATGTTTCATCCACAGTGACAAAACGACGCTTAAAGTCCTACAGATTCTTCCTGAACAGCTTCTAACCGTCCTTGCAACAGTTCGCATGATTCTGTTTTTGGTCAAGCGTGAGCAATCACGGAACCCATCTTGGGAATAGCTTTCTTGTCCAAATGTTTATGCAAACTATTATGTACCTGTTCATTCGAGATGCCCATAGCGCTAGCAAACTCACGCACCTTAATTCTTCTGTCATCCATCACCATATCATGAATTTTATCAATGATTTCTGGAGTTGCAACCTCCACAGGGAGGCCAGAACGTTCAGCATCACTTGTGCCCATATGGCCACTCCGAAAATTTTGAAACCACTTATAAACTGTTCTAATCAAAGGTGCAGAGTCACCATAATATTTATGGAGCTTCTCTTTAGTCTCCTGAGGCGTTTTGCCTTTCATAAAGTAACGGTTAATCACCACATGAAATTCTTTTTCATCCATTTTTTTGACAATCACTTGACTTCCTTGATTCACACGAATGCCAGACACAAAGAAATGGACCAGTATGGCCGAAACTCGGTGTGCGTTCTTTCCAAAGATGCTACTAACTAAATATGGCCTCGATACTTGCCGGTGGTGCCATCTCTTGGACTTTGCTCGGACTTTTCAAACACCCCACGTATATAGATTAATATAGTTCAGTTAATTTGCACTCCATTTTCCATTTTAAGAAAAGATTGTGATGGGATTCTTCAATGCCTAATGTTCAGTTACGTCTTCTAACAAGATGTTGATCATTTATTTTAAGTACTTGGATTGAATCCCTCATCCACATCTAGAGTTATAAAATATCACTTACCACATTATTTTATTTGTGGCCTCATTGTCTTCTGTGGGATAATATGATGTTGGTGTCGGATCCTACTTCTGATATGAAGAAATATTAACTGGTTAAGGGATTGTATTAGTCAGGTGGCTTCCAGTGATTATTTAATGAAATAATGTTTCTAAACTTTGAAATAATTATATTCACTAATATTTCCTCACATTGGATTATTAGTACAAAATATTTCTGCCTTCAGTGCTATCACAAAAACACATTAGCTCCATTTACAATAGCTCTTCTGCCAAGACTGTCCATTTCATATCACATTCCTACCAAGACTGTCCATTTAAAACTACTCTCCCACTAAGACATTGCACGTTGAAGAATAGAGACTTAACAATGTCAAAGAGTTTACAACTTCATTGATAATAATTGTTGGCACATCTTTGAAACAATTAACAAACATGAATTTACATAAATTTAACTAAAATGCTTCAACATTAATTCAAGTATGTATAATGTGAATATACAGGCTTATTTATACCCACCTGAGGATATCAGTACCCACTGGTATTGTGCTTTTAGTACTCTTATTGACTTGATTGCATTACAAACTAGTTCGTCACTCATCTGTGATCATGACATCATATCTCCTTAAGATATGTCGAACAGTGATCGAACTTTGCAGGTACACACAGTGTGGATATAATCTTCAAAATGTGGTGCAAATAAAATTAATAATAAAGAAGTAATAAAACACCTTGCTTGTTGATGAAATTTTACTGCTTGAAAAGCAAAATTGTAATAAATGGTAAACTTTTCGTTTTATTGTTTAATGGGTTGTGTCAGTAAGAAATGTTTCACAAGTGTTCTAAGTGCTCTCACTTTCAATTACTGAACTGAATGAATACGGCTGTGTAATTTGTCTGATGTTATGCTGCCCCAAGATATAGACACAGTTTCTAACTTTAGTACTTGGTGTATTGCGTGAAACCTTTAATGTAACCGTATAGCTAGTAATGAGTAGATTGACAAATTTTTAGATTTGGTCAATAATTGTATGAAATGCTGAAAATAAAATTTGTGTTACCCATATAAGCCTTTAGATAAGCAACCTGCTTCTGGGAACAAGTGACAGTTTTAGCTATTTAGTAGTATAAATTAGTTTTTCAGATGTAAGTGTTGTAAAATGCTAACTTCAGTATATTGTACGGATTGACCCTCACCAGAGGTATCTAGTTCACTGCTTCCAAACTGTATAATGCATTTCAGTCATTGCAAAATTGTCCACCCACAGCAGAACCTTTACTTCCATGTTAAACCACTTATAGTAGTAGAAACATATCACTTCATAGAATTAATGTTTATGCTAACCTAACACCAGCTGAAAGAGACATGCCAGCCAAAACTTAATATCCTTCACTGCTTCACCAACTCTTCTTGGGACACTGATCAGACCACCTTTTTGTGACTTCAAAGAGGTCTCATACCACCCCTCTTGGACTGTGGTAGCATGGCTCATGGATTAGAAGACTCGCAACACCACCTTTGGAAGAGCCCTGTAGATAACAACTTGATGGAGGTGACCATACTGAGACAGCCCCAACTATTATTTAACTGTGTTGCCCATGAATGAGGCATCAAAGGACACCCAAATCGCTTTGTTCTCTTCCTGGATAAAAGGACAAGGCGTGCACAAAAATGCTGTTCATTGTCTCAGTATCAGCTTGTCTATGGTCCAGCCTCTGAACTACACAGAACACTTTTTGAGACGTGTCTCTGTCATCCTCACAGACACCCTGTTAAGAGGATCTGTTGGTCACAACTTCATCTAGATCCAGCCTTCATACCAAAAGACATCACACACCCATGTATTGCTCGTGATAGTGCGCGTAAGATACAGTTGCACTTTTCTCACACTAGGTCATTGGAGCTCTGAACAGTTTACAAGTTCAAACTCTATCCCTGACACTTATTGGTTTTAGTCAGTCAAGACTTCTCCCACGAGTTTCAAAGCACCAGATGGTTGATTTTATTTATCTGGGCCTCTAGCCACATCAAAATCCCAGAAAACAAATTTTCAGATCATTTGACAAGAGCCTGTGAAAAAGGATACCCTAGAATTGCAGATACTGGTTCGTGACCTATATAGGACCCTATCCCAACAACTAGTGTTATTTATTAGAGAGTAATGTGCTTTAGCTATGTACCATAAAATAAAAAAACTACTGCACAGACGTCTTCATGCAGGTTGTCCTGTTGAGAACCTAAAATTAACTGCCAGCTCTGTCTTGGTCACACTATACTCAGATTAAAAGTGTAGCAACTGCAGTGGCGGGGGTGCAGCGTTGCCACTGTGCAGCCGGCCAGTCGTCACAACGCGTTGCATGTAAGCTGCAAAATAAGCAACACAGGCAGCATGTGATGCACAAGAAAGAACTAAGATTGGGTAGTGCCTGGTCTCTAGTCTGAACACCCGACTCGCTGCAACAGCAATCACAAAGTAATTTTCAATTGGGGTATGGATTGACTCATAAATACATTCTCAAAAAGCTCCCCATTACTGCAGTTGTGGTGCCCCTTTATCAGTGGCGTGGGACGTATTTTAATAGTGTGCCTAACTTTTGTTGTGATAAGGCTACCTGATTCATTACCCTCAATTTTAGCCAGTGATGCCCTAGCAGAGAACCTAGAAAATAGGGTTGTCCGACCTCACTTTTTTGAAGACAGAGGAACCGCATTTGCTAAGACATCAGCGTGCTACATTGACTTGTTAAGGAACATTCTTCATCCAGAACGTCAAAGGTGTCATGTACACATGAGAGAAATGTGGTTCTGTAATGGTGGTGCCATAGCTCACTTGGCAAAAACATTCATGGAAGTGATTTGACAGTTGTTCCCATGAAATGTCATTTCACAATATCGTGATGTTCCACGGCCCCCACACTTATGTGATCTATCAATCTTTGACTTCTTTTTGTGGGGCAGCTTTAAATCGAGTGTGTACATGAACAAGCCGTGCACAGTGGATGACTTAAGATATTAGTTTGTCAGGAAATTGAAGCTATGCCAAATAAAATGTTAGAGAGAGCCAACCGTTACATTCAGGAGAGTCTGGCAAAAAGAACATATCTCACGAGATTATTTTCTGAACCTAATTAAGGTATGTAGATTTCAAAAATGTAGTAAAAGAACTGTTAGTGAGAGCAAAATTTTTAGAAAAAAATGAAATCATGTTTCAGTTAGTCAGTAAGGAAAAACATGTTTCCTCTGTATAAATATGCAGTTCCTGCTCTTATTCTTCCATGTATTGACTGTGCAACTCTGTGTTGCTGTTGTAATTTTTCTGTTAACTTGTTCACTTTATCCACACATTTAATAAGTCCACAAAGTAGCATGTGAGCAATCCATTGACTTTTAAATCTAATCTGATAAAAAGTCACTGGTCTCTTCCACATATCCAAATGGCCGTATTCTGTGAAATGATTTGTATTTGGATCACACTTTTAGTGTGCAGAAAGGTGTTCACTATTCTGTAAGTTTCTTGTTCAGCTGGCTGCCAGCAGAATGGAAAAATTTCAGTCAATAAACCTAAAACATTCATATGTAAGCTGTAAAGCTCACTTATGTTGGCATTAACTCCTGTAATGTTGTAAAAGAGTTCCTAATACAATTTTAGTGCCGTTTACTGTAACATATTTGTCAGTACTATTGTAAATATATTGGTTTTGTATTAAATTTTCTTACAAGCTTTCTGTGAATTATGAAATGACTTGTTCCATGACCTGATAAATTAAATAAATAAATTAAATACCTTATTATTTCACAGTAATAGACCCCACTTCAGTCCCTGCTACACCCAGTTTCCCCTCTAATGCAGAATTTGATATGGGTTGATAAGGGAGGGAGGATGTGAGAGAGCACTGGAGGAAAATTGAGATGAAGCTTAGTAACAGTTTTTTGTCATTTAGTGTGTGTACTTACTGACTGACTCTTCTATTTCATGAGTATTCGCCTCTCTTTATAATGAACAGTTATTCAGGCAAAAGAGGCTTGTTAGATTAAATATGCTTTTAATTTCCCGTACATTCCTCTGCAGTGAGACATTGCAAGTAACTTGAACAGAACCTGTAAGAATACCTTTGTGCATAATGTTGCTTGAGTAGAGTAATAAAACACTTTTGATGTGATGTCGATAAAAATAGAACTGCACTATACAAAATGATAATGGATTGCAGAGAAAACAGGCACATGTAAGAGTTTATTCTCTTTGTTTATTATGTCCAGAGTATTTAGCTGTAACCGTATTGGTGCAATGTTTGCTGGCTTCAAACAATTGCAGATTTACGGTACTTCTTTCCAATTTTATAATTTTCCTTATTGGTGGAACCAACATAGATCCATGTTACTGATCACGTATCAGTAAAAATGCACAAAATTGTTATCCGAGCAGAAATAAAAACATGTAGGAAGCAGTGTCGTGTTGTGCGTCATACTCTGGATACCTGAGCGATCACTACAGAATAGAAATACCAGTGATCTTGACATTCCACATAAGAATTTTGGTGTTGTAAAAAGATAAGCTTCTTGTTTCTTTAAAAAGTTATCTTGACTATTCATTGAAATATTTTGGAATATGATTGCACATGAAAAGAATGTCCTCCATGCAAAAGAAAAAGTTCCATGCAACAAAAGAAATGGAACAAAGTAGAAATAAATTTATATCGTGTGTCTGTGTGGGATAATAAGCATTTTACATGACAAAAAGTCAAAATTTGTGTTTCAGAAGTCAAATCCTGTATTGAAGAAATTGACAAGAAACCAGGACATGAAATTTATGGAAAATTTCAACCCTGAAACTAGTAACAGAGAGAAACGGAAACTGACACGAAAAATCAGTCATGGAGGGTAAGCAGTGCAAGTTCTTATTGATTTTATTTTTTGAATTTCTACTGCCGACATCATACGTAGATCATAACTTACTTCAACAAGAAAAGTTCATGGATTGCAGTAACAAAAATATAAACTGGATTAATGTGCAGCACTAAACTGAGATGAAAAGCTGCTGATGGAAAGTCACAAAAAAAAGATAATTGGAAATACTTAAAATAGTATGAATTAAACATTAATTGGAAATGCTGTTAACTAATGTGGGATGGAGAATTACAAATAAGAAGAGTCATTCAGAGAACATGGGAGTAATAGTGGTCTTTTCTTCCCAGCTCACTGACCTTAGTTGTCACATCAGCTGAAAGGAATTGATTACAGGATAGTAATCGATGAAAGATAGCTTAGTGTTGTATTTATTAGATGAAGAGAAGAGAGAAGTATGACTAAATTCACCACTATTTGTACAACACTGCTGACTGAACCAAAAAAACTAACAGTGAAATGGTTGTGTGCAATGCAGCTTCATTAACAATGTATTTCTTTGAATTTATAACCTGTGATTTAAAGTACACTGAAATGTGGAGGCAGATTGTTTTAAAAGAAGCTAAGTAGTATTACCACTTCCTGATTTTTGTCAATACTTAAGTATTTGTTTGTAATAACACCAGAAATTTCACCATGTAAATAAAAAGGGTAATCATTTATCTGTAGCTGATTGATGGATAGTGTATAAAAGCACTGACTGCACAGAGAGCATTTGACTCTCTCTCTCTCTCTCTCTCTCTCTCTCTCTCTCTCTCTCTCTGTGTGTGTGTGTGTGTGTGTGTGTGTGTGTGTGTGTGTGTGTGTGTGTGTGTGTGTGTGTGTGTGTGTGTGTGTGTGTGTGTGCGTGAAGATATATTTAGCTAGGCGTATAAGGAATAAGGAGTTGTGTTTGGAGTTGGAAGGACTTTGTAAGAGTTAGTTTTAGACAGTGGCAAAGCTATGCTATCCGGATCTTGGTGTGTAGGGATATGACATTAACAATGTAGAGTAGGGACGTGGAGTGAGGATGATTGAGTCAGTGAAGGAGATGGTTTGTGTCTTTAATATGGGGAGCTAGGCTGTAGGTGGTTGGTTGGAAGTGTTTGTTAACAAGAGATATTTTGGGGAAACCAGCTCATCCATCCTAATTGTGTATTCTGTTGGGAACAAATAACAGTAAATTAATAAAGTAGTATGTAGACTGGACCAGAGAAACTGTCAAAACAGTCTAGTGGAGACAAAGATGCAACTATGAAAATAGATGATCCTCTGTGAAGGATATTTTGTTAATTGATGTTGAACACATCAACACATAGATAGAGAACAGGCTTTGAGTGGAGAACAATGATGGACAAATAACTTAGTGAAGCAGTTTTACCTGTCGAGTGAAGGAAGAAATGGTTCCAAAAGGGGGGGGGGGGGGGGGGGGGGAAGACAAGAAAACCAGTCAATTACCAGAATTGAAGTACTGTGAAAATAAAAGTGCAACTGTGTTGGATAGCTTACAAGTAACCCGATGCTAGAACATTGAGGTTGTCGCCAATAAGTGAGGTGAAATATATTAGATGTTTCAACTATAATGAGATATGATATGCAGATAATATAATTGTGAAAACTGTGGCACTGCGAAGAAAAAGTTAATGTTTAGCATTAAGATGGTGATAATGTGCATGTGTGAACAGGGCGTTGCCATCTCAGTGGCATGGTAGGCATATAAATTTTGTAGTAGAATAGTGAACATTGTATCTCATTACCTGCCAGCAGTAAACATTGAATGTGGTGTCACTTTGTTTTGTTGACAGCAGCAGCCATTGCCAAGTTACAAAGTTTTCAATGATGGCCTTTGTAAATGCAAAGGTGCCCCTCTATACTGGCATGCTTATTGCCAACAAGTTGTGTTTATCCACTAAATTACAGCACCTGACATCATTGTGACTGTGTGCCTGATAGTGTGGCAGGTTCACCATGTAAGACTGGGGGCACTTTTATTTGACTTGCAGTATCTTGTCATGGTACATTTGACTTCAGGTAATCACTGTTTCTAACAAACTGCAGTTTGCTTTACAATAAAACAGTACTTTTGAAGTATTCAATAGCAAATATTTTCTCTTAATTCAGTTTTGTTTTCAAATTTAAAAATATATTTGTTTTTGCGTAGTGACATAGAGATTATCAGTGTGAATAAAAGGTTTGGAAAATAACTGGTCGTTTAGTACTTAGGTAATCAACGTATTTAATACACTATCGACACAGATTCCTATTATCACTCATAATGAAACAATTACGTATAATATGATAGGTACCTGTCGCACCCCTTGAACAGGTACTCACTTAATTATATTAAATTGCACTGATAATGAATAAGTGATTATTTATTTTGCAAGCTTCTTTCAAAGCAGGGGTGGCCAAGATTTTGGCTCTTGGGCTGTTGGTCTGTGACCTGTCACAAGTGCCATAGTGTTCAGCGTCGTTGCACATCCGCCCCCACCCCCACCCCCACGCCCACCCCCCCACCCGCCATTGCCACATTACACAGAGTCTCTCAGCTGGTGGAGGGAGAGAAGCATTTAAATGGCAATGCAGTCACACTCTGTATGACTTGGCTTTATATTTCATGTTCTTCAGCAACATAGGTCACAAACAAAACAAATCTTTGGTATTATTTAATTATTTTTGGAGCACTGAAGACGAATAATTTTTCTCTGGTACAAACTGTTGGCATATCAACAGGCACAGACAATTTCACATATTTGCGCCATCTTGTTGCTGCTAATCATGACTTCTTTAGTTTCATAATCAAATAAGGGTCTTTCACACAAAGATTCGATTGAAATATGTAGCATTTTTGGAATCTCATTGTGAAATGTGGGAGCTCTACATGAGGAACGCAATGTAGACATCATGTACAGTTTTAATGTAAAACAATTTGTCATTAAAAGGAAATTGTTTGCATATCTCTCAGTTGCGTCTGCACATGCATAAGGGCGCTTTCAACTGAAAGGCCAGTAGTCTGGAAAACAGTTGGAAAATTGACAGTGTCATAACGGTTAGGAAACTAGCTTTACAGTTCTTTGAAGGCCACAATGAATTCTTCAAACCTTGTGTTTTCTGTAACTATAGTGAGCTTAAGGAACTGGACTGTTTGTCAAAATGTGTCCCTTCTATAACACAATTTTCCTTTTTAAAGACATTCCCATCAAATCGGAAAGAAGTTGTTCCTCGCCTTGCAGTGTGAGCATTGTGCAGTTAAGTCCACTTAAAATGCGAGATCTGCAGTCCATTTGGATGTTTTAATTTTAGTTCCTGCATTCCTTTTCCTGCTTAAATTCAACAATACCAAGTTTTAAATCAAAAAATCATTCCAAATCTGCCCCTTGACTTAACTGATGTACTTTGCAGTAATACGTAAAGTCTCCATACTCTTCATTCAATTCCATCAAAACAGTTGCAATGGTCAGTGGAATAATGTGTGCGACATAAATTTTTCTATTTATACCACCAAGAGTATAAATTACTCTTGTAGTAACTCCTACTTCTTTACTCTGGACTACTGTAGTAAATTGCTTCTGTAGTAATATACTCTTTTAGTAACCGTTGGAGAGCTCAATTTCTATTTACTTCTGTAGTTATAACTAAAGTAGTAACGCCTTTTTACTAAAAAAGTAAGCCATTTCTGCACACTGCTGGCACAAGCATTACATTCCCTCTCGGAAAATATTGATTGTCAGCAGACATTATTGCATCACTTTTTGCGTAACTTATTTTCATCGCTATAATTTTAGAAGCTAGACAGGATCATTAAATTGAATTGTTAAAATTGGAAAATCTAAATGCTATTTTACTAATTAAAGACAAGATCTGTGTATTAAGAAAAAGAAATCTTCTATTAATGGATGAATCTGTTGTTAATCCTGCCATCTACAGCTACCTTTGTCCATGGTTGGTTGGTGACACGTGTTAATTTAAGTACCAGTTTGAGATACAAGCTAGCAGCAACATGGAGTTAGCCAAGAAATGTTCAAAAGCCGTATTAGAAAATGAAAAAGAATAGTTTCCTGAAATAATGAAAAAGTACATAACTACTATTAAATCTAAAAAGCACGATGTCAACAGGCTAAAAAGGAAAAAGTATGCTTGGGAAAAAATACATGTTGAATACAACACAGAAGCTCTTACACAAAGCTCACAAGAGCAGCTTACAGTAATGTGGAAGGAAAAGAAAGTGAAAGCAAAGAAAACAAAAGCTGGAAGTATACGAGAACAATTTCAAACTGGCAATGGAGTAAGTGAGATGAAGATAGATGATATAAGCCAAATAATTAGTGAAATGTTTCCACAAGTTTCCGAGAGAATAGCTGGAGTTAATGACAATGACACATCTGAAGGTAATGTGATACTTTCAAGCAATTTTGATGATAACTGCTCTGCAAGTGGCTATGAAACTGCTGAAGGAGGAACTTTATCCCATAGTCATTGAACCTCAGCCTGCATTCTCAGGCGGGAGCTTATCAGAAGATGCACCCAGCAAAAGAGGGAGAGGACATGCGGTTGTAGTGAAGAACCGGGAGCTGTTGAAAAAAGCAGATCAGCTTCATTCCTTAAAAATGCGTTTAATACAAGAGGAATACAATGCAAAAATTTATTAATAGAAAGACAAAGAGAAATCATATAAGAAGAGCTTAACCTTAAAATGGAAATTATGAATAAATTCAAGAACGTAATGGTGCAATCTTCAGGTTCCAGTCCTTCAACCAGTGTGCTCAAGAAATTTGGGTTTTATGGAATGAATAAGAAAATATTAATATGCATAAAACATCTTTTATTTCCTTGGTATTTTTTCAAATAGTTAATATGTTCTTGTTTCTTGCATGGCATAATATTTCTGTTTATCATTTCAGCATCGGTAATAATTTTTGTTAATACCACATTCTAATATTTATCTGAATTATCAATATTATAAAAGAAGTTTTTTTTAAATAATTGAAACATTGTATGACTTTGTGTGCTCAGTTACAAAATAAAATGAGAATGTTAATTCCCTAGGAAAAAAGAAAGGAAAAAATGTAACTATAAATCACACATAAATAAAATGAGTCATTTTTCACTGCAGTAATAACAATCCTATGGCTTATTTTACTTCTAATTTTACTAGCAAACTAGGTACAATTTTTAATTAAAGTAATTAAGTGTAATAGACCTTCTGACAGCTTGGCCTGCATCATCTGCTTCTGGCTGAAATGCATATTGTTCGATGTCATTCACCTCCACAGCATCAGGGTGAAACACATCTCTAACATCTATTCCAAAGTTGTATAGAACTGCACCAGCCACAATAAAATTCCCACACTTGTTTGGTTTAAATCGCATTGTTTTAGTGAGAATTTGGAAACATTTCTCCCGGACACCGAACGATCACTCTATTACACATGTGGTAGCAATATGGGCTCAATTGTAGCTCCATTCGCCTCCTGTGTGGGCTCGGAACTCAGGTGTCGTAAGATGTTTGGAGAGAGCATATTCACTATCTCCAATAAGCAACCCATCATATTATCCATTTTCAAATTCTGCGGCAACTCTACTAATGTCCCAAATGTGTGCATCATGCGTAGAACCTGGCCAACGGCTTGCCACATTTAAAATCTTCCTATTAGCATCACGGATGATTTGTGTATTGAGAGAAAAGAAATCCTTGAGATTTCTGTATAGTTCTGCTTGTACTCCAGAAGGACAAAGTATGGGTATATGTACACAGTCTATGGCCCCTAAGACATTTGGGAATCCACCCGTTAGATAGAATTCTTTGGTATATTTTCTTGGCTCTGTGGCATGGACACGTACAGTGGCTTTAAGGCAATGACACAGTTTATCACACTGTTAAAAGCTCTTCCAGCAGTAGTACAATCCCCTGCTATGATTTGTTAAGTACCTGTGGGAAAGATTTGCAGTCCACGAAGTAGTTTCAGCCTACGAGACAAAGCACGGTTCCTGTCAGAATTATGCTGCAGTAATGGCTCCAGTATACCAAGCAGCAACTCAAAAGATTCCTTATGAAACCCAAACCACTCATTGAAATCACTGTCGCTATACATCACAAGTGGATCTCTCCTCTCCATTACAACCCTCATTCTTGGTATGTTCACTACTTCTTCCATCTCCATATATTCTTCAGAGTCCATGTAATCCATAGCAGTCTATGCTTAAAACACAGAACTCAGATTGCACCTTACTCTCTTACTTTACTCCTACTACTGTCTGGGAGTAAATTTTGGCATTTTATCCTCCTTAAGTTACTAATGTAGTAGCATACTCTTCAGTCATGCTCTCCACCAGTAATGGAGTAAATAAATTTACTTCAGAAGTAAATGAAAAATTTACTCCTGGATTAATTGACTCCTTTAGTTCAGCACTATCAACTGGAAGTCACCGATTTCCTTCTCTTTTAGTGACATACTACTTTAGTTTCACTTACTCCTGGCTGGTGCTCGCCACCCTTAACATGTAATTGTTATCGGTAATCTTCTACTGCCCCACATTCATTTATGATAAATACTATTTATTTTTAAGCAGTAAGAGCAGAAAATGGAAAATACTTACTAATAATATCAGTATTAAGCAATTATGTAATTAAATGTATGATTAATAATGATACTCAGAAAGACTTAGGTTACCTATCAGTATAATTTAATATGTCCAGTCTGTTGATTATTCTTATAAAATAAATTCGTTTGACATGCAGTATTTATGTGTATGTTACAGGCGCAGGCAAGCTGCCAGTTTATATGATGACAGAGGTATCTATATTGCCACTGGAAAGGATCTTTGTGATTGCCTAGATGAGACATGTGTTGGCTGCCACTTCCCATGCCCAAAATGTCGTTCAAACAAATGTGGGCAGGAGTGCAGGTATGTTGTAAGTAGAAATATGATTTGTAAAAGTCATGGTGAAGAAAGAGTATCAAACAACAGGTGCAGGAAATTACAAGCTGATGTTTATTAATGCTTTATCGCCACCAGATGATCAAACTGTAGCATGTGAAAATTATCTTGCACTTACCAGCATCTCTTACGGGTATTGTGAAGTATAATTTTCTTTTACAAAAAGAATCTATAAAACTCAAGCCAAAAAAATCTGCAGGGGCTAAACAAGGTATTTCCACTGGCTATTACATGGAAACAAGACAATCATATTCTGAACACAGCCTTATACCTTAGAGGTTCTGTGGTCACGGAAGTAATGGAAATAAAGGTTGGCAGCCAGTGTGATCAACTGGGATGTTATGGATAATTCATGGACTGCTACTATTTCAGACCGAAGTCTTTACTGCCTGGCAATGTACCAATTGTCACGAATTTGATGGAGGGACTCATATCATCCTGTGTTTCATTTGTACATGCTGCTTGCAGTTTTTCCTTTAGTGCACAAGATGTGTCATCTATGCTGCTTGTTATAGCACTCCCCTGCCAGTAATTGAAACAAAAATGTTCATCAATTGCGCTTACTTCTACGAGATTATGAAACTTGCCACAATTGAAGGATATTGTGCCTGAAAAGTGAAAGTGTGTCCTGTATTTAAAGTTTGGAATTTTACATTTAATGATTTTACAAAATTTCTTCACTAATTTTTCTTCAAATCAAGACAGTTTTAACCTGATCTTGTGCTACATTGGTCTTGCACTCCTCTGATCTAAACTTGCACTATTTTAGTGGGTGCAGCTGCCGAAGTATTTGTATGTTAATTAAAGGTAATACAGTCTTGATAAATTCTAGTTTCGGTGATAAGTAATTAGTTTTGGTGGTGTTTAAAGGTGTACACTTCAGTACAACCTACACACATATATCATCCCTGGATAAGAAACAACTGACAGAGCAAAGAGTGATTACTACAGCATAATTTTAAAAAATACTTGGAACAAACATAAAAACACTTCGAACAAACATGTAAAAAATAAAACATACAAAAATAATTCTCTCGACACTCCTCCTTAATTATCTCTCTTCTTAATTCTTAGAGACTTGACAAATCTGTAGTTCAGTCAGTGTGTTAGCAAATGGACTTGAAATTTCCACATGTTTCAGTTTGATAGTCATTTCCATATGTTGTTGAATAAACATCCACGTAATTTCAGTATGTTTCTTGACGCTCGTTATTTTTACTTCATAGATATTAGTCTACGTATGGCAGCTTGATTGACAATTCTCAGTTTTGTCAGTTGATTCGAGCCTGAAATTCCAAGTTCTTGTACAAGGCATCATATCCGATATATATCATCAATCGAAGAAAGGTAGTTAGGTACTTTTCTTGAGTTTTAGAGTGTACTAGACAGTGGCTCCTCCTCACATGATAAGAACTTCACTGATGGCACTTCTAATTGAAATATCGCATTCATAATCATAATCAGCATAGTCAGAGCAGTGTTGAGCTTCTATCAAAGAATATACCTTACTTCATAGTCCCTTATAGGCACCAAAAGATGTCTCACCGTTTTCCAGTGACAAACCATTGGTTTATTACTAAAGCTGCTTAAGTAATTAATAGCAAAACTAATATCCAGCCAAGATGATGTTGCAAGGCGCAATAGACTCCCTAAAGCTTCAGTAGAGTTAAGTCTTTCCCAATGACCCATCATTAGGACCTGGATTTTAATGACAAGTTTTATTTTCTTCCTGAATTTTAGAGTAAACTCAGTAATCGATTCACTGATTTAAGACATTGTTGCGCAGCTTCAACAAAGCAAACAAAGGTGGCTAACAACATAAACATCACATATGGGTTGTGTCTTTTCAGTTTCAATACAGACTCAATCTAGTTCAACATGCTGAAAGTAAAGTGCTCGAACAGCATGAATTTTCAAGGTTTTGTTCATGATTTTGGAGGAAAAATCCTTTAGCCACGTACTACTTATTACAATCTTCAGAAAGACTCACGAAGTAGTTAGGCTATAATACTTTTTTTAAATTGCAACGAAAAGCTCATATTAACAAATCAATAACAGCAGAACTATTATATATAATCAAAGAATAAACAATCTGTCCTTTGTGCGCACTGCCACCGAATAATGCTATTCTTCACTGTGCGTCTACGGTTGTTCTGCTGCCGACTCCCACACAGCCCCCCTCCGATAGAGCAGAGCTCTGGGAAAGTAGGGGTATTTATATTTCACCCAACGCCCAGCTCTTGTGTGTACTGAAGGCATTGGTTGAACTTCTTCAGCTTCTGTTGCTGGTAGTGACGGTACTGCTTCCTGTTGTGGTGGTGTCATCCTGGTCCAGTGGTGTGGAAGGTGGCACTTGGTGCCTGACCTTTGTGTCCTCTTCAGTCAGTAACATATGTGCAGATTTGAGCGGTTCCAATGATACCAATTGACTCTTTCCATTTAGATCTATCTGCATGGCATGTTCATCCTGAGAGAGCACTCTGTAAGGTCCAGAATATGGAGGCTGCAGCGGTGACTTGACAGCGTCCGTCCGTAGCATCACATGTGTACATGAGTGTAGATCTTTGTGCACAAATGTATTTACTGCTCCATGTCTCGAGACAGGAGATGGGCGAAGTCTGACCAAATGCTCGCTTACCATTTGCAATGTAAACGGCAATTTGGTCTGTCGTGCCCCTTCTTCATCGGTAAAGAATTCTGCAGGCAGTCGTTAAGGGTTCACCATAAACCAATTCTGCGGTGAATGCCCCTAAATCCGTTTTCAATGCTGTGCATAGGCCCAACGAAACTAGTGGTAACGCTGACAACCAAGATTGTGCATGGCACATTAATGCAGCTTTTAATGTTCTATGCCAGCGTTCCACCATCCTATTGCTTGCCGGGTGGTACGCTGTGGTGCGATGATGTTGGAACCCGCAGAGGTTGACCAATTCTGAGAACAACGTCGATTCAAACTGATGCCCCTGGTCTGTGGTGACATGGAAAGGGCAGCCGAAACGTGCGATCCAAGATGAAAGAAATACACATGCCACCGTTTCTGCTGAAATATCCGCTAACGGAATCGCCTCTGCACATCTGGTGAAGCGGTCCACTGCAGTGAGGAGATAACGGTATCCTTCCGACGGCAAAAGCGGTCCCACAGTGTCCAGGTGCACATGTGTGAAACGTTGTGTGGTAAGTGGGAAGTTTCCTACCGCTTCATGCACATGTCGTCCCACCTTGGCCCTCTGACAGTCCAGGCACGTTTTTGCTCAATTACGGCAGTCTCTATTTATACCGGTCCACATGACTCTGTCTGTCATTAGTTTGATGCTGGCGTTTATTCCCGGATGAGCCAGTCCGTGGATGCTATCAAATAATTGTCGTCGCAGTCTCTCAGGTACGAACGGTCTCGGTTTTGCTTGCGTTACGTCACACCAAACTCAGAAGTGTTCACCCGTAGGTTGTATTCGTTGTAAGCGTAACCCGGACATACTATCACGAGAGAGTTTAGCAAATTGCTGGTCTGTTTCCTTTGCTGCAGGTATTTCCTTGTAGTCAATAGTGTGAGAGATTGTTTCCAACCTAGACAGGAAATCTGCCACAACATTCTCAGCTCCTTTTTTGTGCTGCAGGTCTGTCGAAAACTAGGCGATAAACTCAAGTTCTCTAAATTGTCGTGGTGAGCAACCATCCTTGTTCTTACTGAAGCGAAGGTAATTGGCTTGTGGTCTGTGAAAACAGTGAATGGTTTGCCTTCTACTTGCAGTCAGAAATGCCTGATGGTTTCATGAATTACCAGTAGCTCCCTATCATAGGCACTCCATTTTACTTGTGATGATGTAAGCTTGCGGGAGAAGAAACCTAGGGGCTGCCAATTGTTTCTCACCTTCTGGTGTAGAGCTGCACCTATCGCCTGCTGGCTCGCATCCACAACAATTGCCAGTCAAGCTTGAGGATCCGGATGTGCCAACATTATTGCCTAACATACACAGGTTTTGATCTTGTCGAATGCCATCTGCATCTCTGATGTCCACTGTAAAGGTCATTTGCCTACTGCATCCTTGCCGACTGGTGCTGATGTCAAAGGTGCTTGAATGGCCGCCGCATTAGGCAGACGTTGTCTGTAGAAGTTAACTGCTCCAAGAAACCGGCGTAGTTGACGATAGTCGATGGGGCGAGTCATCTCTTCGATAAGGTGGAGTTTGTCTTGGAGTGGGCTGATACCTGCTGCAGTCACTGAGTTACCCAAGAATGGCACCTGACGTTGTCGAAGTAAACACTTTGATTCATTGGTCGAAATGCCATATGCCCCAATATGTTGGTAAACAGTCCTTAGATGTAGTTCGTGCAATTCCTCAGACAACGAAAAAACCAAGATGTCGTCGAGGTACACGAAGCAATATTGCAAACCCTTAGATGAAATTGAACTGGGCTGCATTTGTTTGTCTACAACGAAATTCTTTGTACGGGGTCACCACTTTAGCCACATACTACTCATTACAATCTTCAGAAAGACTCACAAAGTAGTTAGGCTACAATTTTTTATTTTATTTATTTATTTATTTATTTTTAATTGCAACGAAAAGCTCATGATAACATTGAATCAATAACAGAACTATTATATATAATCAAAGAATAAACAATTTGTCCTTTGTGTGTGCCGCCACAGAATAATGCTATCCTTCACTGTGCATCTATGGATGTTCTGCTGGCGACTTCCACAATCCTTCAACACTAACAGGAAAATTTTATTTTGTAAACTATGTAAGACAGAAAAGTGCTTTAATGTGCAACATAAGTGTAATGTTACCAAACACAGCAGGTATGTAAGGACAACTGCCAAAAATGACAGCTGACAAACACTGCAATTTGAGCAGACAAGTCCATCTGCAATCATTCTTCAAGGACTTGTGCGAGAGGATGGTCTCTTGTGAAATCCCATTGGAGAAGCCAAAGAATCAACACATCCAGCACTTTGTGGAGAAGTACACAGCATATCCAGGTCCAGATGACTGTACACTGAGAAATAACTATTTATCCCTGTGTTGTGAGGCACTCAACAAAATACGAATTAGTGTTGCTGATTAAAGATCAAGGTGTCCATAGATGAAACCACCAATGTGGATGGGCTAGGGCTGTGGGTAGCATTGTTCGGGGTGTTCTAAAAGTTGACAGGCCTAGAGAAATGTTCCTCCTAATGCATTGATTTTCAAACTGTGGGGCACACACCCCAAGTGGGTTCTGGGGACGTTTAAAATGGGATGCAGCTGGGATGAACAGTACCAGTGCATTATGTTGTTAAAAAAGTAGCTATTTAATAAAGACAGATGTGTAAGTACTTACGATGAACCATTTGCTGGATATCCGGTATTTCCTGTGTACTGAGGTCGATTTTCATCTTGGGTCATCTGCTTGAATGTAAGCACAGTAAGTAACAGTAGCCAACCCGATGGCTGGAATTCGTAGTGTACGAATACAGTAGACGTGCAAAAACTTGGCAGATTGTCACATGTCTGCCTGATTCGGAACCTTTGTGTGCCAACTGTCCTCTGGATAGGATTTCTCACAACTTTAACGATATAGTAATTTTTGCCAGTAGTGCTTTGTTTCTAAGAAGCATTGGCACCCCAGGGTGTATACAACCCGGGAAATCCGGGAAAAACCCGGGAATTGTATAGAATTCCGGGAGAAAACCGGGAAAAACCCGGGAATTGTATAGAATTCTGGGAATTTTTCATTGTTTTAGTTTTCAGTTAAATTTTTGTGATTTTAACTGGTAAGAATCAATACTCTAACAAAGGATATTACTGTATCCCGCTATTGCAGAATAATGCTGCAGCAACAAAACGTGAACGAGAGAGAAAAAAATGAAAATAAAACTTAAATTGCAAAGGACATGCGCCGTATACAACAAATCACAGTGCTCATACAAGCGTCTGCCAACAGCAAAGTGTGTCAAAGGTTTTAGGAAGACTATAATGCTTCCTAACAACAAATTGCCTCCGATGAGCGTGACGTGACAACCTGTTTAAATTAGATTCGCTTGATCAGTTGCGGGCGTGCTCATGCGAAATTGAGTCGCGTATGAGTTCTACCTTCTTTCGCTTCTGGTTACTGAAGTATGGCTGGGCGCCACTACTTAATATCGTCCCGGTTTGGAAATATAGAAAAGCTGGCGCTGATGCCCAGAGCAGTCTGAGTTGTGGTGGGGAGATGGGTCGTCTCCACGTGACCTGTGTTTACGTTCAGTGATTTTGTTGTTTCCTCTTTGTTTATTGCTCTCACGTTAAATGATAACAAACGGATTTTTGCGGCCGGGAGTTATCAAATGAATTGAAATACGTTCGCATAATTACGGAAGGCTAAAATACGTTATTAGTTTTACATTTTATTTCCACCTTCCTGACAGTCAAGCATTAATCACCTTGCAAAACAATGATTTTTTTTTTTTTTTTTTTTTCGGTTTGCTAAAGAGATTTGGGTTTCATTAATTTTTTCTGCTTTATTTGAAACGAAGTGTTTAATTTCACACTATTGGCTAGTTTCAACTGTTTGCTGCATTTTAAGTGCACCTATGGCATTATGCCATAATAAAGAACCAAACATGAGATAATACAGTACTGGTACTCCAAGAAAATTTACATACGAATCTGGACATATGAATGTGCATTTAAGCAGAATTATGCATTTTAGTATGGTTAATGAAATTGCGCTGCTCTTTAAGTATCCTCTGATGTCTTGTTTCTTTTATGACATAATGTAAGATCTTTTAATGTTTAACACGTACGAACATATGGGCTTCGTGCGTCATCGTAGCTGTGTAAGCGCGGTGACACCTATTATCTGGCGCTCTCTTCCAACTGCTGAAACGAACTTATTTCTAACAGGTCGCAGGAAAATATTGCGAATGGTGGTTTGAAAAGCGTTATATTCAAACCAAATTTCCGTTTATGCAAGATGAACGATGAATTTCTTAAATTACAAAGCATTTGACTTTCACTTAAAAATCAACTCTTTGAGGACGACCATTTAGAATAATTTTGAGCCCAGAAGATCAGACATTTACGTCGTTAATAAAAATTTTACTGGCACATTAGTGTGATGTATCTTAAAGTGTAACACGTGCAAAGAAGATCAACATTATATGTGGAAGCTTAGCTTCTCTTACAGCTTATTAATCTTAGAGACCAATATTATATGTGAATGTTATGTATATTAATTTAAACCATTAACTTTTCTTATTTGTATGTTCGCGCTATTTAAGAGTGATCTTGCTATTGGCTGACTCCATTACGTGTCCTATTCTGTCATCAGCTGGCGAGATCACGTGACATGAGCTATGGCTGGCTTACAAAAGCGCATCGGAATCACGATTTCAATGCTTCGGAAAGTGACATGCTGTGTTTGGTGGAATTCAAATTTATACCTTCTTAATACGGAAATATGCAGCGTACATGTTGCTGCACATCAAAGGTCTTTCAAAAAGTGTTTTTCCCCCCCTGAGTTTCCTTTTCTAAGGTGCCAGGAAACTCTACGTCGGTATATAAAAACATTGAAACAATTGATGAGTTATACAGCGCCGAGGAAGAGTAGACCGTCACTTAACATGGAAAAAGTTTATTTTCACCCGGGAGAAAGTGTATTTTTACCCGGGAAATCCGGGAATTTTTTTTCTTTGTCCACATATACACCCTGCACTCTAGTCTTAGTTGGATCGAGTTGTTCAGTCAGTAGTGATCAAACAAGCAGTTTAGTCGTATTTACTTCTGATTTGAAAGTGATTTGTTATCTCCTCTTCTTCTTCTTCTTCTTCTTCTTCTTCTGTACTTCGCCGTGGGTTTTATCGAAGAAATGCAAATATGGTGGTGATTGCATTAAATACATTTTTGTCACTGTACAAAACAGTGGTGTCAACCAGCCACAGTGTATTATTTGTTATGTATAAAGTATTGAGAGCAGTGATACCATGAGACCTTGTTGTCTCAAACAGCATTTGTGGACTAAACATAATGCTTTAAAAGGGAACCTGATGGAGTTTTTTTGCTACAAAATGCACAAGTTTGAAAACTTATGAAGTTTGATAGTACTGTATCCATTGCTCAGTCTTCTAATAAAGCGATCCTAGGTTCCTACGAGTTATCGCTACTCATCTCAGAGGCTAAGAAAAGTCAAATTGTCAGAGAAACACTTGTCAGATCCTGTTTGTTGAAAGCAGCTACTTAGTTCTTGGAACAGAAGGTAAACAAAAACTCATAAATGTCGCTTTCTGATAGTACTGCAAAATGTCATATTGATAGTATGACTAAAGGCGTAAAAAATCAGGTAGTGTGTGCGTGTGTGTGTGCTGTGAAAAAATCAGAATTCTTCACAATACAGGAGTGCAAATGTTGAAATATAAAATGAAACAATGAATTATTAGATGCTATTTTCTGCTTAGCTAATGACTACTTCAAAAGCAATTTGTATACTAACAGTAATATTTGAATTCTTTTGCAAATACAGGGTGCACACACACACACACACACACACACACACACACACACACACACACACACATATTCACACACCAGGAAATCCTGGAAAAGACCAGAATTTTTTCGTCCAGGAAAAATCCAGTAATTTTTTAGAATTCTGGGAATTTTTCATTGTTGTAATTTTTGTAATTTTGTTTGGTAAGAATTGATACTCTGACAAAGAATTTTACTTCAGCCCACTCCTGCACAGTAATACTGCAGCAATAAAACATAAATGAGATAATAGGAGCAAAATAAAACTGTAGTTGCAAAGAAAATAGGCTATTTACAACAGAAAACACATACAGCTGTTTATATTATTAACAGGTCACAGGAAACTGTTGCGAATTGTAATATAAAAAGTGTTACTTTAAATTTCGTATTAAGCAAAACGAATTATGTTATGTGCGAGACTGTGTGATGAATTTCTTAAATCTTAAGAGCATTTGATTCTCACTTAAAACTTAACTTTGAGGACCAGCCATTTAGCAAAATTTTGTGCCCAGAAGACCAGCATTTCATGCCATTATTTCAAATTTTACTGGCGCTTTTGTGTTTTCTGTATCTTTAAGGTTAACACACACCAGAAAGGCCAAGCTTCAAGTTTAGTTTTTCTCATTTGTTTTCTGTCTTTCATAGCTTACAAATTGTATAATATTGATGGCAAAGAGTATAATTATCCTTAAAAGTGTGGGGTTAGTTCTTGAGCAAGTCTATTCATAATTGACTTTCCAATGTAAAAGTTGAATTGCTTGATAGAACATATATTCAACCAGGTAATCCACAAGATGTTCGCTATGCAGCAGTGAAATTTATAATCTTGCTTGTTAGAAATATTCAATTGCTGAAATTAAGCTGTGCCCTAAGGATTTTGCTTAATCACAGCCTTTGGAAAAAAAAAAAAAAACAGCAAAAAAGTTTTGACTACAAATATTATATGTGAAAGCTTAGCTTCTCTTGTAGCAATAGTGTATGTATTTGTGTGGTCACACTATTAAACACTGGTGTTGCCATTTGGCTGACTACATAACGTGCCATATTCTCTGAATATGTGCTGTCATTGGGTGGTGAGATCGCACTCTGTATTTCAGTGCTTCGGAAGCAGCATGCTGTAATTGGTGGAATTTGCATTTATGCAGTGTGCGTATTGTCATGCAACAAAGATCTTTCCAAAATGGTTTTTTTCCTAACGTGCCTAGAGGCTGTACACTGACAAACAAAACCTTTACCATTTGAAGGATTGATAAGTTTTACAGCTCCAGTGAAAAGTAATGTTGTCACTTAACACGGAAAAAATGTACTTTCACCTGAGAGAAAGTGTATTTTTAACTGGGAAACCGGGAATCTTGCTCAGAATTCGTGCAGATGGTCAGAGAAAAGAACCAGTGTTTTTTCAATTCTCTGTTATACACTATCAAGCCCTGGCAGCTAAGACGCTCCCAAACGAAATGAATGACATCTTAAAATTATGCATCAAAATTGTGAATAATGTTAAAAAGAGTGTGTTAAATACTTGTATTTTTACGGCCCTTTGTGGAGATTTGGGAACAGAACGTAAAAAATTGCTATTTCATATAAAAGTACACTGGCTCTGGAAATGAAATATGTTAGCTAGATTATTTGAACTTATGAGATGAGGTGGTTCAGTTTTTGGAAAATCCACACCAAACTGAATTGTATGTGGAACTCTATAAGCCAAGTGTTAAAGTTGTGTTGACTTACCTGTCAGATATTTTTGGCTCATTGAACTCTGTGAACTTGAAATTGCAAGGTGTAGATTGTAACATAATTTGTCATCAGGATGCGATCACAGACAAGTTGCAACTTCGGAAATATAAAATTGTAGCCCTGCAATTATTCCTGTTTTCCCACATTACTTGGATTCCTGGAAGAATCGCGCTTTGATATATTTAAGCAATCTGATACTACAATTAAAATATCAAATCATTTTCAGCATCTCACTGACGAATTCAAATGCTACTTAACCTACCTCATGTGATTTACAGATTGGCAACAGATCCTTTTCATGTTGATATACTGTGAGAAACACTACAAGAACAAGCTGTGGAAATTAAAAAGATTCTGCAGCCAAATATGACTTAGAGAAGATGGATGAGTCATTATCTTGGATAAAATATCTTGAAGTTTATCCAAGCATAGCAAAGCAAGCACAGCAACTTATCATTTTTCAAGCACTTAGTTATGTGAAAGAGCATCTTCAGCAGTCGTAGCGATCAAAATAAAAGCAGCAAACTCAGTATTGCTAATGATTTACCTCGTGCACTTTCTTCTGTTCAACCAAGAATTGAAAATATTTGCAAAAATATGCAAGCTCTTTCATTACATTGATGTATTTGTTTTTTATTACCAAATGTGTGTGCAAATTGTACATGTCTACAATAAAATACTTACATTACTAATTTATTAACATTTTATAAGGTATTTGACTGGTCAGGATGATGGCAGGTGGGCGTGAGGGTCTTAGGGCAAGCCGGTGATCAGCATTTGAACACGGTCGAATAATTTACTTTAACTTTTATTAAAAACTCATTACATACATACTCGGAAGCAGTCAGTGTCCTCGCAGCCTACCAACCCGAATGAGACGTAGAAGCCTGATGTCTGACGACGCAGCAGGGTATCTGATGACAACAGCCACCCGGCCGACAGAAAGACCCACTTTTATTCTGTGTTGCTAACTGACTTGCGCGGGCAGCGTCCCGGCAATGCGGAATCAGCGGTGACGGAAATATGTGTACAGCGCTGGAGGGTGAATGATCGCTTGCCTGTTTCACCCGTTCCCTTACACCACCCTCCCAATTAAAATTGAGCTACCTGGTGGCTCATTAACAATCCTTTACCAAATAACTTCTAATAACCTTAGGCTTCATTCACAATAGGTGCCAAGTCAACTACAATGTCACCTGCAGTAACGCATTTGAGCTCAGCAGGTGCAGAGGGCTTTGACCGCTTTAATACATAAAAACCAAAGGTGATCAAACATAACAAAATTATTGCAAAAGTTGTAGTTAGTCCAATGGAAAGCTTTAAAGTAATGGTACTCCGAGTAGTTTGTTGATACTGGTTAATACTGGTAAAAGCATGAATCATATTCAAATCGTTGCCACTAGTACTTATGGATTGAACTAATTGGTTGTACAGTTCGACTGTCCCACTTAAATTAAAGTTGAATGAATTCATTGACTCAAATAAGTAAGTATTATTGTGGAACACAGTAGAAATCGGAGTTACAGATAACTTGCCTTCTACATACAAGGTGCCCTGGGATATTTGGGGTACATGGAAAAAGTCACTTGACAGCTCACAGTTTTCTATGTGTACCACAAAACCACTACCTTGTATCTTTTGAATAAAGGGGGAGAAGGACTTGTTACACATGAAGGTCAGGTCAATTGTTGAGTTGAAAAAGTAGATGATACCTTCTGCGAACCGTTGTAGGAAGGTTTGAGTGAGTGTTTTCAGGTTCCTGTGACAGTAGTTCCAGGGTTGAACATTCCTGAAAAGATCTCTCTCACAGCTGTATACACGACTGTTGAAAAATATGATATTCAAAGGACAAACAAGTTTTTTTGTTTGCTCACATTCTTGAAAAGTGCTCTGAGATAGAGCTAAGAAATATCTTTGGTCCTGACTAATTAAAAAGTACTCCCGCAGATGGTACTGAACATAGGTATGGAGGGGCGCCCAAAATACTGGATAGTTATACATGCGGTAAACTTCAAAGTGACGTCTGGAGTCTGCTAAGGGAATGGTGACAATTAGAGCCAATTCATTGTTCATCATGATTGCATCTACATCACTCAATTGGTAGTAGAAATACATATTTTGCATATTGACAGGTAGGATCATAGTCGCAGGATTAATTAGTTTCCTTTCCATAGCTATTAGCAATGCCAAAAAATCTTCAGGGTGCAGGAAAACACAGTTCAAATGATTAGCTGAGCTAGTTTCAATAGTCCTGCATTTGACAAACTATCTGTAATCCTAAACAACAAAGTATTTAATTCTACATGGGCATTCAAGATATTGACTTCGTTCCATAATTCCCTTTGGACTCTTGTAGTCTCATTGTACAGATCCCTAAAATGAGCTATGAACTGCTTAACAACCTTACCAAGGAACATGGTATTATTGGTAATTATCTGCTGCATATCGCGTAGTATCACTAAATGTTCAGAGATCTTTACCATTGGAATGTACTTCTTCCCCTAGCTGCTCTAACTTGTTATTCACGTCAACCAAGTCCCTGTTAGTTAATGTTCCGAAGACAGTTCTGAGTATATTGCCACCAAACTCAAACCAAGCCCACTTACGTCTAACAAAATTATTGTGGGGTAAAAGATTTAAAAAGCAATCAATTTCCCTTCTATACGCAGTAAATGCTACCTTGACTTGGTTTTTAGCCATAACCCAACTATGATACCATGACAGTGTTGGATCCCATATCGTATGGTTGACTGGAATTGCCTCAGTAAGGTTCATGAGTTCACTTATGTTCTGCCCCCCAGGGGGTCCACAACTCTTTTGTGGACACGTGCGTAGCGAGCACGGGACCCCGAGCTAATGTGGCCCTCCTTCCTTTCCGGGCTGCATACCTTCCCTTCCCTTTCCGCATCCCTCCCCGTCCCCCATCTTCGCCCCCCCCCCCCTCACCTCTGGCTCTTTCCTTCCCTTTCTCCCCCTCTGGGAGTATGGTTTGTGCCTACGTCCGGAGATGGACGCTCGAAACTGTTCCAAATTCCTTGCTTTCTACATGTGCAAGTCCTCGTCCTTCCTCTGTCCTTCCCTTTTCCTTCCCTCTTCTCCTTGCCCTTTTCTCCGCTGCGGCGTTTGAGACCCCCTCTTCTTTCCTTTCCCTTTCTCTTTTTTCCTCCCTGTGCGTGTCTGAAGGCCAACCCACGCACTTCCATGCGTAGCCGGTGACAGGGTAACGCGTAATTCCCCGCCCCGGGTAGACAGGTAGGACACGTACGTACCCCCTGGTAACGGCCAGGCCCAGGGAGGGGTGATTACCCGAGCTGATACCTTCCGAAAGTGCCGATTGGTCCCTCCGTCCTTTTGTCGGGAGGTGTGACCTGAGGTGTGAACGATCACCTAGGGCGGGTGTGCCCTCGGTGAGGGCCCCCACAAGGGAGGAGCGCGCCATCGGAGACGCCGGTAATCATGGGGGATTCTTCCGCAATGGTTTCCTCACCTTCCACTATGTCTGCTCACAAACGTAAGTTCACTGAGTCTCAGCCACAGACGGTTCTTCCATCGTTGCCACAGTTCCTTGTTGTTTCTCGGTCTGACGAAGGTCACGACTTTTCCACGGTCAACCCTTTCATTATTCAGAAAGGTGTCGACGCAATTGCGGGTCCTGTAAAGTCTTGTTCCAGATTACGGAATGGCACCCTGTTGTTAGAAACACACAGTGCCCTCCAGGCTCAAAAATTGCTGCGTACTTCTCTGCTCCACACCTTCCCTGTCCGGGTGGAACCGCACAGTACCTTAAATTCCTCGCGTGGAGTCGTTTATACCCGCTCCCTCGATGGATTGTCTGACGAAGAAATTCAGCACTACCTGTCTGACCAGGGCGTCACAGCTGTTCATCGGGTTATGAAAAGGGTTGACTCGAACATCATTCCAACCCACACTGTCTTCTTGACATTTCACAAAGTTCAACTCCCATCAAAAATCAAAGCAGGCTATGAGATAATTTCCGTTCGCCCTTATGTCCCAAACCCTACGTGTTGCTATCGATGTCAGCGGTTCAATCACACCAGCCAGTCCTGTTCCAATCCGGCCAAATGTGTTACGTGTGGCCAGGATGCCCATGAGGGTGCTTGTCCACCTCCATCCCCTCGCTGCATCAACTGTATGGGTGACCACGCTGCTTCCTCTTGAGATTGCCCCGTTTTTAAGGACGAAAAGCTCATCCAGGAAATAAGAGTGAAGGAAAAGGTGTCGACCTTTGCTGCTCGAAAGTTACTTGCCAGTCGACAGCCCACCGTGCCTCAGAAAGGAAAATACAGCACTGTCCTTGCTTCTCCTCGGACAACAAAGGAGGCGGCCACGCAGACTTGCGACCTCACCTTTAGTACCACGGTCGTCAGATCGGCCAGCGCAAAGATCGCCCGTTCAACCTCACCTCTTTCGCCTGCCCACTCTATGGCTCACCCTTCGTCGGGTTCTGCTAAATCTCAAGCCCAAAAGTCAGACGCCAAGTCTTCGAAAAAAGAGCATTCTCGTGATGAGTTTTTACGTACCGCAACTTCACAACCATCGGTTCCTCCTTCATCTAAACATCATACTTCCAAGAAGGCTACGAAGAAACACAGTTCCTCTCCTTCTCCGCCAAGGCGTGTCCCATCTACTGCACCACCTGGCGGAAATCGCCCTCGGCCATCTTCTGTGTCATCGAGGCGCACTGCTGGTGGCCGGTCAACTGGCCGATCGTTGGTGGCAGGAGCTGCTCCTGACCAACCTATGGATCAGGATCTTCTGCCTTCGACTGAATGCCATTCCATGCTGTCAGTCGCAAGCTCTGAGCAGTCGTTGAGTTGACAGCACCCTTGGTCACGTTCCTCCATTTTCTGTTCACCCTATGTCCATTATCCACTGGAATATCCGCGGCATTCGAGCCAATCGGGATGAATTGTCGATCCTCTTACGATCCTACTCGCCGGTCATCTTCTGTCTTCAGGAAACAAAGCTGCGTCCCCATGACCGCTTTGTTCTCCCTCATTTTCAGTCCGTCCGATACGACCTCCCCTCTGTTGAAGGCACTCCAGTCCATGGAGGACTCATGATTCTGCTCCATGATACTCTCCATTATCACCCAATCCCCTTAAACAGTTCCTTCCAAGCTGTCGCCGTCCGTCTTTCCCTTTCTGGATACACGTTCTCTCTTTGTACAGTATACATTCCATCGTCCACACCAATGGCACGAGCTGATCTCCTTCATCTTCTTGATCAGCTTCCACCCCCCTATTTGCTGGTTGGGGACTTCAATGCCCACCACCCGCTTTGGGGATCTCCACATCCTTGTCCACGTGGCTCACTATTGCCAGACGTCTTCCACCAAGCGGATCTAGTCTGCCTAAACACTGGGGTCCCCACATTTTTGTCTGCCTCCACAACAAATTTATCTCATTTGGACCTTGCGGTCGGTACTGTTCCGCTAGCTCGGCGCTTTGAATGGTTCGCCCTTGATGATACACACTCGAGTGATCACTTTCCACGTGTTCTTAGACTGCAGCCTCAACTGCCATATATGCGCTCGCGACGCTGGAAGTTTGCCCAAGCCGATTGGACACTTTTTTCGTCTCTAGCGACATTCGATGACCGTCGCTTTCCCAGCGTCGACGATGAGGTCACACATGTTACTGACGTTATTCTCACAGCTGCGGAACGTTCAATACCACGCACCTCCGAATTGCCCCGGCGCCCCCCAGTTCCTTGGTGGAACGAGGCATGCCGTGACGCAATACGTGAACGGCGACGTGCTCTTCGCATTTTCCGTCACCATCCAACTTTGGCCAACTGTATCCGATATAAGCAGCTCCGTGCGCGATGCCGTCGCGTCATCCGCGATAGCAAGAAGGCAAGCTGGAAATTCTTTATTAGCTCATTTAACACCTTCACTCCCTCCTCGGAAGTTTAGAGTCGGCTTCGACGGTTCTCAGGCGCGCCTAGTTTCTCCCCGGTCTCTGGGCTCACTGTTGTGCATGATACCTTAGTGGACCCCGTCGCAATTTCTAACTCATTGGGTCAGCACTTTGCTGAGATTTCGAGCTCTTCAAATTACCCACCAGCGTTTCTCCCGAAGAAACGTGCAGCGGAAGTGCGACATCTTGCTTTCTCTTCTCAAAATCATGAAAGCTACAATACTGTTTTCTCCATGCGGGATCTCCAACATGCCCTCTCTTCTTCTCGCTCCTCCGCCCCAGGACCGGATGGTATCCATGTCCAAATGTTGCTGCATTTATCAACCCATAGCCTGCGTTACCTCCTTCGCCTTTATAATCGAATTTGGACCGACAGTACCTTTCCCAGGCGATGGCGGGAAGCTATTGTCGTTCCCGTTCCGAAACCTGGAAAGGACAAACATCTCCCCTCTAGCTATCGCCCCATTTCTCTCACAAGTAGTGTCTGTAAAGTTTTGGAGCGTATGGTGAATTACCGTTTAGCTTGGTGGCTGGAATCCCGCAGTCTTTTAACACCAGCCCAATGCGGATTCCGAAAGCATCGTTCTGCCGTTGACCATCTTGTTGCTCTCTCCACTTATATCATGAACAATTTTCTCCGGAAACGCCAAACGGTAGCAATATTTTTTGATCTGGAGAGAGCATACGATACCTGTTGGAGGACAGGCATCCTCCGCACACTGTTCTCTTGGGGCTTTCGAGGCCGGCTGCCCTTTTTTCTTCGCGAATTTATGGCAGAGCGCACATTTAGGGTGCGGGTGAACACTACTCTCTCCCGTACTTTCTCCCAAGAAAACGGGGTACCCCAGGGCTCCGTGCTGAGTGTTGTACTCTTTGCCATCGCCATTAATCCAATTATGGATTGTCTCCTTCCTGATGTCTCGGGCTCCCTCTTTGTGGACGATTTTGCGATCTACTACAGCTCTCAACGGACCAGCCTTCTTGAAAGACGTCTTCAAGGATGTCTCGATCGCCTCCACTCGTGGAGCATCGAAACCGGCTTCCGTTTCTCACCCAGTAAGACCGTTTGTGTTAATTTTTGGCGACGTAAGGAGTTTCTTTCGCCCTCCTTACATCTAGGTCCTGTCAACCTTCCGTTTTCCGACGTCGCTAAATTCTTGGATCTTATGTTTGACAGAAAACTGTGCTGGTCCTCCCACGTTTCCTATCTTTCGGCTCGCTGTCTGCGTTCCCTTAACACCCTCCGTGTCCTGAATGGTACCTCCTGGGGAGCGGACCGAGTGGTCCTTCTCCGCCTCTATCACGCCTTAGTGCGCTCGAAATTGGATTATGGAAGCATAGTCTACTCCTCTGCTCGGCCGTCTATTCTTCGGCGTCTCGACTCTATCCACCACCGTGGATTACGTTTAGTGTCTGGAGCTTTTTACACCAGCCCTGTGGAAAGCCTTTATGCTGAGACTGCTGAACCTCCGCTGTCCAATCGGCGGGCAGTCCTTCTGAGTCGTTATGCTAGCCATCTGTCTTCCATGCCTGCTAATCCAGCCCATGACCTTTTTTTCGACGCCTCCTTTGATGTCGGGTATGCAGGCCGCTCCTCCTCCCTCCTACCCCCGGGAGTCCGCTTCCGTCAAAAACTGCTCCATTCTCTTTCCTTCCGCTTTTCTAAAACCTTCTTGACAATTTGGGGTACAGCACCACCTTGGCTCCGTCCCCGGATCGACTTGCTCCGAGACCTATGTCAATTTCCCAAGGATGGTACCCCTACACTTGTTTACCGTCGGGCATTTGCTGCTCTATGTGCACAAATGACGGAAGCCACATTTATTTACACAGATGGCTCGAAAACATCGTTAGGTGTAGGGAGTGCCTATATTGTTGGCGACACCCCAAACCACTTTCGGCTTCCCGACCAGTGTTCGGTTTATACTGCGGAGCTTTACGCTGTACTCCAGGCTGTCCACTACATCCGCCGCCATCAGCGGATACAGTACATAATCTGCTCAGATTCTCTCAGCTCTCTCCTAAGTCTCCAAGCTCTGTACCCTGTGCACCCTCTGGTCCACCGGATTCAGGACTGTCTACGCTTGCTCCACCTGGGGGGTGTCTCAGTGGTGTTCCTCTGGCTCCCGGAACACGCTGGTATCTGTGGGAATGAGGCGGCCAATATAGCGGCCAAGGCTGCAGTCTCTCTTCCTCGGCCAGCTATTCAGTCTCTTCCGTTTACCTATCTCCGGAGCAGTTTATGTCGCCAAGTTGCTCATTTATGGCATGCGCATTGGTCAACACTTCCCCATAATAAATTGCGGGAAGTGAAAGCCCTTCCTTGCGCTTGGACCTCTTCCTCCGGAACGCGTCGTCGGGAGGAGGTAATTTTAGCTAGACTCCGGATAGGGCACTGTCTTTTTAGCCATCGACATCTTTTAAGCGGTGATCCTCCCCCACTCTGTCCCCACTGCTCTCAGCTGTGGACGGTCAGACACCTTTTAATTGAATGCCCCTATTTTAATCCGTTACGCTCCCGTCTACAGCTATCGCCTGATCTATCGTCTATTTTAGCACATGACACGCGCTCAGCTGACCGCGTTCTACAGTTTATTAGTGACAGTGAAATGACGTCAGTCATTTGAAGCTTTTTAGGGGACAACCAACCCCTTTTTATAGTGGATTTTTAAGCATTCCTTCTGCCTTTAGTTTCTCAAATTTTATGACTTTGTTCCCATTTCTGCTGATTTTAAATTTCGTTTTTTTCCTGTTTCCTACGTCACGGGCTGGGCGCTAATGACCAAGTTTTGCGCCCTAAAACCACAAAAAAAAAAAAAAAAAAAAAACCCTTATGTTCTGAAACTGCTCTTCGACCTCACTTAGGTTATACTTCAAAATAATCTTAAAATTACCACTAGCTACTACCATATTAGTTTGTGGTTTGAAAAGAACACCAGATTGATGCAGAAGGATTCTAAAAGACAAACAAAACCTAAAATAAAAGCAAGTGATCAAAGCAAAATCAATCATTATCCTTAAATTTATCATAATAAAGGCAAGAAGTTAGTCTTCTGCAATAAGAACAATGTTAACACTGACTCGGTTGTTACCAGAATAATACACTTCCACTTCTGCACATATGCAATTAGACACTGCACACTGCTGTAAACGATGTATACGCACTTTGCACACGCTTAGCATTGTCTCGGCCGTAGCAGATACCTTGACGAGGGGGAGCTCGGGGCCGCACCGGGGCACTTTCGGTGGCAACCTGGCTCCTCAGCATCGAACTGTGGATCTCGGCGTTGACGGCACACCGGCTGGTTACCGTCTCTCTGCGGATGTCTCAGCTGCTTCCGGGGTCTGCCTCGGGGTCGTTCTTCTGGTTCATCAGCTGGTTCTAGCACTGGATTGCTCAGAAATGGCTTTACACGGTTCACGTGCACTATGATAGAGCGAAACGGCAATTGGACTTTTAATGTGACCGGGGAGATAATTTCAAGGACCTTATATGGCCCTTTCCAATGCAATTTAAATTTCTTAACGTGACCCTTCTTCAACACGGGGTTACTCAAATAGACTAAGGCTTGTTGGCTGTAAAGAATTCTGCATGGTCGTTGAGCGATGGGTGCTGCTCCTACGGTATGTATTCTATGTTGAACTAATGGAGTTGCTGGAAGATTATCCTGCTGACGGAAGAGATCCGAGTAGCTAAGTAGCACTGGTAAAATTATTTCCCGATCCTCCGGCGATAAATGGTATAATTTAGTAACCAGCTCTTGTTCGATTGATCCACATGCTTCGACCGTTGCCCCTCCTGTATTGACATTCGGTGGACCATAAGTTGCTACTTGTACCTCTTTCTCCTTAGTAGGGATTTCTATCATGTCTTGTGGGTCTAGGTTCGATACTGTTGCCACAGTAGTTCCGCGTGGTAATTCCACTTCCGCATTACTCATGTTAGCAATGTTCACTGGAACTCGCAGTTTGCCATTTGGTTCGTCCTCAATAACACTGACAGTTCTTGTTACGTAACAGTGCTTCCGGTCTAGCATATCACCGTTTACTGATGGCTCTGTTAACAACAAATTACTTCCTCGGCACTTCGGTATCTTCACGTCGATATAGATTGTTTTTCCTTTTCCCGGGGGGATGCGCTCACTTTTAGTCAAATGTACGTCGACTCGGAACGGTATACTTGTGATGCTACTCGGTTTGCCCATTACCTCAGTGTCCCTAACATTCTTTTGAGTCTGACTCTTAGAGTTCCCATTGCAGCCATAATCATTATGACCGAATCGGATTTCTCTCTTTGCTACATCGATCTGAGCGTGGTTAGCTGAAAGGAAATCCAACCCTAGTATACCTTCGTAGCATTTCTCTCTACTTCTTATCACTTGCATTCCGGCCTCATATTCATCTTGGCCTATCGCAAAGTTAATCACAACTTTTCCGTAATTGTGCACCTGGTTGCCACTTAACCCTTTAATGGTACAGCTCAGCTGCTTCCAGCTTCTCTCTTTAACCACATGGCACCACATTAGAGAAATTTGAGCCCCTGTCCACGGTAAATTGCGTTAACAAGCAGGTCTTCAGAACTGTCATTATGGAGCTCGCAGTAACTATTGCTTCTTGGGGGCGGAAGTAGTGGTGACCCTCCCGTGCCCTCTGTCATTTAACGTACTCCTTGCATTCCTTCCTCTACAGTTCCGCGCTATGTGGCCTTCCCTTCCACAAACAAAACATCGAATCTTCTTCCCACGAGTATTGGCCGCCTGTTGCCCATTCCCACGATAACTGGTTCCTGAATAAGCTTCGAACACACGCCGATCCGGTTTGCGGTCCATTTGAGGTCTCCGTAGCTCTTCCACAAATCGAACGGCCGTCTGTGTGGCTTCTTCAAATGTCTCACAATGTGCCAATCTGACTGCATGACCAACTTCACCCTGTAACCCATTCAAAAACTTATCTAATGCCCTTTGTCCTGCTTCAAACAATTTTTCCTCATTGTGCGAATCGTTCTCACTGAGCTCATGTGTATTAGCGTTAACTTTTCAAATGCGATCAGCAAAATGCTCAATAGATTCTCCGTCCAATATACGCATGTTGTGCAGTTGTTCCCTGTAAAATCTTGCTGTCTTCTTCCCTTTGTACCGTTGCACCAGTGTCTGCTTAAAAAGTCATAGGTAGCTGCTCTAGTGCACATGGTATCACACGTAAAAAAATAGAGTGCATCATCTTGAATTCACAATTTCACCACGGTTACTTTATCTGAATCACTACAGGATCCTAAACTTGCTGTGTTTTCCAGTTTACTAAAAAACACATGAATATCCTCATCAGGCTTCCCACGAAAGACCGGAACTGTGGGGTTCAAAGAAAAATTTTTAACTACTGTGGAATCTGTTGTGCTTTCATCGGCTACATTCCGAAGGCTACTATTCACTTGTCCCACATCCCTTCTACTTTCTGCATCTGTTTGCAATCGCTGCATTTCTTCTCGTAATTGTGCTATAACAGTCTGCAAATCTTGTTGTGCCTCTGCCATACTGAATAACCCGGTCACTCTATTTATTTAAAAATTTGCCATCACTGTCATTCGCATGCACGCCAAGCAAAGCCAGTATCTGCTGCAGTCCTACCTTCAGTGCTGGGTCTTGTTCCGTTGCATCGTCTACAGAGATGTGCTCCGACAGAGGATAGTATCTGCCTTGTGCTGGTTCCACGTACGGATACGAAACACGAACTTCGTGAACAATGCCAATCATCGCTATACCCTATTAGAAGACCAGGTTTTCTTCTCTCCCCAGGAAAGGATTTCCAGAGGATCCCACTTCTGACACCATTTTATAAGGTATTTGACTGGTCAGGATGATAGCGGATGTGCGTGATAGTCTTAGGGCGAGCCGGTGATCAGCATTTGAACACATTCGAATAATTTACTTTAACTTTTATTAAAAACTCGTTACATACATACTCAGAAGCGGTCAGTGTCCTCGCAGCCTACCGACCTGAACGCGATGCGGAAGCCTGGTGTCTGACGACGCAGCAGGGTGTCTGATGAGAACAGCCACCCGGTCGACAGAAAGACCCACTTTTATTCTGCGTTGCTAGCTGACTTGCGTGGGCAGCGTCCCGGCAATGCGGAATCAGCGGTGACGGAAATATGTGTACCACGCTGGAGGGTGAACGATTGCTTGCCTACTTCACCCGTTCCCTTACAATTTTTTATTATTACCCGTAGCTGCACTAATAGTTGCAACAATCCATAGTCCTGTCATCCAATATTGCCCCCATTCGAAGCACTTTGTGCGAGCTGTCTTGTGTTTGACTGTTTGCAGCCTCACTGATCTATCATTTTTCTTCTATTCACTGTGATGTATTCCAGCAGACTTAATTTTTTCCACAATATTTTCTACAAGTAAGTGTCACATTTGAAATTGGCCAGCTCTATAACGGCCAGAGCCTGAATTTCCAAGCAAATGCGTGTATTGACCATTTTAGGGAATAAATTCTTATGTCAAAGACTTTTTAATTTAATATCTCATATTTAGAAATTTATAAGGGATACAGTTAATTTTCCTGGCTTGCATAGACATGGTAGGTACACTCATTTCTCATGTGAATTATGATCAAATTGAAGATTATGTAAAATTTATGGTAATTTGGATGACTTAATTATTATTTTAGAACTGAGAAATTTTGGCAGTTTCTGGAGGCCTTTGTTTCAAAGAATTGTGTGTAAAATAGAGCACAATAGGCCTGAACCATTTTCTTATCACATCTATGTTAAGATGTTAATTGACAAAACAAAAGTTTTTCCTTGTCACCCACAATGAAAAGTGGCCGACAGAACTACAGAACACGCATTTTCAGCTATTCCCATGGCTTTTCAGAACAAGTCAGAATATTTTGTATCATTAAACCTCTTTTTTTCCATTGGTGCCATAGTCAAAATCTTACTGTTGTGGCACTAAAGATGTGAGGGAAGTGGTGCTTTGCCGTGGTGTAGTGTCTGGCATTGACAGTGTAAATAATAACGAAATGAGTGATAATGACTAGTGGTAATAATTGTATTTTGATAAGATTATGTCACCACTTAGAATGGTCAGATCGTTTTTGAAGTGTCATTTTTCTGTTCTTATTTCTTAATGCTAGAACACCTTTAAAACAGTCTCATTTTCCTTTATCCATGTGAGTAACACATTTGAAGATCAACATCTGTCTGTATAATGAGCAATCTCAAACCTGTTTCTTTCATGTCAAATTTATACCATTGTATCTTTTTGGTACAGTGTGTATGAACTCGTCTGTTAGCAGTTCCAAACCAGAGACAGATAGACATTCCCCCTCTCAAGCCTCATCTTATTGCAGTGATAGTGGTACTCTCTTGCTCTCCTCCAACTTCACGCCCTCGAGATAAAACACTAACTTCAAATGTTTGTACTGTAACAAATACTCCACTGCTCATAATCCAATGAACACACAAACATCAGTATAAATTTGTGTAAAACTGTGAAGTGTGCTCATCGCACTTTCCAGTATTGCAACTTGAGACCTTGTCCCAAAATGAACTGAGGAAAAAGTTTTTAAGAGCAGACATTGTTGTTGTATGTGCCATTTTATGAGTCACTTACCTCAAAGGTGTGTGTGATGCAGAGGGAGTGTGTTTAGCCTCCGTGTTTGTGAGAGGGGGAATGTCGACTTGACTCCACATAGGTGCTGTCAACCCACAGGTGTGTGTACTTCCTACAGAATGGAACTAATGCCCATTGGCCAATGTTTTGGATAAAAGCAGGTGCCAACGTGAAATAAATATAAATATGAAACTGAAACTGAATTTTAATACTGTGTATTTATATTGTTTTTTGCTTCATTGTGCTATTTTGATCTTGTGACAGTTACTTAATACACACGTTTAAGATACGATAGGGCACGAAAATTGGGGCTGTAATGGTGAGTCTTTATGAATCCATAAGTTTCCATTTTTGGCAGTAGAGGGGTGCGACAAACAAAAGTGTGGGAACTCGTGTCAATCCGTATGCTAGCAAGTGAAGCTCTCAAGAGAGTAAACAACTTAATTGCCATTTTGTTTGACAAGTCTGTGAAGCTCTTGTGACCAAAGTGTGTGAATAGAGGCAATATTTTGCTGCTAGTAACTGATGGTGCTTCATGCATAGCTAGAGCAACTAAGGGGCTTTAGATTCCCTACCCCCCATATTATGTCTGTCACTTTCCTTGCAAGCGTTACAGAGTTGCAATCAGATTACTCTGAAGTGGACAAATTACAAGGGGCATTTGAAAAGTCAGAGAGATGGCACCACCGGCACGTATCAAGGTCATGTTTAGTTAGTAGCATCTTTCAAAAGAACGCACACCAAGTTTCAGCCATATTGGTCTATTTCTTTGTGTTTGGCATTGGTGTGAATCAGGGAAGTCGGGTGATTGTCAAAAATGGACGAAAAAGAATTTTGTGTAGTGGTTAAACGTTACTTTATGAAAGGTAAAATGTCTCGGGAGACTAAAGAGAACTAACATTACAATGACTCTGCATCTTTGATTAGAACAGTTTATAAGTGGTTTCAAAATATTCGGAGTTGGCATATGGGCACAAGTGATGCTGAACGTTCTGGATGCCCTGTGGAGTTTATAACTCCAGAAATCATTGATAAAATTTGATGTGTCGACAGAAGTGCCGACACAGTGTGGTTTGAGGGGACCGCAATGCACGCTATAAGCTCACGAAGGATGGCGTGAGGTCTGAAACAGGATACGTAATGAATGCTATAAAGAAAAGTACGTAGCTTCGCGAATACTTAACTTTAATCCATTCTTGTTTACATCTGGAGATTGTGGCGATACAAGTGAGACTCTTTAGATACAAGCTATGTAAGGCTAATGGCGCCTTGCTAGGTCGTAGCCATTGACTTAGCTGAAGGCTATTCTAACTATCTGCTCTGCAAATGAGCGAGGCTTCGTGAGTGTGCCTCGCTAGCTACGTCGTCCGTACAACTGGGGCGAGTGCTAGTGCGTCTCTCTAGACCTGCCGTGTGGTGGCACTCGGTCTGCTATCACTGAAAGTGGCGACACGCGGGTCCGACATGTACTAATGGACCGCGGCCGATTTAAAGCTACCACCTAGCAAGTGTGGTGTCTGGCAGTGACACCACATTCCTCCCCCGCAAATCGGCGAACGGTCGTGTTATAAGGCTTCTGCCCGCCGTGGGGAGGACCCCATGTTGACGTATGCGATGAGGTGGGGAGCCCAACAACAGGCGAGGCTGTGCCACCTGCACCCTGCCATTCGGTCCGAGGGGAGCTAGGAAACGCCTGAAAACCTAGTCCAGGGTGCACGTCAACATGCGGTGTATGCGCCCTTAGAGATATAGGAGGGGCCGAAGGGTCGACCTCCATTGCGTTCGGGCACCCGACGGGCGAAGACGACATCTGGTCCGGAGCGGGCAAAAGTTCCATGGCGGAGGACATCTGGTCACGGGAGACGATCGGCGGCGCGTGACCCAGGGAGGCGCCAGGCGGTAGCAGCGACGCGTCCACCGCTGGCGGCGGCGGCGCACCGCCATGGGGCAAAATGGAAGGCAGCGTCGGTAACACCTGGGGATGAGGCGAGCCAGTAGATGGGTCCCCAGGGCGCTGACCGGACGGCACCGTCGCTGAAAGCAGACGGGGAGCGGCAGAACCCGGGCGACGGCAGAGGCGCAGCTGATTGAGATGCCGACGCACCTCACCAGAGGCCCCCAAAACCAAATACATCGCGCGGCCGAGGCAGCGAAGAATGCACCCTGTGAGCCAACGCCGTGAACCGCGATAGTTACGATAATAGACAACGTCGCCTGGAGCAAAAGCAGGTGGCTGCCGCTGCACAGGAACCTGATTCGGCGGATGCAGCAAAGACATCAAGGTTCGATGAGGACGACCGTGGAGTAACTCAGCCGGCGAGCGACCATCACGGGGCTGAGAGCGATACGAAGACAAAAAGAGCAACAACGCGTCCTCCCGAGAATGCGACTCTTTCAACTTAAACATCTGTGACTTGAAAGACCGGGCCAATCGTTCAGCAGCACCGTTCGACTGAGGCGAAAACGGCGCGGATGTCAGATGGTGAATACCATTGGCCCTGCAGAATGACTGAAATTCTGCGGACATGAATTGTGGGCCATTGTCTGAAACAATAGTCTCTGGAAGGCCTTCAATGCAAAAGATAGCAGATAACGCTTGGATGGTGGCAGATGACGACGTGGAAGACAACCAGACAACAAAAGGAAAATTACTGAAAGAATTGACCACAACCAACCATCGAGCATTCCAGAATGGGCCAGCAAAATCGATGTGCAAGCGTTGCCAAGGGGAAGTGGCTTTTGGCCATGCAAAGAAGTTCCGCGGGGGTGCGGATTGTTGTTCGGCACACGCCATCCAAGAAGAGCACATATTCGCAATCGCAGCATCGATTCCGAACCAAATACAGTGCTGACGAGCAAGTTGTTTCGTTTGCACTATACCCCAATGTCCTTGGTGAAGAAGCCGTAAGACAGAGGACTGTAACAAACGTGGGACCACGACTCTGGACTGATCATTATCAGAACGCAACAACAAAACACCATGTCGTACAAAAAGTCTCTCCTTGTGAGCAAAAATCGGCGAATCAACGGATCCTCGATCCGTGACTTTGACAAGGGCCATTGCGTAGCAACAAAACGCAAAATGGTAACAAGGACAGGGTCAGCAGCTGTGGCCGTAGCTACACGACGAAAATCAATCGGAAACGATTCGACCACGTCATCGGTTTCCGCATCAATGAACATGCAAGCAAGTTCGGAAGAATCGAATGCTTTATCCTCGGCAACAGGCAAACGGGACAACGCATCGACATTTCCGTGCTTAGCAGTGGACCGATACAAGATATCGTAGCGGTATTGCGAGAGGAAAATTGACCAGCGAATGAATTTCTGCGCTGTACGTGGAGGTACAGGCTTGTTCGGATGAAAAAGTGATGTCAAAGGTTTGTGGTCTGTGATGATGGTAAAGTGACGACCATACAAGAAATCATGGAACTTTGTAACACCAAATACGAGAGCCAAAGCTACTTTCTCTATCTGTGAATAATTTCTTTGCGCAGATGAGAGCTAATTTGACGCAAAGGCAATAGGGCGATCATGCAATCCATCTTTGTGCGCAAGCACAGCACCGATCCCGAAATCTGATGCATCTACCGTCAACAAAAGGGGTTTCTGGGGATCGAATGGCGTAAGCCAAGTATTAGAAAGCAACGCTGATTTCAACTGGCGAAAGGCGCGTTCGCATTCCATCGTCCAGACAAACGGAACACCTTGACGGCGTAAGCGATGAAGCGGAGCTGAAAGAGAAGAGGCATTGCGCACATTCAGTCACACCTTGTGATCCCAAATCGTGTAATGTTCTTGCTACCTCATCACGCAATGCGTGGGGAACATTGCGCGCTCTGAAAAATTTCGGTTGCGCGTTGACTTTCAGTTCCAAATGTGCTTCATAGTTCTTAGCGCAACCAAGGCCCGGTGCTAAAATGTCTGCAAATTCTTCACATAGACGAGAAACACTGGCGAAAGGCACAGTCTCGTTCACTGATTGACTATAGACATGTTAAACAATTGAAATAAATCTAAACCAAACAAGTTCACTGCAGTAGAAGAACGAAGAACGTAAAATGACACAAGTTTTGTTTGTCCCTTGTATGTTGCAAGAAGACTGCACTGTCCTAACACAGGGATATGCTGTCCTGAATAACTAGTGAGCTGAACGGTTGCGGCACGCAACAGAGGTTTGCCCAGTTGTTTGTACGTGTCGTGATTGATCAATGAAACTGCAGCTCCGGTATCGAGCTGGAATGGGATCACTTTGCCTTCAAAGTCCAAGTCTACAAAAAGTTTATTGTCCTGCCGACGACAAGAGCGACTGTCTCGTGCAATTTGAACTGATACAGGTACAGAAGCACTTGCGACCTGATGGGATTTCCGTCGACGTCGACGCACATGTTTTGTGGGACGAACACAGTCACTGTTAGAGAAAGTGGCACTGGACGGAATGGAATTAACTACATGAATGTCCATGGGCGAAGGTCCACGAGCCTGATTGTCCTTGGTTCGATTCCGGCGCGAAGCAAAGGGCCTGGAATGGTTGTGATTGTTCTGAGCTTTTTCTGGCAAACACTTTGAACATGTCCTTTCTTATTACAGTAAAAACAAATAGCTTGGCGTGACGGGCAAGTGTCACGCGAATGTCTAGTTGCACACCGCGGGCATGATTTCACTGCATTTGCTCGCTTACGCGGCACACGTGGAGAGCTAGGCGGCAGCTGCGCGGACAAGCGCGAGGGCTGTTTATCGTTCCGTGCAGCGCGCCCGGCGGGCCGGTTAATGTGACACACGGCTGGCGAAGTTTCAGATGATTCCTGTGCAAAGTCAAGTGTGTCTTGCCTATCCAATATGTCGATTACTTGTTGAAGGGAGGGATTAACTAGTTTCAAAATCTGTTCCCGTATACGAACATCAGAAACGTTCTGTGCAATTGCATCACGTACCATTGTATCTGAATAAGGGAGTCCACATTCACACTCAAAAGCACAATCCCTTGTAAGGCCTTGCAATATTGCAACCCACTCCCTATTAGTCTGACCGGCCGTACGTTTCGTACGAAAGAACGTATACCTTTTTGCAACGACATTGACTGTTTCTTTGAAATAGGCATCTAATGCCGACAAAATTTCGTCGTAGGACAGAGTTGCTACGTCGCGTCGGGGAAATAATTTCTCTATCACACGGTACGTTTGCACCCCTACACACGCCAATAAATGAGGCTGCTGCTCGTTACCTTGAATTCTGTAGGCGGCGAGATGAAATCCAAATTGGCATGACCACTCTGTCCATGTTTCCATCGCCGCATCATACAGTCAAAATGGGGGTGCAACTGCATGTTGTGGCTGCGGTAGTGGTGAAGCGGCGGCTGCCGCATCGTTTTGCATTGCACGTTGACCCTGAACGAGCTGTCCAGGGGCATCCAATAACGCCTGCGTCTGCTGATTCTGCGAGCGATAAAATTCGGACAGAACATCTGGCGAAGCCATGACACAAGTAAATGTAAGCAAGTAGAAAGAACAAGACCCTTTTTTGACTCGTCGCCATATGATGTGTCGACAGAAGTGCCGACACAGTGTGGTTTGAGGACACCGCAATGCGCGCTATAAGCTCACGAAGGATGGCGTGAGGTCTGAAACAGGATACGTAATGAATGCTATAAAGAAAAGTACGTAGCTTCGCGAATACTTAACTTTAATCCATTCTTGTTTACATCTGGAGATTGTGGCGATACAAGTGAGACTCTTTAGATACAAGCTATGTAAGGCTAATGGCGCCTTGCTAGGTCGTAGCCATTGGCTTAGCTGAAGGCTATTCTAACTATCTGCTCTGCAAATGAGCGAGGCTTCGTGAGTGTGCCTCGCTAGCTACGTCGTCTGTACAACTGGGGCGAGTGCTAGTGCGTCTCTCTAGACCTGCCGTGTGGTGGCGCTCGGTCTGCTATCACTGAAAGTGGCGACACGCGGGTCCGACATGTACTAATGGACCGCGGCCGATTTAAAGCTACCACCTAGCAAGTGTGGTGTCTGGCGGTGACACCACAAAATTCATGATATGGTGATGGATGACAGAAGAGTTAAGGTGCGCGAGTTTGCTAGTGCTGTGGGCATCTTGAAGGAACAGGTACATATTTTGCATAAACATTTGGACATGAGAAGGTTATCCGCAAGATAGGTTCTGCAACTGCTCACGCTTGACCAAAAACAGAATCGTGTGAACTGTTGCAAGGATGGTTTGAAGCTGTTCAGGAAGAATCCGCAGGACTTTAAGCGTCGTTTCATCACTGGGTGAAACATGGATACATTACTATACTCCTGAGGCCAAACAACAATGGGTTACCAAGGGAGAATCTGCACCAAAAAAGGCGAAGACCATTCCGTCGGCCATAAAGGTTATGGCGACTGTCTTTTGGGATTCGCAAGGGATAATCCTCATTCCCTATCTGGAAAAGGGTAAAACTATTATAGTTGCATATTATTCATCATCATTGGACCTTTTGAAAACAGAGCAGCAAGAAAAACACTGGCGATTGGATGCATAAAAGCCCTTTTCCATCACAACAATGCACCAGCGCACACACACCTCAGCAGTTGCGGTCCCAAAATTAATGGAACTCGTTTCACATCATCATCCCCCCCCCCCCCCCTCCCTCCCCACATCCTCCTATTCTCCAGACTTGGCCCCCTCGGACTAGTATTTGCTCCCCAATTTGAAGAAATGGCAGGTGGGACAAAGATTTTATTCAAATGAGGAGGTGATTGCAGCAACTAATAGCTATTTTGCAGACTTGGACAATTCATATTATTCGGAAAGGATCAACAAATTAGAACAGCGTTGGACGAAGTGTATAAGTCTAAAAGGAGACTATGTCAAAAAATAAAAAGGTTTATCGTAAAAACATAAGTGGTTTTTATTTTTGCACAGACTTTCCAAACGCCTTCGTAGTACCCCGAGGCAAGAAAATCTCTGTGATATCTCAGCTATGGGTCAGAAATTCAAGGAACAAGCATCTTCACTGGCCCCTCCCTACGCAGCCTGTCTTTGCGCAATGGGGCTCTTGGCTTAACACTGCTGGCTGTTACTGCACCAATTTTTTTTAATTTTATTTTTTTTTTTCGAAGTTTCTAATTTGGAGACAGCTTCCTCTTAAGTCATCAGAAAATAAACAGTGCAGAAATGGTAAAATCATCTTATATAACAAAAAATACCTTGTTCCGCTTAATCATATGAGATTCATTTCACACCAGTCAACAAGAAATGCGTGCAGAATATTTTTAACAACATTCATATTTATTGGATGAGATTTGTGATGTTGTTTGCAGTAGATACACACACATACAATACATATTCCAATCATGAATATAACCGTTGCCATTTCTTTTTAGTACATCACATTTTGATGTACTAATTTTCTAAGCCACATTTTAATTGAGATTGCTGTCAAACATTTGTTACGTCATCTCTTACAAAACAAGATTTTTTACAGCTGTCACTCATGTCTACCTGTTCCTACAGTTTCCAGAATGTCAGCAGTTTTGAAAATTGAGATGTCTCCATTTGCAGTCTGAACAAAGCCTGTGCATAAGATTTGAGAAACAGTAAATAAAGTTTATATTCAGTCAAATAAAACATTTTCCACTATGTTACACCACTTCTACATCAAAGGCTTCTAATTTGACATTCCCAACTCCATATGCTTCTAATGCAATAGTGTCGCCAATCAAAACTTTCATATACTGATTTATTTTTATGTAATTTATTAGCCAGTCCGTTCTAAATGTCATATGTTGCGTGGCACTACAATCTTTGCGCCAAAATATTTTTCTCAGTCGGATTGTAAACTTGTCCTTTATATTGGCAGTAGATAATATAGCAGTGGCTAGTGCTTTGTGTTTAAAATCTTTTGATTCTGTACGGTTTTGGGTTTTTCGCTTGCCTGATTTCTGTCTTTAGGATATGTTTGGCATTATCTGACAAAATGACCCTTTTGTTTGCAGCTGTCAGATTGATTTTCTTTGCTTACAATGTGCTAAATATTTGTTATATGGTTTATTTCTGCAATTTTCTCTACATACGCATTTTTTGTTGCATGTGAAGCACAGAACTGTAAACTTTTGCTGCTGGCTTGTTTTGACAGATTGCTTATTTTGTTTAGAGATGAAAGTATTTTGGGATGTATTTGACTGTTTTGCCTCAGTTAATCTATGTTCTTCCAGTTGCAAACATTCAAATAATGTCAACATTTTTGTCAGCTGCTGCTACATTATCCCATGCAGTACGAAAATGGTGAAGCTTCGCATGTAACGTTCCAAGAATTCATGACAAAATTGAGCTCTCTTTCCGAGATATGCCTTCTGCTGTTAGAACTTCCATGTATTCTTGAATCTGCATACAGTTTGAATAGCTGATTTGCTGAGGCAGTATCATGAAAACAGGTGCCTGAAAGCCATCTCACTGTCATACAGCATTACCAGTTGTGGTAATGTCAAATGTTAATAAAAGCTGTGAATAAAATATTAGATACGTGTGTTTTCAGTCTAGAATTGGAGTACATTCCTTAAGAACACTCTTGCTAGCTGCTATGGAGAAATATAAAAACTAATCTTACAAGAAATTTTGAAGAAAAAATTTTTTTTCATCACACTGGAAGAAGCAGAACTGACATATTTTGACTAAAATAATATAAAAACAGTCTCAGATTTTATAGATGCATGTGATCCATCTTTTATCATGAGAATGTAAAAGTATTCAGAATTAAAAAATAAAATACCAAAATAGGTGGGAAACTGATCTGCCTGTGTAACAAAAAATTAATTCTTGTTGTTCCGTTGGACCTTGTAGAAACTTCCAGTGAGAATGTTGTTAAGAAAACTATGAATTTAATGTTGGTCGTGCCGAGATACCACTACTGTATTGTCACCTATGAAAACATTTTATTTAAAAGAGACTCCGTGCACGACAGTGCGCAAGTATAGCGTATGCTGTTGCCAGGATATCATTAACGTATTGTCACCTATGAACACATTTTATTTAAAAGAGACTCTGTGCACAACAGTGCACAAGTATAGGGTATGCTGCTGCTAGGATTTTAGTTCAGACAGCTGGCCTAAATAGTACCGAGAATATTCCCTACCTAAAGAATTTTTTTTTATTTGCAGCTCTCACTGACCCCTCCTCACTGCACCCGTAACCCAATACATTGTACAGAAGTAACTCTTGCTACTTTCAGCCAGTATTGCCATTGAAAATGAACAAAATGTATTTTTGCATGTGGCTTTGTAAAACCCAAGTTATATCAAAGTGCACTACAAAGAGTATTGGTCTCTGCATGCAGTAAGTGCATTCTAGACAAAACTTTGTTCTTGCTGCTGCAGTGTCTCTCCATCGTTACACTTTCTGAATAAAAAACCACGTGAACAGAGAAGACTGACAATGGAGGTCTCTGAGGCAGAATAATTAATTTTTTCATGAACCCCCTCAGGGGGCTCATGGTTCTTTCGTGAGTTCTTGTGTGGCGCTCACAGGGCCCCAAGCTACTGCAGCCCATTCGCCTACTCAAGCTGCATTTCCTTCTTTGTGGCCCCCCCCCCCCCCCCCATCCTCGTTCCTTCACAGCTGCCTCTCCTTCGGTGTTCTTACTTATGTCCACCTGGTTTCCTGTATTCCTTGCGGTTTTGTTTCCCAAGCATTTTCTCTTTCATCCTTTTGTGTTTTTGGTCCCCTTAGGGGTTTGATCCCCACTTCTAAATTTTCCCTCTGTAGTGTGAACCTTCTGTCGAAGAACTTGCTCATTAGCATCTGTGGCTTGGCTTCCTCTCCCCTGTTACTTTCCCTCTTCCTTCCCCGCCGTAGCCCCCCTCCACCCCGTTAGGCCACCAGCATGTGTAGCCAGTCCATGTGGTGGGGCTGTTTATGTACCCATCTGGCTGAGCCTCTGACAACACAGGGATCTCTATTCCAATACCTGAGCTGTTGCCACCCCAGGTATGCCCAAGAATGATTGCTGGTATTCTGGAGCATAGGAACTTCTAGCAACGGCCTCCATGCTAGGTGGCCCTTACAGTGGCTGGATGGCACCCACGGGGAGAGCTTTAAGCTCCAATAAACTGACCGTTCTTTGACAGCCGTCTCTTTGAGTGGTAATGAGGATAATCGAATTCTGCTTATTAGGACTCTTGCCTTCCTTTGCTGGAGAGGATGGCCTGAGTCATCAGCTTGGAGTGACACACTTCTCCTGTACCTGGTCTGTACTAAGACAGCCGGGGTAGGGGGGGGGGGGGGTCGTTCACCACCACAAAGCCACTAAAAAGAAAAAAAAGATTGCCTGCTACCACAACTCAGACACATGACACACACTCAGTGCACCCCAAGGTCACCCACTCTCTTTCAGTTCGGGATCTTACAGAAGCCTGCTCTCGCGTTGTGCCCTGCCCTCCTCAACCTACGAAAGAGCAGAAGAGGAAACCCAAGTCCCAGGAGAAGGCTCCTCCCTTTGCCCCTTGGATGACTATCTCCCTCACCCCTCCACCCACAACCTTAGTCTGACATCTGTCTTATGGATGTCACCCCATTGTCATTGGTCAAGGATGATGACCGAGTAGCGTGATTGGTTCCAGCCCGTCCGCCTCCCACTTGGATACTCACTCCATGATTATTCAGTGGAACTGTAATGGATACTACCATCACCTCGGTGCAATCTCTTATTGCCTATTACTCAGCAGCTTCTATTGTTCCCCAGGATTCTCCTCTTACTGATGCTCACTCACCAACCCTTTACGGGTTTCGTGCTTTCTTCCAGAACCAGGTCAGTGCTTTTAGGGCTACTGGCGATGTCTGTGCATTGGTCCATACAGGTATTGTTAGTGCACGGATCCCACTTCATATCATATCGGAAGTGGTTGCTGTATGGTCCCACTTTTTGTGGTCACGGTCTGCAATCGGTGTCTCCCTCCTAACTGCCTTTCTTCAGCAACTCCCGCTTTCCCCTCACCCTCCCTTCTCCTTAGGGATTTTAATGCCCATCACCGTTTGTGGGGCAGTGCTTCGTCATCTTGTTGGGGGCTCCTCATTGTCCAATTTTTTGTGGACCACGACCTGTGCCTTCTGAATAATGGTTTCCCTGCTCATTTTAGTGCTACATAAGGCACATTCTTTGCAGTTACGCTTTTGCTCTCTTCTTCTCCCCTACTTCCTTTCTTATACTGGTCACCGTACTATGACCTGTGTAGTAGTGACCGCTTTCCAGTGATTCTCTCATTCCCTTCCTGCCTCCCAATGTCCAGGTTTCGCCACTGGACTTCCCATTGTGCCAATTGACCTCACAGGTCATTTCTCCACCTTCTTTCTCAGGTTGTATAGATGAAGTTGTCTGTGATGTGTCTGATAAAATAATCCGTGCTGCCAGCATTGCCATTCCTCACTTGAAGTGCCCTGTTCACCGTCGGCCAGTTCTGTGGTGGAGCACGAACGCTTTGCCTCCTCTAGATTTTTCTGTCCTTTCAGGAGGGGCAGTCTCCAGTTGATCATCTGCCACAGTTCAGCAGGCCTTTTCTTAGCACTGCCATTTTATTGCAATTTTCTTCGATATTTGTAAGGCCTACGACACAGTTTGGTGCCATCACATCGTTCTTATGCTCGATGAGTGGAATCTTAGGGCTCCCTCCTGGTTTTTATTCCCCAGTTACTCTTCCACCGGTCGTTCAGAGTCCAGGTTGGCTCTGTTCTTAGTTCTCCGCAGACCCAGGAGAATGGCATTCTACAGGGTTCTGTATTAAGGTCCTTTTTCTAATCAAAATTAATGGACTTTTGACCTCTTCCAAATCATTGATCACTCTGCTCTGTATGTGGGTGATTTCTGTATTTGGGCTAGCTCCCAATTGGAGAGCTCAGCAGAACAGGTCCAGGATGCCAACCGGCATGCTTCCATGTGGACATTCACACGCATTTATCAAGTAAGTCAACGATGGTGCATTTCTGTTGGCATACTATGGTTCATCCTGAACCAGAGTTCTACCTAGATGCCCAACACGTGACTGTGGTCCTGCAGTTCTGTTTCTTGGGTTTTCTTTTTGTCAACAAGCTTACTTGTTTGCCCCCTTATCAGTCATCTGAAGGTTGGCTGTACGTGTAAACTCGGTGTTCATTGCTTTCGTGCCCACACCTCTTGGGATGTAGATCATTCAACCCTTCTCTGCCCTTACTGGCTATTAGTTCTGTCCCATCTGGACTACAGTTGTCAAGTTTATAGATTAGCTGCCCCTTCCATGCTGCTCCTCTTGCACCCAGTTCACCATTGTGATATCGGTGTAGCATCTAGTGCTTTCCACACCAGCCCTGTTTATAGTCTTCTGGTTGACACTGGGATTGCTCCCCTTTAGATTCAGCTGTCCCAGATCCTGGTTTCCTATGCCACCAGTATCACTCATCCCCTGCTCACTCTTCCTATTCTATTTTTTTCACAGTTTCAGGTCATTACCCTTCCACAGCCCACTTTCGGGTGGGTTTACCAGTTGGGCTCTGCCTCACTTCTCTCCAGCATGACTTCCATCTCCCCTCCTTATCCTCTTCCCCACGTTCTTTCCCGACCCCCCCCCCCCCCTCCTCCCGCCTTGCTTAGTTCCTCGGCCTCGGATTCAGATGGATTTGATCAGGAACCAGATGCCTCCATTGTTCCAGTAGTGTTCCATTGTTTCTTCCAGATGCTCTTACAGGAGTTTCAGGATGACGTTCTTTTACACTGATGGCTCTAAATCTGCTGATGATCCTGTGGGATATGTCTTCTATTGGCACAGAAAACCATCTCTTGCCTGCCACGTGTGGGGTGTTGACTGTGGAATTGGTAGCCATCTATTGGGGTCTCTGATTTATTAAACAGTCCTACCTCACCCAAGTTTTATTAGCCACAAACTCAGTGAGTGGGTTTCAGGCTCTCACTCGGTGTTTTTCTGCCACCCCTGGTCTATGCCATCCGTGACCTCCTAGCTAATCGTGATGTTGCTTGTTCAGTTGATTTCCTTTGGGTTCTTGGCCATGTAGGTATTCCAGGTAATGAAATTGCTGATCATCTGGCTGAGGGCCGCAACCACCTATCCCCCATTCTCCATGACCCCTCTGGGGACAGATTCACAGCTTTACATCAAATGTCTTTTTGCTCAATCTTGGGCTGACCCTTAGGAGGTCATGCCCCTGTGTAATAAAATTGGCACCATAAAGGAGACCACCACCATGTGGCATTCTTCCCTGTGTCCCTCCTGGTGAGTATCTGCTATCCTTTGCCATCTTCGTATTGGCCATATTAGGTTCACCCATTGGTTTTTACTCCGTCACGAGCCCCCTGCCTCCCTTACAGTTGTGGGGCTCCGCTCACAGTGATCCATATTTTGCTGGACTGCCCTTGCCTTTCGGCCTTTTGCACTAAATATGCCCTCCCACCTTCTTTGTCTCAGATGTTAGCGAACAATCCTTGCATGGTTAGGCTGTTTTCAGTTTTCTTCATGAAAGTCGTTTGTGCTTTCAGGTATATGTCCTTGAATTTTCCTCTAGCATATTTGAGTCTCTCAGCATAGGCATTGGTTACAGAGTCTTTCGCCATGCCTCCACCCCGGCCAGGTCCCCCCCCCCCTTTTTTCTCTACTTTTGTCTGATTTGTTTCCCCTTTTCTTGTGCCTTCTTCCCCAGGTGTCGTCCCTGTTCTGTTGTGATAATGGTATGATGTGGGTGTTGGAACGAGTCTGTGGTGGTACTGGTGCCCTATCATGCATAGCATTTCTGGGGCACCCCTGCTCTCCCAGTTTCCACCTATCCTGCGCCTCTTCTTTCTTCTTCATGCTGCCCTGATGCCCCTTTTCCCTCATTGTTTGTACGTTATCCCTTTCCTTGACTGGGCTGTGCTGTTTGTGTTGTTCATTCCTTGATTCCTGCCATCCTAGATTGTGGGACCAATGGTCTCACTGTTTGGTTCCCTCCCTAAAACAATCAGTCAACCAACCAACAAACATTTTTCATCTAGATCACCCTTTATTTTTCCACCTGTTGGATGCGCTTCTCCGCCGTAGTATCGAAGCACAGTTCTACGCACTAACTTATTTTCAGAATTGTCAAATTCTGTAATTCCAGTTTTCATCTATATTTTTTTCTTGGAAATTCAAAACTGGTGCTCATATCTAGAGATTCTGCTGACGTTACTGCACAAAATTTACATTATTCCTGGCTTCTTCCCTTTCAGCCAGATCAGTAAAAAACTGCAGTACATCTGATGTGACAATTTTATATTGCTTCCAAATGTCTTCTCACCCTTTGCACTCACCAACAGGAGTAGCATTACACATGGGCCCATGCTCCTGCATTTTACTCACTACTGTGAACTGTGCCATGGAAGATTGAAACCACCCATGAACAGATGATATCACACAGAAAGAGAGATCATTCAGCTGGCACTGACCTTGTGCTCTGTTAACAGTGTACGTGTGGCTACAAAGTCATGAGGCATAGTGCCGGCAGATTCCAGGGAGTGGGTGTGACCTTGAGGTGTCTCAATTTTGCGATGGCCATAGTAGTATTGTATTAGGAGCAAAAAATTTCTTTGCAAACCTTCAGTGGTTAAATCTTATTTCTTACCATGGATTGTTTCTATACAACTTCTTAGACTTTAATGTTAAGTCTAGCTTAAATTGCTAAAAGATGTAATTGACATTTCCATTGTGTTTCTCTGACAAAAGTTCCATTTATGACTTAATAGAATCCGTTGAAAACAGACAAATATCTAGTATCTGTGACGTTAAAGTGTATAATTGACTTCCCTAACTGTGTGTTTATTGATGATTAATAAAATAATTACATCCTCTTCATTCAGTGATGCTACTCCAGACTGGCCCATAACCTGTCGATAAATTTCGATTTTAGTTGCAACTATCTATTTGGTGATGTTTACAGGAGCACATGTTAACATCTTTACATCCAGCGTGCTTGGACAAGAAACAACTTACTGGGCAAAGAGTAATTACTGTAATGTTACTTTAAAAAAAAAGATACGTGGAACATACACACGTCAAACCAAGTTTTGCATCGCCTCGGTTCCGGAACCTGTGCAGAAAATTGGAGTAGAGATCAACATAAACATCATTTCCGCTTTCTTTATTGCTCATGAAAACCACACATTGCATGTTGTACCACCATACAGCGAGACCTTAAGAGGTGGTCGTGCAGATTGCTGTACACACTGGTACCTCTTAATACCCAGTAGCATGTCCTCTTGCACTGATGAATGCCTGTATACTAAGTGGCATACTTTCTACAAGTTCATCAAGGCACTGTTGGTCCAGATTTTCCCACTCCTCAATGGCGATTCGGCATGGATCCCTCAAAGTGGTTGGTGGGTCACGTCGTCCATAAACAGCCCTTTTCAATCTGTCCCAGGCATGTTCAGTAGGGTTCATGTCTGGAGATCATGTGGCCACTCTAGTCCACCGATGTCGTTATCCTGAAGAAAGTCATTCACAAGATGTGCACAATGGGGGCATGAATTGATGTCCATGAAGATGAGTGCCTCGCCAATATGCTGTTGATATTTTTGCGCTATTGGTTGGAGGATGGCAGTCATTCCATGACCACCAGCGGCGTACGTCAGCCCCACATAATGCCACCCCAAAACATCAAGAACCTCCACCTTGATGCACACGCTGGATAGTGTGTCTGAGGCGTTCAGCCTGATTGGGTTGTCTCCAAACACGTCTCAGACGATTGTCTGGTTGAAGGCATATGTGACCCTCATCAGTGAAGAGAACGTGATGCCAATCCTGAGCGGTCCATTCAGCACATTGTTGGGGGGGCCCATCTGTACCATGCTGCATCGTGTTGTGGTTGCAAAGATGGACCTCGCCATGGATGTCAGGAATGAAGTTGCGCATCATGCAGCCTAGTGTGCACAGTTTGAGTCACAACACAATGTCCTGTGGCTGCACGAAAAGTATTAGTCAACATGGTGGTGTTGCTCTCAGGGTTCCCCCAAGCCATAATCTTTAGGTAGCGGTCATCCACTGCCGTAGTAGCCATTGGGCAGCCTGAGTGAGGCATGTCATCGATAGTTCCTGTCTCTGTATCTCCTCCATGTCCGCACAACATCACTTTGGTTCACTCAGAGACATCTGCATACATCTCCTTTTGAGAGCCCTTCCTGGCACAAAGTACCAGTACAGATGCGATCAAACCGCGGTATTGACAGACTAGGCGTAGTTGAACTACAGACAACAGGAGCGGTGCACCTCCTTCCTGGTGGAGTGAATGGAACTGATCAGCTGTCAGACCCCCTCTATCTAATACGCGCTGTTCAGGCATGGTTGTTTACATCTTTGGGCGGGTTTAGAGACATCTGTGAACAGTCAAAGGGACTGTGTCTGTGATATAATATCCACAGTCAACATCTGTCTTCAAGAGTTCTGGGAACCGGGGTGATGGAAAACTGTTTTTGATGTGTGTTCATAAAAAAAAACTTGCACAACATCCAACAACAAAATGAAGAAAAATAATTAATTCTCAACATGCAAATTGTGTTGGCAATAACGAAAACTAATTAAAATTTTGGCCATGTTTTTTTCCCTACACATTATTTTAAAACATTGAAGTTCTTACATGTGATCATGCTTAACATTGTAAAAAATCAGGTTCTAACCTGATAAATGCGGTATGATTAAACATGATGCACATTGCCCATTTTAAACTTCTGATGCAACTAGAAGCTTTATATGCAAATGAACATCTTTCCTGATGCACACCCATATATTTGAGGAAGAGGTTATTATTGGAAAATAAAAACGCCAACTAGCTGTTGTATAATTGCTTTAACTATCAAAATAAAAAACTTAAATTTTCACACATTTATGCATTGCAGAAAAAAAAATATTCCATGCACATGAAACTATGTGGACAAATTTGGCATATCATTGACACCTGCTTGCTATGTTTGATGGCATGCTTTCACCCACTTGCTTTGGAGAGTTTGTGGTATCAGCTGTTAAAATGTCTTATCACTGGAGTTTCAACCAGTTTGTGATTGCCATTCATTGATGTCTCCCAAACATCGTCAATCCCAAGTAACGCATTTGCAACAGCCTTGGGGAAAGCAGTGATACCCATTTTTTGTTTTGTAATTTGAACATACAAAGTATGAGCATTTACAAGAGTAAATGATGATTAATTGAAACCCCCAGCTGCCGAATCGTCACCTTAGTAGGCGTGACTAATGAGTGGATGGGCAAAGTACCTATTAGGAACATTACTTATGTACATTGTGGACAGTTCGGAATGTGGGTCTCACGAGAAGCATCAGAGAGATAAGTCCCTGCAGTCGCGCTATTCATCTGTGTCCTCGGTGGCTCAGATGGATAGAGCGTCTGGCATGTAAACAGCAGATCCTGGGTTTGAGTCCCGGTAGGGGCACACGTTTTCAGCTGCCCCCACCAAGGTACTGTATGTCAACAACACCTGTCGGCAGCTGAGGGTTTCAATTAATTATCATTTATTCTAGAGAAGCTGCACGGTCATCAATGGTATCTGTTCTTTAAAGAACAGCTACTATTTTCATATATATTTACAAGAGTAGTATTGTATAGTAATTTAAAGGCCACTTTGTGATACCGCTTCACTGACTTCCTCAAGCATGAGCCATAGGTTTTCTTTTTATCTGAAAGATCAATGAAGCGCTTGACTACATTGTAATCCACGATTGCATTTGGTTTTTTCACTTCACCTCTCCTTGTTTTCACAGCCACAAGCTCAGGTTTGTGTTTGGTTGTCAAAAAAATAATTATTATGTCCCTCTTGTCACATCACTTTCTAACAACCACCTTTGAATTGCTTTCTGCAATCATTGTTTCCCCCTTCAACTTTTTTGTCATGAAAGTTTTCAGATTACTCCTCCTCTTTGCGCATAGTGTTCCCACCAGATGAGTTCGTTTTTCTAGAAGAATGTGCACCAACTTCATAGAAGTGTAAAAGTTATCTACAAAGAGTGTCCTTTCAGAATTCAAAAGTGAATCCATTAACTCTAAAAAGTTGCTGTTGTTAAGTCTATAGCATAATTTATTTTCCACAATACACTTTAACATTCCAAGTATATTCACCTACAGCACACACTTTGTATAATGTCACTCCATATTGAAAACAGTTTTCCAGGAATGTACTGGTGAAATCGTAACCTTCCACGAAATCGAACCATTGTTTCATAGATACAAACAGCTTCACGTGGAATGAAAGCTTCCTGGAATTTTGTGTTCAGAGAATTCACAAGCTTCCTAATTTTGGACACCTTGTTATGTTCATCTTTGTTTTGTCGCAAAAATGTATGCAACTGAGGAACAAATCAAACATATTTCAGGACTTGATAGAAGACACCTGGTTTTTTGAAAAGCGGATTCTGGCCCCCAGAATCCTCCAATCTTGGTTTATGATCAAGCCCCATCACAACATAAGCCCCATAAATTTCCTCAAATTATCAACACTGATATTACTCCATAAAGTCAGTCTGGATGATGGTGATAAAGTTCATGCAGCTATTCCACTAACAATCTTTCGCTCAGCATAATGGTTTGTTTCATTCACTATGAGATTGCACATTTCTTCACCAAGAAAAAAAAATTGTAGACATCAATGGGATGACTATTTGCAGGTAGATTGTCCAAAAGTGCATTGCTTATTCCACAGTTACCAGAAGAAAAAAGTTGAGGTTTCCCTTTACATCAAACCACTTCATTCATGAAGTAGGGAACCCATCAGCACAAGAGATCTCTTCAGGTAACGTCTCACTTTCACGGTTTTTGTCAGTGGAAGATGAAACTTTGTTTGCAACATTTATAGACGTATTATTCGTAACTTGCATATGTACCTTCTGTTTCTTCAGAGGAATTATTTCATCTTCACTACTACTCTCGATCAAGGAATGAGCACAGTAATCTGGGTCGGAATCGCTACCACTTCCAAACAGTGATTCACCTGATAAACTCGATTCCTCCAACCATTTTCGGATTCTGTCCTCATGTGAATCCATTTTTCACCATACATCCACAAAATCTTACTGAAAACAAGCACTACTCACGCCACATCTGTAAACAAAATTTCAGTGCCAGCAAGGAACATGTATTGATGCTACATTGTAAACGGGTAACAATTGCCTGTCAGCCATTGCTGCCACTACAAAACCAACATCACAGTACTTCTCCCACTGGCCAGTATTATTCGACGCCGATTTGATTCCAACGCAGGTGTGATCGTGTATGCACCACAGGCAAATACTCTCAAACCCTCGCATGATCGAATATGATGGACATGGCGAAAATGGAAAAATTAATGTGCGTCAAATATGATGCACATGGTGTTGAAGTGCTAATAGCAAGTTAACTTCGAGGTATACTCAGAAATAAGAAATAAATATGATACAGTTTTAAGTTTTATTGTGATTGTCTTTAACAATTATGAATTATCAAATTATAACTACACACATTATTACTTTTCCAGTTACATTACCAATATTTGTGGCTTGGCTTTTTTTAGTGTCAGCATTATTGTAGCCAAGATAGACACGAAGCCCACGCCCACAACAGTAGTGAGAGTTTATATGCTAACTGGCTCTGCAGATGATGAAGAGATTGAAGAAATATATTATGAAATAAAAGAAATATTCAGATAGTTAAGAGGGACTGGAATTCAATAGTAGGAAAAGAAAGGGAAGGAAAAATAGTATGTGAATGTGGACTAGGGGAAAGGAATGAAAGAGGAAGCTGTCTGTTGGAATTTTGCACAGAGAGTAATTTAATAATAGCTAACATTTGGTTTAAGAATCTTGAAAGAAGGTTATATACGTGGAAGGAACCTGGAAACATTGGCAGGTTTCAGACTGATTGTGGTACTCATCATCTCAGCCTTTTCCCATGTCATGTGGGGTTGGCGTTGCTTTGCTGGATCCTTCTCTTCCATAAATGCCTATCTAGTGTTTCTTCTCTTAGCCACCCTTTCTCCTGTAGGCCCCCTGCTATCTTGTCTTTCCATCTCAGTTTCAGTCTTCCTCTTCTCCTTAAGTCATCAATTTCTAGGTCTTAAAACCCTTCTCCCCACATAGTACTCCCCTCTTCTCTGCACATGTCCATACCATCTTAGCCTACTTTCTTGGATCTTCTTCCCCCTGGGCCCCACTTTCACTGTTCCCCTGATGTACTGATTCCTGAGCCTATCCTTTCGTGTCACCCCACTCATCCACCTTAACATTCTCATTTCTGCCACTTCCATCTTATAAGTCGATGGGAATGGAAGGGAAGTAGGGAGTGAGACAGGGTAGCAGCCTATCCCCAATGTTATTCAGTCTGTATATCGAGTGAGCAGTAAAGGAAACAAAAGAAAGTTTCATGTTTAGGAGTTTGAGTTCAAGGAGGAGAAATAAAAAGCTTTAAGGTTTGCCAATGACATTGTAATTCAGTCAGAGACAGAAAATGACTTGCAAGAGTATTTGAACAGAATGGACAGTGTCTTGAAACAAGGATGTAAGATGAACATCAACAAAAACAAAACAAGGATAGTGGAATGTAGCCGAATTAAATCAGGTGATGCTGAGGGCATTAGATTAAGAAATGAGACACTTAAAGTACTAGAAGAGTTTTGCTATTTGGGCAGCAAAATAACTGATGATGGTTGAAGTAGGGAGAATATAAAATGTAGACTGGCAACGGCAAGGAAAGAAATTTGTTAACATTGAGTATAGATTTAAGCATCAGGAAGTATTTTCTTGAAAGTATTTGTGTGGAGTGTAGCCGTGTACAGAAGTGAAACATGGACAATAAATAGTTTAGACAAGACGAGAATAGAAGCTTTTTAAATGTGATCCTACAGAAGAATGCTGAAGAACAGATGGGTAAATCATGTAACTAATGAGGTGGCACTGAAAAGAATTGGGGAGAAAATAAATTTGTGGCACACCTTGACTAGAAGAATGGATCGGTTGGTACGACACATTCTGAGAGATCAAGGAATGACCAATTTAGTACTTCGTGGAGGGGGGGGGGGGTATAAAAATCGTAGAGGGAGACCAAGAGGTGAATACAGTAAACAGATCCAGAAGGATGTAGCTTGCATTAGTTACTCAGAGATGAAGAGGTCTGCACCGGATAGAGTAGCATGGAGTGCTGCATCAAACCTGTCTTCAGACTGAAGACCACAACAACAGTGTCTCTGTTCTCACTTCGAGAGTGAGTTACATAATACTGGAAATCTGACAGTATTTCTATGACTAACAAACATAGGTTCCATAAAATGATAATTATGTATGCATATAGTATAATGAATCAATAGTTACAATCAGGGCCAGTAGGCCCAAGTGACAAGCCATTGCTTGGGATGCTAGAGGTATCAGAATTGTAAGATATGTTACAGGACGTATCACAGTTTGTAGTGGTTGAGGTGCCAAGTTGAAAGGGACAACAAGTGCAAGATTAGTATACAGTGTGTCATAGTTAGTAGTAAAAACTGACAGATGATGGTGTACGAGGGAAAAGGGTGGTAGGAGGGCGTGTTAAATAATAAGTCACTTGTGTGGGGAAAATGTTCTTGAAAATGGTCCTTCTTACAATGATTGAAACATAAAAATTACAATAATAAGCATTAACGTGCCTTATAAAAGCTAGATCAGCTTGTTTACTAAAGAGTGTAGCACATATTTCACTTAGTTCACCTTATTCTGTTGTATTGCAATTTGCATCTTTCCTAATTTTTCTCACACACTCCTTCAGCTTTTCTCTACCTCTGGCACCTACGTGTGTATTCTGCAAGCCATAGTACGATATGTGGCAAAAAGTATTTTGCGCACAAGTATTACAAGTTCAAATAAAATTTTAGATGTGTAACACGTTCAACATTAACTTTTTCAATTACTCAATATGATTATTGTTTTGAGGATATGTTTATTTGTATTTGTTTCCTTGTTCTAGTGTAAATAATGTGCACCTGAAGTTGGTAAAGTGTTTTTTTGATACAATGTGCACTAAGATCCCTATGCCCTTTGCCATTGCCACCCATTTTCGAATTTTTAGTTTATGTGTTAGATATTAGCTGAAATAAAATATTTCAAATTAAGACTATATTTTTTATTTGCTAAGCCTGAATAATGAGTATCAACAAAATTACAAACATTTTTTTCTTTTCCAGAGTCAACAGGAAATTTGTTTATGAACAGATAGAAATTGAAGGCACTGACATTATCATAAAAAACAAATTTAAATGAAAAGTAAACTTCTGCTGCCTTCTTTTGTGAAGAAGTTTTACAATCTGCATGCATGGAAATGTGCTTTCAGATTTTAAAATTTGTGTTATTTACAGAAAGTGTCTGTGAAGTTAAATTGTTTTGTATCATTACGGAATGGTTTACCTTTTATTGAAATGAGGAAGTTCATTCACATAAAAGGAATAGGCAATCGAATTATGTGATCGTTTGTTTTGTGAAGTAATATATACAGGAATTGAATATTCTTACAGAATTAATATAACAAAATATGACTGAAGTACTGTGACATCTTGTATGCTATTGGTTTGTACAGCAGAATCTAAGTTGGAGATGTCAATTCCAATATTGATGTGAACAAATAAATATGTAACTCTAATCTGCACCTTCTTATTTTTACCCGTATTATCGTACTTCATTTGTATATTTACTTGGTCCTAAATAGATCTATTCCTCATTACAGTGGCTGTAGTTTAATAATTAACTATTTCGTCCACTCATTGTGTGAGGGCTCGCTTGCATATATAATACAGGTAATCATACTGTAGCTGCAACCACATTGAAGGGATATTTGTGAGGAGGCCAGACTAACAAGGTTTCTGAAGAGGATCGGCAACCTTTTCAGGGCAACATGCTGGATGATTGACTAATCTTGCCCTGCAATACTGAGTCAGAGCATGAAATGTTGGAGCCCCTAATTGGGTGGGTAGGGTAAGTAAGTTACAAATCAGAAATGGAACTTTAGTGGGGATTGGTGGTATATGGCACATAAACAAGTCTTCTGTACAGGTGACTTCTCATCCGATCCAGTAAGTCTCCCCTGATCCCGAGTTCTGCATGACTTTTCCGAACTCTACCCCTTTTCCTAAACCTCTCCAGTGTGTTTCCTACACCCCTCTTCATTCTCCTTCAACCCTTCTGCTGGAAGGAGAAGCCACTGGTTCCGAAAGCTTGTGTAAGTAAAACCTTTTTTTATGTGCGTGTTCTCCTGCCGCCGGTTGGAGAGTCGATTTTTATCTATCCATTTACATTATATTGTCAAAAATTTATTATTTTCGTTTTTATAAGTTATTGTTAGAGAGAGAGGGAATCAGGGAGGAAAAAAGTCTGTTAAGAAATAATAAAAATATTGATTCAAATTTTCAGTTTCATTTTCTGAATCACTAGTCGACATACTGAGAATTTCAGACATATTCAGTTAATAATTTTAAAAAGACTTTGGGAAATCCCCATCGCACTGAAAATTTTATTCCGGGCTTTTTCGAAGTTCTGCTCCTTTCATCACCATGTACTGCTCCGAAAGCTTGTAAATTTCTATACCTTTATATGTGCGTGCTCCTGCCCCTGCTCAGTGAGACTTTTCATGTATCCAATTACAAGATATAAACTGTTGCAGATTGGAATGTGTATGTGCCAAGATACAACAATGAACTGCAACAACTCCACAACAGTGCTGATTGTTGCAAATTCATTGTTAGTTTACTTACATATATTCACAAGAGAAATTACAGTGGTGTCAGATTGACCACTTCCACCATTCTAGATGTAGCAAATGAAATGTCCAACAAAATATATTTTGTAAAATCTTTAAGCATCTTTGAAAAGAGGAGGAAAAATTAGAGAAAGTTCTAAAATTTCATGACTGAGGTAAAAATTATTGAATGCAATGATGGAGAAAGAAGTGGGGCGTAACTTTGACCTCTTCTGTTTTCTAGTGTTAAGATAAATTTCTTAATCTAACACAGAGACTTCAAATCCAGATTTTAAACTGCAAAGACAGGGTGTAGTGGCACAGTGGTTAGCACACTGGACTTTTATTCGGGAAGGCGACAGTCCAAATCCCCTATCAATCATCCAGACTGTGGTTTTTCATGAATTCACTAAATCGCTTAAGGCTAATACCAAGATGGTTCTAGTTATTGACTGCAGATTGAGACTGAAAGAATTGCAGAAAGTTAGGAATAAGAGGTGGAACCTAGGTAAATCGAAAGAAACAGAGGTTGCCGAGAGTTTCAGAGGGAGCATTAGTCAACGATTGACTGAAAGAAGGGAATGTAATACAATAGAAGATGAATGGGTAGCTCTGGAATAGTGAAAGCAGCCGCATATCATGTAGGAAAAAAGACATGGCCCAGTAGAAATCCTCATATAACATCAGAAACTGAATTTAATTGACGGAAGGGGAAAATAAAATAATAAAACAGGTAAGAGGGAATAGACATCTAAAAAATGAGATTGATAGAAAGTGCAAAATGACAAATCAGGTATGGCTGGGGGACAAATGTGTGGCTGTATTAGCATGCATAACTAGGGGAAAAATAGATGTCACCTACAGGAAGACTGAAGAGATGTTTGGAGAAAAGAGAAGCACTTGTATGAATTGATGGCAAGCCAATACCAAGCCAAGGAGGGAAATCTGATAGCTGTAAGGAATATATAGAAGCAAAAACAATTTGAAGACAATATTATAGAAAGAGGAGGAGGAGGAGCAGAAGAAGAAGAAGAAGAAGAAGAAGAAGATGATGATGATGATGATGATACAGGAACTCTTAACACTGCAAGAAAAAATTTGACAGAGCATTAAGAGACCCAAGTCCAAACGAGGCACTGTAGAAGTCCACATTCCCTTAGAATTATTATGAGGGTGGTTTGAGAAGTTCTCGGAATCACCATGAGAGGTCAGTGTTAGCTCAACAAGCTGTTCGCGTGATATTCATTGAACTTTTGCCTGTAAACATGAGTCGTATCAGTCCTCTTGGAAGACAGCTGTGGCGGTGACGTGGCTCTGTTGTTGTTCCCGTGTAGTGATTTACGAAGATGGAAAAAATAGAGATTTGAGCAGTGATTAAGTACTTTGTAAAGAAAAGTATGAAAGCAAAGGACATTCATGCCGATTTCCAGAATGCACTGGGGGACTCTGCTCTTTCATATTCAACTGTTGCCAAGTGGACAATGAATTTAAATTTGGTCAGGAGAGCTTAGATGACGATCCGTGCTGTGGTTGGCCAAGGTGTGTCACTACTCCAGAAATCATTGCAAAAGCACACAAAATGGCCATGGAGAGTCACCAATTGAAAGTGTGTGAAATTGCTCATGCTTGCCAGATGTCATCTGAAAGGATATATCACATTTTAGCTGGAAAATTAGAAATGAAAAAATTATCTACAAGATGGGTGCCGCAACTCTTGATGCTGGATCAAAAACGCACGAAAATGGACATATTGGAACAGTGTTTGGCCAATTTTAGGAGAAACGAACAAGATTTTTTGGACTGGTTTGTGACCACAGATGAAACTTGGGTGCACTACTACACCCCACGGACAAAATAATCAGAGCACTGGAAACATGCTGATTCTCCACCACCAAATAAAGCAAAAACAATCCCTTCAGCGGGAAAGGTCATGGCATCACTGTTTGGGGATGAGAAGGGGATTCTGTTCCTAGATTATATCTCCCCACTGAGCAAACAATTACTGGAGAATACTATGCTAACCTCCTGGACAAAGTGCCACAAAAGCTAGGTGAAAAAAGGCCAGGTTTAATGAGGAAGAATATCATCTTCCATCAAGACAATGCGCGCCAGCCCATATGTACCATCGCCATGGCAAAATTACACGAACTAAGGTATGAATTGTTGCCACACCTGCCTTTTTCACCTGATATGACTCCATCAGACTGCCATCTTCTCAAAACTGAAAATTTTTCTTGGTGGACAAAGATTCACTTCAAACGAAGAATTGATAGCTGGAGTTGACAAAGTTTTTGCAGGCCTGGAGGAAACTCATTTTCAACATGGGATCAAGGCACTGGAACATTATTGGACCAAGTGCATTAATCTGCTACATTGAAAAATAAAGTTTCAGTGATGTAAGTACTTTTTTTGTATTTAGTTCTGAGCACTTTTCAAACCGCCCTCGTAAGATCGTTGTAAAAGACACTTGGTAAGGAGGATGTAAGACAGTTGAAATACTCCCAGAATTGAATAGAATAAATCAAGTTACAAAGAAGTTTGTGAAAATGACTGAGCCATAATTTTAATAGGTAATGTTTGCAAAATGATGACACAGTTTTTACAAAAGAATAGAAAAACTTGGAGAAGCTGACATTGAGAAACACCCGTCTGGGTTCTGAAAAAGTGGAACAATGTTAGAGAGAGAGTACTGATCCACGACTGGCCTCAAAAGATAGGTGGGAGAAGAGCGAATGCTTGTACATACAGAGAAAGCTTTTAATAATGCTGACTGGATACAGCTGTTGAAATTCTGAAGATAGTGGGGATAGAAAACATGCACTGAAAGATTTTCTATGACTTGTTCAGAAACCAAACTTCAGTTGTAAGAATTGGACATAGGGATGCAGTAGTTAAGAAAGGAGTGAAGCAAGATTGTAGCCTATCCCCAATTGTATTCAGTCTGTACATTGCGGAAGCAGTAAAGGAAACCAAGGAGAAATTAGAAAAACGAATTAAAAGTTCTGGAAGGGAAAAAAATCTTTGATATTTGCTGATGACACTGTAATTGCCTGAGGGATGTCCAGTGACTTGGAAAGATCAGTTAAATGGAATGGATGGAGTCCTGAAAAAGAGATTATAAGATGAATAACAGAAGTAAAAGAATTGTATTTATTTATTACTTATTTAGCCTAAGCAAATAAGGCCTTCAGGATCTCTCTTACATTGGAGAAGGAACAATACACAACAAATATTGTAGTTGAATTAAATTGGGTGATCCTGGTAAAATTTGATTAGGAACTGCCGCACAAAAAGCTGGATATGAGTTTTGCTATTTGGGCCAAAAAAAAGATAAATTTATTAACACTGAATATAAATTTGTTTTTTGAAAGACATTTGTCTCGAGTTTATGTAAGGGACGTGTGTGTTAAACAATCAGACATGAAGAGAATAAAATCTTTTGAAATGTGATACTACAGGAGAATAGGGGTGCATGGAAAGATAGAGTAACTAATGAGGAGGCACTTGATCAAACTGGGGGGGGGGGGGGGGGGTTGGTGACACAACCTGACTAAAAGAAGGGATCCGTGGGTGAGGGAGATCCTAAGGCATCAAGGAATCATTAGTTTGCTAGTGGAGAGAAAGTTGAGGACTAAACACTATAGAGCGAGTTAAAGACTTTTACTACAGTAAATAAATTCAGATGGATGTAAATCACTGTAGTTACCCAGAGATAAAACAGACCTGCACAGGGTACATCAGTGTGGAGAGCTGCATTAAATCAGTCTTTGGTCTGAAAACCACATCATCATGTAAAGCATGTCACTTTTTCCCCAGGTATGCACAAGATTGCAAGACTCTTATTTGACTTTCCTTAGTATAACATCATGTTATCATAACTGATCCAATTGTACTCGGCAAAATGCTAGAGCTTCATACTTCTTGTGCCTTAAGATATAATATTCAGTAGAAGTTGTATTGAGTACAAGATGATTCAGTGAAATTTAACTGGTATGTATTTTCTCTCTCGGGCAGTTTGCATAAATTTGTAATGGCATAGGTGGATGTGGACAAGTGGTTCTTTTCTTACCAGACAGGCATAGATAATGCGCACCAACAGGAAGCAGCAAGAGTGATCCTCTGGCTGAGACGAAATTGCACAGAAACACCGATGACAGCATCTCTCATCTACATAGCAGCTCGTTGACCGTGCTAGCAGTGCATTCTGAACTGCCATGTAATGCTGCATCAGGCAGCATCAGCTAAACTCTTATAATTGTGATTATAGTAAGTCAGCATGCAGCCCCAGTGGTATTGTTCAGAGTCAAACCCCAGACCGGTGAGTGGAGAGGGTTGGCTGACCCTGGCGGACCCCATTCACTCACGGCTGGAGGTCTGTAGTTCAACTCTCGGCCTGTCAAGGCTGCAGCTGGACCACTGGGCTGGGTGTCATATTGAGAAGGCAAAACATCAGTAGCCTCTCAGCAGAAGCCAGCATGATACTTCAGGGATCTGCATGGTCAGTTTTTATACTCTCAAAAGTGGGTCTCTTGTGGCATTACAGCTACTGAAGTCGCATTTGCTCACATATCAAAGGGCTTCTGGTTACAGCAGAGCTGGGGCAGCATCATGCAGGTGGGCTGCAGTGCATTGGCATAACACTGAGTTGGTGAATTGTTGTAAAATGCCTGCTTATGACACCAAACCCTCTGACTAGCCCTATGTCGCTTCAGATGTCATTAATCATGAGGCAGATGGAAATTTCTGTTGTGTATTGTCAAACACATTGCTCCATGTACCTGATGTTTCTAGCATGTTTCATTTTCTCCAACACCACTATGCCCTAACATTGGTATTTCTTTCCCGGCTGTTGTTTCTCCCTGTGGAGAAGTTGTTTGAAGCAGTCCACACACCAACAGCTGTTTTGCGGGCATTATTTGCCATAATACCCAATGTCCCACACCGTAACTAAATATTTTCTGAAGTCAGTATCATATTGACCTTGCCCAACGAAGACCTGACTTATTTTTCGCTGCTCATCACAATTTTCGTCACAAAGAATTTGAAGGAGGTTTTAGTCACGGGAGCTGAACTTGAAAATTGAGGTCAGTTTTGCCCATTGAGATAAGTTTTCTTGTGATACACTATTCTTGGTGCATCAAAATATTGGAGTACAATATATATTGGTTACTTTTCTGTGGCTTAATTATTCTGAAGATGTAATTGTTGAAAGTCAGTCATACTATACAGGGTGGTCCGTTGATAGTGACCGGGTCAAATATCTCGTGAAATAAGCATCAAACGAAAAAACTACAAAGAACAAAACTCATCTAGCTTGAAGGTGGAAACCAGATGGCGCTATGGTTGGCCCGCTAGATCGCGCTGCCATAGGTCAAATGGATATCAACTGCATTTTTGTTTTTTTTTTTTTTTTTTTAATAGGAACCACCATTTTTTATTACATATTCATGTAGTATGTAAAGAAATATGAATGTTTTAGTTGGACCACTTTTTTCGCTTTGTGATAGATGGTGCTGAAATAGTCACAAACGTATAAGTACGTGGCATCATGTAACATTCCGCCAGTGTGGACTGCATTTGCTTTGTGATACATTACCCATGTTAAAATGGACCGTTTACCAATTGCGGGAAAGGTCGACATCGTGTTGATGTATGGCTATTATGATCAAAATGCCCAACGGGAGTGTGCTATGTATGCTGCTCAGTATCCTAGACGACGACATCCAAGTGTCCGAACCGTTCGCCGGATAGTTACGTTATTTAAAGAAACAGGAAGTGTTCAGCCACATGTGAAACGTCAACCACGACCTGCAACAAGTGATGCCCAACTAGGTGTTTTATCTGCTGTCGTGGCTAATCCGCACATCAGTAGCAGAGAAACTGCACGAGAATCGATTGTACCCGTACCATATTTCTATGCACCAGGAATTGCATGGCGACGACTTTGAATGTCGTGTACAGTTCTGCCACTGGGCGCAAGAGGAAATTACGGGACGATGACAGATTTTTTGCACACTTTCTATTTAGCGACGAAGCGTCATTCACCAACAGCGGTAACATACACCAGCATAATATGCACTATTGGGCAACGGAAAATCCACGATGGCTGTGACAAGTGGAACATCAGCGACCTTGGCGGGTTAATGTATGGTGCGGCATTATGGGAGGAAGGATAATTGACCCCCATTTTGTCGATGGCTATCTAAATGGTGCAATGTACGCGGATTTTCTACATAATGTTCTACCGATGTTACTACAAGGTGTTTCACTGCATGACAGAATGGCGATGTACTTCCAACATGATGGATGTCCGCCACGTAGCTCGCGTGCGGTATTGACTAGCATATTTCACGACAGGTGGATTGGACATCAAAGCACCATACCATGGCCCGCACATTCACCAGATCTGACGTCCCCGAATTTCTTTCTGTGGGGAAAGTTGAAGGATATTTGCTATCGTGATACGCCGACAACGCCTGACAACATGCGTCAGCGCATTGTCAATGCATGTGCGAACATTACGGAAGGCGAACAAGTCATTGTTGAGAGGAATGTTGTTACACATATTGCTAAATGCATTGAGGTTGACGGACATCATTTTGAGCATTTATTGCATTAATGTGGTATTTACAGATAATCATACTGTAACAGCCTGCATTCTCAGGAATGATAAGTTCACAAAGGTACATGTAATCACATTGTAACAACCGAAATAAAATGTTCAAATGTACCTACGCTCTGTATTTTAATTTAAAAAACCTACCTGTTACCAACTGTTCATCTAAAATTGAAGCCATATGTTTGTGACTATTACAGCGCCATCTATCACAAAGCGAAAAAAGTGGTCCAACTAAAACATTCATATTTCTTTATGTGCTACACGAATATGTAATAAAAAATGGGCGTTCCTATTTTTAAAAACGCTGTTGACATCCATTTGACCTATGGCAGTGCCATCTAGTGGGCCAATCATAGCGCCATCTGGTTTGCCCCTTCAAGCTAGACAAGTTTCGTTCTTTGTAGTTTTTTCATTTGACACTTATTTTGTGAGATATTTGGCCCGTTCTAGATCAATGGACCACCCTGTATAAAAGAAATTCTTGTTCCTGACCCTCAATTCAGATAGCTAACTCCAGAAAATGGAGCAGGTTCAGCCAGTGAGACACGTCAAAATGGGTTGAGTCACATAGTCTTGTCAGTTGCCATTTCTGATTCAGTAATGGGAGTTTCGACAACAGTTGTTGGAAGTAACTGCTCATTGCTCTAAGTTCGCGTTTTACTTCAGAAGAATGAAAAAATTAGGAATTTGTTTCATAATGTCTTTGGACAGTTGATGCTGAAATTGCATTAACAAAAACTTTATCATTTCATAAAGAAGTGCTAACTTTATTGCAGACAAGCAACCCACCACAGCTTCACATGGTTGGCACTAAATATCTATAGCCAGATGAGTTGTTTATAATATGTAGTGAGGAGCAAGGTAATATGTGACACTCTGTTAGAATTGTGTCCCACCTCACTTTTGGGAGGAGTTTCCAAAGCACAAGGTAAAGCCTGATTTTCTTGAGCTGCAGCAAATCTCACCTCACGACCTTAACTGCACTCTTGAGACCATACAGCCCTCAGTCTTTCACCCATTCTAGTGTACTGAAAAAAATTTGTCCATTTTACGCACTTTTATTCATAAACTAAACGAAATCAAAATGTTATAAGTAGGCACTCAAATTGCAAAAATTCGTTTTTCCTACCCAAGAAGACCAATATAAATTAAACCTCTTGAAAGAAGGAAAACATTTCTGTTTAAGTTTTTAATACACAGAGTAAAATCAGTAAATCCGTATATCTTAGCCAAGTAAATTCAATGTCAGTTTGTAGTCATAAAGATAGGATTGCAGCACTTAATTCTGTCACTGATGTAGACTTCCAGAAATACTTTTGTCACTGAGGTAAAATAATAATAATAATAATAATAATAATAAAAGAAAATGAACAATGCCATCCAGTGCTTTATATGTGACAGTATGCCTACCAGTACCTAGAACAAAAATAAAGCATTAAAATAATTTTTTAAGACATTTAAATTTAAAAAAAAAAACACCTACAGGAGGTCGCAGTACCAGTACCAGAACCTCTTTTCTACAAATCGAACACTGGTGCACTCTATTGATTCTTTGGTGTATTATGCCATGATGATAGTCACTGTGGTGAACATACAAACTACTAGGCTGGGCAAACTCTTAAAACTTTAAATTATCTTTTTTTCCATATTCCAATTTTGATGAAATTCAAGCCTGTGTGTGGCCCCAAGCCTTACTCAGATTACTTATGAGACCCCCATGCAAATTCGTCTAGTAGTTTTGGAGATTAGCGTGTACAACCAGACAAAGTTTTTAAAAATAGTCTTATTGTATTCTGTTACACTCCCTCATCACCCAGAGTCAGGTTTTGGCAAATACCTTCAGTCAACAGACACAGTGGTTCTACAGTTTTATTATTAGTGTAGGTTGGTGGCTAAAAAACAGGGCATTTTGGTCTGAGCTGCCAGAGATTGGTCCTGTATACATAAGGTGTGCTTGCTTGCATGAATGGATGTGTGCATGTTTTTCTTCCTCTTTGTGATGAAGGCTGTGACTGAAAGCTAATTTGTAAGTGTCTTTTAATTGTGCCTGGCTGCAACTTAATGTGTCGTCATAAAGGTAAGTACGAGCCTCTCTTTTCTTTACACTTGATATTTCAACCTGGAGCTTCCTTTGTAGAAACATCTTATGAAGAAAACTGTACTATTCTAATTCATAAATTGCTATACACGGTGAAAAATTAAAACTATTACAATTTGCTGAGTATGTTAGTGAGAGAAGATGAATACAGTGTTGAGCAAATGGAAGATAGCTAGAGGGCTACTTGCCAACCGAATGTTTCATGCTCCTCCCCTTGGATAGGTGCCACATCTTTTGTCTCAAGAGATATCAGTGATTTTGTTCATTATTTAAATTTTTAGCAAAATGCCAAGTATATTGCTTTGAGGTTATACCAATGGAACATCTTTATTGAGATACAAACGAGTGCTTTTCATGATTGCTGTTCTCTTTTTCCTACATATCTATGTAAGATGGACTCTTTTTTGTAAAGATTTCAAATTTATTATGAAGAGACTTATTCTAGATAAAAATTTGCAATTTTATCAAGTAATGTTCAAAATCCTTTTATCCTATCTAACTGGTCAGCTTATATAAATTCTGCACTGTGGGCAGAAGATTCAAGTACACTACAAAAATGGTCACACCATCACTGGCTTATCATAATTTACATGTATGTAGTTAAATCAGAAAAACTCTTAGCTAGTCTAATATCGGCATATTAATCGTAAAGGCCCCATTTTCTGCCAGTAGCACCACGAATGTCAGCTCTTGTAACCAGTTAGCACAACCTGTAAGTCTAAATAAAAAGTAGAGGACCTTTTTATAATCAACTGAACAGTACTTTGCACTCAGTTTCCCTGTAACTTCTTTAAATATTATATCATTCCTGTGCTTTTAAAATTAATGTCATTTGTCGATTTGGATACAGACCTGACAGCACCCTAATATTTAGCACTTACTGAGACTATCGACAGTATGAAGAAAAAAGAAGAAAGACACCCCTCCTGATCTTTTACTGATGCCAAGGCCTCACTTTATTGCCTGGTCACATGGTTTTCACCAACAGACAGTCACACTACAGCAATTACAAGCAAAATTGTTCCCTGTTTCTTTCAATTGATTGTCAAATGGTTTGCTGTTCTCACAGTACACCACATCCAACATAAATTCAGCAGAAGTAATGTTAAGTGTGAAAGTGGAGTGCAGTCTTCTGGAGCACACTGACGAGCCTGTGGTGGAACATCAGGATATACTTGGAAGAAGGCAGAAGATGCCACCACTGGCCAGAGATGACCGTAAAGAAAGGGTACGTGACTTACTGATTAGACTGCAATGCAAAATAATTTTAGCTGACAAAGGACACAGTGTTTGCTGTCTAGCTTTACTGCTGTGTGCTGCAGTGACAGAACTTGTTCACACCTCTCACAAGGAGCTGTGTATAGGACAGAGACCAGACCCATAAGGACTAGCACCACCACTTATTACTGTTAACAACCCTGTCGGCCAACTAAAACCTCGTGTTTGGAACTACCATCAGGAGAAAATCACTTACCTCTTTAGACTAAAATAATATGACAGCCATTTTAACCTTATGGGAGAAGGGCATGAGAATGAAAAGGACACAAAAAGTTCTTTGTAATGAATAATTTGTTGCCTATGTTTAATGAAAGAAGAGCAAAATTAGATCAGTGGAAATAAGAACTATCATCCCATCTTATTCTTTCTGGATTTTTCATGCATGGAAAAACTTTCTAGCAGAAAAGAGGAGTCTTTGGCTTTGAAACTGTAACAGCTTGGTCATAAGACGGAACCTGATGCAAATACCCAAATGCTTGCCAACACCTGCAAGCTCAGTATTTATGCAGGGTGTATACGACCCGGGAGATCCGGGAAAAACCCAGGAAGTTTTTCATCCAGGGAAAACCGGAAAAAAGGGAATTTTTTAGAATTCCGGGAATTTTTCATTCTTTTAGTTTTCAGTTAAGTTTTTGTGATTTTGACTGGTAAGAACCAATGCTCTGACAAAGGATATTGCTGTATCCCACTTCTGCAGAATAATACTGCAGCAACCAAACATGAACAAGAGAAAAACGAAAATAAAACATACACCGCAAAGGAAATACGCCATATACAACAACAAAACAGTGCTCATACAAGTGTCTGCCAACAGTAAAGTGTAACAAAGGCTTTAGGAAGACTATGCAATGCTTCCTAACAACAAATTGCGTCCGATGAGCGTGACACAACAGCTGTTTACATTAGATTCGTTGAGCAATTGCTGGCGGGCTCTTGTGCACCCGCAGTTGAGTCGCGTATGAGTAGTACCTTCTCCCGCTTCTGGCTACAGACATGTGGCTGGGCGCCACTCCAATATTGCCCCGGTTCGGAAATATCGGAGATCCGGGGCTGACCCACAGAGCAGTTAGAGTTGTAGTGGGGAGATGGGTAGTCTCCACGTGATCTGTGTTTACGTTTATTGATTTTGCTGTTTCCTCTTCATTTATTGCTCTCACATTAAATGAAAACAAAACGGATTTCTGTGGCCGGGAGCTATCAAATGAATTAAAATACGTTCGCATAATTACGGAAGGCTAAAATATGTTACTAATTTCAGGTTTTATTTCCACGTTTCTGACAGTCGAGCATTAATTGCCTTGCAGAACATTGAAGTTACTGTTGTCGGTTTGCTAAAGAGATTTGGCTTTTATTAATCCTTTCCGCCAAGGCAGTCAATTTATTTGAAACGAAGTGTTTAATTTCACACTGTTGACTAGTTTCAACTGTTCGCTGCATTTCAAGTGCATGTTTTCCATCTTGTAGCTCATTGAACCAAACATGAGATAATTTGGACATACTAATGTGCACTTTAAACCGAATTATGCGTTTTAGTATGGTTCAAGAAATTCAATGCTCTTGTTTCTTTTATGACATAATGCAAGATCTTTCAATGTTTTACATGTACGAACATGCGGGCTTCCTGCGTCATCGCAGCTGCGCAAGCGCAGTGACGCCTGTTATCTGGCGCTCTCTGACCACTACTGAAACGAACCAATTTCTAACAGGTCACGGTAAAATATTGCGAATGGTGGTTTAAAAAGCGTTACTTCCAAAGTAAATTTCCTTTTACCCAAGATGAACTATGTGCGAGAATGTACAATGATTTTTAAATGAGACAAACACTCTGTGATTTATGAAATTCAACTCTTTGAGGACGACCATCTAGAAGAATTCCGAGCCCAGAAGATCAGACATTTACGTCATTATTAAAAATTTTACTGGCACATTTGTGTGATGTATCTTAAAGTGTAACACGTGCAAAAGATCAACATTATACAGGGTGCAGCAGCGTTCATAGTAGTATATTAAAAACACACCATTAGGCACTAACTGTAATTTATTTATTAACTCTTATGTCAATTAATAGTAAAAGGTATGTCATTTACTAATGTGTAAGTCATTTTCCATTGTGTGGATTACTTTTTGAATATGACTCCTGTCAAATGATGCCCCCGTCTGCACACGACATTCATGTAGGTGGCAATGGAAGCTTTCCATAACTCGGTGTAACGTATTCCCTGGGAGGGGACATTACTGTCAGCATTTCTGATGCAATCCTTCAACTCCAGAATGGTGGCACAACGTGTTCGGAACACTTCTTGCTTCAGGTAGCCCCAAAGGAAAAAGTCTGCACATCAAAGGTCAGGTGAGCGAGGTGGCCAGGAAATGTCACCGGAACAGGAAATTACTCTACCGGGAAGTGTCTGCCAATTCTGGCGACCATTCCTGAGTTGGAGCGCATCAAAACTGCCATCGGTAATGTCCCCTCCCAGGGAATACGTTACGCCGAGTTATGGAAAGCTTCCATCACCGCCTAAATCAATGTGTTGTGCAGAGGGGGCATCATGTGACAGGAGTTATATTCAAAAAGTAATCCATGCAATGGACAATGACTTACACATTAGTAAATGACATACCTTTAACTATTAATTGACATAAGAGTTAATAAATAAATTACAGTTGCTGCCTGATGGTGTGTTTTTAATATCCTACTATGAACGCTGCCGCACCCTGTACGTGGAAGCTTAGCTTCTCTTGCAGCTTCTTAATCTTAGAGACCAATATTATATGTGAAAGGTTTGTTTCTCTTGTAGAAACACTGTGCATATTAATTTAAACCATTAACTTTTCTAATTTGTGTGTTCGCGCTACTTAAGAGTGATCTTGCTATTGGCCGACTACATCACGTGTCCTATGCTGTCATAGCTGGCGAGATCACGTGACATGAGCTATGACTGGCTTACCAAAGCGCGTCGCAATCTCGATTTCTATGCTTCGGAAAGTAACATGCGGTGTTTGGTGGAATTCGAATTTATACCTTTGTAACACGAAAATATGTAGCGTACATGTTGCTGCACGTCAAAGATCTTTCCAAAACGTGTTTCCCCCTTAGTTTCGTTTTCTAAAGTGCTGGGAAATTCTACGTCGGTGAATAAAACCATAAACGATCAAAGGATTGATAAGTTTTACAGTGCCGAGGAAAAGTGTACTGTCACTTAACACGGAAAAAGTTTATTTTCAACCAGGAAATCCGGGATTTTTTCCCCTTGTCCATGTACACACCCTGTTACACCATGCCAGCAGCTCTACAATCATACTCCTGGCGCTAATGGCAATAACTGGCATTTTGAGAGATTTTGACAGCGCTTGGTGAGCGGCGTACATGACCTCCCTGCGACAGAGACAGTTTTGTCTTGCATGAAAGCTGGCCATGTCAGCCGGGCTTTGAATCAGCACCTCCTGTGTGTTGGATAATGCCATGATACTGCCAACTTTCTTCTTGCTGTAGGCCACTGCTAGACGGCGCAAGCGTTGAACTGATGCCCTCCAAGTCACCGAGCTGCTGGGACTTGGCAGCACCCTACACTCAGCTGGGCAGGATGTAACTGGCCCACCAGCTGTGTTAAAAAAAAAAAACCATAATGTTACCACATCTGACACAGCACTGGCAGGTTATGCCTACCGCAGAAGGCCTTGGCATTAGTGGGGCAGCAGCTATCACCACCTCCGTGACACCGTTTCTCGCTATCCTGAACCACGATCTGCTGTAGCTTATTGGAGTAATAATATGTTTACAACCATGCCATCTGTCTTGCTGTAGTCACCTTCTCCTCAGCCCGGCCTCCCTTAGTGCTTGCCAACCCATCGAACCCACAGTGCTCAGGTGAGAAAACCGTAGCCTTCCTGTGATCTAGAAGAAATGCTCCACCCCTCTGTACTGGCCATTGTAACCCCAACCTGCTACATTTGGCACCCAATGGGGCACAAGCAGCCATCCATCTTATTCCACCACTACATTTTGGTGGCAGCAGTGGGATGGGCAAAAGCACTACAATCATCGGCAATGCAAGTAAGTAGCTGCATATGTGTTTACGTAATTGCTTGTAGGGTCCTTGTTCCCATTGTACTTGTCTTTGTTTCGGTCTCCTTTTTTTCACTTTCTGTGCAGAATATCTCGGAAATGAAGGCAAGTGTAAGTAGGTTGTGTAAATAGTAGGCAAATGTAGACGTCATTTATTGTTGTCATGTAGGTTTCTGAATTAAGAGTTCTCAGAGGGTCTATGCTAGTAAATATGTGGTTTTTCGTCCACAGAGTGCCTAGTTGTGTGCAGAAGTTTTCTTATTTCGTTTTTGTCCCGCTCTCCTACTGCTTACTCTATGTTCTGGTAATTCAGTTGCAAATCTTTGGACAGCACTGACACATAGTGAAAGGTAGAACAGTGTCACAGCAGGATCTTATGGTTTGGGTCTCTTGTCTTTATATCATACGGAGTGACTCAAAGCAGCAGTATGCTGAGGGCCTTTATTAATCGTAACCTTCCTTGCATTCAGCAGAGTTGTTGTTTCCATTTTCTGCACAGTATTTCAGAGACCAATAGTGCCACCTCCCACAGGGGCTGTGAGTTTTCTGTTGTGTGTCCTCACTGCCTGGACTGCAACCAGACTGAGAGCTGTTGTTGGTCTCACCCCACTCTTTATAGCCAAGTTTGTTTTTCGATGTCCATTGAACCCTGCACTGCGTTGTGCTGGCCCAGTATCCGGAAAGATCGGTAGACTCCTACAGAATGTGGCATCCAGTGTATTTCACTCCCTTCAGCTAAGATGAAAGTATTATTTGTAAAGTTAAAGACCACCTAAGTGTCTGAAAGCGGGGTGTGTATCATATTCCATGCGAATGTGGCATGTCTTCCAGTGGGCAGACGACGAGAACAGTTGAAAAAAGATGCAAGGAATATCAGTGACACACTTGACTAAAACAAACAAGCAAATCAGCTTTCATTGAGCACTGCCTCAAATATAATGATGAAATGGAATATGCTGAGAGCAGTATCATGGTGCAAGTTCCAAGTTTCTGGGCACCTTAATTAAGAGTCTGTCAAAATAAAGATGTCAGGAAATCTAATAAACAGGGATGGTGGCTTCAATGTAAATAACACTTCAGGTTCGGCATTCAGTATATTAAAATGTTGCCATCCATCAAAGTTGTAAAACAGTGAGTGAATTTGCATTATACAGAGTATCAGCCCATGCTGTGTTAACAAAAGAACATCAGAGGATGCCGTGGTTGTCGGAAATCAAACTCAGCTGTGAATAGCAGAGTGAGACCAACAATAGCTAACAGTCTGGTTGAAGTCCAGGTATCAAGTACAAATAATAGCAAAATCATGGAGGCAATTCTTCTGCAAAACGTGGAATTTTGAAGGAATTAAATTTTACCTGAAAAAATTGGGGAAATCTTAGGAAATTCCAGGAATTTCATAAAATCTCAGAGAATTCTGAGTTTTTAACCTAGCATTGAAATGAAATTTTATTAAGTTTCATACCACAAATTTTAAAATAATTAGTATTTCAAAGTGTGTTAATTACATGAATATTATTCCATATAAATTATTAACGGTTAAAAACTGTTGTTGAACTGCTCTTTATGGCTAGTATGTAGCCCATCTGAGAGGAAAGAAAACTCATTGTGGTATGCTGACCCCTTCCCACTCACCATTAATTTATCAGGATCTTCTTGACACTATCTTCCTCCTCACAACTAGAATTCGTAGGGAATTTTTTCCCCCAGATTTGAAAAGCTACCCTGAAAACTCACACCACCTGAAGACAGTGGCTGGGTCAGTCTTAAAAGTATTGTGCAGAAAATGGAAATAAAAAGTCAGCTGAACAACCAGAAGCTCACTATTAAACAGTCATGCTGGAAAAACCTGAGAGATCACAATGGCCTTGACTTTGTCACTGCTCCAAGTTTGCCAAGAAATGGTGCACATAATAGTAGGAAACCTGCCAGGTACAACAGTCGGAGTCAGTGTAAGGGAGGACAAATCAGAAACTACGAAGTTTTTTTGAGTGATATATGTGTGCTATGAGAGACAGGTTGTAGCTGGAAAAGTGCCTTTGGTGAAATAGCTCAGTGGGATCACAGGAGTCATGAATCATAATACAATGTACAGGTCTCTTTGGGCAAATAATACAGTTTTAGGTTTAAATGATAGTTCTCCGACGCGAAGGGGTGTTGTAACACAACTGAAGTGACTCGATCGGAGATTACTAACTTTTTGTGTATTGTTTAGATTAAGATCTTCTTGTGCACATATATGTGTGTGTGGTACGGACATGTTTGAATGTATATGAGAACACTGGGATTCAAATTGTAGAAGGTGTGGCATTTACATAAGAGGCTTGCATACAACCGAGACATTTTATAACAGTGAAAACAATCAATTACTGACAAAATTATTTAATTGGATAGATAAAAAGATCTACTCACCAAGCGGTGGCAGAACACTCAAATAAAAGACTGTTGTAATTGGCCAATTACAACAGTCTTTTATATGTGTGTTCTACCACCACGTGGCATGTAAACAACATAAGGCTGCTACGTCTGACAGCACCTCCAAGGTATGCTGACCATGCCGTACAAGACCTTGACACTATTGGGGCAGCTGCTACTGTCGTACTTATGGCACCAATTCTCACCACTGTGGGCTACAAGACTGACTGAAATGAGCACCATGGACGGACACCAGGCCAGGCACTGAACAAGAGAGCACCTGTAACTGCTGTATCCTGTTGGGAGTAATAAACAGCTCACATGTGCACCGTCTGTCTTGCTGCAGCTAACTTCTCCTCACAACGTTCAATTCTACCCCTTGCCATCCCATTGAACACAGTGTCCAGGGGGGAAAGCCATCGTTGTCCTGACCGCTAGAAAAACAGCTCTTGAAGCCCTCCATAGCATTGATTGCCATCACAATCTGCTACAAAACAGTTAACTACAGTACTTGATAATGTAAGCTTTGCTACAATACAACTGGCAAATACATACTATTATTATAAATGCATAAGTAACTCTCTCTGTTAAACTTTCACAACTAAACTGCTGAACCGATTTTGATAAAATAAGTTATGGAAATAATTTGAACACCGAGGAAGAATATAGGCTATTTTAGAAAGTATATAGTACAACATATTTATTGATTTGAAGAATATAATGCAAAATATGGAACAATAATTAGTCTTTGAGAAAGTTATTTGCTCTTTGACTTCCGAACTCTATCATATTTCTGAAAATGCTTTTATTGTTTGATATGTTCTCAGTAATATGATTCAATGTAACGATTATAATGTTTACACAATTCTCTACATGTTTAATCCATACTTCCATACTAATATCAGTCACAAACCCATCAGATTTTAATCACCAAGTGTCAATCATTTCTTATAATTTCCTTGTTGCATTCTAATTTCAGCGACAGGTCGTTGTCATGTGGTTACCATTGCTGTTTCCAGATCATGGTTCCCAAACACAGTACCTACAAATGCCAGTTTTTTTTTCTTTTCACATCTAGGTGTGTGCATTGTCCTCATCTTATCATCATCATCATCATCATCATCATCATCATCATCATCATCATCATCATCGGCATGCAAATCACTGAAGTGGTGTCACAGAAAAATTACTCGCACCAAGCTCCTGAAGTGGTGTCACAGAAAAATACTCGCGCCAAGCTCCTGAACAGCCCAACCATTGTCTCCCAGCCCATTTCATTTTACTGATACGTGACGACAGTTGTGGGCAATGGCTACAATAGAATGCTTATACAGGTCCCCTACATGTTTAATTTGTGTCAATCCATATTTCCATAATAATAATATAAAAGAGAAAGTAACTCTGTCTGCTATGTTTTCATGACTCTACCTCTGAACCGATTACAGTGGTATTTGGTATGGAGATAGCCTGAAATGTATGATGAGGTAAAAGAAATTATTCAGGTAGTGAAGGGAGACGAAAATTTAATAGTCATGGGTAACTGGAATTAGAGAGTAGGAAAAGGGAGAAAAGGAAACATAGTGGGTGAATATGGATTGGGGGAGAGAAATGAAAGAGGAAGGCATCTGGTAGAATTTTGCACAGAGCATAACTTAATCATAGCTAACACTTGGTTCAAGACTCATAAAAGAAAGTTGTATACATGGAAGAATTCTGGAGATACTAGAAGGTATCAGATAGATTATATAATGGTAAGACAGAGATTTAGGAACCAGGTTTTAAATTTTAAGACATTTCCAGGGGCAGATGTGGACTCTGACCACAATCTATTGGTTATGAACTGTAGATTGAAACTGAAGAAACTGCAAAAAGGTGGGAATTTATGGAGATGGGACCTGGATAAACTGACTAAACCAGAGGTTGTACAGAGTTTCAGGAAGTGCATAAGGGAACAATTGACAGCAGTGGGGGAGAGAAATACAGTAGAAGAAGAATGGGTAGCTCTGAGGGATGAAGTATTGAAGGCAGCAGAGGATCAAGTAGGTAAAAAGACTAGGGCTAATAGAAATCCTTGGGTAACAGAAGAAATATTGAATTTAATTGATGAAAGGAGAAAATATAAAAATGCAGTAAATGAAGCAGGCAAAAGGGAATACAAACGTCTCAAAAATGAGATCGACAGGAAGTGCAAAATGGCTAAGCAGGGATGGCTAGAGGACAAATGTAAGGATGTAGAGGCTTGTCTCACTAGGGGTAAGATAGATACTGCCTACAGGAAAATTAAAGAGACCTTTGGAGAGAAGAGAACCACTTGTATGAATATCAAGAGCTCAGATGGAAACCCAGTTCTAAGCAAAGAAGGGAAAGCAGAAAGGTGGAAGGAGTATATAGAGGGGTCTATATAAGGGTGATGTACTTGAGGACAATATTATGGAAATGGAAGAGGATGTAGATGAAGATGAAATGGGAGATACGATACTGCATGAAGAGTTTGACAGAGCGCTGAAAGACCTGAGCCGAAACAAGGCCCCGGGAGTAGACAACATTCCATTGGAACTACTGACGGCCTTGGGAGAGCCAGTCCTGACAACTCTACCATCTGGTGAGCAACATGTATGAGACAGGCGAAATACCCTCAGACTTCAAGAAGAATATAATAATTCCAATCCCAAAGAAAGCAGGTGTTGACAGATGTGAAAATTACCAAACTATCAGTTTAATAAGTCACAGTTGCAAAATACTAACACGAATTCTTTACAGATGAATGGAAAAACTGGTAGAAGCCGACCTCGGCGAAGATCAGTTTGGATTCTGTAGAAATGTTGGAACACGGGAGGCAATACTGACCCTACGACTTATCTTAGAAGAAAGATTAAGGAAAGGCAAACCTAGATTTCTAACATTTGTAAACTTAGAGAAAGCTTTCGACAATATTGACTGGAATATTCTCTTTCAAATTCTAAAGGTGGCAGGGGTAAAATACAGAGAGCAAAAGGCTATTTACAATTTGTACAGAAACCAGATGGCAGTTATAAGAGTCGAGGGGCATGAAAGGGAAGCAGTGGTTGGGAAGCGAGTGAGACAGGGTTGTAGCCTGTCCCTGATGTTATTCAATTTGTATATTGAGCAAGTAGTAAAGGAAACAAAAGAAAAGTTCGGAGTAGGTATTAAAGTCCATGGAGAAGAAATAAAAACGTTGGGGTTCGCCGATGACATTGTAATTCTGTCAGAGACAGCAAAGGACTTGGAAGAGCAGTTGAATGGAATGGACAGTGTCTTGAAAGGAGGATATAAGATGAACATCAACAAAAGCATAACGAGGATAATGGAATGTAGTCAAATTAAATCGGGTGATGCTGAGGGAATTAGATTAGGAAATGAGACACTTAAAGTAGTAAAGGAGTTTTGCTATTTGGGGAGCAAAATAACTGATGATGACCGAAGTAGAGAGGATATAAAATGTAGACTGGCAATGGCAAGTAAATCGTTTCTGAAGAAGAGAAATTTGTTAACACCGAGTATAGATTTGTCAGGAAGTCGTTTCTGAAAGTATTTGTATGGAGTGTAGCAATGTATGGAAGTGAAACATGGGCCATAAATAGTTTGGACAAGAAGAGAATAGAAGCTTTCGGAATGTGGTGCTACAGAAGAATGCTGAAGATTAGATGGGTAGATCACATAACTAATGAGGAGGTATTGAATAGAATTGGGGAGAAGAGGAGTTTGTGGCACAACTTGACAGGAAGAAGGGACCGGTTGTTAGGACATGTTCTGAGGCATCAAGGGATCACAAATTTAGCATTGGAGGGCAGCGTGGAGGGTAAAAATCATAGAGGGAGACCAAGAGATGAATACACTAAGCCGATTCAGAAGGATGTAGGTTGCAGTAAGTACTGGGAGATGATGAAGCTTGCACAGGACAGAGTAGCATGGAGAGCTGCATCAAACCAGTCTCAGGACTGAAGACAACAACAACAACAACAACATAGCCTGAACCCTGAGAAAGACTATAGAGTGCTTTACAAAGTTGTACCTGTTTTAAATTATTAATATTTTTAAATATGGTATACATGAGTGGCATGCAGACAACACTGGTGTGGTGGTTGGTGACTCTTACTGTCGATACATTATTTTGTGCAAATCCAATGTATTTGTGCATGTAGTGCATGATACTGAGTTCCTGCACCAACTGACACAGCTTGTGAGTTTTGGTGGAGGTGTAACAATAAAAGTGGACGGTAAGCCTAAGAACCATAGTTCTAAGAAACCTCAAACTGTGAAAGTTGCACAAATCCAGCAAACCTTAGATCAATGTAATGTCTGCCAGAACGTGGATGTAGTACATAAGGTAGTTTAAGAGCTACAGAGATATTAGAACAGACACAATCCAATCACATCTTAGACCGTGAGTGTCACACATCTCTGACAGCTTCCAGGATGCTTGAAGTCTCTCAACTTTACGGGTTGTACGGCAATGGAATGTGGGAGGCTTTTGGTGAGGCTGCATGCAATTATGATCTATTAGCTGACTACCTTAATCATAAATTAGTCATCATAGGAGGAGGGTTCAAAAATGTAGATACTGAAACACATTAAAATGGAAGAGAGAAATGTTGTGTTTTGCTCTGGTGTGAAAATCTCACATCCAGTACTAGATGAGGCAGAGAAAGCTCTTCTGCTGCATAAATGTAATAAATTGAGACATTTTTTAAATATAATTAGGAAATGTAATGCATGCTCTCAGACTCTACATACAGCAAAATAATAGAAACACGTTCATTATACAGTTACATACTGGCACTGCATACATTTGTAACATACTTCTCTACACCATTATATAACAGACATCTCATAAAATTACCAGCTTTCTTACTCACCATCACTCATCATGACGAAACATACCCACTGCTTTGCTCAAATATCAGTAACAGCTGTTGTTGTTGTTGTTGTGGTCTTCAGTCCTGAGACTGGTTTGATGCAGCTCCCCATGCTACCCTATCCTGTGCAAGCTTCTTCATCTCCTAGTACCTACTGCAACCTACATCCTTCTGAATCTGCTTGGTGTATTCATCTCTAGGTCTCCTTCTACGATTTTTACCCTCCACACTGCCCTCCAATGCTAAATTGGTGATCCATCAATGTCTCAGAACATGTCCTACCAACCGATCCCTTCTTCTAGTCAAGTTGTGCCACAAGCTCCTCTTGTCCCCAATTCTATTCAATACCTCCTCATTAGTTATATGATCTACCCATCTAATCTTCAGCATTCTTCTGTAGCACCACATTTCGAAAGCTTCTGTTCTCTTCTTGTCTAAACTATTTATCGTCCACGTTTCACTTCCATACATGGCTACACTCCATACAAATACTTTCAGAAACGACTTCCTGACATTTAAATCTATACTCGATGTTAACAAATTTCTCTTCTTCAGGAACGCTTTTTTTGCCGTTGCCAGTCTACATTTTATATCCGCTCTACTTCGACCATCATCAGTTATTTTGCTCCCCAAATAGCAAAACTCCTTTACTACTTTAAGTGTCTCATTTCCTAATCTAATTCCCTCAGCATCACCTGACTTAATTCGACTACATTCCATTATCCTGATTTTGCTTTTGTTGATTACTACGTAATATTAAAAACCAACAAATTTTAAGCTTTTTTTTTTGTCTGTGAATGAAAAGTGACAATTATCATATTAAATCAGATTAGCACACAGCTGGGGAAGTATGGTTAATTATCTGCTCCCTGCATAATGCTTGCATGTAGCTTTTGGCCTCAGGCATTATTTTTGAGGAAATATTGAATTTCATCTTAAGCCTGTGTTGGAATGAGTCATTTTATAATTGTAATAGGATGACCGGAGCAGGTGACGTGGTCGGGGTTGTAGGGCGTGGCTGGGTAGAAGAAGGTAGCTGCTTATAGTAATCTTCCTCTTTATTGTTGGTTCTCCCAATGCATTTTCTGGTAGCTCAGCCCCACCGCTCGTGTCATGGTGGAGACGTGCTGATGCATGCAGCCCGGGGAACGCGACACCGTGCTCGGTCAGCGGCTGCGCAGACGGTAGGTAGGAGGTTAGCAGCACAAGGCCCGGCCCAGCTCGCCTCCTGCAGACACGGCGGCTTGTGACGACGCCGGGAGCCACCGGTGCAGCACCTCCGCCGGCCAGTCCTCAGGGACAGCATCACTGATGCCGACGACGTAACAGCGACCGAACTCCCAATCGGTCAAATTGATGCCGATGCCCTCCTCTGATGCCCTTAAATAGTGCAGACCGCTGCTGAATCTGCCGGTTACGCGGCGCCGTGTTTCGTGTTTAATAGAACGTTCTCGATGAGTTGGCTAACGCAGCCACACCACACGCAGCCCGCGCCTGCGTAATTCTGCTAATGCTGCATTCTGGCTGTTGATGGCTGCCGCACACATACACTCGCTCGTTGCAAACTGTGTCGCCTGCATAACGCGCCGGCCAGGCTTCGTCCGCCGCCTGCCGTGAGGCTGACGCATCGCGCACTGAAACACACTAAATCACAATTTCGCACCATATTTCCTAAAAATAACCACTTGTCCTCTACATAATGTTACTAAAATTGAATGTTAGAATGAGAAGAATGGCTTTACTAATTGCAGTGAGAAATTTTTCAGTTAATAAGGGACTGACTGTCATGAGGACAGCTGAGTGAATAAAGCTGAAATAAGGGTGTATCATTCTAAAAGTTTTAGCATGACATAGTTCTTTGTTATTATGATACAGATTGCATTTTGTTGTGTATACTGGTTTACAGATATTCTGTGTGTACTGAAATGTGGTTTGAAAGAAGTTACTTTGAAAGTATAGGAGAAAACACTAGTTACAGTAAACGGAGTGTGTGCCTTAGTTGGGAATGAAGGTTTTGAACAGTTTTTCGCTTAATACTGCAGGTTACAGGAATCTATATCTGTATTCATACTCCCACTGTAAAGTGCATGGCCGAGGGTACTTAACTGCATTACTGGTTATCGGGATTTCTTCCCATTACATTAATACATGGAGCATGGGAAGAATATTTAAATGGCTCTGTGCATGCTGTAATTAGTCTGGTCTTGTTCTCACAATCCCTACCTGTGTAATATGTAGACAGTTGTAGTATACTTAGTCATCATTTAAAATTGGATCTTCAACCTTTGTAAGAAGGCTTTCTTGGGTTAGTTTGTGTCTCTTCGTTGTTGCTTGAATCTCAGATGTGAGGTGTACTGGTTTTATGTGGGGACAGCCTGTATTTATGAAGTGAAGAAGTAGCACTTCATTCAGATGTGCCATCTTGAATGAATAATTCATAAAACATTTAGTCACATGATATATAATGGTGTAATACCAAAGATACCATGTAGAGATCCTGTACTCCGTAACTATGAAATGTTGGGTGCAGACTGTCATTATGCTGTTACATTGTGTACACAGTTTAAACAGACACTGACAGAAAAAAAATCACAGCACCAAAAAATAATTAATGTAGAGTAATGTAGTTTTGGAAATAAATTTGTCTACGCAACATATTTAAGAGATTAACATTGCAAGATCCCAGGTTAATGTAAGCAGGAGATGAGCTATTGCAAATGTGAAATGCTGGTACACGAATCACTGGTGTAACTTGCAAAGAATTGAATGCAGGCATGCAAACACCCATACATTATGTCATATAGGTTTTGGATGTCAGTTTGTGAGATGGATTTCTGTGCGTGCTGCACTGGGTCAGTCAGTACAGGAACGGTTAATGCTGGATGTAGACGACACTGGAGTTGTCATCCGATGATGTCCCATATGTGTTCAATCGGAGACAGATCTGGTGATCAAGCAGGCCAAGGCGTCATGTCAATAGCCTGCAGAGCGTGGTGGGTTACAACAATGGCATGTGGGTGAGTGTTATCCTGTTGGAAAACATCCCCTGGAATGCCGTTTTTGAATGGCAGCACAACAGGTTGAATCACCAGAATGACAAACAAATGTGCAGTGAGGCTGCATGGGATAACCATGAGAGTCGTCCTGCTGTCATACAAAATTGCACCCCAGACCAAAACTCCCTTTGTAGGTCCACGCATGCAGGCAGGTTGGTTGCAGGCCCTCAGCTGGCTCCCTCCTAAAACACCTGGCCATCGCGGGCACCGAGACAAAACCAGCTTTCGTCAGAAAGTGCAAGTGACCTCCAATGATCTCTCTCTTGACAACAGAGAAGTCACAAATGGCAGCGATTTGGGTTCAGTGGAAAGCACACTACAGGGCATGTGGCTCGCAGTTTGTGAGCTATTCCACGTGCGTTATTTCTTTGTTGATTGTCCTGGATGTCAACATACTGTAAATGATGTTGCTGACAGATGCACAGTTGCGTTTCAGTATCTTACATTCACTTTTCACAACCCCCCCCCCCCCCCCCAATAATACATGGTTATATATGGCCAGTGCACTATTGTTCTAACTTTCGATACGCCTCATTAATGGTTAGCACATGAACATCCACATACTGTTACAATAGTTTCCTGTTGAACATCAACGAGCAGTAAACACATTACCACATAATTCACAGTTCTTGAACCGTAAACAGGTACATATGGAAACAGACAGTGTCATTGTTTTTGCCCACGGCCTATTGGTCTAACACTTATTTCACTGTTAAGTTGATGTATTGTTGTCATTCCAACCAACACAGGTTCCTCGTCTGAAACTCGGCTGTGGACTGACTGTCTCGTGACCAAAAATCGGGCCCGTATATATTATCACAATAATATGTGCTGAAACTACACATTGTTTACAGAAATTGCAATTAAAACTTAACTCATTAAATCAACTGAATACATCAAAAAATTGGTTCTTTTTAACAGCTTCTTCCACTACAGGAGTTAGGTTGAATTATTTGTTTAAATCATGGAATTAACAAATATAAGTACGCAAACAATACTTTTGACAAAACTGAAAAGTACTTGGGGATTAATTAAGGGCTGGCTTTGCTAACATGTTTTCGAATAGAGCTGAATATATACTTTAAGATGACTAGTATTCCGTCTTCAAAAATGTTTACAGTCATTACAGAATTTATATTTGGTTATATGTCAACAATACAATTTAAGTTATGAAACAAATACTGGTTTTGCCCTGAAACAAACAATACTAATTAGGCATAGTCAAAATAAATTAGAAAATCAATTAAATACATAAAACTAAGCACAAAATTAGATCTGGTGTTATATTCTTTAAAACGAAGAGCCAACCTTTCTCTTTTTTGAAAATGCAGATTATATTCACGTATGTTAATAGTAGTGAGTTAAAAGCAAAAAAAATGAATTTTAAGGAGGCAGATGGCAAAACAAGAGGGGAAGTAAAAATATCCCAGCTTGCTTCGCCACAAGATGACCTTGAAGTAACTGATTTGTAGCAGTTTGTTGTGTCACTGTGGTGCCAACTGCTGCTCAGATTGATGCTGCAGGTGCAGTACAGTGCACCAGTCTTATGCTGAACACAGTGGCATCTCCTATCGATAGTGCCATTGTAGTGTTACCTTTATTATCTTCTCCTCATTAGCTATTGAAACAACCTCGCTTTGTAATGTAATTTTAATTTTCACCCAAAGGCACATTCAACACAGCGCGGAAAAATACACATCTTTCGTATGAAGACGAGAGAGTCCTCAATTAGTTCTTAAAAAACAAAAACAAAAACCTACGCAAAAGTAAAAGGACGAACAAAATTATTTATAAAATCGGTCGCTGGCGCAGCGCTCTTCTGCGTGCGCGATCGTAAATTATATCTTTGTGTTGGCGGAGGCGCGGAAGTCAAAGTACCATTACAATGCCTCCTCTACTGACACGCTCCGCAAGCGAGCGTGGCAGTATAGAAAATTTACATAGATACATATATATATATATATATATATATATATATGAGAAAATAAGAAATTTACATATTACAAAAAATATTTCTGAGCACAATGCTCTTTGCATATCAGTCTTTGTATACAGTCTTTTTGGTGTGTATCTTCTTTAGGAGTCGTAACATTAATGTCTTTGAATTGCAGCGTATTATCGTTGCTTAGCACAGCGTTTGAATTCAGTTCACATGATTCGTGTTTACAATGGAATTAATTCGAAAAATAAATGTTTCTATTATATTGCTCCAATGTCTTTAAACGTAGTATCGGATTCTGAGTGTGTGTGTGTACTGCCTGGATCTCTTGCGTGTGACTTGAAGAAAATCCAAAGTTTGTTCAATGTGTCAACACGAAATTGTGATCTCCAGCAGTCGAATGTTGGTGGTGCCTACCGGGGTATAAATGGTCAATGAGGGCACAGGAAACACCTCACTGCCTACGATAGGTGATGAGCTTGTCTTTTACACCAACCTGAAGACCTGCCGGCTTCCACAACACCATACACTTCAAAGCATATTGACTCTACGTAAATATTGCTTGACCAGTGTTCCATCACGTTGGTTTCTTCTTTGCATTTTCAGTTCCATTTATATGAATCATGTGCTACATGCACAAGTCCTTTGCAGCTGATTAACATCTACTTAAAATACATTTCTTGATATAGTAAGTACATAAATATACAAACATTTACAATTAATCATTACATGAGATTGAGATAGTTACATTGTTGTCATATAGCACATATACAGAATTATATGAAAAATATAGTAAATTTTTACGTTACATTCAATATCATTGTGCTGACATGTGAATTACATTACATTCAGATTGAAATATACATTTTATTTTATTTGTTAGCTCATTCTTTTTTCTTTCCGTTACACTTGCAACATTTGAAGATAATTGTGGCAGCTCGCTAGAATATTCAACTTAAAATTCATCTTGCTTTGGTGTCCCCACTATTTCTGTTTCTAAGAGTGGTACCCCTCTATTACCATTTCTAAGAGCAGTGCCCCTCTAAATATCTTAGGATCCTACAAGTATGTACATCAGTGTGGTAAGAGAGAGAGAGAGAGAGAGAGAGAGAGAGAGAGAGAGAGAGTGTGTGTGTGTGTGTGTGTGTGTGTGTGTGTGTGTGTGTGTGTGTGTGTGTGTGTGTGTGTGTAAAACATTCCACGTAGGAAAAATATATCTAAAAACAAAGATGATGTGACTTACCAAATGAAAGTGAAGTGCTGGCAGGTCGACAGACACACAAACATACACACAAAATTCAAGCTTTCGCAACAAACTGTTGCCTCATCAGGAAAGAGGGAAGGAGAGGGAAAGACGAAAGGATGTGGGTTTTAAGGGAGAGGGTAAGGAGTCATTCCAATGCCGGGAGCAGAAAGACTTACCTTAGGGGGAAAAAAGGACGGGTACACACACACACACACACACACACACACACACACACACATATATCCATATATATATAGTTCAAGTCAATCATGTTCCTATAAAGTTTGTGTAGTTCATCTCCTTCCTTCATGAGTATCAAGCAATATAAATAAATGTTTTACTTAATAAATAAATAAATCTTCTTCGATAATTGCTGCTGCGTTCCATGCTGTATATCCATTCTGTATTTACCTTGTGGTACCTGTAAAATTCTATTCATAAATAAATATTTGTGTATGTCTCTCCATACTGTCATATATAATGTCAAATATTTCATCAACATGTATAAATTTTTCTAAGGGAGGGATGAGAGTATGAGCCGCAACAGAGGACTGACGTTTTGTTTTCTCCTTATTCTCCTTTCTATTTAATGGTGCATTAGTTCAGTTCAGTAGATGAGCTTTAATTATGTCATTAGATGACTGCTAAATATGTTCTCTTAAATAATTCTTCCAATCTGAAGTGTCAAGCCTACATAACTCCAAAAATTTCACTACAAGTTCCCATTAGATTAGGGAAATACGGAAGCATCCGATCCCACCCGTCTGCTTTGACCCATGACGTCACAAATATGGTGGAAACAAAACAAACACACACACTTTGGGTCTAGTGTAGCAGGGGATACAACCCGTCGGCTTTGGACAATGACGTCACAAGTCGCCAGACAGCAGTTTACCATTTTCGCTTTTGCTGTTATGTTTCAGTTTCGTTTTTTTTACTGATTGCTTAATAAAGTGGATCTGTTTATTCTATCTCGTGAGATTTTTTTTTAAAAAGCCAAAAAACACTTATCAGCTACTGAAGGGAGCTACAACACTAAGAAGAATCGCTTCTCGTTTGGCGACTTGTGACGTCATTGTCCAAAGCCGACGGGTTGTATCCCCTGCTACACTAGTCCCCACACTTTCCACAAGAAGCCTAATGACACTAACGGGACAAGCGCGGGAAATGGGGTGTTTTGGGTGGGGGGCAAACTAAATATAAACAAATTTAGACGCCTTGCGTAGCTACAACGTGTAAGTGAAGACAGCCATGCATGAATACCCACCCACCTCCCCAGGGGTCGTAACCCCTGCAACCCATAGAAGATAAAGATGCTTCAGTAGCTGATTAGTGTTTTTGTCTTTCAAAAAAAAAAAGTCTCACGGGATAGAATGAACAGATCAGAAAGATAAATATAATAAACTAAAACAGAAATTCGAGGAAACAGATAATTAAAATAAGTAATAAGTGTTTTTAAATTTTAAAAAAATCTCACGAGATAGAACGAACAGATCAGAAAAGTAAATAAAATAAGATCAAACAGAACTGGAGACAGCCACACTGAAACCAAACTCCGCGCCGTCATGACGTCACACACAACACCCTTACGTCACGGGTCAGAGCCGACGCGTGGGATCGGACGCTTCTGTCAACCCTAGATTAGTGTTAAAGTGTTATAGATTTAAATCTTCTGGTATATTTCCAACAGTGGCTGCTGTAAATAATTCTTTCTACATAAATCTATACTTTCACCTTTAGTTATAAGAATATATAAGACACCACATAAGTTATTCTCTCAGGCATACCAATCTTTCAATAAATAATATTCTTTCCACTACTTTCATTCTGTATTCCATGAGTACGTGTGATATAGCGTTCAAATCTAGTTTCTCTCCTCTCAACATATTCTCAATTACTCATAACATTCTCACCTATCCATTATTCATTCTTCACAAAATAACATACTTATTCCTCAGCATTATATATATATTTTCCTCTTATTCATCACCACTTACTTTTTACTTCAACAACAACAACAACAACAACAACAATAATAATAATACCCTTTTCTCATCTTATATTCCATTTACCTCTCTCCGTATTACTATTTGTCCTCTTATTAAACTAAAATTACATTCACTCATCTCATTCAGTCAGTCACATCACTCGTATCAACATTACTATTATTACATGCCTCCTAAAGAAAATAATTCTGTTCAGTTCTCTGCCTCCTCTAATGTGTATATGCCTCCACTAATGTGTATATGCCTCCTCTAATGTGTATATGCCTCAATAGCAACTCCTCTTATAACCAAATATCTTATTAGCTATTGGATGGCTCACATTGCTTTCTAGACTTACCTGCATTCATTAGATTGTAAGTATCTGTATAACTTAAATGTAGGCTCATCATAACTGTATATCATATTAATTATCTTCTCCTCATTAGCTAACATTTTACTGTATGTATTTTTTCAAATGTCTGTGTGGATGTAGACCTCTGGGTTTATATGTTAATGGATATTCTAATGAATAACAGCCAGGGTGTGGAATATTTGCAATTCGGTATGGTCCAGAGTATAAGATCTGCCATTTCCTGTTTAAATGTTTCAGTTTTGTGGGTTTAGGGTGTGTTCTTAGTAAAACTAACTCATCAACTTGAAATGTTTGTGCTTTCCTGACACCTCTGTCATATTTCTGCTTTCTTTCCTTAGCTTTGTCACATAATGTTGTGTAAGCTTGTCTTGCCTTTTCTTCTAAACTAACATGATTTGTTGTTGCTGTAAATTTAGGTAGAGGGTCTGTCCATTTATTTCTTTCTGTTTTATCCATAATTAATTCAGTTGGTGTGTATCCAGTAGAAATGTGAGTTAAATTGTTCACTATTTGTTCAAATGGTGCTAGGTATTCTACCCATTTTGTGTGCTTCTCTGGTGTGTGTGTTCTCATAAACTGTCCAAATTCTCGAAATGTTCTTTCTACTGGGTTTCCTGCTGCGTGAAATCTTGAAATTAAAATATGTTTAACATTCTCTTCTTCAATAAAAGTCTTCCATTTTAAACTGGTAAAATATGCTGCATTATCCGTGATCATAACTTCAGGTTTTCCTATTCTTAAAAAATAATCTGTTAATAGATGTCTGGTAATAGCAGTGGTAGAAACTGAACGTAAAGCATATAATTTTAAATACTTTGTGAAAACATCTAACACAGCAAGGATGTATTTCATTCCTCCACGTGCTTGTGGATAGGGTCCTGCAATATCTAAAGAAATTAGCTGTAATGGCCTCTTAGGTATGATTGGGTGCAATTCATTCATGCTTGTGTGATTAGAATATTTGGCTTTCTGACATATGATGCATTTCCTAATATTACTCAATACTCTTCGGCTTAAATTTGGAAAGTAGCAATATTGTATAATCTTATCTGTACATTTGGTTACACCATAGTGTCCCCAAGTTCTGTGTGTAAATAAAATGAAATCATCAACATGAGCTTCAGGTAAGCAAACACACCAATGCTGTGATTCAGGGTTTCGTCGGTGAAATAATACTTCCTTGTGTAACGTGTAATATTTTTCAAGATGTGGGTCTGTTCCTGCACGTAATTTATTCTTTATCTGGATCCACCTGGGATCATTGTCCTGCAATATGGCTAACTTCCTGCACATGTTTTTGTAGTAAGGTGCAAATGTACCGTCATACATGAGTAAAATTTTGAAATCTGATGTTTGTTCTGTCACATCTGAAAATTCTTGTAGGCCTTGTGGCAAACGAGATAGAGCATCGGCTATAATGTTGGATTCTCCTTTTATATACATAATATCAAAATCGTATTCTTATAGTGATGCACACCAGCGTGCAAGACGTGAATGTAATAACTTGCATGATAGCAGGAAAGAAAGAGCTTGATGATCAGTATAAAGCTTAGTACGTTTTCCCCATAGAAAGTAGCAAAACTTGCGAAATGCCCATACTATGGCAAGTGTTTCGCGCTCGGTCACTGAATATGACTTTTCGCATTCAGTGAGCGTGCGGGCAGCAAAACTTATAGGTTTGATGACTGTTTGTTCATCTTCTACATGAATTTGGAATAAAAATGCTCCGAGCCCATAGGAACTTGCATCTGTTACTAGGCAAAAGTCTGACGTCATGTCAGGATGACATAACAACGGTGCATTAACTAAAGCATTCTTAATCGCTTCAAAATCTGTCTGAAAGAACTCTGTCCATTTCCAAATATTATTTCTTTTGAGTAAAGATAGAAGATGTGGACTGTTAAGAAGGTGGTAGGGTACAAATTTCCTGAAGAATGAAGATAGACCAAGAAAGGCTTTGAGTTGTTTACGATTCTGTGAGGATGGAAAATTCTTTATTGCATCAATTTTTCTTGAGTCTGGATGAATGCCTTCAGTTGATATGATGTGACCAAGGAATTTGATTTCTCTCCTCCCTAATTTCGTCTTTGATAAACTGATAGTGACACCTGCATCAGAAAATTTAGTCAGAAGTTGCTTCAAAAGATTTACATGTTCTTCCCAAGTAGTGGTGGCAATGACGATGTCGTCAACATAAACTGTGATTTGCGATAAGAATTGTGGTCCAAGAACAGCAGCTAAGGCTTCAATAAATACTCCAGCACTCACTCATAGACCAAAGGGTAGAGCACAAAATTGATAACTACGTCCCTCACATAGAAATGCAGTGTATTTACGACTGTTTTTATGGAGGTTCACCTGCCAAAATGATGAGCGGAGGTCGATATTGGTTAAATACTGTACATTATGAAATTTTAAGAGTTGTTCTTCCAAATTAATAGGTCGTGTGTTGATTGGGATTATAACTTTGTTAATTTCTCGTGCGTCCAGCACTAACCTTACACTACCATCCTCTTTATTAACTGCTAGTATCGGACTGCAATATGGTGAATGTGACCTTTCAATGATACCCCAAGCTTGCATTTTTTCAATCTCTTTCAAAACTGCAGGTTTCTTTGACCAAGGAATATTATAATATGTTCTACAGTATGTTTTGTGTGGTTTAACATCCATCTCATAAGTATAGCCTCTAATAATTCCAGGTTCCTCCACAAATACCTCAGCAAATTGGTGCAAAACTTCAAGTAATTCAAGTTGTTGTTCCTTCGTCAGATATTCAGATTCTGTGCATTTCTCATATAAATCATTAGGTTTAATTCCCTGAGATACAGCTTCATTAAAAGTTAAATCACATATGTTTATTGCTGGTGGATACACAAAATGTAACTGTTCAAATTTACCTTGTTTACTGTTTAAGTTTTTACCCTGTGTTAACTCTATTGTCAGTTGTTGTTGGTTTACGGTTAAATGACATTTCCCTTTTCCTAAATCTATGATTGCTTGATATTCATTCAAAAAGTCAATTCCTAATATGCAATGCATAACTAATTTGTCTACTACCAGAAAACTGTAATTGAGTGGTATATTTGAAAATGTGAAGTTAATTAGCACTTGAAATTTCACATTCTTTGATTTGTTACCGGTGGCACTTATAATGTGACAATTCTGTACTGGCAATGTTTGTATGTTCATTATTTGTTTGAGTTCATTATATAAGGACATTGAAATGACACGTGCTGCTGCTCCTGTATCTAACATTACTTCCACTTCATAACTACCAACCATAACTCGTGTTATAGCCTGAATAATCTTCTTTGTTTTACTGGTACTATTAAAATCTACATCCTGATATAATTCTTTTTCTATTTTCTTACTGTCATCACATCAGAGAAAACAAATTGTCGGTTCCGTTGCGCTCTGCTCCCTATTGACCGTAACTCGAGTGCTTACCTCGGTCGTCGTTCGTTTTCCGGCAAATTCGGTTGTTGCTGCGGGTTGGGTTCATTGCCCAACTCAATAATATTTACATTTCTGTCGCGCGTCACCCAAGTATCAGCTGTTTGGTTGTTGACATTACCTCGCGTCGCATTGGGAGTTCCGTTAGGTACGAATTGAGGGTTGCTGTATTGCATGTGTCGTGGCGGTGGTCCACATACATTATTTCGCCCATGACTGTAACTGGTATTGTCATTACTGTTATTCCTGCAATACATGTTTGGATGTTGTTTCTCTGAAAATATCCTGGATGGTACCTGTTATCCTCTCTTCTTTGATCTCTATGATTTCGGTTCCTTCTTCTGTTGTTATTTTGAATATAACTGTTATTGTTCTGATTGTAATTACTGTTCGGATAACCATTATAGTAATAATTACTGTCTCCTTGCCAATGCTGCGAGTTGTTTCTCCTAATGTTGAATGGATTTGTCCCAGTGTAGTGTGAATTGTTTCTTTGAGTGTTTTGTTGTGGTGTCGGAGGCGGATTCCAATAGCCTCTGTCATTTCTGTTGTGCGTACGCGAATTGCTTGGATGGATCGGATACAATTGATTGAAATTCCTGATCTCATCTCTGTAATCATCTTTGTCTTTCTCATCACATGAAAATGTCTGAAAGTATCCATGTCGTACTAATGTTTCATCAGCTACTCCCGATGGTATTATGGGTCCTGCATTTTGTGTCAAACTGTGGTCATGTCTGATAGTAATTTTGATCTTGTGGTAGCATTGAAAATGGTTCATTGGGATTTGTATCACTCATTGGTAATTCTATTTTCGGCTGTGTGCTGGGTCTATCATTATTATGATTCTCATTTATGTTTTGGTTGCCTGTTATGGGTTTTGGTATCACTGACGAACTTGGTATTACATTTTCTTAAAGTTTACTTACCTCTTTCTGAATATTATCTGTTTCTCCCTTTACTCGTTCCTTTGTCTTATCTAAAATGATCTGTGTCATTGTCTCAAACTTCTCATCTAAATAATAATCACATAATTTGCATTCATGTACAAGTTTTTCTGCTAGAGTTGTCATTCTTTAAAGATGCTACATCTGCTCTGTCTTCAAGCTTTTCTAACTTTTCCTGTAAGGATTTCTGCTCCAATGTTACATCATTTAATCTGTCTGAAAGGTCTGTAATCGTCAGGTCTAAGTGTTCTTGGTTTGTTTTTACGGAATTGTGTGACTGTCGTCAAATTGGGTACTGGTTTTCTGTTGTTCAAAAACTACTGTTAACAATTTCTCATTACATCGTTGTAAGTCAGTTTTTGTCTCGTCACTGAATTCCACAAATACCTTTTCTTGTCTCGTAACCTTGTCTGATAAGTCAGTAAATTTCCTTCCAAGACTACTGGTGGTTTCTGTCAAGCCGGCAGTTTGTCTCGATTGTTTTTCAAAATTTTGTTTTATGTCCCGTGTCAGTTCATCGAATTTAGTGTCAAATTTCCCAATGTCACATTTTAAATTGTCGTCTAAAGCGTCAAATCTTTTGTCTAAAGTGTCAAATTTTCTGTTTTGGTCACCAAGTAACTTCAGAATCTGGTTGAGCATGTCAGAGTCCTGTGTCTTAGTTTCGTCATTTTTTTCGTGTCTGATTGATGTCTGGTTCTGAAGTTGACGTTGTCAATGTCACGTTTTGTCGGGCAGTACTCACTCTCCATTCGCCTGTATATCTGTTTAAATATAGGGGTTGTTGTCTTAATCGATCCGGTAAAATTATGTCTTGAACATCCTCACAATTAAGTTCAATATTCATTTGACTGTCGGACATGTTTTGCAATGTGTCACTTTCACTAAGCTCGTCCGCGGAAACAATTTCTACGCGGCCAGCGTCCATCTTGCGATTTTCGTAATTAATTGCAAATAAAATTTTCCAATGGTAAAAAAAATTTTTTTTAAATGTGATACGTTGAAATCTGAAATTTCTCTTCTGGAAATGGATATTTCTATATGATTTCTAATTAGAAATTGAATTATTAAACTGGTACTGAAATTTCCCTCTCACAAATAAATGACTGTGAATATGCTCTTCACTTATCATTTGCAATAATAGTAGTAAATCAATTTTAACTACAATTTGAAAAAATAATTTTGAAATAAATGGATCGGAATAAAGGAAGTACAGATGGCTGCTTGAAACTGGAAAAAATGTAAATTTCTGTACTCACCATTTTTTTTTCAGTCTTATGTTGCAAATGTAGCGTCAAATATACAGTTTTCAATCCAAAATTTTTCTTTCGCGTCCGTGCAAATTATTTTATGGAACGTTATCCTTTTCCTTTTTTTTTTTTTTTTACCAAATTAATTTCCTGAACATGAAAATTAACACGAATTAATAACAGGGAAAACAATATTGTTGTAAATTTCATGCACGTAACATTACAATTGAAATGAATGAGACTTAGTCCAAATTCATTTTCTGATGCTATTAAGTGGTTAAAATTAGATAAAATGTCGAAAATTTATAATAACTGCACTTGTATCAAATCCGAAGATTGCAAGTCCTGTCACCAGGACACCAATTGTAGTGTTACCTTTATTATCTTCTCCTCATTAGCTATTGAAACAACCTCGCTTTGTAATGTAATTTTAATTTTCACCCAAAGGCACATTCAACACAGCGCGGAAAAATACACGTCTTTCGTATGAAGACAAGAGAGAGAGTCCTCAATTAGTTCTTAAAAAACAAAAACAAAAAGCTACGCAAAAGTAAAAGGACGAACAAAATTATTTATAAAATCGGTCGCTGGCGCAGCGCTCTTGTGCGTGCGCGATCGTAAATTATATCTTTGTATTGGCGGAGGTGCGGAAGTCAAAGTACCATTACACCATGTGGCCATCTGGAACCTGATCTTGTGACCATACACTACCCTGACCACCCACTGCCAGCAGTCATACACAGTGGCTACATTCCTGCCAATCCTTTGTGCAATATCACACCAGGAACATGCAGCTTCTCGTAGCCTTATTACGTGACCTCGTTCAAACTCAGTGTGGTGTTGATAATGGCGTCTTTGTCATCTGAAAGGCTTTCTTGACTAACATCGTCACCATGTCCAATCTCAAAGGTGATTAATGCTCACAACTATTACAGCATATATTTACTGCAATCAAAATTTGCATCCTCATAGTGGCACTGCTAACAACACTCTTACGCAACTGGCCCAAAATTCAAATATGAGTCACTTTCAGATGTGGAAACATGCCTACCAACTTTTGTTTGTGTTGCACAACTCCTCCTTGGTGTCACGTCCCCCCCCCCCCCCCCCCCTCAAATTCAATATTGAAGTGATCTTCGCTAAGGTGATCTTATACCATCTAAAAGGTGAATATGGTAAACTGTGACCTATTTTTTAAGTATATTATCCAAAGAAATCATTCAGAAATAATATTAATAGGTAAGGAATCAGAATGGCTCCCTGTTGCCAGGATTTTTATATTTGGTCCTAAGAATGCATTGAGCACTAATAGTCGTATAACAAGTGCTGACCTTTTAATGTCGTGAAAGTGTAGCAGGGAAACAAAGTAGGAAATTAGAGAAAGTCAAGGTCATTATAATAACATACAAAAAGTGCATAATGCTGGCTGAACAAGAAGTAAAACAGAAGATAGGTGAAGGTAGTGTCCTATCAGTGGTAATAACAAGAGATTGGTTTGAAACCTGAATAAAGAATGTGACAAGTGAAACTACCGTACTAATAAAGGAAGACTATTAAAGTAGCTTACTTTACCCATTTGAACCAGGTTTAAAGCTCCCTGCTGTCAGAATTTAAAGCAGGAGAAAAAAATGTAAACGTGACTAAAAAATTTGGAAATAGATCAGCGGGTTTTGGAACAAAAAGTTACTGTGTCTGAGGAAGAAGTTAATGAGAGTGTTAAAAATGTAATAGAAGAATTTACTGCTAGTTAATTAGAAATCGAATGTGTCTGAGCAGTTACGAACTTGAGGTAATCAAGTAAAAATCCAGGTAGATGTTTGTGGGCAAAGGAGAGAGGAAGTTACATGATTTTGTAGAAATCATATTAAGGAATGACATATTGGGGCACTGGAAATGACGAATTGAAAGAAATAACATTAGAAGAGAAAGATAGAATAGAACTCTTACAAAGAAAGGTACAAGGAGAAGTAATTCGTGCCAGAGCTCAGGTAATTGCCATCAGAGAAAAAATTTCAATAACTTGTAGTTTGATGTAAAAGGTCATTTACATTGTTTCTGATACGAGTAGACTGAGGAGTAAATTGACAGGAGCAGGACAGAAATAGACTAACATGGACAAGTAGGGGCTTTATTAAACAGTCATAGCCTAGAGATGGGGTCAGATGTGCTAGAAAAAATTTGACCCATTCCAAGATATTACCAAGAGTTTTCTGGAAAGTTATTGCTCACAGGAGAAACAGAAAGATGTAAAGCAAGCTTTCAACAGGGCACCCCAGGTACAGTAGGCAGTCAGATTAAAATCTGAAAGGCTATTGTGATGATGTGATAAAGGAAATAAAGCTTTCAGATAATTGATACTGACATTATTAACACCTTGTTGGGAAAGTTACCTGCAATTAACAATTGTTATATGTTTATATTTAGTTAGAAATAGTAGGAGTTTTTGAGTAAAGTGGGGAAATTGACCATTGGGACATTGATAGTACTGGATATGAATGTAGACCCAGTGGCATAAACCAGTATAAATGAAGTCAGGTGTGTCAAATGGGCCCTGTAAATAATAAGAGTTAGTTGCGAAGGTAGAGAAGCATGAGGACATGAATTTGTTTGATGGAAATGAATCTCAATAAGAAGGGCAGTTGCCAGGCAGGTTCCAATAAAGGGCCCAAATTTAGACAATATAACTGGTCTGAGAACACGAAAGTAAATAATTTGAGTCAAGAATATAACAAAGAATAATAGTAAAAAAGACCTGTTACTAAAGAAAGGGGGCAGGTTTATGGAAAATCAAACTCTGAATGCAAGGTGTGTGATGTCATCTTCCACACAATCTCTATCAGAGAAATGTATTGCAGAATTATTTCAGATGTGTCCCAGATTAATACAATATGGAGGTGAAATGAGGTTGGCTTTTTGGGGGAATTCCATGGATTAGGCAGCATTAGAGAAATGGGATATGGGACTGGGTTTTAGCCAGGAAAAGGAACAGTTTCCTGAACTGGTGCAGAAATATGGAGCAGGGGTCCATTGTGGCAGGAATGATGTAAAGGAAATGGCGATGACACAGAAATGAGCAAAATTGGTGTTGTAATTGTGGGAGCAGCTGGATGAGAGGAAAGACACACATGTAGAGAGATGCAGAAACACACAGATAAGTAAAAATGCACACAAATACACAAAAATACGTGAAAACATGTAAAAGTATGCACAAATATGTTAAGAACATACAGAAACATGGGAAAAAAAGGGGGTGGGGGGTTAGGTTGATGACCACACAAGCAAGCACACCTCATGCACACATGACCGCAAACACCAGCAGCTGTGTTATTCAGAAGGACTGATAAAACTTCAGATGACTGGAAAGTATTTGCTGGTCCAGAGAGCACATAAACAAGGTAACTGATTATGTACATCTTGGTTATGATAATGTAGGTCCCAAGAAGTGACTTGAAAAATGAAAATAAAGTGTTTGTTTTGGCCACATGTCCAAAAGAATCTACAATAGAATAAAGTCCTGTGACATGTAAGAAGGTTAAAGTTAGTAATGAAACAGGTTGGCTACTCGTGCAATGTATAAAACACGGAATTAATGGAACTGGTGGCTGTCGATTTGTTTGGTCCATTGCAACAGTCAAATGAGAATTTCAGGTTTTATCTAAATTTGTCAGATTGTATCTTATCAGAAAAGTTGCTGGAATTACTTTGTTGAATCAAATGGAAAAAACATTATTTTGTCTAATGTGGAAACCCAAAAGCTATCCTTTCAGACAGTGGTTGCATTAAATACTGTATACTTATCTCCCTATCACATGGCCAATAACCCTTGAGAAAGGTATAAGTGAGAAATTGGGAGGGTTCGCAGAACACATTGTAGTAAAAATTATAATCTTGGATAAATTTTTCTCTGAGAAAGACGTAGGAGATGTACAAAATAATGTAATAAATAAGTGATATGATACAATACAACACACGTTTCATCCCACTGCTGAGCATATTTACATGCAATTGGTGTTGTCAGTGTTAACACAATAACATTAGTAATAATAATAAAAGAAAAAAGGTTAGGTAAAATCTCAGAACAAGAAGTGATAGAGCAATTAGATGAAAAGAAGCAGAAATTACAAGCATTGGCCAAACGACTTAGAAGATACAAAAAAAGTGAAAACATAAGGAAACAAAACCAAACATTCAACACAAGCCAAAAGAAATTTTACCAGACAATAGATAACACACACATTAAAATAGACAATCCACCAAACGTAACAGACATGGAACACTTCTGGAGCAACATATGGTCAAACCCGGTACAACATAACAGGCATGCACGGTGGATACAAGCAGAAACAGATACGTACAAGATGATACCACAAATGCCTGAAGTGACAATTTTGCAACATGAAGTCACCCAAGCAATTAATTCTACTCACAATTGGGAAGCCCCTGTAAAAGATAAAATAGCAAATTTCTGGCTAAGGAAATTCACCTCAACACATTCACATCTAACTAAATTATTTAACAGTTACATTGCAGACCCATACACATTCCCTGATACACTTACACATGGAATAACTTCTCTGAAACCTAAAGATCAAGCAGAGACAGCAAACCCAGCTAAATATCGCCCCATAACATGCCTACCAACAATATACAAAATATTAACTTCAGTCATTACACAGAAATTAATGACACATACAACACAGAACAAAATTATAAATGAAGAACAAAATGACTGTTGCAAAGGAGCACGAGGATGTAAAGAGCAACTGATAATAGATGCAGAGGTGACATATCAAGCTAAAACTAAACAAAGGTCGCTACACTATGCATACATTGATTACCAAAAAGCTTTTGATAGTGTACCCCACTCATGGTTACTACAAATATTGGAAATATACAAAGTAGATCCTAAATTGATGCAGTTCCTAAACATAGTAATGAAAAATTGGAAAACCACACTTAATATCCAAACAAATTCAAATAATATCACATCACAGCCAATACAGATTAAGTGTGGAATATACCAAGGAGACTCATTAAGTCCTTTCTGGTTCTGCCTTGCTCTGAACCCACTATCCAACATGCTAAATAATACAAATTATGGATACAATATTACTGGAACATACCCACACAAAATCACACATCTGCTATACATGGATGATCTAAAACTACTGGTAGCAACAAATCAACAACTCAACCAATTACTAAAGATAACAGAAGTATTCGGCAATGATATAAATATGGCTTTTGGAACAGACAAATGTAAGAAAAATAGCATAGTCAAGGAAAAACACACTAAACAAGGAGATTACGTGTTGGATAACCACAGCGACTGCATAGAAGCGATGGAAAAACAGATGCCTATAAATATCTAGGATACAGACAAAAAATAGGAATAGATAATACAAATATTATAGAAGAACTAAAAGAAAAATATAGACAAAGACTAACAAAAATACTGAAAACAGAATTGACAGCAAGAAACATGACAAAAGCTATAAATACTTATGCTATACCAATATTGACCTACTCATTTGGAGTAGTGAAATGGAGTAACACAGACCTAGAAGCACTCAACACACTTACACGATCAAAATGCCACAAATATAGAATACATCACATACATTCAGCAACAGAAAGATTCACATTAAGCAGAAAGGAAGGAGGAAGGGGATTTATCGACATAAAAAAACCTACATTATGGGCAGGTAGACAATTTAAGAAAATTCTTTATAGAATGAGCAGAAGCTAGCAAAATACACAAAGCAATCACTCATATAAATACATCGGCTACACCACTGCAATTTCATAACCACTTCTACAACCTTTAAGATCACATAACATCAACAGATACGAAGAAAGTAAATTGGAAAAAGAAAACACTACATGGCAAGCACCCATATCATCTAACACAGCCACACATTGATCAAGACGCATCCAACACATGGCTAAGAAAAGGCAATATATACAGTGAGATAGAAGGATTCATGATTGCAGTACAGGATCAAACAATAAACACCAGATATTACAGCAAGCATATTATTAAAGATCCCAATACCACAACAGATAAATGCAGACTTTGCAAACAACAAATAGAAATAGCATATCACATCACAAGCGGATGTACAATACTAGCAAATACAGAGTACCCCAGAAGACATGACAATGTAGCAAAAATAATACTTCAACAGCTTGCCTTACTACATAAACTAATAAAACAACACGTTCCCACATACAAGTATGCACCACAAAATGTACTGGAGAATGATGAATACAAATTATACTGGAACAGAACCATTATAACAGATCAAACACCACCACATAACAAACCTGACATCATACTCACCAATGAAAAGAAGAAATTAACACAACTAATCGAAATATCCATACCCAATACAACAAATATACAGAAGAAAACGGGAGAAAAAATTGAAAAATACATCTAACTGGCTGAGGGAGTCAAGGACATGTGGCATCAGGATAAAGTTGACATACCAATTATACTATCAACTACAAGAGTCATACCACACAATATCCACCAGTACATCAATGCAATACGGCTACATCCAAACTTATATGTACAACTACAGAAATCTGTAATTATTGACACTTGTTCAATTACCCAAAAGTTCCTAAATGCAATGTAACATATACCGTACAGTTAAAAGGAAGTCACGCTTGATCAAGGACCACGTCACCTTCCATTTTTAACCAGACATAACGTCTGAGACAAGAAAGAAATAATAATAATATTATCCGTGGAGGCCCGGGAAAAGAATAGGCCTCCGGTATGTTCTGCCAGTCGTAAAAGGCGACGAAAAGAATAAACCACTAATAGGGCTAACCCCCCCTTTTAGTGTGATTAGTTGGTTTAGGACAGAACTAATGAAGCCTCGGACAAGCGCTGTCATGGTCGGGGACGACGCTTGAACCCTATGCCCGTCCACAATGGTAACGACACTGCTAGCCACACGGAAAATGATTTAAATCCAAATAGAGGTGTTTTGCAGGATATGCTTCCTCCTACCACTGTAGAAGGAAAACAAAGACACAGGATGAAATGGTCAGGTGAAGTTAACAGACACCTCATGTTCTGTTATTATCAAGCAACAAACTTAGGAACCAACACAACTGGATACAGATCACAAGTATACACAACCTTTATTACCAGATACCCAGAATTAAAATTTTTAACAGAACAATGACTAGCTGATCAGATCCATGTAATAATAAAAAATAACAGGATACCCCAGTCAGAATTAGAAAACATCAAACAAAAAGTACAACAAATACTGGAACAAAATAATGCGCAATCAGAAGAAGAAGAAGAAGAAAATACAGTAATGGACTCAAACATCCCAGAGCAAACAAACAAAGAACAACACGCATCAATTAAACAATCAGAGGAAAACGAAATCTTAAGACAGCCACCAGAACAAGCACAAAAAGAACATGAAGTGACACACATGTTAGATATAGAAGAAAAATTTCAGCTGACATATATAGAATACAAAGACACAAGTACAGACATTAGACCATTCTTGCGTAGACCACCAAATAACCCACAAGTCGAAACAACAATAACAACTATCAACCCAATCATACACAACAAAATAAATAAAAATACAATTATGGAAGAGTTGCAACTACTGGTTTATGTACGAGCACTCACTACACTAAATATACACATTAGGCAGAGATCAGAACCAACCAACACACAGAAGAAACCCACAAAACCAGCATGGCAACACAGGCTACAGATTAGAATAGAAAAACTGAGAAAAGACATCGGACAGCTAACACAATTTATAAGAAATGAAATGTCAGACAAAAAACGAAAAAGGTTAGGTAAAATCTCGCAACAAGAAGCGATAGAGCAATTAGATGAAAAGAAGCAGAAATTACAAGCATTGGCCAAACGACTTAGAAGGTACAAAAAAAGTGAAAATAGAAGGAAACAAAACCAAACATTCAACACAAACCAAAAGAAATTTTACCAGACAGTAGATAACACACACATTAAAATAGACAATCCACCAAACATAACAGACATGGAACACTTCTGGAGCAACATATGGTCAAAGCCGGTACAGCATAACAGGCATGCACGGTGGATACAAGCAGAAACAGACGCATACAAGATGATACCACAAATGCCTGAAGTGATAATATTGCAACATGAAGTCACCCAAGCAATTAATTCTACTCACAATTGGAAAGCCCCTGGAAAAGATAAAATAGCAAATTTCTGGCTAAAGTAGTTCACCTCAACACATTGACATTTTACTGAATTATTTAACAGTTACATTGCAGACCCATACACAATTTTACTGCCGCCAATTTACATTTGCCCATGAACCATGGACCTTGCCGCTGGTGGGGAGGCTTGCGTGCCTCAGCGATACAGATGGCCGTACCGTAGGTGCAACCACAACGGAGGAGTATCTGTTGAGAGGCCAGACAAACGTGTGGTTCCTGAAGAGGAGCAGCAGCCTTTCCAGTAGTTGCAGGGGCAACAGTCTGGATGATTGACTGATCTGGCCTTGTAACAATAACCAAAACGGCCTTGCTGTGCTGGTACTGCGAATGGCTGAAACCAAGGAGAAACTACAGCCGTAATTTTTCCCGACGGCATGCAGCTGTACTGTATGGTTAAATGATGATGGCGTCATCTTGGGTAAAATATTCCGGAGGTAAAATAGTCTCCCATTCAGATCTCCGGGCAGAGACTACTCAAGAGGACATTGTTATCAGGAGAAAGAAAACTGGCGTTCTACGGACCGGAGCCTGGAATGTCAGATCCCTTAATTGAGCAGGCAGGTTAGAAAATTTAAAAAGGGAAATGGATAGGTTAAAGTTAGATATAGTGGGAATTAGTGAAGTTCGGTGGCAGGAGGAACAAAACTTTTGGTCAGGTGAATACAGGGTTATAAATACAAAATCAAATAGGGGTAATGCAGGAGTAGGTTTAATAATGAATAAAAAAATAGGAGTGCGGGTAAGCTACTACAAACAGCATAGTGAACGCATTATTGTGGCCAAGATAGACACTAAGCCCATGCCTACTACAGTAGTACAAGCTTATATGCTAACTAGTTCTGCAGACGATGAAGAAATTGATGAAACGTATGATGAGATAAAAGAAATTATTCCGATAGTGAAGGGAGATGAAAATTTAATAGTCATGGGTGACTGGAATTCGAGTGTAGGAAAAGGGAGAGAAGGAAACATAGTAAGTGAATATGGATTGGGGGTAAGAAATGAAAGAGGAAGCCGTCTGTTAGAATTTTGCACAGAGCATAACTTAATCATAGCTAACACTTGGTTCAAGAATCATAAAAGAAGGATGTATACCTGGAAGAATCCTGGAGATACTAAAAGGTATCAGATAGATTATATAATGGTAAGACAGAGATTTAGGAACCAGGTTTTAAATTTTAAGACATTTTCAGGGGCAGATGTGGACTCTGACCACAATCTATTGGTTACGAACTGCAGATCAAAATTGAAGAAACTGCAAAAAGGTGGGAATTTAAGGAGATGGGACCTGGATAAACTGACTAAACCAGAGGTTGTACAGAGTTTCAGGGAGAGCATAAGGGAACAATTGACAGCAGTGGGGGAAAGAAGTACAGTAGAAGAAGAATGGGTAGCTCTGAGGGATGAAGTAGTGAAGGCAGCAGAGGATCAAGTAAGTAAAAAGACGAGGGCTAGTAGAAATCCTTGGGTAACAGAAGAAATATTGAATTTAATTGATGAAAGGAGGAAACATAAAAACGCAGTAAATGAAGCAGGCAAAAAGGAACACAAACGTCTCAAAAATGAGATCGACAGGAAGTGCAAAATGGCTAAGCAGGGATGGCTAGAGGACAAATGTAAGGATGTAGAGGCTTATCTCACTAGGGGTAAGATAGATACTGCCTACAGGAAAATTAAAGAGACCTTTGGAGATAAGAGAACCACTTGTGTGAATATCAAGAGCTCGGATGGAAACCCAGTTCTAAGCAAAGAAGGGAAGGCAGAAAGGTGGAAGGAGTATATAGAGGGTCTATACAAGGGTGATGTACTTGAGGACAATATTATAGAAATGGAAGAGAATGTAGATGAAGATGAAATGGGAGATACGATACTGCATGAAGAGTTTGACAGAGCGCTGAAAGACCTGAGCCGAAACAAGGTCCCGGGAGTAGACAACATTCCATTGGAACTACAGACGGCCTTGGGAGAGCCAGTCTTGACAAAACTCTACCATCTGGTGAGTAAGATGTATGAGACAGGCGAAGTACCCTCAGACTTCAAGAAGAATATAATAATTCCAATCCCAAAGAAAGCAGGTGTTGACAGATGTGAAAATTACCGAACTATCAGTTTAATAAGTCACAGCTGCAAAATACTAACACAAATTCTTTACAGACGAATGGAAAAACTGGTAGAAGCCGACCTCAGCGAAGATCAGTTTGGATTCCATAGAAATATTGGAACACGTCAGGCAATAGTGACCTTACGACTTATCTTAGAAGAAAGATTAAGGAAAGGCAAACCTATGTTTCTAGCATTTGTAGACTTAGAGAAAGCTTTTGACAATGTTGACTGGAATACTCTTTCAAATTCTAAAGGTGGCAGGGCTAAAATACAGGGAGCGAAAGGCTATTTACAATTTGTACAGAAACCAGATTTCAGTTATAAGAGTTGAGAGGCATGAAAGGGAAGCAGTGGTTGGGAAGGGAGTGAGAGAGGGTTGCAGCCTCTCCCCAATGTTATTCAATCTGTATATTGAGCAAGTAGTAAAGGAAACAAAAGAAAAAATTGGAGTAGGTATTAAAATCCATGTAGAAGAAATAAAAACTTTGAGTTTCGCCGATGACATTGTAATTCTGTCAAGACAGCAAAGGACTTGGAAGAACAGTTGAACGAAATGGACAGTGTCTTGAAAGGAGGATATAAGATGAAAATAAACAAAAGCAAAATGAGGATAATGGAATGTAGTCGAATAAAATCTGGTGATGCTGAGGGAATTATATTAGGAAATGAGACACTTAAAGTAGTAAAGGAGTTTTGCTATTTGGGAAGCAAAATAACTGATGATGGTCGAAGTAGAGAAGATATAAAATGTAGACTGGCAATGGCAAGGAAAGCTTTTCTTAAGAAGAGAAATTTGTTAACATTGAGTATAGATTTAAGTGTCAGGAAGTCGTTTCTGAAAGTATTTGTATGGAGTGTAGCCATGTATGGAAGTGAAACATGGACAATAAATAGTTTGGAGAGGAAGAGAATAGAAGCTTTCGAAATGTGGTGCTACAGAAGAATGCTGAAGATTAGATGTGTAGATCACATAACTAATGAGGAGGTATTGAATAGAATTGGGGAGAAGAGGAGTTTGTGGCACAAATTGACGACAAGAAGGGACCGGTTGGTAGGACATGTTCTGAGGCATCAAGGGATCACAAATTTAGCATTGGAGGGCAGCGTGGAGGGTAAAAATCGTAGAGGGAGACCAAGAGATGAATACACTAAGCAGATGCAGAAGGATGTAGGTTGCAGTAGGTACTGGGAGATGAAGAAACTTGCACAGGATAGAGTAGCATGGAGAGCTGCATCAAACCAGTCTGAGGACTGAAGACCACAACAACAACAACACACATTCCCTGATACACTTACACATGGAATAACTTATCTGAAACCTAAAGATCAAGCAGACACAGCAAACCCAGCTAAATATCGCCCCATAACATGCCTACCAACAATATACAAAATATTAACTTCAGTCATTACACAGAAATTAATGACACATACAACACAGAACAAAATTATAAATGAAGAACAAAATGACTGTTACAAAGGAGCACGAGGATGTAAAGAGCAACTGATAATAGATGCAGAGGTGACATATCAAGCTAAAACTAAACAAAGGTCGCTACACTATGCATACATTGATTACCAAAAAGCTTTTGATAGTGTACCCCACTCATGGTTACTACAAATATTGGAAATATACAAAGTAGATCCTAAATTGATACAGTTCCTAAACATAGTAATGAATAATTGGAGAACCACACTTAATATCCAAACAAATTCAAATAATATCACATCACAGCCAATACAGATTAAGCGTGGAATATACCAAGGAGACTCATTAAGTCCTTTCTGGTTCTGCCTTGCTCTGAACCCACTATCCAACATGCTAAATAATACAAATTATGGATACAACATTACTGGAAAATACCCACACATTTGCTATACATGGATGATCTAAAACTACTGGCAGCAACAACTCAACCAATTACTAAAGATAACAGAAGTATTCAGCAGTGATATAAATATGGCTTTTGGAACAGACAAATGTAAGAAAAATAGCATAGTCAAGGGAAAACACACCAAACAAGAAGATTACATATTGGATAACCACAGCGACTGCATAGAAGCGATGGAAAAACAGATGCCTATAAATATCTAGGATACAGACAAAAAATAGGAATAGATAATAGAAATATTAAAGAAGAACTAAAAGAAAAATATAGACAAAGACTAACAAAAATACTGAAAACAGAATTGACAGCAAGAAACATGACAAAAGCTATAAATACTTATGCTATACCAATATTGACCTACTCATTTGGAGTAGTGAAATGGAGTAACACAGACCTAGAAGCACTCAACACACTTACACGATCAAAATGCCACAAATATAGAATACATCACATACATTCAGCAACAGAAAGATTCACATTAAGCAGAAAGGAAGGAGGAAGGGGATTTATCGACATAAAAAAACCTACATTATGGGCAGGTAGACAATTTAAGAAAATTCTTTATAGAATGAGCAGAAGCTAGCAAAATACACAAAGCAATCACTCATATAAATACATCGACTACACCACTGCAATTTCATAACCACTTCTACAACCTTTAAGATCACATAACATCAACAGATACGAAGAAAGTAAATTGGAAAAAGAAAACACTACATGGCAAGCACCCATATCATCTAACACAGCCACACATTGATCAAGACGCATCCAACACATGGCTAAGAAAAGGCAATATATACAGTGAGATAGAAGGATTCATGATTGCAGTACTGGATCAAACAATAAACACCAGATATTACAGCAAGCATATTATTAAAGATCCCAATACCACAACAGATAAATGCAGACTTTGCAAACAACAAATAGAAACAGCATATCACATCACAAGCGGATATACAATACTAGCAAATACAGAGTACCCCAGAAGACATGACAATGTAGCAAAAATAATACTTCAACAGCTTGCCATACTACATAAACTAATAAAACAACACGTTCCCACATACAAGTATGCACCACAAAATGTACTGGAGAATGATGAATACAAATTATACTGGAACAGAACCATTATAACAGATCAAACACCACCACATAACAAACCTGACATCATACTCACCAATGAAAAGAAGAAATTAACACAACTAATCGAAATATCCATACCCAATACAACAAATATACAGAAGAAAACGGGAGAAAAAATTGAAAAATACATCCAACTGGCTGAGGGAGTCAAGGACACGTGGCATCAGGATAAAGTTGACATTATACCAATTATACTATCAACTACAAGAGTCATACCACACAATATCCACCAGTACATCAATGCAATACGGCTACATCCAAACTTATATATACAACTACAGAAATCTGTAATTATTGACACTTGTTTAATTACCCAAAAGTTCCTAAATGCAATGTAACATATACCGCACAGTTAAAAGGAAGTCATGCTTGATCAAGGACCACGTCACCGTCCATTTATGACCAGACATAACGTCTGAGAAAAGAAAGAATAATAATATAAACTTCGACATGACAAATGTTATTATGTACAATATAGTAATAAAAGATGGATACAATACATATTAGTGCAAATGTCAATAACAACAAGAAGTTTCCTAACAGATCAATTACAAGTTAAATGAACTACATAGTTCAGTGAATGACAAATAAATATTCAAACAGATAATTAACAATAAGTACGTGAAACAGTAATAAAATAGTTGCACAGTGTGGCATATGTATAGTTTGCAGTTAATTTATAGTTCATTCTCATAAGGAAAGTGGGTCATTTGTCACATACTCAAGGGACTCATGAACAGAGTAAATTTATTTACTGGCACTGTTTAGGCATTTTCAGGTAATTTATTGATGTAGACAGGACCAAGATATTTGTAGCTGTTATGCGTCTCTGCAAACCTAACATATGGCATATCAATTGTACGCCCACTTCTTATGTTATGCTCATGAACTGTTCTCCTTAAGTCAAATTTACTCAGATTCTCTTTAATGAAGACAAGGCAGTTTTAAATAAACAGGCCAGGCACTGTCATTATATTTAGTTTCTTAAAATAATCTTGACATGATTCATATGGGCTAAGTTCTGCTATGCGCCTTATGGTTTTCCTTTGCCAGTTAAACACTAATTTTGAGCCTACGGATTTGCCTCATGATGGTATTCCATAACTCAGGTGCGAATGGAAAAATGCAAAATATGCATATAACAGAAATTCTTTACTGACACTGCTCATCAGCTTATACAGCAGATATAGGGCACGTGCCAATTTGCCACATATCTTCCCTGTGTGGGTATCCTAGCTGAGGTTTTGATTTATATGAAATCCTAATAATTTTACTGTTTTGTTATCATGACTGGGAGCATTCAGATTTAATATAATAGCTTCAGTTTTACTATCATTCTGCAGTACATTTGCCTCAAACCAGGTAGTGCACCTCTCCATTGCCACCGCCATGCTGTGTTGCAGATTTTCAAGATTGGTATCACATGTGACGAGTGTTGTGTCATCAGCATATAGCACTCCCATTACATGATACAACTGCAGGTAAATCATTTATACAGGGTGTTCGCGGAGGAAAGGTCAATATTTTAAACATTGATTGTATAAGTAATTCTGAACAGTACATGTTTTATGAACATACGTCTGCAAATGCTTCATTAGCGAGGTATGGGTTCTGAAAGGAACCCTAATTCTGCAAAACTGATGTGCACAATGTGAACGTATATGCAGTAAAACTGGACCGTAACGTGATTTTCTTGCAAACAATACATGGGTACATGCCATGTTTACGCTATGCAACCGACCACGTATTACAGTCATGTCACGTGCGTAGTACATAGTACAATCACCAGTTGTTTAACTGTGTTCGTAGAAGTGCTGCTAACAATGCACATGTCTACAGTAATGAGGAATATGCAGATATAGTGTATGTTTATGGCTACCGTTGCAAGAGGAGAATACCAAAGGCGCTTTCCAACCCAATAGTTATGTGATTGTATGGTGTTTACCACATTGCACGCAACAGGCTCTCTTCCAAGTAGACAATTTTCATACAAGTGTGCGCGTCAACAAACTTTGCAAGAACAGTAAATTATCGCAAGTGTTGTGTGAAGGCCTGGTACAAGCATATGAAGAATGTCCCTGCATATGAATGTGCCACAGACACATGTATGGAAAACATTACATGTGGAAAACGTGTATCCATTTCACATATAGCATGTCCAAAATCTCCACATTGGTGACAATCCCCAACGACTTCAATTCTGTCATTAGGTAACTGAGAATAGTCATTTGCTTCCATACATACTATTCACTGATAAAGCCCAATTTTCACGACATGAAATAAACAACACACGCATAATCATCGATGCTCACGGGAAAATACACACCCTTCCGTGGATAGCAATTTCCAAGTTCGTTTTGCCATTAATGTTTGGTGCGGCATGATCGGTAACCTTTCGATAGGTGCATGACAGGAGAGAGGTACCTGCATTTTTGGGAAGATTCATTTGTGTAACTATTGGAAGACGTTCCTTGAGCCAAGCGAACTGGAATGTACTTTCAACATGATGGTGCCCCTCCACATGTTATCTTAAGTGCAAGGGACCATCTCAACCGCACCTACCCTACTATTAACTAGCCTGCAAGATCACCTGACCTTACACCTTTAGATTTCTGTTTATGGGGTTCGATGAAATCAGAGGTGCACAAAGTGAAGGTAAATACACAAGATGAACTGCTTCGTCGCATCGTGGACACTGCTGAAGTGATTAGGAACCAACCACAGGCAACTAAATAAGCAACACAACATATTGTCGCTAGAGTGCAAAAGTACATTGATGTTCATGGTGGGATATTCGAACCTCTTCTGTGAACTGTGCAACATCTGTACATTAAGTGCTAAACCTGTTTGTGAAAGACGTGGTACATCTTTTTCAACAGAATACATGTAACATGTATGTTGTAATGCATTATGTGCTAAATGCAAAGTAAATGAGCATTATGTAAAAATGTTTAACATAATTGTTCTTCTCTGTAACATTAATTCTGCAAAATTGATGTGCACAACGTGAATGTATTCACAATACAACTGGATCGTAACATGATTTTCTTGATACAAAGTTCCTTTCAATACCCATACCTCCCTAACGAAGCATTTGCAGACCTATGTTCATATAACATTTATTGTTCATAATTACTTATACTATCACTGTGTAAAATATTGACCTTTCCTTTCCAAACACCCCATATAAATAATGAAAGGGAAAGGTCCAAGAACAGATCCTTGAGGTACGCCCTTTACATCTGGGAGACATTCTGACATTTGATTATTTAGAATAACTAACTGTTTTCTATTGTCCAAGTATAACTGCGTTAGGCATACAGCATTCTCTCTCACTCCGTAGTGGTGGAGTTTTTTATGAGAATATTGTGGGAGACCATATCAAAAGCTTTCCTGAGGTCCAACAGTGTTGCACAGGTAATATCTTTATTTTTCAAAACAGTTGTATGTTTTTGCTACCATACTGTCGACTGCTTTGACTGTAGAAAGGCTTCACACCTTCACTAATATCAGGAAAGAAATCACAAATGCTGATGGAAGAAATCATTTCATTTCCTCCTTAAAAAGATTTCCCAGCAATTAAAAACTGAAGTTGTTAAGTGACCACTGAGGCAAAAAAGAAAAAAACAAATCGGGAAAGAAAATGGACACAGTGAAAAATTAAAGGCCCCTAACATAAAAATAGGAGATCTAGTTTTAGTCAAGATACACAAGAAATCTAAAGAAACAAACTCAGAAATTTTTAAGATTTTGACTTTTGTAAAGGGCCTGTTGTAGAAATTATTCCAAAATGCCTTGTTTTTTGTGTATCCTAAATCTAAAATAAAATTTAAATTGAAAAATATTGTGGGTGTTACATTGTACAAACAACATGAAAGCCTTAAAAAAGAAAATTACTTTAGAACAGTAAGGATTATGAAAGTTATAAATGGGATCCTGGCAGTAACAAATGAATTTGAAGTGTCTAATCAAGAAAGGCGAAGAGTGCCTACAAGTTTTAAGACTGTATTTACAATAAGTTGATACATAAATTTCGATACAATATCTCCTTATATTCATGAGAAAATGGATACATATAGACATGGAATTTTTTGGGAATGGACAGATGAATAATTTCTGATGGTAATGTGCTCTGTTAGTGTGGATTAATATTTATGATTTTTGTATTGAAAGGAAAGTACATGTTTGTGTATTTACATAAATGGCCTAACTTATGACATGGAATTGTTACACACTGAATAATTGATTGGGTGCAATTCAGTAAATTTAAGGCACTTGCCACAGTTAATTCAAGAAGTTGCATAAGCAGGACAGACCAAAGCTAAGCGAACTTTACTACATCGAGGGCTGTTTGCTGATCTGACAAGAAAAGACATTATGACACTGGCTAGTTAGCACTTTATCAAGTACAGCCAAGGGACCAAAGCTGAAATGGCACCAGCTCAGCAAGAAGGCAGAGCCATTGCAGTCTAAGTGGCCTGCTTACTTCACATCCGAACCATGAGCTTGTGTCTTATGTGATCAAAACCAATGCTGTAGCAAACAAGGATGGGCCAAAACTGTATATTTTATTCAAAGTTGTCGCAGTCTGTGTGCCACCAATTCTGTGGGTGATCTACATCAGTCCACTAGTCTACATGGCTGGACCAGTCACTCTTTCTGGGCTCTGCCCCTGTTAGCTGCACTCCTGCTGCAGCTTCAAGTCCAATGCAGTGGACTTAGTACCCTCTAACTAGCAGGCCACCAGGGAGCCTACTTCAGCTGCTGCTGGCCATCTATCCTGAAGGTTTACAGCTCAAGCCTGGAGGCACGCAGTCATTCAACCACCATTGCCTGCGCAGGCAAAGTCATTGCTGCCAGCCACTGTAATCAGGGAAGAATAAAGATCAAGTTAGAAAATTGAGTCATAGAATTGTAAATTCACCTAAACTGAGAGGGGAAGTTAAAATTCAATCTATGACATGACATGATAGTGTGTTCTGAACTGTGTAAAACCTCGCGAAAAGAATTTGAGGCCAATTTAATGGATAACAGTGAGGCCATTCTAAGACTCAGCCTGGAGAACAAAACAAGCTTAAATACAGGAGGTGTGTGCTGTCCTTAAGGTAGTTAGGTTTAAGTAGTTCTAAGTTCTAGGGGACTGATGACCTCAGAAGTTAAATCCCATAGTGCTTAGAGCCATTTGAACTTAAATACAGGTAAACAAAAGCTCATGCTTGGCCAGAAGCAGATTATTGCAATAATAGTCATATTGGTTGACTTACTAATAAAGATGAAATTTTAAATTTCATCAGGAATTTTTACAGTCACCCGTATGCAAAAAAATCTAATTACAATATTACTTGACCTCTCGAGTGCACTGAAAGTTCCAGACATATTTCTTTTGAAAATTGTAAATACTATTGATAACTTGAAAAAGGGCACTGCTCATGATTATGACAAATTGTCTCACTGTTCTGGAGTTTACTCGTGAGCAAACTTTTGAGTACTTGTCAAAAATCTTTACTTCATCAATCGATTGTGCATCCATCCCAGCCTCGTGGAACAAAGCGATGACAATAGTGCTCCTCAAGAAAGCAAGCATTCAGGACATAAGAAACTATCATCCCATAAGCCTAACCTGCATATTGTACCAAGTTTTTACAAGAATATTGCCAAGTCTACTCAGTTTCATCCTCAACACAGCTCAACCCATTGAGCAGTCTATATTCCACAGCAGCTCCAGCATTCGTTGCATGCCAACCTCGTACAGGGCAGCAATCAATTACAATTTTTGAAGTCCCAGAATGAAGCTACCTCAGTATTGTCATACTACACAACAATCACCATTGCAATGCAACAGATGAAGAACTGCAGCGAGCAGGAAGGGGCAGAGCACCTCCCAAATTGGTAAACGCAAGTCCAACACATACGCAGCCTTCACTCACTGCCATGGTATCGCAGTACAGTGAGCACTGAAGCCACTGCAGGAGACAACCACCAAAGCAGCAGCTGGACTGTGTGTAACTTATGGAAATAAATAACTAATTCTGAATCTTCTTACACTGCAGCTACTGGCAACAACAGATCACCACCACCTTTCCAAGGGAAACTGGTGAGGAGTGAATTGGAAAAGTGACTCCTGACACGCAACCACATCTATGTCTGCCCTCCCAACAGTCACCTCTTGGAAAATAGGTGTCAAGAAGTGACCATGCTTCTCACGCTTGCAGAAGTCTGTATGAAACATCAGAAGTCTGTGTGAATAGTTTCATACTGGAACCACACCAGCAGTTACAGCAATTATAGGGTGTCACTGAAAAGCTTTGTTGCTCGCAAATGTTTTTTGGTTGTGATGATGTACAGAATAGGACACAGTGAGTTAAGATTCACTTCTGTAAAGCCTAGTGAACCTATAGATGTATCTGAATTTAAGGCAAATTAAGGAGAAGTGTATTTAGTACTGATAGATTGTAAAATTTGTAGCTTGTCTGGCCACAGGTCACCTTGTGATAAGTTTATCCCTGTAATATGTTCCACTTGTGAGAAGTATGGTCATGCAAAAGAGGACTGTGTTAAGTGTCATTGGCTGTCAGTGAGATGAAGGAATAAGTAATTTTGATATTGATGATAGTGTACATTCTGTGTAGTGTATAAGGTTGACATTTACTGTGACAGGAAAAGAAATTGCACAAATATGGCAGAAACGTGACCAACTACTACAGTGGATGTGGTATGAGTGTTAATGGAGCAGGTTAAATTATTAGCAGAACAGAATAAGCAAATGGCTCAGCAGTTGTATAGTCAAATGGGAGATCCTTCACAATTAGGTCCTAGTGAATTTAAATCCATGTTTCTTGTACTTTCCCCATCTTTGATCTTGTAGCTGCTAATCTTATTTACGCCAGTCCTGGCAAAACATCAGAGGATGTTACTATCTCCTTGCAGGGAGAGGAAGAAGCCAGTGCACTCCGGGGGTAGTCATTCCGGATGTGGAAAGGGTGCTTCCGGATGCCAAGAAGAGTACAGGGTGCAGCCAACTGCAGGTGGTGGCCCACATCAGTACCAATGACGTGTGTCACTTTGGATCGGAGCAGAATCTGTCTGGTTTCAGGCGGCTAGTGGAAATGGTAAAGACTGCCAGAGGCTCAGGCGGTTCTGTGTCCATGTAGGCTGCAGATTTCTTGACATGCGCCATCGGGTGGTGGGTTTCTGGGTTCCGCTAAATAGGTCAGGAGGCGGCTACATGGGTAGCGGGGGCTGTGTGGAAGGGACTGGGCGGTGTTTTAGGTTAGAGGGTCTCAGGGAACCACAGAAGGGGCATCCATCTAAAAGTGGGCAGGTAAAACACAGTAAGGTAGTTGTAGAAACGATTGGTATTGTAGTTGTAAATTGTCATAGCTGTGTTGGGAAAGAACCAGAGCTCCAAGCCCTAATAGGAAGCACTGAAGCTCAAATAGTTGTAGGTACAGAGAGCTGGCTGAAGCCAGAAACAAGTTCAGCCGGAATTTTTTGAAACGATCGAACAGTGTTCAGAAAGGATAGATTAAATACAGTTGGTGGTGGAGTATTTATTGCTGTCAGAAGTAGTTTGCCATGTAGTGAAATTGAAGTAGATAGTTCATGTGAAATAGTATGGGTACAGGTTATACCTGACAATCAGACTAAACTATTAATTGGATCGTTTTACCGATCCCCCAACTGAGAAGACATAGCTGCTGAACAGTTCAAAGATAACTTGAGTCTCATTTCAAATAAGTACCCCACTCATACAATTATAATCAGTGGCAACTTCAATCTACCCTCAATATGCCAGAAAAATTATATGTTTAAAGCCGGCGGCAGGCATAAAACATCGGAAATTGTACTGAATACTTTCTCAGAAAATTATTTTGAACAATTAGTTCATGGGCCCACTCCAAGCATAAATTGTTGCGAAAGCATACTTGACCTTTTAGCAACAAATAATCCTGGACAAATAGTGAATACAGGGATTAGTGACCACAAGGCAGTTGCTGCTAGGCTGAATACCATAACACCTACAAGCACCAAAAAGAAACCCAAAGTATATCTATTTAAAAAAAAGCTGATAAAAATGCTCTTAATGCCTTTTTTAAGAGACAGTCTTCACTCCTTCCGATCTGATCATTGAAGTGTAGAAAAGTTGTGGAATGTTTTCAAAGAGATAGTATCAACAGCAATTGAGAGATATATACCAAATAAATTAATAAGTGATGGTACTGATCCTCCATGGTACACAAAACAGGTCAGATAGTTGTTGCAGAAGCAATGAAAAAAGCATGCCAAATTTAAAAGAATGCAAAATCCCCAAGATTGGCAAAGTTTTACAGAAGTGCGAAATATAGCGCATACATCAATGCGAGATGCTTTAATAATTTCCACAACGAAATTCTGTCTCGAAATCTGGCAGAAAACCCAAAGAGATTCTGGGCATACATAAAGCACACCAATGGCAAGACGCAATCAATACCTTCACTGCGCGATAACAACAGTGAAGTCACTGATGAAAGTGCCACTAAAGCAGAGTTATTAAACATAGTTTTCCGAAACTCCTTCACCAAAGTAGATGAAGTAAATGTTCCTGAATTCCAATCAAGAACAACTGCCAAAATGAGAAACATAGAAGTAGATATCCTCGGTGTAACAAAGCAGCTTAAATCACTTAATAAAGACAAGGCCTCTGGTCCAGATTATATACCAGTCAGGTTCCTCTCAGAGTATGCTGATAAAATAGCTCCATATTTAACAATTATATCCAACCACTCGCCCACTGAAAGATCCGTGCCTAAAAACTGGAAAATTGCTCAGGTCACACCAATACCCAAAAATGGAAGTACGAGTAATCTGCTGAATTACAGGCCTATATCACTAATGTCGATTTGCAGTAGGGTTTCAGAACATATACTGTATTCGAACATTATGAAGTGCCTCGAAGAAAACGATTTATTGACATTTAGTCAGCACGGATTCAGAAAATATCGTTCTTGTGAAACACAACTAGCTCTTTATACTCATGAAGTAATAAGTGCTATCGACAGGGGATGTCAAATTGATTCCATATTTTTAGATTCCCAGAAGGCTTTCGACACCGTTCCTCACAAGCATCTTATAACTAAACTGCGTGCCTATGGAGTATTGCCTCAGTTGTGTGGCTGGATTCATGATTTCCTGTCAGAAAGGTCACAGTTCGTAGTAATAGACGGAAAGTCATCGAGTAAAACAGAAGTAGTATCTGGCTTTCCCCAAGGAAGTGTTATAGGCCCTATGTTGTTCCTGATCTTTATTAACAACATAGGAGACAATCTGAGTAGCCGTGTTAGATTATTTGCAGATGATGCTGTCATTTACCGTCTTGTAAAGTCATCAGATGATCAAAACAACTCGCAAAATGATTTAGATAAGATATCTGTATGGCGTAAAAACTGGCAGTGGACCCTGAATAAAAGAAAAGTGTGAAGTTATTCACATGAGTACTAAAAGAAATCAGCTAAATTTCGATTATGCGATAAGTCAGACAAATCTGAGGGCTGTAAATTCAACTAAATACTTAGGGATTACAATTACATATAACCTAAATTGGAATGATCACATAGATAATATTGTGGGTAGAGCAAACCAAAGACTGCGGTTCATTGGCAGAAAACTTAGAAGGTGCAACAGGTCTACCAAAGAGACTGCTTACAATACACTTGTCCACCCTATTCTGGAGTATTGCTGTGCAGTGTGGGATCCGCATCAGATGTGACTGACAGGTGACATTGAAAAAGTACAAAGAAGGGCAGCTCATTTTGTTGTTGTTGTTGTTGTTGTTGTTGTTGTGGTCTACAGTCCTGAGACTGGTTTGATGCAGCTCTCCATGTTACTCTATCCTGTGCAAGCTTCTTCATCTCCCAGTACCTACTACAACCTACATCTTTCTGAATCTGCTTAGTGTATTCATCTCTTGGTCTCCCTCTACAATTTTTACCCTCCACGCTGCCCTCCAGTGCTAAATTTGTGATCCCTTGATGCCTCAAAACATGTCCTACCAACCGATCCCTTCTTCTAGTCAAGTTGTGCCACAAACTTCTCTTCTCCCCAATCCTATTCAATACCTCCTCATTAGTTACGTGATCTACCCACATTATCTTCAGCATTCTTCTGTAGCACCACATTTCGAAAGCTTCTATTCTCTTCTTGTCCAAACTGGTTATCGTCCATGTTTCACTTCCATACATGGATGCACTCCATACAAATACTTTCAGAAACGACTTCCTGACACTTAAATCTATACTCGATGTTAACAAATTTCTCTTCTTCAGAAATGATTTCCTTGCCATTGCCAGTCTACATTTTATATCCTCTCTACTTCGACCATCATCAGTTATTTTACTCCCTAAATAGCAAAACTCCTTTACTACTTTAAGTGTCTCATTTCCTAATCTAATCCCCTCAGCATCACCCAATTTAATTTGACTACATTCCATTATCCTGGTTTTGCTTTTGTTGATGTTCATCTTATATCCTCCTTTCAAGACACTGTCCATTCCGTTCAACTGCTCTTCCAAGTCCTTTCCTGTCTCCGACAGAATTACAATGTCATCGGCGAACCTCAAAGTTTTTACTTCTTCTCCATGAATTTTAATACCTACTCCGAATTTTTCTTTTGTTTCCTTTACTGCTTGCTCAATATACAGATTGAATAACATTGGGGAGAGGCTACAACACTGTCTCACTCCTTTCCCAACCACTGCTTCCCTTACATATCCCTCGACTCTTATAACTGCCATCTGGTTTCTGTACAAATTGTAAATAGCCTTTCGCTCCCTGTATTTTACCCCTGCCACCTTCAGAATTTGGAAGAGAGTATTCCAGTTAACGTTGTCAAAAGCTTTCTCTAAGTCTACAAATGCTAGAAACGTAGGTTTGCCTTTTCTTAATCTTTCTTCTAAGATACGTTGTAAGGTTAGTATTGCCTCACGTGTTCCAACATTTCTACAGAATCCAAACTGATCTTCCCCGAGGTTCGCTTCTACCAGTTTTTCCATTCGTCTGTAAAGAATTTGTGTTAGTATTTTGCAGCTGTGACTTATTAAACTGATAGTTCGGTAATTTTCACATCTGTCAACACCTGCTTTCTTTGGGATTGGAATTATTATAGTCTTCTTGAAGTCTGTGGGTATTTCGCCTGTCTCATACATCTTGCTCACCAGATGGTAGAGTTTTGTCATGACTGGTTCTCCCAAGGCCATCAGTAGTTCTAATGGAATGTTGTATACTCCCGGGACCTTGTTTCGACTCAGGTCTTTCAGTGCTCTGTCAAACTCTTCACGCAGTATCTTATCTCCCATTTCGTCTTCATCTACATCCTCTTCCATTTCCATAATATTGTCCTCAAGTTCATCGCCCTTGTATAAACCCTCTATATACTCCTTCCACCTTTCTGCCTTCCCTTCTTTGCTTAGAACTGGGTTGCCATCCGAGCTCTTGATATTCATACAAGTGGTTCTCTTCTCTCCAAAGGTCTCTTTAATTTTCCTGTAGGCAGTATCTATCTTACCCCTGGTGAGACAAGCCTCTACATCCTTACATTTGTCGTCTAGCCACCCCTGCTTAGCCATTTTGCACTTCCTGTCGATCTCATTTTTGAGACTTTGTATTCCCTTTTGCCTGCTTCATTTACTGCATTTTTATATTTTCTCCTTTCATCAATTAAATTCAATATTTCTTCTGTTACCCAAGGATTTCTATTAGCCCTAGTCTTTTTACCTACTTGATCCTCTGCTGCCTTCACTACTTCATCCCTCAGAGCTACCCATTCTTCTTCTACTATATTTCTTTCCCCCATTCCTGTCAATTGTTCCCTTATGCTCTCCCTGAAACTCTCTACAACCTCTGGTTCTTTCAGTTTATCCAGGTCCCATCTCCTTAAATTCCCACCTTTTTGCAGTTTCTTCAGTTTCAATCTGCAGTTTATAACCAATAGATTGTGGTCAGAATCCACATCTGCCCCTGGAAATGTCTTAAAATTTAAAACCTGGTTCCTAAATCTCTGTCTTACCATTATATAATCTATCTGATACCTTTTAGTGTCTCCAGGATTCTTCCAGGTATACATCCTTCTTTTATGATTCTTGAACCAAGTGTTAGCTATGATTAAGTTATGCTCTGTGCAAAATTCTACAAGGCGGCTTCCTCTTTCATTTCTTCCCCCCAATCCATATTCACCTACTATGTTTCCTTCTCTCCCTTTTCCTACTGACAAATTCCAGTCACCCATGACTATTAAATTTTCGTCTCCCTTCACTACCTGAATAATTTCTTTTATCTCGTCATACATTTCATCAATTTCTTCAGCATCTGCAGAGCTAGTTGGCATATAAACTTGTACCACTGTAGTAGGCATGGGCTTTGTGTCTATCTTGGCCACAATAATGCGTTCACTATGCTGTTTGTAGTAGCTAACCCGCACTCCTATTTTTTTATTCGTTATTAAACCTACTCCTGCATTACCCCTATTTTATTTTGTATTTATAACCCTGTAATCACCTGACCAAAAGTCTTGTTGCTCCTGCCACCGAACTTCACTAATACCCACTATATCTAACTTTAACCTATCCATTTCCCTTTTTAAATTTTCTAACCTACCTGCCCGATTAAGGGATCTGACATTCCACGCTCCGATCCGTAGAACGCCAGTTTTCTTTCTCCTGATATCGACGTCCTCTTGAGTAGTCCCCGCCCGGAGATCCGAATGGGGGACTATTTTACCTCCGGAATATTTTACCCAAGAGGACGCCATCATCATTTAATCATACAGTAAAGCTGCATGTCCTCGGGAAAATTTACGGCTGTAGTTTCCCCTTGCTTTCAGCTGTTCGCAGTACCACAACAGCAAGGCCGTTTTGGTTAATGTTACAAGGCCAGATCAGTCAATCATCCAGACTGTTGCCCCTGCAACTACTGAAAAGGCTGCTGCCCCTCTTCAGGAACCACATGTTTGTCTGACCTCTCAACAGATACCCCTCCGTTGTGGTTGCACCTACGGTACGGCCATCTGTATCGCTGAGGCACGCATGCCTCCCCACCAACCGCAAGCTCCATGGTTCATGGTTCATTTTGTATTATCACGAAATAGGGGAGGTAGTGTCACAGACATGATATGTGAATTGGAATGGCAATCATTAAAAGAAAGGCGTTTTCCGTTGCGACGGGGGATCTTCTCATGAAATTTCAATCACCAGTTTTCTCCTCCGATTGCAAAAACATTCTGTTGGCACCCACCTACATAGGAAGAAATGATCATCACGATAAATTAAGAGAAATCAGGGCTCGCACAGATAATTTAAGTGCTCGTTTTTGCCGCGTGTCGTTCGAGAGTGGAACGTTAGAGAGACAGCATGAAGGTGGTTCATTGAGCCCTCTGTCAGGCACTTTATTGTGAATAGCAGAGTAATCATGTAGATGTAGATGTAGATCTTTATTCAGGATGTGTTATCCACAGCCAGCCTGTACAACTGATCTGGCCAAACATCATTTTAGGTGACCAAATTGCACTGAGACATACATCATGTACCACATTTACAGAGTTTGCAAATGGCTTAAAGCAACAGTACAGAAACAAAATAGTGCTCATTTATTTCAAAAAAAGTTAAGTACTTTGAGATAAATGCCAAAAGAAACTGTAGAAGCATTTTTGGACAGGATATGCAAACTGAACATCCAAACTTACGAGTTGACTAACAAACTGGACGCTGATGCAGTTTCATCGAGAAAGGCTGAGGATAGGATGACAGATGTGTTCCTAAGGGGAATTTCTCCAGAATTTTCTTGCAGATAGAGAATGGAAAGTCCACAAGATGTAGCAGCAGCACTGCACTTACCCACTTATCTGCAAGAGATCGATAGTGCTACTAAGTCTTGAACGGATCAGAAAATGTTTGTGTCAAACAAAGAACGTTACTGCTGTGGAAAATGGATCATTTAAAAGCATAGTGTCGCCAACTGCAATGTTTTAATTGTCAACAGGGTGAGTCATAAGGTGCAGGCGTGTGTAGATCAAAGAAACAGAGTAACTATACTGGGAAAAAGAAGTCATTAAATGACAACTGGACTCTTCCTTTAATTTATAAACATTCCCTTGAAACAGCAGCATATTAAAAGCACATGCAGAGACAGATTGTTCATTAGTGGCTTGGCCAAAAGGGGAAACAATATGAATATAAAGGGGCCCATGTATTGGTTGTGAGTCTGGACCTTGTGAATAAGAACAGACTACAAGAACCAAGGTATAGGTTGCATATAGTAGGCAGCAATGCAACTGATTCAATCAGGATGACTCGGCTCAGATTTAAGATAGGAAACAAGGTTTCATGAGACAATGGAAGTTTTGCCAACTGTCAAACAAGGTGTTACTGTGATACTAGGGTTAGACTTCCTGGTTAGGCATTGTGCTAGAATCAACCTTCGGCAACAGACAGTTGAACTCGATGGTAAATTACTTCCATTGGGTACAATAGTTGCAAACATTTCTGTATCATAAGGTGCACCCATTGCAAAGTGACATGAACTGTGTGCAAGTGCATTAAAGGTTTTTTTTTTATGGCAGTGTACCAGCAGGTACAGGAAAACAAATCTGGGTATCAGTAAATACTAACATTCCACAGGAGATCTACTGTTTGGTAGAACGACTAGCAAGTGATGACAAGTTGGATGAGCAACATTGTTTTTTTATTGATGTACAATGCTTACAGGGATATTAAGGATCAGTTATGATGCCAGTAATTTCACAGATGATGAAGTTAGTCTTCCAAAGGGATTACTGATAGCCACATTAGAGGTTATGGAATAGGAAAATACTGAGAATTCTAGGATACAAGAAAAAGTGAAGCATCTTAAAAGTAAAGATAGACTGTTCATGGAACCAGTGTTAATAAGGACTTGTTCAATCCACAAGGAGAGTCACCTGCTGCACCAATTGCAAAGCATAGAATACCAACAGGCAATCTTTCACCAGTATTCAGAAGACGTTATCAGTTACCTAAGCATTTGCAGCCTTTAGTAGAGCAATTTGTGGATCAGCAGTTATCAGATGAACATAGTGATAGTGCATGGTGTGTGGGCATAGTAATTGTACTGAAAAAGTCACCAGATGGAATAAAGAACTACTGGTTTTGTTGCAACTATACTTACTTACTTACTCACTCACTGGTCATACCGGACTCGAGAGTCCATTACCGCAGCAATGTATTTTCGCCATCTGTCCCTGTCTTGGGCTATTTCCTTCCATTCCTCTTCAATACCTAGGCTCCTCAAATCCGCCTTCACATTGTCCTCCCCCACAGGATGTTTTCCCTCTAAGTGCCCTACCAGTACTCTGCACGCTGCCCTGCCCTCATCCATTCGAGCTATGTGACCCGCCCATCGCAGCCGACGTGATTTAATAATACTGATTATGGTAGGGCTTGAATAAAGTTCGTGAACCTCTTTGTTATGCAGTTTTCGCCACTCTCCGCTAATGTCATCCCTTTTTGCTCTGAAAATTTTCCTCAAAATTTTGTGTTCAAATACTCGAAACGCCTTTTAATTTTGCACAGTGAGAGACCAAGTCTCACACCCATACAGCATAACTGGTAGAATAATAGTTTTGTATATTCTAATCTTTAAATTCCTGGACAATATCCGTGATGAAGGTAATCTATTCAGTGAGAAGTAGCATGCATGTCCCGCCCGTAATCTCTGCCTCAGTTCAGATTCAGTCTCATTTCTCGAAGTGATGTCCACTCCTAGATACTTAAATGTGTTCACTTTTTGAAACTGCATATCTCCAACTCTTAACATTTCCTGATCTACTGCTATTGGCATTCTAGTAGTAACCAGGTATTAGTTTTGTCTTCACTTATCCTTAGACCTACATCTTCACTAGCCTTGATTAACGCCTTCGCATTTGCTGTTACAGATTCTTTCCTATCACTAATGATGTTTAGATCATCTGCATACCCTAATATCTTAATATTTCCATGTAACTCCACACCCTCTGAATTATCTGCTGCCATTCGTAGAATATATTCTAGGACTAAATTAAAAAGTAGCGGAGACAGGGCATCTCCCTGCTTAAGTCCGTTCTTTATTACAAATTCTTCTGACTCCAATTTCCCCAAGCGTACTTCTATAAGTCTAACATACTTCTTTGGTATTCCAAGTTCCAAAAGAATTCTGTACAATTTTGATTGCAATACTGAATCATATGCTTTTGTAAAATCTATGAAAAGATTATGAACTGTTTTATTGTATTCCCATTTCTTTTCCAAAATTTGACACAGGGTGAATATTTGGTCTATAGTAGATCTGTTCCTCCAAAAGCTGGCTTAGTAATCCCCACAATTTCATTTGCATATGGTGTAAGTCTGCTTAGCAGAATATTTGAGAAAATTTTGGAATGTACTGGTAATAGCGATATCCCTCTATAATTACTAAAATTCATTTTGTCGCCTTTCTTAAAAATTGGGGTCAGAATCGACTACTGCCACTCGTCAGGTATCATCTCTGAGTTCCATACTTCAGTTATCACTTTGTGAACTACTTCCACCAATTTCTGTCCCCCATTTTTAACTAATTCTGCAGTTATGCAGTCTGATCCTGGTGCTTTATGGTTTTTCAATTTGTTGATTGCATCTCTTACTTCCTTTAACATTGGCTCAGGTATCTGGGGTTCTGCTGTATGTATTTCGTACGCCTGCTCGCTTCCTGCTTCCTGATGTACATTTAATATATGCTCAAAATACGCCCTACATTTACTTAATATAGCACTGGGGTCTGTCAGTATTCCCCCAGCATCCCCTTGAAGTGCATTTGTCCTAGCCTTGAAACCCTTCCTATACCCATTTATGTCTAGGTAAAGTTCCCTAATGTTTTTTGTTTTACTGTTTGTTTCCATTTTTGCAATTTGATTGTTCGAATAATCCCTCTTCTTTGCCGGTAGCCTAAGACCAACTTCCCTTCTCAAGTTCAAGAACTCCTCTCATTTTCTGTCTCCAATTCTATCCCAATCTAATCGCGCTTTTCTCCTTTCCTCTACCAATTTCTTGCATTCCTCATCAAACCATGGTTTCCTCCTGTTCTTCTTAATTGTACCTATTGTGACCTTCGCTGCCTCTTTGATATTATTCCTCACAGTGATCCATTGTTTATTTACATCCTCGTCTTGATCTTCATGTGTCCTGAGAGCATCAAACCTATTTGAAATTTCTATCAGGTACCTTCTTCTAAAGTTTTCATCATTTAGCTTGTCAAGGTTGAACCTAACAAGTTCTGCATTGTGACACCTTGATGTTGCTGTAGATAGCCGTTGGTGAACTTTGGCAACTACAAGAAAATGATCAGAATTGCAGTCTGCTCCCCTGAAAGTCCTAACATTTTCTATACTAGTGTGCCATCTCCGATCTACAAGAACATGATCAATTTGGTTTCGGGTGTGTCCATCCGGAGAGACCCAAGTTGCTTTATGAATGTCCTTCCCTTTGAAATATGTGCTCTCAGCAATCATGTCTTTTGAAACAGCAAAATTAACCACCCTAGTGCCATTATCATTCAAAATGTTATGCAAACTTTCTTTCCCAATTGTAGGCGGAAATGCTTCCTCCTTCCCTATCTTTGCATTAAAATCACCTATGATTAATTTTGTATCATACGAGGAGAACTTATCCCACAGTTGATCTAGTTCTTCATAAAAGCCATCTTTAACAACCTCTTCAGTGTCCTCATTTGGTGCATGCACATTAATTACTACTAGTCTGTTCCACCTGCCGGACAACACTATAACTGATAGTTGGTCACTAATGAACCTTATATCTCTGATTGTGTGAAGCACTTTTCTCTGCACTGCGAAACCTGTTCCGAAACTGTGAGCAACCTGTTCCGAAACTGTGGTCTTCCGCACCTCCATAGAAAAATGTATAGTTACCCCTCTTTATGCTCCCCTCCCCCTGCCACCAAGTTTCTAGAATAGCTGTAATGTCTACATCATATCTATCTAATTTGTCTAATAATGTCTGGAACGTTCCTGGCCTGTTCAAGCTTTTAACGTTCCATGTTCCCAACCTGAAAGTTACTTTCGGCCTGAATCTCTTCGAAGTAGGTTCCGCCTGGAGATCCGAATCGGAACCTAGTTTACCACCAGAATATTTTATTTCAAAGGGAGCCATGCCCATTAATGTTGCTGATTCTTGATGAATAGATTTGATAGTAAGAGAAGAAGAAACAGGGATGGTTCATCACGCCATCGCCTGCTCCCCACCGGCTGTCCGCGACTGCTTATTTCTTTTGTATTCGCAGCTACCCTTCATATCTGAAGGCCGTATCCCCTATCCGCAACCTGGGGACGCACTGTACCGTGGTGGTAGGGGCAACTATAGATTCTTAAATGAAAAAACAGTAACAGGTGCATACCCGATCCCTAATATTACTGACACATCAGATAATTTAGGTTAGTGCAACTCTGTTCAACTCTGTCAAACAATGGAAAATCCAGGATGGAATGTAACAATATTATGAGAAGGAAAGTTGCCACTCACCATATAGCAAAGATGCTGAATCGCCAATAGACACAACAAAAAGATCTTCACACTTAAAGCTTTCGACCAGTGGCATTCGTCATATATAGACACACACACACACACACACACACACACACACACACACACACAAACAACTACAGTCTCAGGCAACTGAAACCTCACTGTGAGCTGCAGCACCAGTGCATGATGAGAATGGAGACTGGGTGGGGGAAAGGAGAAAGCTGGGGCGGGGATGGGGAGGGATAGTACGGTGGGGATGGCGGACAGTGAAGTGCTGCAGGTTGGGCGGCGGCCAGGGAAGAGGAGAGGAGGGGAGGGGGGGGGGGGCGGAGTAGCAGAAAAGGAGAGAAATAAATAAAAAAAATGAGAAAAAAAGACTGGGTTTGGTGGTGGAATGATGGCTGTGTAGTGCTGGAATGGAGCAGGGAAGGGGCTGGTTGGGTGAGGACAGCAACTATGAACACACTGTCAAACATGATGTCCTTCAGTTCAATGACTGCTTCACAGCCTGTGCCATATGGATCCTTCACACCAACACCAGCTTTTCTGAATTGCGCAGGTGAGAACTTTCCGTGCAACATCCTACGTTCCCGTAACCCTCAGGGCCTCAATCTTCGTTAGTTGCTGTCCTCACCCATCCAGCCCCTTCCCTGCTCCCATTCCAACACTACACAGCCGTCATTCCTTCCCTGCCCGCCGCCCAACCTACAGCACTTCACTGTCCGCCATCCCCACCGTACTATCCCTCCCCTTCCCCACTCCAGCCTCCACCTTTCCCCCACCCAGCCTCCACTCCCATCATGCACTGGTGCTGTTGCTTGCAGTGTGGTGTCAGTTGCCTGATACTGTGGTCGTGTGTGTGTGTGTGTGTGTGTGTGTGTGTGTGTGTGTGTGTGTGTGTGTGTGTGTGTGATGGCTAATAATATTGTTACATTCCGTTCAACTCTAGATTTAAGAAGTGGGCCTCATCAAATTGAAGCACACATTGATGACAGACCTAAAACAGCATTTACCGCACCTTTGGGTCACTGCCAATATTGTAGGATGCCTTTTGGGTTGAAAAACAAACCTGCTGTGTTTCAAGATTTACTAGTGGTGCTCTCAGAGGTTTAAAACTAAACAAATGCATGGTCTACCTAGAAGATATAATTGTATTCATAAAAAGTCTAGAAGAGCATGTTCAGCATTTGGAGATGGTATTTGACAGATTGGAAAAGACTCGACTTACGCTTAGTATTGGTAAATGACACTTAGCGCAATCACAAGTAGAGTATATGGGGCGCGTAATTTGCCAAGGTGGAGTAAGGACCAGTCCACACTTTACACCAGCAGTATGTGACTTTCCATCTCTCAGTCAGTTAAATAATTACACTCTTTCTTTGGAATAGCAAAATTACTACAGAAAATCCAAGAAGAGGTTTTACTGAAGTGGCACACCTATTAACAAAATTATTATGAAAAGATTTTACATTTAGTTGGGTTCCTGAGTGTCAAGCAGAATTTCAAAATTTAAAACCTATATTAACTTCGAACTCAGTTTCGATTTTTCCAGGTTTCACAAAAGGATTCATATTGCCATCTGAGGCAAGTGGTACAGCTTTAGCAGCATTTTTGGGTAAATCGTTGATTGAAAGAACACCCAGCTGCAGATGTATCTTGTCAGATGAATAAGGCAGAGCAAAATTATTCCACCACTGAAAAGGAGATATTGGCATTAATATGTGGTATTTCCTATTTTCGATGTTATCTACACAGACGTAAGTTCACAGTAGTCACTGATTATGCTGCTTTAAAATGGTTACTAAAGGTTAAAGATCCTCCAAGTCATGTGACAAGATAGGCTTTGAAAACAAGTGAATTTCAGTACGAAATAATCCATAAACCAGGTATTAAACATGGAAGTTAGCCTGTGGTTGTGTGTGGGTGTCCCTAGCTGACGTGCAAATTAGGACCAGAGTGGAGCTCTCATGCATACCACACTCATGAGGGTGCACATTAATTATATGCAAAGAAAGGTGCTAAATTAATTTGGCCCCAATGCAACCTGCCTTGAGCTGTCTAAATTTGAATATTACATCTCCTCCAAAATAATTATGGGTAGGAATACAAGGGAATCATGTAGTTCCACATAGAAAATGCTGACCTAGAGTATTATAATGAGATTTATTGATTCGAAGACAAACATTAGCTTGAAATTTTAATATGAGCAGTATAAGAATCATAAGCTCCACAAGTTATTGACAAATTTATGAACAAAAATAGATAGGAGACCTATCAGAGCAAATTGCTGTGAGGCACCTATATGTGACAGGGGCCACAATTATATGCAAATTAACTGCAGTCACAGCTAATGTGTCAGTGATCATCACTCTATTGCCAGCAAAAGGAGAGGTGCTAAGAGGCACTACGTTTGGATCTGAAATAGATTGATGGAGTCCCTATTAGCTGGATCAGTGTATATTACCACAAACAGTACATTTCAGCGTGCAGAAGACTGCTGCTATTTGTGGCTGGATGCACTGTGATGAGGCTGATGGCATCCAAGGTAGAGGGCTCCAAACTCGACCACAAAACTATTTGCCCAGGTGACCACACAAGTAAGACTTACAAAACCACTCTCCGACAAAGTACAGAAGAGTAACTAACACCCAATTCCTGCAACAATCAGAACAACTCTCACTGTGTTTCTTCGCTATGGCTGCACCAGAGCTTCTGCTCCTATGCACTAAATAATAATAATAATAATAATAATAATGGCGTGTGACGAGGGCCTCCCGTTGGGTAGACAGCTCGGCTGGTACAAGTCTTTCGATTTGACGCCACTTCGGTGACTTGTGCGTCGATGGAGATGAAATGAGGATGATTAGCACATCACAACACCCAGTCCCTGAGTGGAGAAAATCTCCGACCCAGCCGGGAATCGAACCTGGGCCCTTAGGATTGACAGACCGTCGCGCTGATCGCTCAACTACCAGGGGCGGACCCTATGCAATAAATACCAGCCACTTGTTGCCCAGCAATTTTTCCACCAATCGTGCCTATTTTAACAAAAATGGCAAATATCTCACTACAAATTTTTGTCACTGTAGCCGCCAATGACAGCTCTTCCCGCAAATCTCCAGGGTGGCTGCTATCGTGAACTGACATAAGAGTCAACCTACGGATAATTGCCTTTGTGAGATGTCTGTGCAGGTGTGGGATACCAACAGAATATGCTAATTACATGGTCTACATGTGACACCACCTTGTCAAGCCCCCTCTTGAATGGAAACCCATTTCCATGAAGCCCCAGATTACAATACCATAGGCCGTAATGTCTGTCCTCTACCCTCTCTCTCAAAACTTGCCAGTTTGGACAACAGCATTCACCCTCATAAAATAGTGTCCAGGGCACCCATTAGCTGCTGTTTGCTAACATCAGAAGTTAAGCCACTGCGATGTCTTAGGCACCTGTCGTACATCTGGTAACCTCACCCACCTCAGTGCATTCACCGCTGGGCCGACGTGGGCATTGTGTGTATGCTGGTTGCAGTTCTGGGACTCCGTCAGCTTTCTCCCCTCATCAGCTATGCTCAAAGCTGGCAGCTGAAACCTCCACAACAGTTGTAAGGTGGAAGGAGAAATTATTTTAAAAAAATTATATGTTACCCAAGCAAATTATTTCCCTTAAATGCCAGTACAGAGCATCCGATCATTGATTTGCATAATGAAGTAGGCGAATAGCATGTTAAAGGCAAGGAAAACAGTTAAAATTTTCTAAGTTCCAGAGCAAAGCTACCTCGCTTATGTTAGGACAGCGCTGACACGAGACAGGTGTAAAGAATAACATTTCACAATCAAGAGTGTGTTGAGTAAACACAATATTGGGTGATTCAGGTGTGCCAGCCAGCGGTCCTCAGCAGAAATGCAGTAGGCATGGCAACTAGACAGGATCACATCACCTTGATTATGTGATGAAGGAAATGCTACTGCTAATGCAATGACACATGCCAAGAGCTTTTACAAACCAGTCCTATGCTGCAAGAAGCTCGTTAAGCAAGCACGGCAGAGTGATAACAACTGACACGACACCTTCGTAATAGCGAGACCTATATGGTCGTGACTAGTGATGTCAGGTAAACATTGACCACTACTTCACTCCATAAATACCCCAGCGTTTTAGCACATCAGGCAGTCGGTCAGATGGATCGATAGGGTACATAATGTTTGCACTTGATTTCCTGATCACAGTAAAGTGACATCGGGCACAAGTCTGTTGTAGATTTCCTGCACACTACTGAGCAACAACACCCATTATGGGAAGAAATGGCTACCTCCCCATAACCATCAATCACAGAGTTCAACACTGCAGTCTGTCACTGTCATAGTTGGGTGGATCCGGGTGTCTTCCTCATCATCCCAGTTCAGGACACCAACATTCCTGATACATTGGCGGGTGGAACAGGGTCTACCTAATCGGCAGGACAGGATTGTCGTATTACATGTTTACATGACAATCATCATTGTGGTTCAACAGATGAAGAAGAATGGCAGTGAGCAAGGGGGGACAGAGCACATCCCACATCAGCAAGTGTAAGTCCAACACAGGTGCCGGCTTCACCCACTGCTGTGGCCTTGCAGTACTGCAAACATCGAAGCCACATTGGGCAGCAAATGCCACAGTAAGAGCCACGGGGAAACGGGCACACGGGCACGTGGCATCAGCTACCATGAGCAGACTGAGGGCTGCCTATCACTTGATTCCTTAATGGATGCTGACTGCAACTTGTGGAAATAAATAACTAATTGTGACTCTTCTTTCACTTTGCCTACCGGCGACAACAGATCACAACCATCCTTCCAATGAAAACTGACAAGGATCGAACTGGAAGTGTGCCTCTTGTCACACAATCATCTCTGCTCTCACCCTCCCATCAGTTGTCTCTTGAAATATTTTTTTGCATCTGGGAAGGACAAAGCAAACTGATACCAGGTGCCTTTATGTATAGATTGTGTAGATTTTGAAAAGGCCTTTGATTCACTTAGCCATTGTGCTGTCACACAAGCCTTAGTTGAGCAAGGGGTAGCTGTGGTCTATGTTAAAATCCTGTACCATACATACGAAACTTCTACAGTGTAGCTTGCACCATATATACGAAACTTCTACAGTGTTTTTTTTTAGTGGGAAGGAAGAAACTCAAGAGTTTCCAGTTCACAGGGGAGTGAAAGAAGAGTATCCCATCTCTCCCAAGTTGTTCTCTGCCATCCTAGAAATGGAAGCGTCAGAATTGAACTGGGAAGAAGAAGGAATTAGATTCAACAGGAAGAGACTTAACAACCTCAGATTTGCAGAAGAGATTCCGCTGTTGGAAAATGATTATGAGGAACTACAGACATTGGTATTGTATCTTGCCTTGGTATTTCAGGCAGTGAGACTGAGGGCATAAACATTTCCAAGACAAAAGTTACTTCTAATAAATGGAGCACAATAGGAAAAAAAATCTCAAAAATACATGAGTGGACACTGTCAGAGAATACATCTGTCTTGGCTGACATTTACAATAATATGAATGGAGACATAATATCTGAAATACTTTCATGCATTGAAGTAGGCCTTCAAGTGTATGGAAGATGTTCAACTATCTTCATGTCATATATCATAGTAATCCAGAAAAAAATAGTTTTTAATCAGTCTGTCCTCCCTGTACTGACTTACAGCTGTACACCTGTTCACTATACAACATAGTAAGCTGGGGCACCCCACCTGCTATTGTTACATTCCTTCTAATAATGAATAATTTTCTCTATTCATTTTCCATTTTAAATTTAGTCTTCTACTTAGTGGGTATGTAATATATGCTTGAACCTCTCAAAACATTAATCAGGCAGTGCTTCATGTAAATTCATTATTATTACTTCAATTAGGCCGGTATTACACTATCAAATTTCTTTGTCCAATATCTTTGTCCAATATCTTTGTCAAAGATATTTGATAGTGTAATAGGGATCTTTGACAAATGTCGTCCAATATTTGATCAAATCTAGGCCGAGGCCGTATATTTGATCAAAGAAATCGCTTGTCTTCTGTTCACTGCAATGCGAAATGTTACCACGCGGAGCGCTAGCATCGCTGCAGCGTTCTGTCGTCTGTAGTGTTTTTATAACCATTGCCGGTAAATACAATTGGTGTGTGCCGACAACTACAGATGTCTGAAGCTTATGAGGCGCTTTACAACGTGAGGCACCCTGAATACAAAAATACATTAAGAAGATTGGAGACCTAACCTGACCTAACCTAACATAACCCTCTCCTGTAGCAAGGAATCGGAGTGTTATAGTGAGCCTGTCTTCTGAAGATATAGCAGTTCTTAAGTGAAAATTGTGCTTTGTGATATGAGGATACACTTCATTGAGCACATACAGAAATGTATGCTCATCCATTCTTAAGTAATTGATGTACGACTTGACGTCTTCCACTGTAAGCTCACGTAACAAGTTTTGTTGAATGCTTTTATCGTGTCGTCGTAAAACTCACGGCTTCACCCAGATTAGATTAGTTTTTCGTTCCATAGATCCGTGCTGAGGAGATCCTCGTGGATGTGGAACATGTCGATTTTTTTTAAGCTGAAATAAAAATACTAATAGTATGAATAAATACAATACATCATTTGTTTCTATTAAAAATTTCGCCAATGGAGTAGAAGGAGTTGGCCAGTAGTAAGTCTTTCAGGCTCCTTTTAAACTGATCTTTATTTCTAACTAAATTTTTTATGTTTCCTGGCAAATTATTGAAGATGAGTGTTCCTGAGTAGTGGACCCCTTTTTGAACTAAAGTAAGTGTTTTTAAGTCCTTGTGCAGATCATTTTTGTTCCTGGTATTGTATGTATGAACTGAGTTGTTTGTTGGAAAAAGAGTTATATTATTTACGACAAATTTTATTAAGAAGTAAATATACTGAGAGGCAGTAGTTAACCTGCGAGCCGGAAGTATAGTGAGACTCTGTCATTTGGGCCTACGAGAGTTATAGTTTTTTTTGTTTGTTTCTCATGCCTAGATAACTGTACAAACATATCGTTGCATGTATTGTAATAATCATTACATATAATGATCCACATGCAACAATATCTCTACGGAAGTATCTAGGCATGAAATACAAAACAAAAAAAGCTAACCTGCAAATCTCGTACGTCCAAACGACAGTCTCACTGTACTTCTGGCCCGCCAACAGTTTCATTTTCTTTCTTATTTTCCCCCAGTACCAATGCAAGAATCTGAAGTACCCAGTTCTTTGAAGAGGTTTCTGCAGGAGGTCCGTGAATTTACTCCACAAATAATACGTATTACACGCTTTTGGACCTTGAAAACTTTTGTTTGACTTCAAGATTTACCCCAAAATATTATCCCATATGACATTATGGAATGAAAGTATGCAAGCTTTTTCATTTTTATGTTGCCTATGTCTGCTAACACTCGAATTGCAAATACAGATTTGTTAAGGCGTTTCTGCAGTTCTGTGGTGTGCTCCTCCCAACTGAATTTATTATCAAGTTGTAATCCCAGGACTTTTAAGACTGTCAACCTCGTGTGTATGGTTCCATTTTTTCCCCCCACTTCTTTTCCGCATGTGCACACAATGCAGTTGGAGTACGTAGAACTACTGCGGTAATGCGGTTAATAACAAGTTGTTGTCAGCCATCTTGAACTTTGACGAAAAATTTGATGACAGTGTAATACCCCTTCTAGCGCTACGTCAAAGATCTTTGTCCAATATATTGGACGGAATATTGGATCACATCTTTGATCAAATATTGGACAAAGAAATTTGATAGTGTAATACCGGCCTTATCCATATGCTGATTAAAACTGTGCATTTAGTTTTCTTAGAAACTATGTTAGTTAAAACCAATTAATAGTTGAACTTATTGCTGCAATATGTGCTAGTAGACATTGACTCAGCTACTCAGACATTTTGGACATATGGTCAAAAATCATTAGAAAGCCCGGAATAGAGGCTTTACAGTAACGTGTTTTAAATTTCCTGAAGCTAATTAATTTGAAAGATAATTAGCATTAAAGTTCGGATACATTCAAACCTACTGTTGCCTTTTGAACCATTATACTTGTTTAATTCCCTTGTTTACCACTGTACTTTTGTTGCCCTAATTTTTCTGGACCAAATGACACTCATCATAATTCATGAAGCCCTTAATGAAGAATTTGTATAAATTACAATGATCTGCAATGTGAAAACTGGTAATTTGTAACACAGACACACAATATAGTTCTGTGACCTTTTGTATTTTATCTGAGGTGGATGCTGGGGTCAGTTACACCAAACAACACCTTATTATCAGAGTTCATTTATTCACCTCTTTACACAAGCAAGGCTTACAAAGAACTGGATGGCGCAACTGCACAAAGATAATGTTTAGTTTAGTTCAAAGACGATACTCAGATCAATACTGGTGTCTACCTCATCGGCGCCACATAGCCGCCCCCCCCCCCCCTCCTGCAGTACAAAGTGCTCTTGGAGGCTGGGGGGGGGGGGGGGGGTGACTATGGCATTGGCAGGGGTGGTCCGTGGGAGCCGGACCACGGTCAGCTCGACAGCATCGTCGGGGAGCTGTGTGGGTAGATGTCGTAAAGGAAGGTCTGGCCACTGAACCTGGAAGTTGTTGAAGCGCACTGGTCGTCGTACTGGGCATGCTGGTCGAGCGGTGACAGGTAGGCCGGCGGTTTGCAGGAGGAACGGAGCGACGACGACGATGTCTCTGGTGGGTGTGGCGAACACACAAAGCATGTCCAGGTCGACGTCGGGCAAGAGGGGAACACATTTCATGAGGTAGCAGGGAATGGTGGAGGTTGTGTCATGAGCACCGGATGAAGGGAAACACACAACGAACAGTGTACATCGTGTAGTATTATAGAGATGTCATGGATTATGTCCGGGGGAACAGGCACAAACACCTCGAGCGAGGGCACGTTCAACATGGGTATGGGGGGGGCATGAGAAACCTCGACTGGGCAAGGCAGGCGAAGGGGGAGAGGTCAAAGGGACTGGTGAAGAGTCCGGCTGCAAGGGCGTGATCGTAGGTAAGCTCGACATGGGGAGCATGGGGTCACTCGACGGAGTGCGTGAGACCAGAGTAGGGAGCAAGGTTGGAGGAGAGCTCGACGAACGGAGCTGAAGGTAACTTTATTGTGTGTGTAAGTCCGACCTGGAGGGAGTGGTCGGAGCGTCTTGAGCCACAACAGTGAGTGGCGTGGTTGTGCCTGAAGGGGGGTAGAAGAAGACTCAACATGAGCAGGCTTAAGTCTGTTGATAGAGACTCTGACAGCTGAATCTTTTATCTGAATGTCATGAGTGTTGGCTGAGCACTGGAGAACTCGGTATATGGGGGTTGGAGGGGAGCACGGACAGTGTCATCTCTGAGCATGATGTATACCCAATTGTCCAGAGATTTCGGGATGTGAACCTCAGGGCGGGAGTGGCTAGCAGGCAGAGAGATGTGTAGGTTGATGAAATGGCGTCTGATGTGGTCTACGAAGGTAGGTAAGTCAGACTGAGGGAGAGAAGCCGAAGGGCTCAGAAGTTCGCCGGGGAGAACAATGTTCTGGCCGTATATGAACTCGGCTATTGTGCCCTTGAGGTCTTCCTTATAGATCGCACAAACGCCGAGTAGCACAAGGGGAAGGGCCTCCGTCCATAGAGAGTCACGGCATCGAAGAGACGTCTTGAAAGTGCGGTGCCAGTGCTCAACTAGCCCGTTACAAAGCGGGTGATATGCTGTGGTACTGATGCGCCAGATGACGCAGATGTTACAAATCTTGTTGAACAGGGCCAAATCAATTTGTCTGCCCTGGTCAGCCATGATGATAGCCGGACATCTGAAACGCAATACCCATACCTCGACGAAAGCTCGAGCAACAGTTTCTGCCTTAATACTGGGGAGGGGACATCCTCGACCCAGCGAGTTGTTCGGTCGATAGATGAGAGAACATAACGAAAGCCGTTAGAGGGGGGGGAGGGGGGGAGGAGGTCAATATGAATATGCTGGAAACGCTCAGGAGGGATCGAAAAGGCTTCGAGGGGGGGGTGAAGTGTGCTTGTGTACTTTGCACTGTTGGCACACGACAGAGGAGTGTGCCCATTCCTGGCAGTCCTTGTTGACATTTCTCCACACAAAGCACTCCGCTATGAGGCAGGCGGACGCACGAACACCGGAGTGGGCTAAATTATGCAGTGTGTTGAAGACAGCTTGATGGAGCAGGGTAGGGATGAGGCGGTGTAACTTACCTGTAATGTCGTTACACCAGATCTCACCAGAAATGCCAGGGAAGGTGGTGCGGACGAAGTGTAGTGAGTCTGAAATTAGGTCTTGTGTGTCCTCGTCAGCGGGTTGGAGGTTAGGCAGTTCAGAGAGGTCTAACAGTGAATGAACGGTGTCGACTCGTGAAAGGAAATCTGCAACTATATTGTCAGCACCCTTTATCGGTGGTGAACTGAGATATGAAGTCAATGTATCTGAAGCGGCGAGGAGGCAGGTTTGTAATGGCCACAGCCAGGGGTTTGTGGTCTGTTAAAACATAGAAAGGGTGTCCCTCAACGTCAGTCTTAAAATGCTTGATCGCTTCATAGACCGCAAGCAACTCCCTGTCAAACGCGGAATATTTCCGTTGTGCGTTGGTGAGCTTGCGCGAGAAGAACTACAGAGTCGAAGTCTGGCCGTTGACAATCTGGCTAAGGACAACACTGATGGCAGTATCGCTCGATCTGTAGTGATGAAAAGCTGCGCATTGGGATGTGGATGCGCGATGGTGCAGGCCTTGGCAAGAAGACTTTTGAGGGTGGTGAAAGAGTCAGTCATAGCAGTGGTCTATGGAATGATCGGAGATCCAGAAGTCTTGGTGCCTGCCAAGGCATCCGTCAGTGGAGCCTGAATCTCCACAGCCCAAGGTAGATGTCAGCGACAATAATTAACCGTCCCCAGAAAGCGCTGGAGCTTTTTGAATGACGGAAGGTTTGGGTAGGTTTAGTATTGTTTTTACTTTCTCAGGGGGCGGTGAAATGCCATTGGCAGAGACCCGAAAACCAAGAAAAGTGACAGCGGGTTGATGAAGCTGCAATTTGCCCTGGTTGGTCTCGATGCCTGCTGCCGCGAGAGTGTCCATAACAGTTTGCACATGTCGAATGTTGTCCTCGACGGAGGAGCTGAACACGAGAATGTCATCAAGGTATGCAAAGCAGAATTTTATGTCGAATAGCACTTCGTTGATGAAGCGTTGCCAGGTCTGGGTTGCGTTTTTCAGACTGAAGGGCATGAATCGAAACTGAAATAACCCGATTGGGTGGTGATTGCTGTCTTCTCGATGTCTTGAGGAGCCATGGGGATCTGGTGGTAGGCCCGTCTGCAATCAATAACAGAGAACGTGGTCGCACCTGCGAGGGAACTGGTAAACTCGGCAGTGTTGGGTATGGGGTAGCTGTCTCCGCGCATGCACCGGGACCTGTCATTCTTGGGTGTCATATGTATGGGTGTAGACCAGCAACTGGCAGAGGGTTCAGTGATGCCGGAGCTTAGAAGTTCAGAAATCTGCTTTCTAAGGTCGGAGAGGCACTCAGGACAAAGTCGATGTGGTTTACTGGAGATCAGGGAACCTGGCGTGAGGCGAAGCTTGTGAACCGTGCTGTTGGTGACGACGGAAATGTTGCCGGCGGGACGGGAGGCGGTTTGTTTACAATGTAAGGTGGGTGGGGCAGGCGAGGCGAGGTCATGGTGTTCGGAGCCACTCAGCGGATCCGACAGGAGCCAAGGCGGCGAAGTGTCCCATGAGTTACAGTGTCAAGATGGCTACCGGCCCGAAGCAGTGGCACCGTGGTCAGGTGAGCTCGGTAGAGCTCGTGAAGCGTTAGTGAGTCCATTGTCCGAGGACGCGGCCTGTGGCAGCACGGACACAGGCGAAACGCTTGACTAGTGCACTGTTTTTCTTGTCAGAGGCGGTTGCACGGCAGTGCACAGGAGCCGAAGTTGCATAGTCTGAGGTGCTGTCCACGAGAGGTGGGGTAGGAGCCGTCAGTATGGGAACACATGACGCTCATCACGCATGCGCACTCGTGTCTGACTGAGTGTCAAATGCTGCCGTGTTAGGGGTGTGGTCCTGCGGAACTGTCAGTATATGTTATGGTAGACTTGATAGCACAGTTGCGAGGGGTAGTGGGAGGTAAGCACACGGAGGCTCGATTGCTGGGACTACAAGCAGATTCAGTGCACTTACTGACCTTGCTTTGTCCTTGCTGCAGTGTCTGTAATTCCTTTGCTGCATCGGAGAGCTGGAGCTGAGTTTCGTGGAGCGACGCTTCAAGCTCGACAAGGCAGTTATGCATTGTTTCTTGTAATGTTGTCAACATGTACGGATGAGATGAGCCCGGACCGACGTGTCACAGGGGGGAGGGGGGGGGGGTTGCTCGGCAGAGCACAGGGGAAGTGAGTTTTGGACGGGTGATGATACACGGTGTTTCGCACTAGGTCCGGTGAAAGTTTGTGGTTTTGCAAGAAGTTAATGCCTAGTATAGGTTCCTCAATATTGCACACTAAAAAGGTCCACTCGAGTTTGCAGTTTGCGGAGAGTGAGACGACATGGGAGGTTGAAGCCGAGCATTGTAGGTTAGTAGAATTCACAGCTTGCAGTGAAGTATGATGAGGGCGGATGTTTGACAACGCTAAGGATGTAGGCAGCAGTGAAACATCGGCACCTGACTTGCCAGGTAGGCAGTGGCTGGCAAAATAGAGCAGTGATGCATCATGAGGTTTGTCAGCAATTTTCATTCCTCGCTCAACAGGTTTGGGAGACCTCTGAGCCAGAACAAAGCGGATGTGAGGAGATAGTTTATCTGACCAGATGGCGAGGAGAGCTGTGTCAGAGAGTAGATTGGCAGTGACCAGGGCATGTAGCTGTCTCCAGAGTTTGGAAGGTTTGTCGTTGCCTAGTTGCTCGACGTTGAGCACTTGCCGTATTGCTGTCTCAGTTGAGCGCGCAAGCCGACGTCGAAATGTCTTTTTGGCTAGAGTCCGGGGCGTCAACCAGGTCAGCAATCAAGTCCTCCTGGTCGAGCAGGTGAGTAATAAGGCACAGAATTCTGGTTGATTCGTTGAGTTTGAAATGGTCAAACACTTCGTCCACAATTTTGAATCAGGTTGTTGCCCTGTCGGGATTGAATGGCGGCAGCGTCGGTAAGTGTTGTAGAATGTTCGGAAGAACAGGTTGAGTTGAATTCGTCGGGGCACCGCATGAAACGAGCTGCTGTTGCTGCAGTATTCCAAGAGAGTGTGTCTCCAGGGTATGTGCGATGACGGCTGGTTGGGTGGCAGCGTGAAGGTGATGCGTTGTGGTCGAGCGCAATCCGTCATGACGCGGAAGGCCAATGCGGGTGAGACTCCATAATGTGTCAGTTGTGGTTTCGGAAGCTCAACACGTTGCGGGTGTGTTCGGATTGACGCGTCGCAGAACACCGACGTGGATGAGGCACCGAGATGTGCTGAGAACAGTAGCGGAAGCTCGACTGGAGCCGGCACGAGGGCGACAGGTGAGAAAAAGTTCAAAGTTTGAGAACACATGTTAGTCCATGGAAAGCTCAACATACGATCAGAGCCGGAGCCACCCTTGTTGCAGGGAGGCTGCGGAGGTGCAGGCTGTCCAGAAGCACAGTGAGGAAAATGATGTCGAACCTTGGACGGAATGTGTGAACGTTCACTGTTCATAGTCACTCCACTCAAAATGGTGTGCGAATAAGGTGAATGTCGTGGCACAAAACACTGAGGCGTAGCAGTAGGACGGAGATGAAGGTCAGGCACAGATAACAAGCTATTGTTCCTGTTGCAGGCCGAGGTATTGAAGCTGGGAGGCATGTGCTGATGCTGAACCGAGGTAGGCGCGGGTGTGTTCGGATACTGAGGAGGTAGACCTGTGAACAAAGCAGTTCCGGCCACGTGGCAGGAATCCGCGTGGTACTGCACGGATTGCAGTGTGGCAGATCATTGTCCTGGTGATGGTAGGTTGCCCAACGAAGCATTGGTCCCACACTGCACGGAGATCTGTAAGAGGTAACTGCACCGTCGATGAGGGAGGGCACATGTGGTGGAAACAAAGGTGTCAGATAGCCAGAGTCATGCACACTCCTAAGCTCACTTATTGTTGCAGGATTGAAAACGTCCAGCGAAATCGGCGTAATCGTCGAGTGAGAGGCATCATGTTACAGTCCTGGCAGGTGTACATCGCCCGCAACACGATGCACGTCAATCACAAAATCCGGTGTTAGGTGTTGGGCTGAAGCCATTGTTTGAATGTAATACATTCGAAAATAACCGATGCGGAGGCTGCGGACACAGTAAAACCATGGAAACGGAAGACGTTACAACTCGGGGTCACCAGTTTGATGGATGCTCGGGTCAGTTACACCAAACAGCACCTTATTATCAGGAGTTCATTTATTCACCTCTTTACACAAGCAAGGCTTACGAAGAACTGTATGGCGGAACTGCACAAAGATAATGTTTAGCTTAGTTCAAAGACGATACTCAGATCGATACTGGTGTCGACCTCATCGGCGCCACATATCAACTCATTGCATACCTCATAAATTAAGACTTTGTTGAAACATGTAGCTCATCCAAATCAGTTAATTCTAACCTAGTAGTTTGACAAATATATAGCTTCAGAAAGCCAAACGTGCATATGCAAGTCTTTATACTGACCACCTCACCCACAAATCTTCAGCCCCAGGCAAGCTTGTACATGACTGACATCTCTGTGAGGATACACTGCTGATATTCATGCGATCAGCTTTTACTTAGTAACTTGTACTATCTTTTATCAGTTTCTTTGAGTCAATCATTGGATAACATTCATTCCTGTTGTGCTGTGTATGTTATTGTAGTATTTCCCATAAAAACAGTTTTACAACAATGACTTTTCATCAACAAGGCAGCAAGTACAGAACAGAATCCACAGGTAGGCAACCTTCCAACTTCATGAAAATACAAGATGAAAACTTAGAACTTCATGGTGAGGCATGGAAGGTCTGTGTTGGGATTTAAACTCAAAGACAAGAGACACACTATGAAGGAGTTATGCAAACTGGGGTCACAATTTGCCTTTAGATGCACATCACTTTAGTTTACAAGGAAAGATGAAAAAAGAGCATAAGACATCAGATCAATTGTCAATGTCAAAGACACTGTGGAGAGAGATCAGCCTCTATTTAAATGCCAATGGATCAGCCATGTTGCCAGAAGAAATGGTGAGCAGTGGATAAGGACAGTACTGGAATGGAGTCCAAAAGAGAGAGACAGACCTAGAGGGAGACCACCTGCAGAAGATCGCTGGAATTCAGTGACTGAATATCGCCCAAGGCTGTTGCTCATGGAAGCAGTAGTTTCAGATGTATCTGAACTCAGTACTTGGAGATGCCATATCATTTAATAACAGAAATGGCTAATGATTTACAAGATGTCCCATTTATCTTGACCACCCTAAATAACTGTTTGTCCAGATACAAATTACAAAATGTTTCAAGCAAATGTTCTTTAGCCTTCAGGGGGACATCAATCAGCATGATTGCCTTCATTGTAGCTTTTTTTTTTTTACATAGATATGAACAGGGTATGACTTTTTTAAATGGCACCCTGGATTTTTTATTCGGTATTTCATTTCCTCTTCTAAAGACCTATTCAAAAATGTATCACAGTGTACCATTCACTGAAACACAGCGTTATTTATTATATAACACAGCATTGACTTTGAGCCTGGGATCAAAAACTCGTCCACTTGCTGGAGTTGTCAGAAAACAAATGAAAAACAAGTAAAAGCATAACACAAAATTGATTTTGACTCTCCTGTACCATTGCCCAAGAGTTGAACATTCAAAGGTACTCAAAGTGGTCACCTTGGACACCAATACACTGGTGCACTCGTTGAATGAAAAAATTATTTACTGCTTCCGGTGTTGCCTGCTGAAGAGAATTACAAGCAAGCACAATACGTTCCTGCATGTGCTCTGGAGTTGTTGGAATATTGCGATAGACAATGCCTTTAATGCATCCTCAAAGAAAAAAGTCCAGAGGATTTAAATCAGGAAACCTAGCAGGCCAAGTAACTGTTCTTCCTCAACCAGTCCATCTGGCAGGATACCTTCCGTTCAGAACAACACGTGCACACAAGCCATTATGTTTTGGGCATCCATAGTGTTGATACCACATAAGCATTCTAGTTCTTAGTGGCACTTCATCCAGAAGAGGAGGAAGAATTTGACTGAGGAAGTTGTCTTACACTGTGCCATTTAGACTACCATTGATGAAATAAGGGCCTATAATAGTAGTACCAAGCATCCTACACCAGATGTTAACTCTCCATTGACGCTGATGTTCCACCTGTCTAAGCCATCGTGGGTTGTCGCTGGATCAATAATGCATGTTCCTTGCGCTTACCTGTCCTTTGTTTGAGAAGGAACATTCATAGGTAAATAGAACACTGGAGAAGAATTTCTGGTTAGCGAGGATTTGCTGCTGTGCACACTGACAGAACTGTACGCGATTCTGGAAATCATTCCCCTGCAGTTCTTGATGTAGGTGTACATGGTAAAGATGGAACCGGTGACGTGAGAAAGAATACGATGTACACTGGTTTTAGGAATGCCAATCTCATGTTCAAGCTGTCATTTGCTCACATGTGAATTCATAGCAACGGAAGCAAGAGCAGTAACTTTGGCAGCTTCGTCTGTGTGAGTGCTATGATGATTGCATTGCATCTGTTGTAAAAGGTTTGTAAATTGACCAGCACCAACACCTTGGCTTGTATAAATATTCTCGATCACATTCCATAAATGAACAATGAAATTTGATTATTAACTAGTTTTCTCCTTTGGATGTGTTTTTTCACAATAAAATAATGTTGTAAACCCAACTTTTGGTGACACCTATGTTTTTACTGCAAACATAATGGAATGCACAGTTTTTCACAATGGCTGTTTATATCTTTGGCATGAATTTGTTTGGTGATTCATTGTGTCCAACGTGCTTCACCCCATTGATGGAGTGGATTTTCTACCTTTCTATGGCCTTCTACTTGATCTAGGCCAGCAATGGCCCATTGACTGAACAACTCAATTGACAAGCTATGGATACTTCGTCAAATTATAGGCACAGGTGTTTGGTGGAGTGTTGGTTGGCCACCAGTGGTTTACTGCACCAGTTTCCAGTCGTAACCTACAGCATTACCCATAAGATATTCAACAGTACATCACATTTTCATAATCCCTAGATGTCCCATTCATGTGAGAATGCAGTCAGCTTAACAGATGCAGGTGGCCACACAATAATCTCCCTAATGCTTAATCAGGGAGTCTATCACCCATCAAACAGCAGTTGTTCTTCACCCTTGTACCAAATAAGGATAACAGTTGGCACTCCTTTGACAATTACAGGCAACTCAACACTCCGACAATTTCAGATGGCCATCCTGTCGGGCACATTGAAGCCTTAATCATAACTCTACACAGCAATCTGATATTTTGAATGATGCTGCACATTCTGCCATAAATCAGTTTCTCTGCAGGACATTTCAGAAACTGTGGTTCACATAACATTTAGACTATTTGAATTTACCAGAATGCAATTTGGACTTTTTAACTGCAGGATGAAGTTTTCAGTAACTCACGGATGAAACAACATGTGATCAGGTGTTTTGCTACATGTTCTTTGACAAGTTTTGCAGTGATAGTGAAGAGTACATGGCTTCAGAGAAGGAACATAAGGAAAGCCACAAGGTACTTACCAGATGGCATCACTTTCAATCAGATCAACCACATTTTAATTGACAGGAGACATGCAACTGACATCCTTGAGGTTGATAGATGCAGGGGAGCTGACTATGATTTGGATCATTACATGATAAGAATGAAATACAGACAAATCATTATGGTCTTTAGATCTGGAGTTAAGAGGAAAGCTCCAGGAAGATACGATGTACCCAGATTAAAAAGGCGGGAAATATCTGAAAAGTATGAAGCAGAACTGTAGAAGAAGTTTGAGGCAAAACAAAACATGTCATTGGAAAGTACAGTATAATGAAATATGTGCTGCAAGAAACTGCAGAAGTAGTTTTGGATACTGAAGAAAGGGTGGAGAGGACAGGATGATATAATAAAGATTGTAAAAAGGCAATAGGAGAGAGAAATGATAAAGATGGCAACATGATCTGATACAGACGAGTTCACGATGAAAAGGAAACAGGCGGACAGATTCTATAGAAGAAAGAAACGAGAATCAGAGAAGAAATAGATCATGGAGCTAGAAGAAGAATATAATGACCAAGAAGCAAGGAAATCCTACAAAAGATTCAGGAACTGAGGGAAGTCTTTGAGTCACATATTGTATTCTACCGAGATAAAGAAAGAAATTGTATAGGAGGAGAAAAACAGATTCTACAATGGTGGGCTGAATATTTCAGTAAAATGCTAAACGTTATTACAGACATTGTACTACCAAAGAAAATGAAACAGATTGTGACCAGCTGTGGCACAATGTTAGCCAGGATAAAATATCTGTAGTCAAACCAATAGTAGAGGAAGTCAGATTTGCAATCAAAACTCTAAAGAATAATAATAATAATAGTAAGGCTCCAGTGAATAATAACATTTCAGCAGATATGACCAAAGGTAGCGGTGAACATGTGACAAGGCTTGTCCACCAACTAATGGTTCATTTATGGAAAAAGGAGTGATACCGGACCAGTGTGCCTTGGCCATTATTTACCTGATTCACACAAATAAGGACAAAACAAACTGTGAAAATTACTGTGACAACACTTTATTCTGTGTTGTGTGCAAAGTCTTAGCCAAAGTTATTGCCATGAGACTCACTCCACTTACAGTCGAGGTCATTGAAGACTACCATTGCGGTTTTCACAAGGCAGATCAAATACTGATTGTATCTTCATTGTAAGAAAAATAATTGAAAAATGATATGAATATAATGTGGATGAACTCAGCTTTTTGTAGATTTAAAGCGGGCTTATGACAACATTACAAGGAAAAAGCTGTAACACATCCTAATGGATGTAGAATTTCTCATATAACTAATCAGATTGGTACAAATGGCTCCTCACCAGCATGAAGTGCCAAGTGAAAGTAGAAGGTGGACTCACTAAAGAATTTGAAGTTGACCAAGAGTTGCAGCATCCTATCCATACTATTTTCAATATAGTGTTGGAGACTGTGATGAGAAGTTTGGAGATCAACACTGTATAACCATATGAACCAAAACCTAGCATATGCTGATGACATTTGTATGCTGTATAGGAGACTGGATTTGGCAGACTAGAAAAGGAGGCAGAAGAGTTGGGGCTTTGAGTAACTGTACCTCTTTGTTTCTGGCAGGAATGCAGCTGTTAAACAGAAATACACCAACATGAATGGAGCCAACTAAGAAATATATAAAAAGTTTCAGTACATTGGTAACCAATGATAACACCGTAAGTGAGTGTGGCACCGATGAGATCGACACCAGTATCGATCTGAGCATCATCTTTGAACTGAGCAAAACATTATCTATGTGTAGTTCCACCATACAGTTCTTTGTAAGCCTTGCTTGTGTAAAGAGGTGAATAAATGAACTCCTGATTATAAGGTGGTGTTTGGTGTATCTCACCCAAGCATCCACCTCACTGGTGACCCCGAGTTCTAATGTCTTCCGTTTTTGCCATTTTACTATGTCCGCGGACTCCGCGTCGGTTATTTTCGCGTGTATTACATCAACACACCATTCGAACAATGGCTTCGGGCCAACGCCTAACGCCGGATTTTTTGATCGACATGCATTGTGTTGCGGGCAATGTACACACACCAGGACTGCAATATGATGCCTTGCACTCGTTGATTACGCCCATTTCGCTGGACGTTTTAGTGCCTGCAGCGATAAGTGAGGTTAGGAGTGTGCATGACTCCCTATCAGACGCCTTTGTTCCCACCACATGTGCCCTCCCTCGTCGATGGTGCAGTTACCTCTTACGGTTCTCTGGGCAGTGCGGGATCAATGCCAATTTCTGCAAATGCTTTGTCGGATAACCTAGCTCCGCCAGGACAACGGTTTGCAACGCCGCAATCCGTGCAGTACCACGCGGATTCCTGCCACGTGGCCGGAACTGCTTTGTTCACAGGTCAACCTCCTCAGCATCCGACCACGCCCGCGCCTGCCTCAGTTCAGCATCAGCACATGCATTCCTGCTTCAATACCTTGGCCTGCAACAGGAACAATAGCTTGTTATCTGTGCCTGACCTCCATCTCCATCCTACTGCTACGCCTCAGTGTTTTGTGCCACGAAATTCAACTAATCCGCACAGCGTTTTGAGTGGAGTGACTACAAAAAGTGAACATTCATACATTCCGTCCGACGTTCAACATCATTTTCCACACTGTGCTTCTGGACAGCCGGCTCCAGTCGAGCTTCTGCTACCGTTCTCAGCACATCTATGTGCCTCATCCGCATCGGTCTTCCGCGACACGTAAATCCGAACACAACCGCAACGTGTCTAGCTTCCGCAAACGCAATCGACGCATTACAGTGTCTCACCCGCATCGGCCTTCTGCGCACTCAACCACAACGCGTCACCTTCACACTGCCACCCAGCCAGCCGTCGTCGCCACATCCATGGGAGGCACACACTCCTGGAAAACTACAGCTTGTTTCAGGCAGTGCCCCGATGAATTCAACTCAACCTATTCTTCCGAACATTCTACAACGCTTACCGACGCTGCCGCCGTTTAATCCCGACAGAGCAACCACCTGGTACAAAATTGTGTACGAAGTGTTTGACCATTACAAAACTGGACGAGTCAACGAGGTTTCTGTGCCTCATCACCCATCTGCACGACCAGGAGGACTTCATTGATGACCTGGTCGACACCCCGGACTCATCTACCTGGTACACTCTAACCAAAGAGACAGTTCTACGTCACCTTGCATGCTCAACTGAGGCAGCAATACGGCAAGTACTCCACATGGAGCAACTAGGCAATGACAAACCTACACAACTCTGGAGACGGCTACACACCCTGGTCACTGCCAATCTACTCTCTGACACAGCTCTCCTCGCCATCTGGCTCAGAGGTCTCCCAAACCTGTTGAGCAACGAATGAAAATTGCTGACAAACCTCATGATGCATCACTGCTCTATTTTGCCAGCCACTACCTACCTGGCAAGTCTCAGGTTCAGGCTCTTCGTCCTGTGGCCAGATGCCGCCGGGGCCACACTGGGACGTCACCGGCTCCGCCCACGGTCACACCCCCTCCTGCAACTGAGCCTGCTGCGGCCACCGAACCTCGGCCACCGCCACTGGCAACGAACGTTCCGCAAGAAATGCAACCGAACCACCCGTACTCTTACTTCCACACACGGTTTGGTGAGGCGGCACGGAACTGCAGACCATCCTGCTACTTCCCAAACGCCTCCTGCACACAATGTGACAGACACCCTCCAGTGCTACATTCTGCCCGGGAACGACCGGATAATTGCGGACGACTTTGCATTAAAGACACTTTGTCAGAATACCTTTTCCTAGCGGACACAGGTGCCGATGTTTCGATGCTGCCTACGTCCTTAGCGTCGTCAAACATCCACCCTCATCATATTTCACTGCAAGCCGTGAATTCTACTACACTACAATGCTCGGCTTCAACCTCCCACGTTGGCTCACTCTCCGCAAACTGCAAACTCGAGTGGACTTTTTTAGTGTGCAATATTGAGGAACCTATACTAGGCATTGACTTCTTGCGACACCACAAACTTTCAGCAGACCTAGTACGAAACACCGTGCATCATCACCTGTCCAAAACTCACTTCCCCTGTGCTCCGTTGAGCAAACCCCCTCTTGACACATCGGTCCCGGCTCATTTCATCCGAACATGCTCGGCTCTGTCGATGACGTTACAAGAAACAACACACAAGTGCCTTGTCGAGCTTGAAAATGTGGCTCACCTATGCAAAGAAAACTTCGAGCTCTCCCTCCGGCTCCACGAAACTCAGCTCCAGCTCTCCGATGCAGATAAGGAATTACAGACACTGCAGCACAGACAAAGCAAGGTCAGTAAGTGCGCTGAATCTGCTTGTAGTCCCAGCAATCGAGCCTCCATGTGCTTACCTCCCACTACCCCTCGCAACTGTGCTATCAAGTCTACCATAACATGTACTGACAGTTCCACAGAACCACACCCCCCTAACACGGCAACTTTTGACACTCGGTCGGACACGAGTGTGCATGCGCGACGAGCATCCTGTGTTCCCATACTGACAGCTCCTACCCCTCCCCTCGTGGACAGCACCTCAGACTGTGCAACATCGACTCCTGTGCGCCGCCATGCGACCGCCACTGACAATAAAAACAGTGCAATCGCGGCTAGCACTTCGCCTGCGACCGTGCTGCCACAAGCCGCCCTCTCGGACAATAGACTCACTAACGGTTCACGAGCTCACCCGACCACAGTGCCACTGCTTCGGGCCGGGGGCCATCTTGTCACTTTAACGCCTGGGACACTTCGCCGCCTTGGCTCCTGTTGGATCTGCCGAGTGGCTCCAAACACCATGACCTCGCCTCACCTCCCCCGCGCGCCTTACATTGTAAACAAACCGCCCCCCGTCCCGCCGGCAACATTTGCGTCGTCACCAACAGCACAGTTCACAAGCTTCGCCTCACGTCAGGCCCCCCCAATCTCCAGTAAACCGTGTCGATTTTGTCCCGAGTGCCTCTCCGACCTTAAAAAGCAGATTTCTGAACTTCTAAGCTCCGGCATCATTGAACCCTCTGCCAGCAGCTGGTCTACACCCATACATATGACACCCAAGAATGACAGGTCCTGGTGCATGTGCGGAGACTACCTTCGACTAAATGCACCAACAGTTATGGACAGCTACCCCATACCCAACATTGTTTGGTGTATCTCACCTGAGCATCCACCTCAAAAGCAACAATGGCTGCAGGAAACAGAGCGTAGGGACCTTCTATCACATAGTCTGAGCAGAAAATCAAAAGTGACTGTATATCAAACAGTTATAAGGCCAGTGGTAATGTGTAGCTCAGAAACATGGACAACGACTGTGGCAGAACAGGAGTTCCTGAAAAGAAGGAAGAGGAAAATATTAAGAAAGATTTTTAGAGCAGTGAGTGAGGTAGGGCAATGGAGAATATGGAGGGAAAAAGAAAAGGAACTGAAAGAACTATACAATTGTGCTGATCTATTCTCAGAAACCAACCACAACAGATTAAGTTGTTGGGCCATGTAGAGTGAATGTCAAGAGGACAGATCCATCAGAAAGGTCTACAGAGGAAATCCAGGTGGCAGAAGATGCAAAGGAAGACAGCAGAAGCAATGTCTGGTTGATGTGGGAAATATGGAATAAGAAGATGGAGGAGATGAGCCGTAGATCGTCAAGACTGGGCTGTGATTATCCTAGAGACCATGGCCCTACATGGGCTATAGAGCCAAGTAGTATGTATGTCGTTATTAGAGACTGAATTATATGCATTTGCATGTTGCACATACTTTCGCATATATGACTCCTTTTCACCAGTTATTGCAAATTTCTACTAAAAACTAGTGATGATGCATATTTTCACTTTGTGTTTACAATATTTTAAAACTGGAGATGGGTGGTCTCTAGCTTGATCTAGTTTTGATGTCGCACAGATTGACTGCAACCTAGAACTATGTGCAATCACTAACTGAGAGGCCATTGCATAGCGAAATCATTACAGAAGAGAGACAGGAACAGGCACACAGAGTCAGTGCTCCAGTGCCTGTGCCCCCAGTTCCTCCGCTGTCATACCATACATGTCAGCAACAATTAAATTAAACTACGCAAACTTTTAGTCGCCCGTCCATTGTTTCACTTTAGCTTTCTATTTACTTGTACACAGTTGAATGTGTTTATGATGTGTAGTGTGTAACATGTTGTGTGCCATGCCATGCTGCTCAAAAAAAGAAGCGTCATTTCATGGATAGCTTACCATCTTGGAACATTTACATATGTCAGAATTGTTTTATATTTTTGAGTTTTGCAAGAAAAACATTTTGTGCAAAAAAAAGTTTCAAATAGACCTGCATGTCAAGACAAGTCTTCATATCGCAGGAATGCAGAAGAAAGGACCATGACAACAACTTCTGACAACAGCAAGTTGCAGTAGCAGGGATTTGTCTAAAGGCAACCAAAAAAGTTGGTTTAACATGGATCTACATGCAGCATTCATTGCAAGCAATAATCCTCTTCACAAACTTACAAACCCTATCCTCATAGGCTTCCTGCCCAAATAGTGCTTAAATCAAAATATACTACATGAATCAACATTGCGTAAAAATTACATACTGCCAACTTACATGAATGTTGTGGAAGAAATACACAATGTGTTCCAGCATAATGACGAGCACCGGCATGACGATCAACTGCTGTGAGACGATGTCAGCCAATGGTATGCTGATGAACCCCTCTCTAGGACGACGCCAAGACAGGAGTAGCCTTTACACGAAGAGAATATAAGTGCCGCGCCGGCTTCCCGTGGGTGGAGTGGAAGACGAGCCGTCATACAAACATTGCAGCAGTGACTTATGAACTGTATTGTTTTGCTTGCAATGAAATTGTATATACTGAAGGACATTGATTATTTGCATGTCACTAATGTTGCCTGTCACACCATTGTGAATACGCAAAGTTAACTATTGTCAATTTATCTTACTGTAATAAACTCCATAATACAGTTTGCTTTAATTGTTGTCTGGCGATCCAATCAAACAGCTTCCTATGCGTCCTATATTAGATGAGTGAGTAGGCACAATACAATAAATTCAAGGATAGCGTTATCTGGATTTCAGTTGACCAAACTACACTCTTGTGGCCTTTACATTGCAAATTTAATTGTTGATGCTTTAAAGGAAGAGCCTTCTTCTTCCTATTTAGTGGCCTGCAAAGAACTTGAAAAAGTAAATCATTCGACGATCGTCAGTTTTGTGAATGAGGGTACTAGAAAAATATTTCCAGAATCTTTCGCAGATGAAAAGGTGTTTGTGGTTATTTCAGGTGCTGCTCCCTATATGATAAAAGCAGGAAAAGCACTCCGAGTATTTTGTCCCAATTTGATTCATGTGACGTGCTTTGCTCATGGAGTACATCACATTGCTGAAGAAGTACGTTCCACGTTTGAGAATGTAAATAAACTGATTTCATCCACAAAAAGAGTCGCCTCGGCTGTACCAGTTTCCACGACCATCGCTCCTTCCTCCCGCTTCCGTAACGGCACCAGCCATTCCACCTGTGCTGGTTACTGGATAAGGCCCCCCCCCGTGGCTGCACCGCGACTGACTTCTGCCCGCTGTTGCAATGGCACCAGCTGTAACATCTGTGGCACGTTTGCCATCGGGCCTGCAGTTGAGACACATCATGCCGTTGGTTGCACTGGCTTACTTGACATCGTTTGCTGCTTGCGACCGCCCCCCCCCCCCACACACACACACACAGTCCTCGGGCGACGCACCGTCCACCACTACTGCACTCCTGGTGTTGGGAGCTTCCTACCCTGCTGATACAGATCTTCGCCTTCCAGTGCTGGATTAACATGTGTTACCCGGCAGGTTTCCTAAGCTGCCTGCTTTGCAAAAGGACAACCCTAAGACTTGGTTCACATTGGTGGATCACCTACTGTGTATGCACGGGATTTCGGACGACGACATACATTTCATCTGCCTCGTGAGCCACCTACATGCTCATCCAGACCTCATTGGTGATCTGCTCCTCTCACTGCCCTTCTCTCACAAGTATTTAACGGCGAAAACACTGCTCATCAAACGCCTTTCTCCCCACCAGCAGAGGCAATCCACCACATCATCCATGACGAGCACCTCATTGAGCACACACCTTCGGGGCTTTGGTGGCGCCTTCATGTGTTAATTGATGATCAAGCTCTACCAGACGCCATGCTTTGGACTTTGTGGATGGTCAAATTTCCGACGGACCTAAAACTTCACCTGCTATCTCACATCACCGACCCTCTCGAGGTTTACCTATACTTTGCTGATTGGGCCTCCGCAATCATTCATCACCAACACTGCCTGTCATGGACGATATCCCCATCGCCATCAGTTGGCACACCCGCACCTTCGGTTCCACACTCTGCCAGCAGAGGCCAGCGCACTCACCTCAGTGGCCTGTCAGGAGCTGCCACCTAGCGACCAACAGGAGGTACTGCCTGCAGCCCCCCAACAGAAGCTGACCCCACCTGAGCGGTCTCAGGCAATGACGCAGTCAGCTGCATCCCCCTCCCACTCCATACCACCTCGCCTCCAAGCTTACCTTCTCTGCTGGTACCATGCCACTTACAGGGTCGCCACCTGCAACTGCCACACACCTTGTGCGTACCCAAACGATTCCATTTAGCACGTTTAGGCGTCCACATTGCCTACTGTCCATGCCACTTGCTCCTGTGGCACGATGCCTCTACATCATGGACTTGTCATCGGGCACTCGCTTTCTCATCGACACAGGCTCTGACAGCATTGTACCAACTAAGCACGCAGGCAACATGCTTTCTCCTGCTAACCTCACTTTGATCACCGCAAATCACTCTCCTATCATGGTCCTTGGTTCCATTAACATGTCGCTTCGCCTATCACCAGTCGCCACATGGATGAACCTGTGATTGGGTTGGACTTCCTACACCATTACGAACTTTCGCCAGACCTGCAGGCTGCTGCCCATCGGGTTCTACTGTTCCATGCTCAAACGAGTTTGGCACAACCCCACTCTCCACCTACTCGACTACACTTTCACTTATGCATCTCAGCTCGAGCATATTACTGCACGACTCTCTGATTTATCTGACGTGCATACACAAATTGACGAGCTCGGTACACATAACGAGGTGTTATGCACTCGCATTGTCTGTGCCTCTGCTGAATTATCACACGCATGGGTACAATTCGCAGCCTGTCTACAGAGCTGTAATGTATGGAACCATCACTTCCATCTACTGCACCTTCACACTACAACACTCCTGTGTCGAGATTCCGTCTGCCTGCTGCCGTGTCCGCATCATCGCAGGTGAATCTACAGGATGCTCATGTTCTCGCTTTGCAGGATTCCTCGCATCACGTGGTTACCGCGTCACGCCCTCCGTCGTCATCTGCTGCTGATGCCCTGCCAATGCTGTTCTGGCCCAGCAAGGTCAGTGAACCGTCGTCGTACCAGCCCTCCCTCTGCCCCCCCCCCCCACCTGCCTCCCTTTGCGGATATCGGCTATCAGCAATGGCACCTGTCATAGAATCCACACTTCTGACAGCCCACCTGTACGTAATAAAGCTAGGCGTCTTAACACTTCCAAACTTCTGCGCACAAAAGAAATCGTTCAGGATTTATTGGCTTCTGGCGTGCTCCGACCATCGGACAGGAACTGGTCTTCACATATCCACCTTGTTCCTAAGAAGGACGGCTCCTTATGCATGTGCGTGGACTACAGGTCCCTTAATGCTCGAACAATTATCGATAACTAACCCATTCCTCATATCTAGGATTTCACGCAATTACTGCATGGCTCAAAGTTCTTCTCTGTGTTATATTGTTTGAAGGCATATCACCAAATTTCCATGCACCCACCAGATATTCCGAAGACAGCCATCATCACACCCTTCGGCGTGTTTGAATACTGTTACATGCGTTACGGCTTGAAAAATGATGCACAGATGTGGCAATTGTTCATTGATTCCCTTTTGCTACCTCTGCCTTTCGCTTTTGCTTATTTGGATGACGTCCTGATTTTTTCCTCATTTGCCAAGGAGCACCAGTCTCACCTTGATGCAGTTCATTCGACTCTTGCGGCCAACAGTGTGCTGATCAACCATGATATATCTGAACTCTGTTCTACATCAGTTACATTCCTAGGCCATACTGTCTCGGCCAATGGCCTCCAACCAATGGATTCTTGTGCTGATATCATTCTCGCTCTGCCTAATCCTTAAAATTATGTTCAACTCCATCGTTTTCTGGGTATGGTAAACTTTTATCTATGCCATATCCCTCAGGCTGCCTCTGTCCAATCGGCCCTTAACGACGCCCTCTCCAGTACCCTGTCACACTTGCCCACCCCAAGTTTGATGCCCTGTCAAATGCAGAATATTTCCGTTGTGCATTGGTGAGCTTGCGCGACAAGAACTGCAGAGGCGAAGTCTGGCCGTCGACTGTCTGGCTAAGGACAGCGCCGATGGCAGTATTGCTCATGTCTGAGGTGATGAAAAGCTGCGCATTGGGATGTGGATGTGCGATGGTGCAGGCATCGGCAAGAAGACTTTTGAGGGCAGTGAATGAGTCAGTCATAGCAGGGGTCCATGGAACGGGCTGAGATCCAGAAGTCTTGGTGCCTGCCAAGGCGTCCATCAGTGGAGTCTGAATCTCCGCAGCCCAAGGTAGATGACGGCAATAATTAACTGTCCCCAGAAAGCGCCAGAGCTCTTTGAATGACGGAAGGTCTGGGTAGGTTTAGTATTTTTTTTACTTTCTCAGGGGGCAGTGAAATGCCGTCGGCAGAGACCCGAAAACCAAGAAAAGTGACAGTGGGTTGATGTAGCTGCAATTTGTCTTGGCTGGTCTCGATGCCTACTGCCGCGAGAGCGTCCATAACAGTTTGCACATGTCGAATGTTGTCCTCGACTGAGGAGATGTACACGAGAACGTCATCAAGGTATGCATAGCAGAATTTTAGTCTGAATAGCACCTCGTTGATGAAGCGTTGCCAGGTCTGGGTTGCGTTTTTCAGACCAAAGGGCATGAATCTAAACTGAAATAACTCGATTGGGTGGTGATTGCTGTCTTCTCGATGTCTTGAGGAGCCATGGGGTTCTGGTGGTAGGCCCATCTGCAATCAATAACAGAGAACGTGGTCGCACCTGCGAGGGAACTGGTAACGTCGGCAATGTTGGGTATGGGATAGGTGTCCATAACTGTTCATGCGTCTAGTTGAAGGTAGTCTCCGCACATGCACCAGGACCTGTCATTCTTGGGTGTTATATGTATGGGTGTAGACCAGCTACTGGCAGAGGGTCAATGATGCCGGAGCTTAGTAGTTCAGAAATCTGCTTTTTAAGGTCGGAGAGGCGCTCAGGACAAAGTTGACATGGTTTACTGGAGATCGGGGGACCTGGCGTGAGGCGAAGCTTGTGAACCGTGCCGTTGGTGATGATGGAAATGTTGCTGGTGGCACAGGAGGTGGTTTGTTTACAATATGTGGCGGGCCGGGCGGGCGAGGCGTCGTCGTGGTGTTTGGAGCCACTCGGCAGATCCGACGGGAGCTGAGGCGGCAAAATGTACCAGGAGTCAACGCGACAAGATGGCCGCCGGCCTGAAGCAGTGGTACCGTGGTCGGGTGAGCTCGGTAGAGCTCGTGAGCCGTTAGTGAGTCCATTGTCCGAGGGTGTGGCCTGTGGCAGCACGGTCGCGCGCAAAATGCTTGGCGCGAGTGCACTGTTTGTGTTGTCAGCGGCGGTCGCACGGACGCGCACAGGAGCCGAAGTTGCATAGTTTGAGGTGCTTTCCGCGAGAGGGGGGTAGGAGCCGTCAGTTCGGAAACACGTGACGCTCCAGAGTGTCAAATGCTGCCGTGTTAGAGGAGTGTGGCGCTGCGGATCTGTCAGTACACGTTATGGTAAACTTGATAGCACAGTTGCGAGGGGCAGCAGGAGGTAAACACACGAAGGCTCGATTGGGATTGCAAGCAGATTCGGCGCACTTACTGACCTTGCTTTGTCCTTGCTGTAGTGTCTGCAATTCCTTTGCTGCATCAGAGAGCTGGAGCTGTGTTTCGTGGAGCCAAATGGAGAGCTTGAAGTTTTCCTTGCGTAGGCAAGTGACGTGTTCAAGCTCAGCAAGGCACTTCTGTGTGGTTTCTTGTAAGGTTGTAAGGAAGGCTGTCGACAAAGACGAGCATTTACGGGTGAGATGAGCCCAGAGCGATATGTCACCGGGGGGGAGGGGGGGTGGCGGTGCTCGACAGAGCACAGGGGAAGTGAGTTTAGGAGTTTTGGACAGATGATGAAACACGGTGTTTTACACCGGGTCCAGTGAAAGTTTGTGGTGTCGCAAGAAGTCAATGCCTAGTATAGGTTCGTCAATTTCGCACACTAGGAAAGTCCACTCGAGTTTGCAGTTTGCGGAGAGTGAGACTTGTGAAGTTGAACCCGAGCATTGTAGTTTAGTTGAATTCACGACTTGCAAGGAAGTATGATGAGGTCAGATGTTCGACGATGCTAAGAACGTAGGCAGCAGCGAAACATCGGCGCCTATGTCCACTAGAAAAAGGTATCCCAACGAAATGTCTTTAATGTAAAGTGGTCCGCAATTATACGGTCGTTCCCGGACAGAATGGAGCACTGGAGGGTGCCTGTCATGTTGTGCGCTGGAGCAGCACCCGGACCTACCTGCGATTGGCGTTTGAGAAGTAGCAGGGTGGTCTGCAGTTCTGTGCCGCCTGACCAAACCATGTGTGGAAGTAACAGTATGGGTAGTGCGGTTGTATTTCCTGTGGAAGTTTCGTTGCCAGTGGTGGTGGCCGCAGCAGGTTCGGTTGCAGGAGGGGGTGTGACTGTGGGCGGAGCCAATGACATCCCAGTTGCTTGTTTACTGCTTCCTGGAGCTAGCAGAACAGTCGGCACAGTACAGCCCTGGCCGCATCCGGATGCAGGGCAATCAGCCTGAACCTGAGACTTGTCAGGTAGGCAGTGGCTGGCGAAATAGAACAGTGATGCATCGTGTAGCTTGTCAGCAATTGTCATTCTTTGCTCAACAGGTTGAGGAGACCTTTGAGCCAGAGCAAAGCGGATGTGAGGAGATAGTTTATCTGATCAGATGGCGAGGAGAGCTGTGTCAGAGGTCAGAGAGTAGATCGGTACTAACCGGGGCACGTAGCCGTCTCCAGAGCTGGGAAGGTTTGTCGTTGCCTAGTTGCTCGACGTGGAGCACTTGCCGTATTGCTGCCTCAGTTGAGCGTACAAGCTGACGTAGAACTATCTTTTTGGCTAGAGTGAACTGAGTAGATGAGTCCGGGGTGTCGACCAAGTCAGCAGTTAAGTCCTCCCAGTCGTGCAGGTGGGTAATGAGGCACAGAAGCCTGGTTGACTCGTCGAGTTTGTAATGATCGAACACTTCGTCCACAATTTTGTACGAGGTCGTTGCTCTGTCAGTATTAAACAGCAGCAGCTTCGGTAAGTGTTGTAGAAAGTTTGGAAGAACAAGTTGAGTTGAGTTCATCGGGCCACTGCCTGTAACAGGCGGTTGTTGGTGTAGCATTCCAGGAGAGTGTGTCTCCAGGGGATGTGGCGACGACGGCAGTTTGGGTGGCAGAGTGAAGGTGACACGTTGTGGTTGAGTGCGATCCACCGTGACATGGACGGCCGATGCGAGTGAGACACCGTAATGTGTCGATTGCGGTTGTGGAGGCTCAACATGTTGCGGGTGTGTTCGAATTGACAAGTTGCGGAAGACCAATGCAGATGAGGCACCGAGATGTTCCGAGAACGGTAGTGGAAGCTCGACTGGAGCTGGCACGGGGGTGAAAGGTGAGAAAAAATTCAAAGTTTGAGAACACATGTTAGTCCGCGGAAAGCTCGACGCGTGACCAGAGCGGGGGCCACCTGTGTTGCAGGGAGGCTTCGGAGGTGCGGGCTGTCCAGAAGCACAGTGTGGGAAATGATGTCGAACGTGGGACAAAGCGTGAATGTTCACTGGTCATAGTCATTCCACTAAAAACAGTGTGCAGATAAGGTGAATGTCGTGGCACAAAACACTGAGGCATAACAGTGGGACGGAGGTGGAGGTCAGGCACAGATAACAAGCTATTGTTCCTGTTGCAGGCCGAGGTATCGAAGTAGGAAGGCATGTGCTGATGCTGAACCAAGGCAGGCGCAGGCGTGGTCGGATGCTGAGGAGGTAGACCCGTGAATGAAGCAGCTCCGGTCACGTGGCAGGTATCCGCGTGGCACTGCGCGGATTGCAGCATAGCAAATCGTTGTCCTGGTGGTAGTAGGTTGTCCGACGAAGCATTTGCAGAAATCGGCATTGGTCCCACACTGCACGGAGATCCGTAAGAGGTAACTGCACAGTACATGATGCATGTCGATCACAAACTCCAGCGTTAGGCGCTGGGCCGAACCCATTGTTCGAATGCTGTGTCGATGTAATACACGCGAAAATAACCAACGCGGAGGTCGTAGACACAGTATAACGGCGAAAACAGAAGACGTTACAACTCGGGGTCACCAGTGAGGAGGATTACCGGGTTGGTTGCACCAATAATCACACCCATTTAGCAATAGTTCATTTATTAACCTTAACACATACAAGGATCACAAAGAACTGAACTGAGCATGGAGGTAAGAATAGAGGGAGACGCCGTGACGTCACAGCTGCAAAGCTATGTGAAGCGGAGGGTAGCCATCTCAGCCCGACCAAAACATTGCTGCTGTAAGCTTGTGTGCATAGGCTTGTTGCTCGCTTTTGGAAGGATTTTGCGCTATTATGGTGACTTGTGTCATGTTCGGAAGTACGAATCGTTCTGATTGTGATGCGAAATCGAAGGGAATAACATTTCATGTGTAAGTTGTCTCGTTAAGTGTGATTTTACAACTTCATAGTGAATGAACGTGTGCTACATCGGTACTTGTACTATAGCGTGTTTTTCTCCTGTATGATTTTATTAGATTTCCTAAAAATGAAAGTCAGAAAGCTCTGTGGAAGAATGCCATGAGGAGGAAGAACTGGCGTGCGTCTAAATGGAGCACTATATGTTCTCAGCATTTCCGAGAAGAGGACATAGACTGAACTTCCCTTTCAACAGTAAGGCTCCGAGAAAATGCTGTACCATCAGTTTTCCCTACACACCCAAAACATTTGCAAAAGGTATGTTAATTCAAAGAATTAAATTCTTAGTTTCCAAGTTCACGTTTCAGTATAATACGTACGTATCGTCGATAATCGAAGTGTTGAGTAACTCACTTTGTCTTCATCATGTACCAAATTAAAAGCTAACACTACATTAACTGGCGTAAAGTATAGGCCTAAACAGGACACTGTTTGCCATTCTATGTTCCGTATTTCAGTAAATATTGGTGGTAATGAACAGTGTTTCCCAGTAGTGTAACTTAACTGAAATGACCCAGTACGTATTACAAACAAGATGTATTTATGGGGCTTTGGAGGGAGGGTATAGCTAACTTAGTTTTCAGTTTCTATTATTTAGCTCTAACTCCAAAAGTAATGGCATACACGTGTGAAGTAAATTATATCAGTTATGTGAATAACAGTAGTTTGTGAACATCTCACTTTGTCTGGTCTACTGTGTTGTACAACATTTTTATTGCACTATCTTTGCTAGTTAATGGCAGTTATGTTTTAGGAGTAATTGATACAGCTCTAGTTTTACTTATATATGTTTATTTTGGAGGATTCCTTCAGGTCATTTGAATACATTAATTTCACTTTCCACCTGATTAGGTCCTTACACATAGCTTTTGCGTAGGAATGATTCCATGCTGTATATAGAATTTAAAAGGGGAGGTGCTGGAACACTCAAGTGTTTCTGCAGCTACACAGTATGTTATAAAGAGATAATCTGGTTCTCCACATTGTCATGTAGAAACAAATTTATGAAACTCCTTTTTGATGAGCATCAGCCTCTGCACACAAGAGAATATTTGAGAAGAAAATTCAGGTTCGCTGTTTAGATTATGAGACTACTGAAGCTAACAAGTTTGTCTGGTATAATTATTTAGTGAAGTCACAGAAATTAACACTTGGGCTGTGTTAAATATAACTCTGTATTTTGGTTAAGCACAGCAAATGAACATTTATTTTGTTTGATGCACTATTCATTGACATTCTCCATTGAAAGATATCATTGATTAAAAAGCTTTGGCAGTACCTTCTTGTTAACATTATCCACTACTGTGGAACATTGAATATGCACCAACCACTAATGCAAAATTAGATATAACACACACTTTTATATCATTAACTGTTGGGCCAGTTGTGTTGAGAACTTGTTAACTGACAGCACCCATAGCGATACAGTGTGATAGTTAAACAAGACACCCCAGCAGAAATATTTTACATGTTCAAAGTTTATATTTTTAGTTGTCTGCTGAACACAACAACCGTTTTTGTTAGAGTAATGAGTATTTTATGAACAAGATAAATAGTTGCTGGAAAAATAGAATTTATATTTCTGGAAAGGACTAAGAATAGGAGTAATTAGTGGGCTGTAACATGCTGTTCATGACAAAGACTGTAACACCTTCAACCATCTGTTAAAAACAGTTCTTAATGTTTTCCATCCGTTTATTTCATTTAGGGAGACAAGAAGAGAAAGCCACCATTGCAGAAGGAGAGCTCTTCCTTTCCATCTTCAGTTTTGGCTGCCGTCAGCAGAGTGCAGGATGAAGTTCCTGCTCTTGTTCCTGAGTACACTGCAGGACCACCAGAATGTAGTCAGACATCCTCTGAAAGTGGGGAACTAAAGACGAAGTGTGAACACCTCATAAGAAAAACTGATCAGTACAAAAAACAAATTAAAACTCTTCAGCAGTCTAAGCGACGACTTAAGGAGAAAGTGGCTTCTTTGAGTGCTATCATTAAGGTACTGAAGGACAAGCATCTTGTGGATGAAAGTTCACTAAATATACTAGAAAGCATACCTGGAATGCAGAGAGACTTGCTGCAGCGACAAACTGCGAAAGCTGGGGCACAGGCTGTACCTAGGTCATACAGCCCAGAACTGCGCTCCTTTGCCTTAACACTGCATTTTTATTCCCACAGGGCGTATAATTATGTTAGGCGCTGTTTTAATACATGTTTGCCACACCCCAGAACATTAACAAAGTGGTACCAGTGTGTGGGTGGAGCACCTGGCTTCACATCCGAGGCAGAAGCTTGTCACCGTGAAACAAAGTTTCCAACTATATGTAGCTTGGTAGTTGATGAAATTGCCATCAAGCAACATGTAGAATTTGATGGTACATGCTATTACGGTTATGTTGACATGGGGTCATCTGTAGACACAGATAATTTGCCCATTGCCAAAGAAGCATTTGTGCTCATGCTTGTGGCTATTAATGCTTCTTGGAAGCTCCCAGTTGGGTATTTCCTGACTGCTGGTATAACTGGTGAGCATAAAGCTGAGATAGTTAAACAGTGCATTGATCTTGCCAATTCAAGTGGTGTGAAAGTTGTTTCGCTCACATGTTATGGTTCAGCTAGCAATTTGTCAATGGCTAGATGTTTAGGCTGCAATCTCAATTGTGAAACTTTGAAAAGTACTTTTTCAGTAGAAGGGAATGATCATGAAATGTCATTTTTCCTAGACCCTCCACATATGTTGAAACTTGTGCACAACGCTTTAGGAGATAAAAAATTTCTTTGGGATGAGAAAGGTGGTGTCATTTCTTGGCACTTTTTGGAACTGTTACATAAATTACAGGTCAAGGAAGAGCTCCACATAGGCAACAAGATCACTGCCAGTCACCTTAATTTTTTTAAAAATAAAATGAAGGTGAAACTGGCTACTCAGCTGCTTAGCAATTCTGTGGCAGATGCCATACAGTACTGTTGTGATATGAAACTCCCAGGTTTTGAACAGGCATCTGCAACAGTAAAATTTATACGCATTTTCAACTGTCTCTTTGCTGCCTGCAATTCCAGAACACTTTTACAAAGTGGTTTCAAGCAGGCATTAAATACAGCAAATTTTAGTGCTGTAGAGGGATTTCTTTTAAAGGCACAGAGGTACATCAAGGAACTCACTGTTGGTCCAAATCCTCAAGCAATGAGAGTTGTTGACTCAAATAGAAAGACAGGGTTTATTGGATTCCTGGTGTGTATATCCAGTGTTTTACACATGTATAGCAAAGTAGTGGGGACACAAACTCATGCTCCTCTATTGAAGTTTCTGCCTCTTTACAAATGTTCTCAGGACCACTTGGAAATGTTTTTTAGTGCCATCCGAAGTCGTGGTGGTTGGAATAACAACCCCACTGCTCGCCAGTTTGTTGCAGCATACAAGAGGCTACTAATTCTTAGTGAGATCCGTGGCTCAGAAAGAGGGAATTGTATAACTTTGGAAGATATTCCCATTCTTACTTTCAGCAGTTCCAATGTTGAAGATCACATAAATAAGACTTCGGAACGGTGGCAGTTACTAAGCACGGAAAATAATGCAGTGACAACTGACAACGACCACGATTACTTTGCTACTGGAATTTATCTCTCTGAAGTGACAGTCCATGTTGTAGTATATATAGCTGGATTTGTGGTGCGTCACTTAGAGAAAACCTTAAAATGTGAACCATGTTTATCCATGTTGAGAGGGGATGGTAGCCATGTTGCTTATTCTCTCATTCATAGAAAGAGTAGGGGGTGGTTGGTTTTACCATTGAATGATGTTGTTGACATCTGTGTATGGTGTTGTTGACATCTGTGTGTGTGTGTGTGTGTGTGTGTGTGTGTGTGTGTGTGTGTGTGTGGTAATTCTAAAGTTCCTTTGAAAAACCAGTTTTCCAAATGTGTGTCTGAGGTGCTTAGCAAATTCATATTCAAGCCAGTGTTTAAGGAGTTAGCAGACCACATGAAAAATCAGCATCCCTTGGACAATCATGATACTGCTGATTAAAGCAATTGCCACACGATCCCTCCTGACACGGCAAAAACATGCAGCCAAGAGAATAAGTGATGCATTGCATGAAAATAAAATCAGGACAACCTATACAAAACTGGTACTCTTTAAAGGTCAGTAACTGATATGGGTACACAGAGGTCTAGTGTGTGAGGCATCTTGTATAAAGCACTCATTATATTGAGGCAAACTGGGAATGTAACCTTATTGTAATTAATAAATGATGCACATTCTTCCTTTTCCGTTATGTCTATGTTGTTATAACCAGCTACAAAATGTTTGTGATGTCTGTATCTTAAAACTATTAGTACTAGCATATTCAGTGTATATATGAAAATTTGTTCCTGGTGTGTGATGGAGTCAGACAATTATAATTTTATGTGTGTGTGTAATACCTTTCAAATATATCTTCCTCAAACCAACATTTGGAACTACATTATATGTAGAGTGTTTCCAAGTGATTGATACTCCACCATACCAGTATGCAGTACTGGTTCTGCAATAGCTTGTGATCTGTGTGCTTCCAAATGGGACATACATTTCTTTTTGAAATATTTAGCCATTGTTTGGCAGAGTATGCTGTAGTATCTTGTAGCCAGTGTTGTTAATTAAGTTTCCACGAGTGACAACATATTAATGAGAAATAGAATTGCCTCATTTTTGGCACATTGAAATACATTCCCATCATTGTGTGGTATGTTATGGTTTTTGCTTGTGTGTCATTACAAATTATATTTTTTTGTGATGTAGTCCAACAGTGGTTTACTCTCAAAAAATGAGAGATAGTAGTGTTCGCAGGTGGGCGTTATTGGTTTTTCACTACTTCATTGGGCACTAAATTTTCTAGCAGTCTCTCCCCTAATCCATTGAAATGTAACCCATGTGTTGTACAGAAACTACAGCCCACAACGTTTATATCTTTAGTAAGACATTTTATAAATGATTGCATATTTTCTTATGTTTGTTTGCTTGACTACTTTCCTGGCTTATGCAAGACCACTGTGATAAATCATATCTATGTGGAATGGTAAATAGTATTACATTTGTATCAGTCAGGAGACTGAGACATTTCTTTCATTCTCAACAAGCAATGATGTGGACTTTGTTACAATTTCATATAATATTTTTTTTTTTTTTTTTTTCATAGAACTGTGTTATTTTTAAATTCCAGAATCTTATGAAAAAGGCAGTTAACTGAAAAGTCACATTGTAATAATTTTTCTGTATACCTGTAACAAGCAGTTCAACAAGTGGATAACAACAGATCAAGAAAAGCTTTTTTGCTGGAATAAAATTCTGAATATAGTACCTAATATTTATGCTTTATTTCATTCCCAGTTCCCATACTTTTTATGAATGAATAAGGAATATATAGCCTATATTTTTATTAGGACAAGGATTTCAAAAGCAAATCCTAGTTTCAATGTTAGTAAAACTTTGTCATTGGCAAGCAATGAAGCTTCTGCATATTGATTGAGACATTCCACACTTCTCAAACTATGATGTAAAGTTTTGCTCCATGATCTATTTCAATCCCTTCATCATTTCATTTTGTACCACCGTAAATACCTGTCAGCTTGACAAGAGAGGCTTGCATTTAAAAGAATGAAAGTTATAAAATAGGGAATGACATAAACAAAGCTAAATGAAGAATGGTTTATGCCTAAGCTACCTAAAAACACCGGGACATTGTTGCCCTGTTAAGAAATCTCTTCCATACCAAAATGAGAAATTGGAACCTAAGGTAAGTAAGCAATAAGTAGAACTCCTTACTAATATTAAAATGAGTCCCATAGCAGATGAAAATTGGAACACTGTTATACTGCCTTGGCTAACAGACATGTCATTTAAGTGCTGCTGCTGAAGTTGATTTGTTAGTTACTAAAAAAAGTGCCCTAGTCTCATATTAGAGCTGCTGCATATCACTTAAGAGAAGAAATGTGGGTATGTATTGAAGTGTGTATGAACTGTATGGCAAAGAGTTTTGTTTTCTTCCTCAGGGTCAATGTTATCCAAACTGAAAGTACCTGTTTTGTGTATAACAAACACCTAATTTATATTTCTTGGGATTCTCCGCAGTTATATTCCACTTGACAACAGAATGAAGTTGTGCACAATGTGACAGGTTGTTGGCTAAACATTAACTCACATTGAGTTATTTTATCAGACTTATTTATCTGCTGCTTCATTGTTTAAATAATTAACAACAAAGACAGATCGTTTGGTTACCTCTTCAGATATAGGTGGTGGTCAGAACCGCAATCAGTCTGTTACACATTAGTAAATAGCTGCTACAATACATCATTCTGAATTCAAACAACTGAAAAGTTTTGGTTTGTATGTCACGAAAATCGGAAAAGACGTCGTCACTTTTCGTAAATCTGGCATTGCTTCGTCCAATCAGATGATCGTAAGAATAAGTACAGAAAGAACCCTAGCTTGTGATACACGTTGATTACTGAATTAACAAAATTGTATCGTTTACATTGAAGACTAGCTATTCGTAATATTACATTAAAAACTATTTTTAATCAGAAGAAACGCGGAATTTCGCCTTTACGAGATTTTATTAAACAAAAACATTGAAACAACCAATCTGATGACGTTACATGCGTATATGGTGCAATTAGCGACATTAATACACGCAGCGCTATAGCACACTGGCAATGTTTTGGTCAGAGTGTCATGGCAACGAGCCACGCCCCCCTGGCTTCAAAACGTACTACGTCTGGGATACGTAGCGCCATCTCCCCTTATTCTTAGGCCGGTATTACACTATCAAATTTCTTTGTCAAAGATTTGATCAAAGATGTGATCCAATATTCCGTCCAATATATTTGACAAAGATCATTGACGTAGCGCTACATGGTCATCAAATTTTTCGTCAAAGTTCAACATGGCTGACAACAACTTGCCGCAGCAGGAGGATGCTAAGTTCACCCAACCTGGATATGATGTGACGTCATTATGACGTATTTACGCTTTAGTCGATTAACGCACCTATCGACTTTTACGAACGTCTAAGAATCTAAACTGTCGTCAGCTAATGGTTTGTTTTGACACGTGCGATTCTGAAAACAGCTCAGTGTGGCATCGTATATGTATTTCGCCAAAATAAAAGTAAAAGAGCTGGCTATTAATAGAAATATTCCTGACTGTGGCCTTGAAAACACCTCGGACAACACGTTTCGTAAAAAAGTGAAGTCTTCTTATGTCCCGACCACATTAGATTGTGTGATTGTTGTACTGAATGCTTACGCCGAAAATAATATTTATTTATTATCAACATTTTAGTACGGTTTCATACAATTGGTCTTGTCAGTACATATTAGATTGTAGCATCATACTCTTGCTGACTTTTTTTTCTTAATTTATATAGCTGAAAGAGAACTCGTGCAAGTTTGTTAGCTAAGTAATTTATATGTCCATCCCAAGATAGTCTTTTATCAACCATAATTCCAAGTAATTTTACACTCGGACCGCAGAGACAGGTACCTTAGTGTCCAGTAATGACTGGTGTGTAGAATGATTGAATTTCGAACTTAAAAAGAAAAATATGAGGCATTGTTGAAGAAAAATCGTCGACCGGAGATTAAATACGAGGGGAAGTGGATTTCTCAATGTAATCTTAACCAAAGGTTAGTGTCTAGTACTCATTGACGTATGAAATGATTGAATGCAGTGTCAAAGCATTCCATGGTGGTACGATAAACCAGACGTACTGTATATTATGTCATGTATACAACCACAATAGTTTTAGCATGTAATTGGCCATGTCAATGTGGTTTATGTCAGCAGTATAATTTGCTAAGACAAGATTATGCAAAATACGAATTGCATCACATCATGAGCGGATACCTTAAACTATGCAGAAGTCTCGTTACTTTTGCTGGATGCAGCTTGCAGAAGATGGCACCAGTAAAGGTCTCTTACTCGGAGAACCAATGTGTTTAGTCATCATATACTCAGTTCAGCTTTGGAGTCTACTGTTCACAAACGAATGGCGCAGAGAACAGCGCTACCCTGTCACAACCTCTCGAAAGTTCACAAAAGTCGAATAGTTGATGTACGGTTTCTATCGTTTTCGATGTAGCGTGTATACGTCATAATGACGTCACATCGTATCCAAGACCGGTGAACTTAGCATCCTCCGCCGCAGCAGTTCTACGTACTCCAATTGCATTGTGTGCACATGCGGAAAAGAAGTGGGGGGGGGGGGGAAATGGAACCATATATACGAGGTTGACAGTCTTAAAAGTCCTGGGATTACAACTTGATAATAAATTCAGTTGGGAGGAGCACACCACAGAACTGCAGAAACGCCTTAACAAATCTGTATTTGCAATTCGAGTGTTAGCAGACATAGGCAACATAAAAATGAAAAAGCTTGCATACTTTCATTCCATAACGTCATATGGGATAATATTTTGGGGTAAATCTTGAAGTCACACAAAAGTTTTCAAGGTCCAAAAGCGTGTAATATGTATTATTTGCGGAGTAAATTCACGGACCTCCTGCAGAAACCTCTTCAAAGAACTGGGTATACTAACTACTGCCTCTCAGTATATTTACTTCTTAATAAAATTTGTCGTAAATAATATATCTCTTTTTCCAACAAACAACTCAGTTCATACATACAATACCAGGAACAAAAATTATCTGCACAAGGGACTTAAAAGCACTTACTTTAGTCAAAAAGGAGTCCACTACTCAGGAACACTCATCTTCAATAATTTGCCAGGAAACATAAAAAAATTAGTTAGAAATAAAGATCAGTTTATCAATTTAAAAGGAGCCTGAAAGACTTACTACTGACCAACTCCTTCTACGCCATTGGCGAAATTTTTAATAGAAACAAATGATGTATTTATTCATACTATTAGTATTTTTATTTCAGCTTAAAAAAAATCGACATGTTCCACATCCACGAGGGTCTCCTCAGCACGGATCTATGGAACGAAAAACTAATCTAATCTGGGTGGAGCCGTGGGTTTTACGACGACGCGATAAAAGCCTTCAACAAAACTTGTTACGTGAGCTTACAGTGGACGACGTCAAGTCGTACATCAATTACTTAAGAATGGATGAACATACATTTCTGTATGTGCTCAATGAAGTGTATCCTCATATCACAAAGCACAATTTTCACTTAAGAACTGCTACATCTTCAGAAGACAGGCTCACTATAACACTCCGATTCCTTGCTACAGGAGAGGGTTATGTTAGGTTAGGTCGGGTCAGGTTAGGTCTCCAATCTTCTTAATCTATTTTTGTATTCAGGGTGCCTCACGTTGTAAAGCGCCTCATCAGCTTCAGACATCTCTATTAATTCTGTAGTTGGCGGCACACACCAATTGTATTTACCGGCAATGGTTATAAAAACACTACAGACGACAGAACGCTGCAGCGATGCTAGCGCTCCGTGTGGTAACATATCGCATTGCAGTGAACAGAAGACAAGCGATTTCTTTGATCAAATATACGGCCTCGGCCTAGATTTGATCAAATATTGGACGACATTTGTCAAAGATCCCTATTACACTATCAAATATCTTTGAAAAGATTTTGGACAAAGATATTGGACAAAGAAATTTGATAATGTAATACCTCCATGGAGCTGAGCATGGCGGAACAGTCAAAGATAATGCTTAGAGGCCAAAGATGAATGCATATCGATGTTTGTGTTGATTTCATCGGCGCCACAAGGTGAAGTACGTTGACTACATTATAGTAACTGCTGTTGTTTGCGGTGGCCCCACCACTATGAGATTTTTTTAGGAAATTCTGGCAGTCAACTGCAGACAGCAGATGGATGGAATTCGCACACACTTTATTACTTAATGTGAAGATTCAACAAGATATAGATACATGACACAATAGCACACAGGAGACTATGAAAGTAAAGCCCCTCTTCTCACTGAACCTCAACCTCTAACCAGAGTCCTATTATCTAACATTTGTATTATGAAAGGCAATGTCCCCACATGTTCATTATTAATTTCCAATTTTATACTTGTTGCTGGATGCTTTTGCTTGCCAGATGGAATGTAATTTAAAAGTGTCTGTAACAGCAAATGTGAATCCGTACTTCTCCTTCCTTATGTCACAAATCGCTCCTTTTAACTTTGTTCAGTGTCATGAGATGGGTGACTCTATTATTGCTGCTGTAAACAATATGGATATTTGTAGTGAATATCAGCAGATATATGCTAATTCAACAAGCAGTTTTGAGCTGGAATGTAAAATTTATTCCACTGGGACTAGATTGCCCACCACACACACGTGGAATACATTTACTGTGCACTGTTTGAACCTTTGTATGGTCATGCTACACACATAAAACACAGTGAAATATTTTTGGTGTACTACCGCCCCCTGTTATAGACCTACACAACTTCTTTAAGGAGAAAGGACACCATATCCAGGTGATACAACAATTTCATTGCAGTAGTATTTCAAATATGCAACAGATGTCGAATGCAGTTAGTTCCATATTATTCCACATTACAATTTTAACATGCTTGCAACATGTTCTACAAATTGAAACTGTATATAATAGAATAGCATTATTGGTTTTATACAGGATGTCTCAAATATTTTGGGTCAACTCTCGTGATGAGTAAAGTTCCAGTCTTTGGTCATGTCATGCACTGTACACACCAATACACCTCACAATGGACACATCCCATATGTGCAATGCAATGGACAACTGACAACAGGAATAGTGATGTATGTACTGGACAGGTTAATGTGTCAATGCGACACACACCATTGTCACATGACACACTTGCTATGAGCTAAGTGTCTTTGTTTGGTGGTCAGGGTGTATGCTGTTTGTCAACTGCTGACCATTCCATTGTACAACAGACACCTGGGATCTTTGTGAGAATGCAGCAGAACTGCTTGCATCATTGCCATGTATGTATTAAGACTGGTGGTCGCCACTTTGAACTGTAACTATGCGCTACTTTGTTGTTATGTGGTGTATGCTGTGTATGTCCATAATACAATAAAATGCATTTCTGACAATTGGTTCCCTATCTCAGTATAATTCGCTGTGGACCAACTATCACCTGTTTCAAACCGATGCTGTATTAGTTACCACAGGCAAAAAAGAAAAAAAAACTATTTGTGTCATCTTTGTGCACTGTTTTTGCTGCAGAGCACAAGATGGCTACTTCCTGTCATGTCATCATTAATAAGTGTTGGGGGACCACTTTGAAATAAGTTATAAACTATGGATACATTTAAGTTTAAGAAAATAGTGAATCAGTAATGCTTCATATACAGATCTCACACCAAATTCTCCAGTTCACCCTGTCTCAGAAAGACATGTAAAAAAGTTTAAATAGCTCAGTATATAAAGAGTTCCTGAAAAATAATTATTATTATATCACAGCCATTTACATAATTGTAAAACATATTGTGTTACCAGTTCTAGCAACTGTTGCAATAATTTATACAGGAATGAACCCAATTATTCATTTCAAATGGTAGTAAATGGAAATCATTTGCAATTCTTGGAAATATTGTACGCAGGCACCCCACAAGACCAAATGGTTACTGAATTTGTAACTGTGAATGAAAACTCCAGGTATGAATATAAATAACTCAAGAAAAGACAGAGCAAGCAGCAGTCTGGAGAGGGTGGGGAAGGGATAGTAGTAGAGTACAGGTGTGGAGAGAGACTAACGCTGTCTGATGGAGTGTGCAGGGGCTAGACTGCCAACAGGCACAGCATCAGGAGGTTGTAGGGCAGGGAGATGGGGACAATAGGAGAGGGTTGGGGAAAGATGGGCAGTTGCATCAGCAAAGGGCTGCAAATAAACATGGTGGGAGATGAGAATGGGGAGGAGATGATAGAGGAGAGGGGGGTAGAAGCTGATAGATTGAGCGTGTGAGGATATTAAAGTGCATGTCATTTATGACGGCGGCCGAGTTTAGGTTCGTTCTGTGTATCTGACGTCACAAAACACAGTCAGCCAATGAACAGAGAACGACGTTTCCAGAGCTCGACTGCAGTGCAGAGCACAGACGAGTGTCATCAGTTTTAGAAACGTTCAGTCATAAATAAAGTAATTGAACAAAAGCAATGTCTTGATAGCAGACTTTCTTTTATAGAAAGTTTGGAAAAAGTATTCTTTACACCAATTGCTTCATATTCTATTAATTAATTAAACCAAACAAGCAATAAGCCTCCTAATTCAGGCGATAGCAAGGAAAGGTGTTTGTATCAATCTCACGAACCGCTTTTTCGCAATAAAGAACAGCGGTAATTGTTTATTTCCTATTGTACTTCGACGAAGCGTGAGTAATTCATAGTCATACCAACAGTGTTTGTCGGTATTTTGCGTGATATTTTATAGTCCTCAAGGAATTTTATTGACTGGCGAGCTATGTTAGCGTAATGGTTAAGGTGTTGGAATGCTAAGCGGAAGGTTATGAGTTCAAACCCTCTGTGGTGCTTATTATTTTCTATATTTAAAAATAATATCGGAGTGTCTTACTTCATGAATTTTATTCGTTTGAATGTAATTTTTTTGGAATTTCTAGTGCTTTGTCGCTTCATTAACCCTTTCGCTGCTGCAGAGACGTGCTCCCCGCATTCCGTGCTGTGCGCGATTTTGTCATCACTGCACTGCTTGCCTGTGTAGACACATGGTGTTCCGACTGCTTTGACACACTTATCATTCGATTTAACAAAAACTATTTGGACCAAAAATTTGATTTTTACACATCTTCTTGACTGATACCTTCCCCCCATAAATGACTTAATTTTGTTTCGATGTTCAACGCAGTTATTGTGCAGCATTAAATGTAGTAAACCATTGCACGAAATTTTGAAGAATTTGCAGAGGTAAAAGTCCATAGCGTATACTTTCCGTATGGTCGATTTTAGTTGTCACAATGTTGAGAATGAAATGTGGACAAGATACCTAAATTTCATATAAAATTTACTGTATAACAATATCTCATGTAATTTAAGTACCAGATAGATGCCGTATGTAATATTGAGAAATATTTCGTCTTTCGCGACTGTAATAAAAGTTTTATTTACACCGGGCGCGTTTGGCTTTATTTTAAAGCCAAAGGGTTAATGGGTTAAAGGGTTAATGCGGCCGTGGTGGCTTTACTTCATGAACTGCGCGCTCCCCCCTAAACGTAAGTTTGCGAACTATACTATACTATGGCCTGGGTGGGCATGCGCGAGCCGCCAAGATAAAAGAATTGAACTATAGCTACCGTAGGTTGAGGCCGGGATAATTATTGGTGCAGAGAACCTGTTGTAAGGATAACTCCCATCTGTGCAGTTCAGAAAAGCTGGTGGTGAAGGGAAGGATGCAAATGGCTTAGGTAGTGAAGCAGCCATTGAAATAAAATGTGTTGTGTTAAGCTGCAGGTTGCGTCACAGGGTGGTCTACTTTGCTCTTGGCCACAGTTTAGCAGTGGACGTTCATCCTGGTGGACAGCTGGTTGGTGGTCGTACCAATATAAAAAGCTCGACAATGATTGCAGCAGAGCTGGCAAATGACATTGCTGCTATATTTGTTGGAATCATGTCTACAAAAAGACACTGATTACAAATTTAAAATAGCTGTTTCGCCCTCTACACAGTTAAAGATAAACTGTAATCTTAGCATAGTTCACATAGTAATGCCACTCTGTATCTAGAGATACTAGTAGATATCACACTCAGCGACCTGTTCTTTTCCAGATTTTTGAGAATGACTGCAGTGTATTTGTGTTATTGTCAGATTTGTTGTAAACTCTGTATGTGTTTCCGCTCTAGTAGGACAGCAGCTTGTTTATATTTTACCCCTGTGAGCATATATATGAATTTTTATCTGACAAGAGGTCCTTATGGATTGGGTACTTTAGATTTCCTTTCTGTATATTTGAAAGTCTGTATCCAAACATTGATTTCCTAATACACTGCAACACAGGTTTAAAAAAATAAAAAGTCAAAAAATTTGCCTCTAAAAATGAGGTTATTTCCAAGCTCTGTTAAGTACCAAAATATTCAACAAATTGCAACAAATACACTTTTTTTTTCGAAGCCAGGAAATGAAAGGGTCCAACGTTCGAAAATCGTATACAGCAGATTTTTGTACTTTTATTCAAATTCTTTATTATTTGTCAAGTGGGAATAATAATAAATAAACATTGAATAATAATTTTCTAATGAAAATAACATTATGTTTTCAAATATGGGTCACATTAAGCAAATTAAAATTTGATATACACAAGTGAAATGAGATATACATCAATAATAATACAGAATCAATTTTCACTCCACAGCTGTGTGAGTACTGGAATTTATTTCTTCATTCATTCATCCATAGACAAATTTCTTTTTAAGGATGTTGTAATTACACATACATATATGCATAATTTATAATATAGATACATAAGGTAATGGAAAAAATGGGATATAAATAAGAAATTCATAATACAAACAGAACTTTCTCACAGATTTAAACCCGATTGACCTGCTACGAAGTTTCATCAATAGCACTGGGGTCATTCTGTATGCTCATGTCAGGCATTAGCAATAAATTGAGTAGTATAGAATACCCAGGGAAAAATGCATTTGCAGTTGACCAGCAGATCTTTCTGTAGGTACAGTCTATCCATTCGAATTTTTACAGACTAGAATGTACTAGACAACTACAGTCTTTTTTCTGCACTTGTAGCTAGTGGCTGTAACACTGTTTACTGTAAATAAGCGTCCACTTGAAGATATTTTGCGGAACAAATTGGAACGACAATACTTTACACTATAAAGTTTGTAGTCTCATAACAAAGCATACACATACAAATTTACTATCTAAATTAAGACAATATATATTGAGGGGTTTTATCTTATCTAGTGTAATTCATGTTTAACTCCTATCACTTGACATGGAATATTATCTTAGGACACCTAAATTTGTAGTCTGTCTTTTTGTTGGTCCAATAATTTGTCTCTGGCATATTCAGATCGTTCTCACATTACATTTATAAATTCTTTTACAAAGATATTTGGTTGTTTACACGTTAACTGTATATTAATCACTACACTAATTACTGGTGCTTCTGTATTATGTGTGATACAATAGTAGCACTTTAAGTTAGCAACTCAAAAGCAAATTCACTCACATTCACAGCATCCACCGCATTTGTTCAAATGTGTGTGAAATCTTATGGGGCTTAACTGCTAAGGCCATCAGTCCCTAAACTTACACACTACTTAACCTAAATTATCCTAAGGACAAACAAACATACCCATGCCCGAGGGAGGTCTCGAAAATCCGCCAGGACCAGCCGCACAGTCCACCGCATTTACGTATTACACTAAAAAGCAGTAAAAAAACAGTTATTGGGGGAAAGAAGTACATGCATATTAAGTGGCCTGCACACGTTCAGTATTTATCATGCACGTGTGCCTTTAAGCCCTTTTTTATGTGTATACATCACGAGAGAAACTGTCGATGTGCTCCTTTCAAAGTTGTACTTTGGCTGAAGCACATGGAAGCGGCCATATTGGATTTCGTCAAGCTTATATTTGGTTTGTTTTAAATTATAACCAACTTATAATTTGTGTCCTTTAAATAAATGCTGTTCCAAGATACTAGCACACTGAGGATCTCTCGAAGAGGCACAATTTATTGATATGGAATGTCACACAATGAATTATCAGCGTTTAAAGGTTTCAGATTTCACACAACACGCGACACATACACAATAGACCACATACTAGGCTACTAGCATCAGGCAGCTATTCGCCGAACATGCCATTTTCCGTGTCGTCTGCTGCATCAGCTCTTTTCGCTAACGCTCGGCTCCGGTGCTGCAGATGCTTGTCACCCTGTAGACATAAGTGTCAACAGTCACCACTGTGGCATGTGGGTGACAAAAGTGAACTATGTTATCTTTGGACCACATCGCCAGAAAAGGGATTCATCTTCATGTTTCTGACAACTTTGGTGACTTGTCATTGTCAATCATTTACAAATTAAACTTTAAATAGTGAAATGAGAGTGAATATTCAAAACATGTTGATTATCTGGTAAAAACACACTACCACTCATCGTCAGAACAAAAAACATAAACAAGTCTGACACATGCGAGAAAGAACTAAAAGATGGCTTAGTCTCACTATCAGTCGCCTATATAGTATAAAAGAAAATTTACAAGCTAGTTATTTTAGGAGACCTCTTTACTGACACGAACGTTGTCAAATCATGCACAGTTGTGTACAAAATATATTCTAGTAATGATGCAGGGATACTTCTGCTGGTCTTTCTTCTAGTTGCTTCAGTTACTTTCAAGAGGAAAGGAAAAAGTTTACTTTCCTGGCAATGAATTGTAATTTTTCGCGCATATTATAACATTCTTTACACAACCAGCACATTTATTTAGCAGTGGGGGTGCTTCTCCTTAAGTATTTTTTGTAATATGTATCACTATGTAAATGACTAGTGTGCAGTTGACAGGTTCTCTCTTTCAAAGAAAGAAAATACAGTGATACTTGTAATTTTTGCACAAACTATAACACACTTCAAACAATCAGAACACTTACTTAACGTTGTGGGAGCTTCTTAAGTAATATTTGTGCCTCATACCACTGTGTAAAAGGAGTATGAAGTGAGCAGAAGGTCACTTTCAAAGAAAGAAAAGACAGCAATAGTTCCCTGATTCGCAATGAATGAGCCAGCTGAACGTATGACGAGCTCGTCTGCTAGAATGGCTGCTGCAGTCACGACGATACCTTGACAACAGAGAAAACCAAAGTATATCTTTGAAAGGAGCGCAGCCACCGTACCTGTCGTGATGTATATACAAATAAACGGACATTTATTGACAATACTAGTTTGTCAAACCTTCAGTATATTGATGAGACCTCATATCATCAATAATACTGACAAAAATCGGCAGCTGACAGTGTGGTTTCGAAAGGTTAAGATGTTGAACACTCAAAAGATAACTGTGCTGCAGTTATGTTACCTATAGCTTGCAATCAAAGAATGCAGCGGAAAAGAGGAAATGTGTCCAGGAATGGTTGAGAAAAAAAGGAGCGACTGGTCACATGTCAGTTTACTAATAAATCAGAACCATGGTCTTGAAAAAATTCGTAAATTATTTTTCGGACGAATCCAGCATCGTACGACACATTAACATTGATACAAGATGATATGGACAAACAAATTACGTTAAGGAAAGAGGTAAACGCGATCAGTGAGAAACAGTAGTAACTTCGAGATTTCTGGCGATTGGCTGGTCGTTTGAATGCTCCAAGTTTTACTCTGTTATACCAGTAAAATTTTGTGTAAATCTGTGAAACATTTATATCTGCCTGGCAAATATATATTCAGGCAATTGGTTTCAATGTTATTTTTTTTTTACATTTTGTAATAATTTCATGAAACTGTATTGTATTGTATTTCACAGTCCTCTTACTAGTCATTGCAGATGTACTACTTATTTTCTGAACTGGAAGTATATCTCCAAACTGCTGTGTAATTCGCCAACCTATATTATATTTTCAAATTAATGAAGTAAGCAGTGTCGCACAATCCTCCATTGACCATCCTATGATGGTACCAATACAAACAATGTGCACCCTCACATGGCAAATTTGTTTGTGTGGCCATACTCCACAGCAAGCACACGAATATTTGTTTTGTAAATACAAATCACCTTTGAATTAGCTCAGATGGTAGAGCACTTGCCCGCGAAAGGCAAAGGTCCCGAGTTCGAGTCTCGGTCAGGCACACAGTTTTAATCTGCCAGGAAGTTTCATATCAGCGCACACTCCGCTGCAGAGTGAAAATCTCATTCTGGACAAATCGCCTTTTCTTGCTGCACTGTATTTTATTTCCCTCAGAAGCCTTTCGCCTTTTTAACTTTAAGGCAGCTGATACAGTTTTGTTTTGATATGTGTTACTTGTAGATTATAATACAGTTCACATGTCATTTTTTTGTATATAATGATTACTTACAGTTCTTTGCGTTCCTAGTTGGCATTTGCATTTCCTCTCATCTATTCACATGCTGGAGGCCGCACTGTAACTTGATTTATGAAACATAGCTCTATTAAAACTGTTTTGTGTAAGAGGCTGCCAGTACTCGAAAAATTGGTTCTGAGGTATGATATCCACAAAGGTGAATTGAAAACATGAGAAGCACTCGCTAACATTGTGTGGTTGATTCGTGAAGCTTTGTTAACATCTAAATGGAGAATATTGTAAAATTTTCAATACTTAACCTGATACATTCAGTACTGATTAACAATACTCAGAGTATTTTGAGGGCCATCAATACTGCTTGTCAATATTTCTAGTAGTGACAACACATCAATTTGCGCCCTTGGACAGTCAATATTTTGACAGTTTTGCAATACTATTGAGCATGTTATGGCCCTTTACACATACAGATACACAACAGATACTACAAACTATGAAAATGAAATTGTTACATGTGCCTTTATTTACATATACGTTACTAGAGGAGCTGTGGTTGTTCTCCTTTCTAAGATGTACTTTCGCTGAAGCACCTGAGTGAGGTATTAGTGGAGTTTGTCAAGCTCATCTTTGGAGTATTTTATATTATAAAAATATTATACCGTATGTCCTATGAATGAATACTCTTCCAAACCACTAACATTTCTCGAAAGGGTACAATTTATTGTTATTAAGTGTAGATAGAGAGTTTACAACGTTTAAAGGTTTCAGGAGACATATAACACAGAACAAAGTTACTAGTTTCACTTGTACATAACCATTGTGATGTATTGGGCAACGTTCTCTGCCGTAGATCGAAAAAGATTACGAATGCAATAATTCTGGTATGTGTTAAGTCAATGGTTAAAATCTGCTTATTCACCTTCACATTTATGAGAGCTCCTGAGACTTGTCACTGTCAATCACTTACGAATTAAGCATGAAACAAGGACATGCAAGTGAATATTCAAAACAAAATACCACTTGTAAGCATAGAATTGTATCGCTGACTATCGCTAGTCGCCTCTCTGCCGAACGCAGAGCAGAGTGGGGAGTCGTGGCATAGCTCCCATGGAGCGTCGACGCAGTGTTGTGTTGATGCCATGGCTGCAATGCGTGTCTTACAAGTTATGGTGAAGCAATTGAAAATGTTTGACACACATGTTTTGCGTTTAATTTCAGTGTTCACAATGGAGTATCAATGTTTATCCAAAAGGTGATGTTTCTTTGTTTCGTGTGTCGTGTCGGGAGAACAACAATCAAGCACGTTGCGCCGGTTACGGAAAAATAATGTAGACTGGTATGATCCTAATTGCAAGTTCTTAGTGAGAGAAACACATATCATGATCGCAGATACCTTCTCGTTCGTACATCGTGCCCGAAATTTTATGGAACATCCGCGTCGCGATTCGGACATACGCATGTTCAGGTTATAAGCTACTGAATTGTTTAGTACTGCTGGAAGAACTGTGCCAATCGTAGACTGATAAAACATCCGTTGAACAGTGGTTACTTTGTGTTGTATGCACAATGACTTTTCATTGGATGCCATCATTTAGACAGCAACCTCATACATCACAACAGAAACGTACTTGGAGTACAAATACTGATCACATCCATTGTGGAATAATGTTAATTGTGAACAGTGCAGCCCAAGTCTGTGCAAGTGTTTAACAGAATACAGTGAATTCTACCAGTCAACTTGGTACTGTTGGTGTGAGGGTCTCCTCTCCCTGTTAGACAATAGCTACTACAGGAAACATCATAGCAGGCAGTACAGAGGGCAGCACATCAACCGCCACAAGAAGGACCAGGTACGTGGGCCTAGGCACATGGTCGTTAAATATCCAGCTCTGTTCCTCAGAATAGAAAACATAAAAAGACTGATACATGTCAGAAAGAATTAAAAGGTTACTTTAACGCACTGGCAGCCACTTATAAAGTATAAAAAAATTACAAGTTAGTTATTGTAGGAGACTTCTTTTCCAAACAAGAGCGTCTTCTGTTCTAAGAGGTTTGGGACTGTAGCCAGATCATGTTGACTTCTTGCCACAATATTTCGGCTGGCAACCTGTCCGGCACTGGCAGACACTCACCTGAAGATGGCCAGACGATTGCCAGCTGAAGTATTGTGGCAAGGAGTCAACATGATCCGGCTGCAATCGTGAAACCAAATAGAATATTCAGTACAAGGGGAAAACTTCAAGAATCAGAAGAACATCTTCAAATAAAGCACATCTGCGGACGAAATACATTCTTGTACTGGTACAGGCATATTCTTGCTGGTTTTTGTCTTATTGTTTCAGTTACTTTGAAGAGCAAAGAAAGCAGTTTACTTTTCTAGCAGTGAACTGTAATTTTTCAAGCAAGTTAGAACATTTGTCACACTACCAGCACATTTATTTAGCAGTGGGAGAGCTTCTCAAGTACTTTTCATGCTTCATACCTTTACACAAATAGCGATTATATTATGGGAAAGTTCTCACTTTCAACGATAGAAACGACAGTGATAGTTTCGAAATTCGCAATGAAAACAAGCAGAATATATGAAGAGCTGCTGCTTTAATGCGGATGCTAGAATGTTTGCTGCAGTCACTGCAATACTTGACAGCAGAGACATCTATCGATGCTTTTGAGAAAACCAAAGGCCACAGGAGAGCTTCTTCAACGTTTGGATAGTAGGAGACGAGGTACTGGCGTAATTAAAGCTGTGAGGACAGGTCGTGAGTCATGCGTGGGTAGCTCAGACGCTAGAGCACTTGCCCACGAGAGGCAAAGGTCCTGAGTTCGAGTCTTGGTCTGGCATACAGTTTTAATCTGCTAGGAAGTTTCATACGAGCGGACACTCCGCTACAGAGTGAAAATTTCATTCTGGAAACGTCCCACAAACTGTGGTTAACCATTGTCTCCACAATTTCCTTTCTTCCAAGGGTGCTAATTCTGCAAGGTCTGCAGGTGAGCGTCTGCGAAGTTGAAACAGTAGAAGTCCATTTTAGGATCAATACTGTTTCCCAGTACTATTAATCAAGACGAAAAAAATTTTCTTTGCCATTGACAGAAATATTATAGTCACTGAGAAAACAAGAGAAGTCCTTGCAGAAAAAACAAATGAAGGCCTCAAGGAAGTTTACACTAATTTGTCAATAAGTAATATTATAGTCACTGAGAAAACAAGAGAAGTCCTTGCAGAAAAAACAAATGAAGCCCTCAAGGAAGTTTACACTAATTTGTCAATAAGTAATGAAATGACAACGTAAATATAGAAAACAAACGCCACGAATTTTAGTTTGTAGGGGGAAAATGGCACTGTTAAATTAAATGTAGATAACACTTCTGTAGACTGTGTAACTAATGCACAAGGCTAGGAATGAATACCGATTCTCAGCTGAAATGTTGTGAACACAAAAAGATACTTGCAAACAGAATGTCATCATCCTGTTATGCCTTTAGAGGCCTGTCATCGGTGTGTCTTATAGTTACATGCTATTCGGATGTATTGTACACACAGTTCGTAGACATGGCATTTTTTTCTGAGGACCAAATGCACAAAATTTGAACACAATTTTCAAACTGTAGAAAAGGGCTATAAGAACAATAATAAAACTAGCAGTCATTTCATTGTAAAGATCTGTTCATAAAGTGAGTGTTTTTACTGCATCATGTGAGTATATTTACCAATCGGTTGTACGTATAAAAAATAACATTCAGAATTGCTGCACAAACATCTCTGTCCATAACCATGAACTTATATTTACCAAGAAAGAACAAACATGAAGCTGAAACCAGCATTTTGTACCAAGGAATAAAACTGTTAAATAAATTACCAGTAGAGATTAAAGAAAATGCAAAAACAAAATTATTTAAATGGGCATTTAAAAGTACCTGTTGAACAATACACTCTATACACTGAAGGTTTATTTAAATTAGGGGTTTGTAAAAATGCAGCACAGATAACAACGACAATAATAAAGCATTTAACATTCCATGCAACGCTTTCACACCAATAGTTTCTCATTCTTTTTTCCTTTTCTGGAGAAACTTGCTTCCAAACATATGCAATGCATAATACTAATACCTTATCATCTTTCTGAGCTGAACATCTCACTCTTCGTAGAGGAAAGCTGATTCTGGTTTTCAAGCTAGCAAATGGGAAGTTGTAGCACACAAAATTGACCTGATATCAGCTGATAGTGTGTGTAGTGTTATGATGCAACGTGTTTATAGTGTGTGTAGTGTGTGCAGTGACTGGGAGTGAGAAATGATTTAACAATGTAGCATTATTCTTTCTAATTGTTAAATAACTTATTTGTAAAACAGTATTGTATACTATGGACAAACCAAGAGAGTACTGCTTTAAATAGAACGGCCTTGTATTCCTGGGGGTGGAGGTTCCATTCTTCATGCACCGATCACGATTTAGGTTATGTATGGTTCCCTAAATTACTTCAGGCAAATGATTACTACAATAAACCCACAGCTCACCCTTATCTTAATAGACCCATAATTCTGTAAATGTCTGTATATGTCAGCTATTGATCATTCCCTTTGTATGAGATTCCACAGCTATGTGTTTGTTCAAAAACATTTTGAAGTTTTGATCTCAGCTATTTTTCACACCTACTCAGTTTATTAATATTGTATGATTGACTAATGTCGGCATTTGTTCAAGGACATTTTGAAGTTTTACAACTTGGTTGTCTTTCACGCCTATTAAATTTATTATATATTTCATGCTTGCCCAATTTCTGCTTTATAGGCATTTTTCAAATGAAGTAAATATTGATATCTTATACAGTTACATTGTTATTAAATGGTGCTTTAGGATCAGCTATATCCGCCATTTAATAACAGGACCAGTGTACAACACACTGACACATACTGTGCTTGAAAATGGCCTATAATACCAAAATTGGCATATTGTGCAAGATATGATAACCTAAATATTTGTATAAAAGAGCCATGATGGAATACTTCAAAATGTCCTTCAGTTATTAAATTTAGTTGTTCTTAAATTGTAGTACTAAGACATGGCCAGTATCCTTGCAAAAGAGAGTCTGTGGATACACTGGATTAGACTGTTTAAGCTGTAGAGGCTACTGTTGTTCGTTTTGGAGTCACCTCTGTAGAATTTCCTGGAGGAATGCTTGGTATGAAACGCAGAATGCAGATCTAGGCTTTTATAATACAACATACTACAACATGGAGATAAAACCCGAATATTTGTGTCCTAGATAATTTTTCCCAGCGAACTGAAAATGCTAAAGACAATCTCCTCATCGGAGCTGTTGCGGGTGAGGTCCATACACATGTAATAACTGAAATTGATGGATATGAAGAACATGTGGAAGGCCTGTTTTATGACTTTTTTCTGCCTCGTAATTACCTATTGCTGTACTTCACACTTCAGTGCGACAACGAGTTTCTTCCTTGCATGTCTCATCAAACACAATGGAGTGAAACAGCACTTACTGAATCTTAGCATTGTACGTCTTCATTGGAGCAGTAGGCACTGAGTCAACCCATATTTTTCAACAAAATTGTTCTTCCCAACAAACGGAAAATGCCAGTGGGAGTTTTCGAGAAGTCATCTTAATAGCTACATTCACTATGAAGTGTGAAAAATTAATAAATCGTAATATATTATACGAATGTTAGGTGTGTGCCTAGGTGTGCATGCAACAAAGTAGTGACAAGTGGAGTGAGACTACCTGAGATTGTACTTTTGTAGTTGGTGTCTGCTGTTGGTGAGCTATGAGTGCATGTGGGCACTCTTGCTCGACGGGGCATCTTTGAAACAGTCTAACCTAGGCGGTGCTCAAAATGATGTCACAATTGTCTCCACTGTTATTCCTCTAATACAGGCGGCTGGAGTAAGGTGTTGTGGCTCGTTGGTCGTTCCCTGGTTTAATGGGAACACCCACTAACCATCAATTTTCATTGAAGGCGTACGAAATGTAACAGTTAATAGGCCGATAGACACTTGACAGAACGGAACGCCACATCACATCAAAACATTCCACAGTTATTTAGAATAACAGCATTCACACAGTTTGTCAAAGTTATGGAATGTTATATCTCATCACGCCACATCACATCACGTCACGTTACCATCAAGGTTACTCAGGAAGAAAGTTGAAAGTTTTGACATTCACGTTGGTGGTGGTGGAGGTGGGGACTTAACTGTGTCACAATTCGCTAACACCAGAAGTTAATGTAATTTCGCCACACTCATTCATAGTAGTGGATTTCGTGATTTGCCTCTTGTTAATTTTCAGTTTATATTTTGCTTTGTTTTCATGACAAATTGCAGATGGTACATGACAACTTCGATATTTTTCCAATGAATGTCCTTTCATAACCAAGACCAGACATCTGAAAGCAAATAATGATTTAGGTTTTACAATAACAGAACTGAGCTGATGGCTACACCATGTATAAATAAGAACGTAATTTGATGAAGCAGTTTTTATTAAGTAACCTTTTATAAAGTGAAAAGTCACGCTATTAAAGCAGCAAAATACAGTTGTTTATGACTTTACTTTCTACATAACAAAAACATAATGGATAATGTCAGTAGCCTCTGTGTATTACCTTATAAATACACTACTGGCCATTAAAATTGCTACACCAAGAAGAAATGCAGATGATAAACGGGTATTCATTGGACAAATATATTATACGAGACCAGACATGTGATTACATTTACACGCAATTTGGGTGCATAGATCCTGAGAAATCAGAACCCAGAACTACCACCTTTGGCCGTAATAATGGCCTTGATACGCCTGGGCATTGAGTCAAACAGAGCTTGGATGGCGTTTACAGGAACAGCTGCCCATGCAGCTTCAACACGATACCAGTTCATCAAGAGTAGTGACTGGGGTCTTGTGACGAACCAGTTGCTCGGTCACCATTGACCAGACGTTTTCAATTGGTGAGAGATCTGGAGAATGTGCTGGACAGGGCAGGAGTCGAACATTTTCTGTATCCAGAAAGGCCCATTCAGGACCTGCAACATGCGGTCGTGCATTATCCTACTGAAATGTAGGGTTTCGCAGGGATCGAATGAATGGTAGAGCCATGGGTCGTAACACATCTGAAATGTAACGTGCACTGTTCAATTCACCGGCATGTCACCAAACACGGATGCGACCATGATGACGCTGTACGCAGAACCTGGATTCGTCCGAAAAAATGACGTTTTGCCACTCGTGCACCCAGGTTCGTCTTTGAGTATACCATCGCAGGCGCTCCTGTCTGTGATGCAGCGTCAAGGGTAACCACAGCCCTGGTCTCCGAGCTGATAGTCCATGCTGCTGCAAACGTCGTCGAACTGTTCGTGCAGATGCATGTCGTCTTGCAAATGTCCCCATCTGTTGACTTAGGGATCGAGACGTGGCTGCACGATCCGTAACAGCCATGCGAATAAGATGCCTGTCATCTCGACTGCTAGTGATACGAGGGCATTGGGATCCAGCACGGCGTTCCGTATTACCCTCCTGAACCCACCGATTCCATATTCTGCTAACAGTCATTGGATCTCAACCAACACGAGCAGCAATGTCGCGAAACGATAAACCTCAATCGCGATAGGCTACAATCCGACCTTTATCAAAGTCGGAAAAGTGATGGTACCGATTTCTCCTCCTTACACGAGGCATCACAACATCGTTTCACCAGCCAACGCCGGTCAATTGCTGTTTGTGTATGAGAAATTGGTTGGAAACTTTCCTCATGTCAGCATGTTGTAGGTGTCGCCACCAGCGCCAACCTTGTGTGAATGCTCTGAAAAGCTAATCATTTGCATATCACAGCATCTTCTTCCTGTAGATTAAATTTCGCGTCTGTAGCACGTCATCTTCGTGGTGTAGCAATTTTAATGGCCAGTAGCGTGTTATTGATGTGTTTGTATGATACCTTTGGCAGCAAACAGCAAATAAATGTCGATATTTAAAAATTTTGTTTCATTTCTTAGCAATTTACCATACAAAACTGATCAAGAATATCCGTTATGATGTTTTCTTTGGTCATTGATAAAGGTTTATTATCGTTAGCTCTTAATTCCAATACTATACTCCTACTCCTTCTATCTTTCCTATTACATATGATATCTCAGTACTTCACTTACAATATACTGTACTGGGCTAAATAAACTGATGTTGTGTTGATGACCTATCTAGTATTTAACCTTCACCATTTGACAGTAATAATAATAATAGTAATAATAATAATAATACTATATACCTCAGTGGTCTAGTGCAATTCTTTTAATTGGACACCACTTCAGTGACTTCGTTATCCCTAAGGTATGTCCTTTGTGTCATCACATACATAGCAACAATGGAACCATCTTGGAACTTACCTACCAGAGAATTACGAGTTCAGTTTAGTGTTTTGTGTAAAAAGGAACAACGTGAAAGTGATGTTGTTTAGCGAAGTTTCAATGGTGTTGACAATCACTCCCATATATCCAAACAATGTGCACGAACTACAGATCTTTTAGGTCACTTTGGTAATGAATGTGGCCCATTAGCATACCAACAAATGCTGTTCAACAGACTGTCACAGACATACACAGCAGAATGTTATTCGATTTTGTGGTGCCTGCCTCACTGAGTGTAGTTCCACCAAAGCCTTTTGCGTTATCATACAGACCTCAACCAGTTGGGCATGCACGAAAACTTTTGTAGGATTTCCTTTGTGTCACATCCAGTCCACGAGAGCCCAAATACGACGCAATACAGACCACATTACTCCATTGACTAGCCAAGAAGCCAGATCAGCAATTATACAAAGTTATTTATGATGAACATATATTTACCAAGATACATTCTCAACTCCAGACATGTCTTCAAATATTAATCAATCCTATCTCTTACACATCCACCTTTTAAAATGTCTCAGATGTTCAATTATTGAAGAATTAACTAAAAATAATGTTACAAAAATTTTAGTATTCATGTAGTAGTAATATGAAAAATAAACCAAGTTCTCTTCTGTTTAAGTTTTGACAATCTATTTGATTGTAGATTTCTTTATAGTCCTGGCTCCATTGTCTAGGATAGATTCAAATCATGCTTAGTTACTGAAATACTTTCAGGTTTCCTAGTTTTTACAGTTAAAGTGTTTTAAATGTGTAGAACATCGCTAGTTTTTTCTCAATTGCACATAGCACCTCCATTGCTAACAAAACTTCCTATATTTTTAGTGCATGACTCCACAGTACAACTACCCACAACTAACTTCCTTTAGCAACTACTTAGACACATCAACAAGCACAGAGTTATTGTGAGAAGTCACAGTATATCGATTTCACACAATTTAGATTTTACGCAAAAAGATGTCATACCCAATAGTTCTTTTACAAAATTTCTGAGATCTATAAAACAAAATCTGTACCAATATTTAATATTGTCAAATTATCACTCAGAATGAATTATAGAATGATTAATTATAACAAAAGTGATTATAATTTCGAATTAAGGTGGAAATCTGAATTAATTATGTTTTCTGAAAATAAATCTTCGCTAGCTTCATGGTTTATTTCTGCTAATAAAGTGGGAGATCATTCTGGTTATAACATCAGAATTATAGAAACTACAGACTTACGATTTTGATCTCATCGGCTCACAAACTATTCAATCTGTTGATGCATGCAGTCACACCTGACAGACCCTCCAAGACTGTCTGTCATCAGTGCTGGAACTGCAGCAGCTCACCTAGTACTATCTCTGTATCAAATAAAATACTTCAAATACACAAGGAGAACTACACTATATGTCATAAAATTCACGCATCTATCACACTATGCATGATAAAATTCATGTTTCTATGGATGAGTTCACCACAACAAGTTCTTACTAGGAACATCTCGCTCAAGTACAGCCTCATCATTTCGATATTGTCACCATGAATGAGACAGAGCATGTGGCAGCCAGTAAAACACACACACACACACACACACACACACACACACACACACACACCACTGGATCAGCCTCAATCATCCGTACCATCACCAACACAGGTTAGTGCAGTGTATCCTTCTACTGATGATCCTGTACTGTGTGTGTATTTCCAAAGTCCCTCTAGATTCATATATCTTATCCAGATTGATTGCTAGCCACAAAGGAACTGTTCATAAAAATTACATCATGTTGGGCCTTCCAGTCTGGCACAAGGCAAACAAATTAGCCGCAGATAAACTGTGAGCAGCCAAGTTGTCTATAGATGAGTTATTACAAGCTGCTCTTGTCAGATAGTATGATAGTACTTGGGTTTCACCCATTCATCTCATACCCAAAAAGATTGTTACAAATAGGCTGTGCTGCGCCCATTGGGCTCACAATACCCACCATTGGGCTCACAATACACACATAATCCCAGACGGTTATCGACTTACAGATATTCGGGACTTTAATCATAATTTAGCGGGCATCTCTGTATTCAGTTTGTTGGACTGCAGAAATGCTCATTTGCAGAGCCCCACGAATCAAGAGGATTTCAAAATGCAGCACAGGCTTGGCGGAGGTTGATAGCGTCCTTTTGCTACACTTACTTAGATGATATTTTAGTCTCCTGTACTTCACAACATGATGAGCACCTCAAACTAGTTTTTGATGCCCTAAACAAGCTTGTTGTCATAGTCAAAGACGATAAATGTCGTCTGTGACCATCAGACATTATGTTCCTTGGTTATCAGCGTTGGCATACAGCCTACAACACAACATATTGATTCCTTTAGTCAACTTCCAAGCTCATTAATCAACTTCTGTAGTCACTGACCTTTCAACAATTGCTCTGATTTTTCAGTATGCATAATTGTATTGCAGGCACATATCTCGTGCAGCTGCCATCCAGGAACTACTGATGAATGTGTCAGCAGGCAAGCAGATAATGGGAGAGTAAGATACGGAATGGAACCTGCAAATGCAACAGGTATTTGAGCAAACTAAAGACTGCCTTTCTCGGGCTACGACACTGGCACGCCTACTACCCACTGCACTCCTGCCTATCACTTCTGATGGAGCAGTTCTCCAACAGTCAGTAGCAGGAATACAACTAGCCCAGTCAATGAAGACTAACAAAGGTAGGCAGGGGGAACAAATCTTTGTAGTCATGAACTTCTGTATAATGGTAGACAAAGTGTTATGAGAACATGCTAAAGATCCTGACTGATGGGCAGGGGCAATTAGAGAAGTCAGCCAAGAGGGGGGGGCTAATGGCAGGGGAAGGGGGGTTGACAGAATGGAATATCTCTCAACAAAAGGAGAGTTGGGTTCCCCACTGACAAACTGGCAAAATTTTGTGTTGCTTAAAGTAGCTTTTGGTAACTGTTTCGGGGTTCAGGGTAAAAACGTGTCTACAGACTGTGTGTGCCCAGGAAAATAATACGATTTGACCCAGATGTCCGGCGATTTCGAAGTTTTTGTTGGGAGTCAATAATTCAAGTATTGGTAGGCATACCTGGCATATTTATGTTTTTTGATTATTGTAAGTGGTACTCGTACATTAATATACATGCAGTGTATACCAATAAATAGTAACATGCCCATTTTAAGATAAATGATATTTTTTGGTTAAAATGTGTTTGTTAAAATGTGTTTGAAATACATTGCAACCTATATTGCTACATAATTAGAAAAAAATGATTGAATCTATTGAAGTAATGTATTTGCTGATTTCTAAAGTCATTTTGTTCAGTCTAACATGATACTGCCCCCCCCCCCCTTGCTACAGCCCCTGGCAATGGGTGTGAGCATGGGGCTGAGGATGGGCAGTTTAAAAGTAATTTTTTTATATTTTTCTTGAATATCTCGACAACCGCAGCTTCCACCTAAAATATTTCCCAATACAAAATTAAATTGCATTAAATTTCCTACAAGAAAACATCCTATTACGTTTTTCTCTAAGACTAATAGTTTCCATGTTTCAGGGCACAGAAAAATCGCATTATGAAATATAATATATATATGGTATAAAATTTATTTTTATTGTTAAATTAAGTGGTTTAAGAACAAATATTAAATACGTGTACTTCATCTAACTGCAGGAGCAGCAATTAAATGGCTGTGATGGGATGGAGGGTTTGGTGCATAGACACATGAAGAAAGTGGGTCACCATATTGTGGTCACATACTTCCCTCCATGGTAGGCCTGCAAATTAAAGAGCAAGCAGACGATTCCCCATTCTCTCTGCCCCCCTCCATCACAGAAACCAACTACAGGGTGATTCACAAAGTTAAACCTACCCTTCTGCAGCTCACATTGTGAGTCATTGGCAATGCAGTGTGCAGACATGCTCAAGTGTCTTTATTTTCCAAAATGTGTGTTAACATTACACGAAATACCGATATAAGTTGCTAAGTGGAGTTACAACACTAGTGCAAGAAAACTTTATGGACAGATTGTACATAAATCTCTGCACACTGTTTTCCACTGTTAGAGAGGGAATTGATTTTTTGTCATCCTGTAGAGCCTCTGTAATGTTCTTCTCTGAAAGGCAACCTCCCCGATTCATTGTTGTCAGTGACCTGTGTATTATTAGTGGGAAGGAAATTGGTTTGTAAATGCAGCATCTTACTGATTTCTGTCACTGACAGTGTATCGTAAGCCTTGTAACCGTTTTATTGTCACTTAGTGGTGAATTAATGAAAGGATAGAAATTTACTGCACTTCTCTTACCATTAATTGGGTCACTGGTAGACTGCATAAAGCTCATCAATTCAGGAATTGCTGGCACTTGTACCATGGGCTTCCCTGAGTGGAGTGACTTACCACACTTCATCTGTATATCTTACAAGGAGAGACTGATTATGTTCAAATCTAGGACAGTAACCTGTTGTAATGCATTGCTTAAGTTATAATGAAATATCTGGAAATCCTGAACACCTTGGTGACTTGCTTCTGTTATATAGAGAGTCAATTTAAGCTTCCAGGCCACTGCAGACGCTGGTAGAGCTGATGCTGTGATGATTCATTTGATATCCCTCATGTTACGAAATGTATTTCTTGTATGGATGATGGAGGCAATGAAACAAACATTGTCAAATACATTTTGCCAATATGTTACTCCTGGGACAGACTCTTCAGTACAGTAGATAGTTGACCGCTCCAGCTGTGGAACTATTTTATGTAACAGCTCACTTAATAATTTCAAGACTATATCAAGGGTAGGCCTCTGACCATCTACACAGATCATCGGTCCCTGGTGGATTCCATATGCGATCCATCAAAAGATTGCTTCCCAAGGCGCTTTCACCATTTAGATAATACTGCACAATTCACAGCAGATGTTCGACATCTCCATGGCACAGTCAATATGGTGGAAGACTATCTCTCAGTGGATATTGATCGTGACACTCTAGCAGAAGTACAACTGCGGGTCTTGCCATTGCCTGAAGTCCTACAGGACGCCACAGAATGGCGCGACATTCCCAGCTCATCAACGTAGGTATCATGTGATGTTTCACAGAAATATCTTTGACCCTTCATACCCCTCAGCATGAGGAGAGTCGTCTTTGATAAACTACATGGACTGTCCCATCGAAGTATCCAACGACTGAGACTTGTCACAGACCGCCTCTTGTGGCCAAATGTCAAAAGAGATTGTAAAACTTTGACCCAAGCATGTGTGGGCTGCCCAAGCTCTAAGACAGGATGGTATGTCTGTGCAGCCATGACATGCCCTTTATTCAGTCTCTAAGGGTCAGTTTCAGCATATCCACCTAGACCTTGCTGGGCCCCTCCCCAGGCAACGGACAGGGTAACTCGCTTAGTCGAGGCTATATCAATGTCTGACAGCATGGTGGAAAGCAGAGCAAAGGCATTTGTCCATATGGATTTCCCGTTTCGGCTGCCCTGTCTCTATAGCGACTGATGAAGGCGGACAATTTCAGTAATCACTTTTACAAAACTCTGTCACTTTTGTGGTGTTCAGAACTTCCAAACCACAGCATCCCACCCGCAAAGTAATGACCTCATGGAGTACTCGCACTGTACACTCGAAACAGTCCTCATATACCAAGGAGAGAAAGGATGGAGGCAGTGGAAATCTATTGTGGGGGAAAACTAACTCTACTGATGGACTTCATAGAGCCATCTCAACTACCAACAAATAAATAACTACAAACGCTCATAGCATGATGAAGTGGCACGTCGCCTCTCTGATGATACCATCTGAACAAGCACACAGTTTACACCAACTCTTTGTCCCTCAGGCTCTAAATGACTATGACTATATAATGCAGAGAGATGACACTGTCCACTCTGCCTTGCAACCTTGTACTCAGACCCACACAGAGTGATTAGATGCAGCAAAAATATGTTTGTCATCTTACTCCATGGGAAGATTACTACTGTTGTCATCAATAGACTCAAACCTGTATGGATCTTACAGGATACCTGCAATATGATCAACAATAGCACTAATCGCACAGGCAACAGTACTCACACACTCCAGACACCAATATATTTGTAGTGTGAGTAGACACACAACAGTATTGGTCTGAAGAGATCTCATTTATATTCGTCAGTGACCTTCTCGTTGTGGAAGGACAGCATGAGGAACTGCTGGGCGACAAAAGATACCGGTCCCCATCAGAACATTCTCTCGCAACTACCAGTTCTCATGGGATATTGAAACAGACATTATTACTTCTTGGCTTTCAGCAGCTGGAACCCCCAGTGTCACAGCTACTAAGAAACCACCCTGCTTTAGCTCTTCCGAACGATGCAGGATACATCTGTAGCCATAACATCACTGCATCCGCCACTTCACCCTCTTCCGCACTACAATGCCAATCATCAGTCATGTTATGGACGACCTCATCGACTCCACCCTCAACTCATACATTATCATTTCTAGTGACCAGCAACAATAATGCTTCCCTCTAGCCAGTTGACATGCCTAGAAACAGTGCAGACACGCCATGTTTAGGCACAAAGCTACAGCACAGCTGCTCACACACACCTAGACAAAGAGATGATCGACAACAGCGTTATCCACCTCCCCGCTCCTCCCCCCCACCCCCCCCCCACCCCACCTCCAAGTCCACCACACTAACATGGGGATGCTTTCTAGCGAACCAGCAGCGATTGTTGTAATTAATATAGCGAAGTTCTTTGGTCAGGGTCGCAGCTCTCTGCCACACTACTATCTTTGCAGTAGTTCACCCTGAGCTTTCATTATATACATACGAATTGTTTCCATGTGTTACTACCAGGCAATAAAATGTATATTTTCTCATTTTCTGTCTCAACCATTTGTCTGCGTGCATCCTCACATGGATTCTCTCTATGTGTCTAAGCTTAGTAACCACAAAGAACTGTGGCTGTAGCTGATACAGTGAAATATAAATTCTGTTTAAAATATTGGTACACACCGGAGTAGTTAGACTTTCCTTTCTTTTTATTGTTTCCTATTACAAAATGACAGTAAAAATATATGTGAATTTATTGTAGTTTTGTTTTGTGCGCTAAATAAATAGTTACTTTAACTGGAACCACAATTGGCGAACTCCTGATATGATAGCGAGTATACAAAAACTAACATGTAATTGCTATTGACAGTTTAATGATTTTGATTGACCAGCAATACATATATCGATACTTGCTAAACAGATAGCCTAATTTTCTCAAGGAGAAACCTAATTACTATTTTCCTTAAGTTATTATGCAGTGCACATTCACAATAAGATCTGCAGAGCATGCATGTACCAGAAGCTTGCCAACAAAAAAATTAGCACAAGCATAATTTGAATTTCAATAGCTGATCAACCTTGGCATATGTCGTTCTTCTAACAGCTGGTGGTGTAGTCCTCTCCATCGCATTCCAAAGAGCTGGAACTTGACGTCCCTGTGCAGATAATAAAGCTTTAAAATGTATTGACAGTGCCAGACTGCAATCCATTACCTCATTTACAATGTTTCTACTGCCATTTCTCCAACAGAAATATATTCTCTAAAACTGACCTTAGTCAAGCTTATCACACATTCCTGTTGAGCCAGAAGATGTGTGTAAAACAGAGATGATCACACCATTTGGACTTTTCGTATTTTTAAATATGCCATTTGGTCACTGCAATGCAGTGCAAACATTCTAACGAGTTATTCATTAAATTTTGAATGATTTGCGTTCTGTGTATTCCTGTTACGATGATACTGTCATTCCTTCATCTTTGTATGAAGAACACATAATGCATCTACATCAATTTCTTGAATGGCTGGATAAATATCGCCTTAACACTAACGTGGGAAAATGTATTTATGGAGATAAAGAGTACCAGTCTTGGGTTATTGTGCACCACATTAAGGAATTTCAACATTAGAAGAAAAAGTGCAAGTAACCAAAGACTTTCCTCATCTTAAAATACCATGAGAACTATGCCTTTTTTGAGACTGGTGAATTTCTATGGACACTTATCACCACATATTGCAAAAATACCTGGGCAAGAATTCCAAAGAAGGATAACCACCCTGTTACATGGACCAACAAAGCAGGCAAATCTTTCAGTAAGTTGAAAGAAGAAGTAGCTAATGCAACTTAGCTTGTTCCTGCTTCAACAGATCTGCGTGTAATTTTGATATCTGATGTTTCCAGTTATGCTCTAGGTGCTTCTTTACACCAACTTCGAGAAGCAACATCTGAACTATTTGAGTTTTTCTCCAGGTCCCTCATCAAAACACAACTAAACTGGGCACTCGAAGACTTTCATGATCTTCTGGAAGGAAGATAATTAGACAATAATCACAAATCATAAGCCATTCACATTTGTTTTTAAACAGTGCCCTGGCAACTGGACCATCCGGCATTTCTCAGTCAGTTCACCACAGATATCCGATACCTTCCTGGAGTAGAGAATGTTACTGCACTTACATGTTCCAGAGCTGTGGTCATCATGTTGGCAGATAGTGTTTCATATGAAACTATTGCTAAGGCGCAAATCAATGACCCAGAACTGGCCAAGGTGAAGAATTCAGGGTCCTGTTCCTTAGCATTTGTAACAGTATTGTTATCTGATGGATCTCTCTGTGATATTTCTACTGGTAAACTCAGGTCATATGTTCCTCCATCCTACAAACAACAAGTTTTCCATGCACTATATGTCTTCGTTCACCCTAGCGTCATAGGCATAAGAGACCAGATTCAGCAGCACTTCATTTGGCCTTCCATGAAACAAAATGTAAACCTGTGAGCAAAAACATGTATTCCCTGTCAATGAGCAAAACTTTCAAAACATAAAACTAGTGGATGTAGAACTTTCACTGAAATTGACAATCGCTTCTTGTATATCCATGTTAATGTAGTGAGATGATTAACTTGCTGTCAAGGCTTCATCTGTCTCTTAACTGTGGACAACAGGTTTACATGTTGATTAGAGGCAGTTCCACTAAAGGATATCTCTGCAGAAAGTGTCGCCAGCACTCTCCTAGCATCATACGGTTTGGGGTCCCAAAAACAGCCACTGCCAACAGAGGATGGCAATTTGATTGTCAAATGTTCACTCACCTCACAAAGACCCTATGTGCACACCATATCAAAACCACTGATTGCCATCAGCATAGAATGGCCAAATTGAATGGTGGCGCATCAAGATCAAGGCAACATTAAGAGCCCAATATTCAGATGACTGGGTTGGCAACTTACCATCAGTTTTAAAGGGTGTTTGCGCTTATTTGATTCCAGAATATTTCGCTAACACAGCATATGACTTACTGTATGGTGACCAGGATGCCAGCTGATTTTTTGATCCTACAGCAGTGGAATGTGACATTTCAAATTTCATTTTCAGCTCGAAGCAGCACATTGCATCACTTAAGACAATAAATGTTCGACATCATGCTACAACATCCGTCTTCGCCCACCTTGATCTTATGACTGGTTCAGATGTATTCATAAGACATCATATACAGAAGAACCTCTCCAACCTATCTGTGATTGATCATATTTGTTACATTCGTGCTCAGAAAAACACTTCGCTGTTGAAACACCTCATGGTCAAAAGACCATCTATATCAGGGGTCTCCAAACTTTTTAGTCTGCGGGCCACATTGACTCCTCCATGAAGTCATAAGGGCCAAGATCTACCTAGTGGGATTAAAGCACCTTAGAACTCTACGATCACCATAATGTAAGGCTAAAGGAAAGATGAAATCCCAAATATCTAAGGTTGTGGGAATAGCTAGCACTGAAACGAACTACGATTTTTATTTAATTACATAATTTTGATTGGTGGACATACGTGACCGAAATTCTGGCGTATTTTATTCTGGCGAATTTCACCGACAAAAAAGTATGTCACTGCACATTCTTCACGAAAGCGTCCTGCAAAGTTAACGAAATCTCAAAATCATTACTGAGCCTCCACCTGCTTGAATAGTCCCCTGCAGACATGCAGGTTCCATGGATTCATGAAGTTGTCTCTATACCCATACATGTCCATCTGCTCGGTACAATTTGAAACGAGACTCATTCTACCAGTCAACATGTTTCCAGTCATCAACAGTCCAATGTCAGTGTTGATGAGCCCAGGTGAGGCATATTGCTTTGTGTCACGCAGTCATCAAGGGTACATGAGTGGTACTTCGTCTCCAAAAGGCCGTATCGATGATGTTTCGTTGAATGGTTCGCACTTTGACACTTGTTGATGTCCCAGCATTGAAATCTGAAGCAATTTGCAGAAGGGTTGCACTTCTGTCATGTTGAATGATTCTCTTCAGTGCACCGACTTTAACACCACGTTAAAACTCACTTAAATCTTGATAACTTGCCATTATAGCAGCTGTAACCGATCTAACAGCTCTGCCAGACTCTTGTTGTCTTACATTGGCTTTGCCGACCATGGTGCCGTATTCTGCCTGTTTACGTGTCTTTGTATATGAATACATGTGCCTATATGAGTTTCTTTGGCGTTTCAGTGTATAAACTAAAGTATTAATTCAGATCCTCTGATCCATATGTTGTTATGAAAGAATGTAAATATTTTACTGTATATGTGTAATGTAATCTAAATTTTCCTGACAATGTCCGAAAACTTTTTGTTATATGGATAGAAAATAAATAAATAAATAGATGTCACAAAGAAAAAGCTGGATCCACATGCACAGTATGTAGGATCTACACAAAACGCACACACAAAAAAACTTAATCACTGCAGACAGGACACAACGAGTAACAGAAATTACCTTGCAACATGGAGGTTGAAGAGACATTCATAATTTTACACATTGTTCATGATTAGGTGTTACAAAAATATTATGGTAGAAATTTGCTAGATGCAAGTAGGACTCATGCACTGAGGGTTCCATACAAACTTAATTATGTTTACAGACAGTTCATACATCCTGGGAGTCGAGAATGGCAAGACAACTGTCCCAGGTATTCAAGACTCTCGAGAATCTTTAAATTCTAAGTTTGGGGTCGGATAACAAATAACAAAGGAGTATTTTTCGTGTTATATAATTGCAGATTAACAGTTTTCAGTGTTGTCCTTCAATTGTACTGTAAAACTTTGCTTATTGCTAAATTCCATAATTCTAAGTCAATAGGAAGTAACCTATAGGTTTTGATGAGTGAACTTGCGAGTATCGTAATATGTGACATAACTGGTCATATTGTCTGATTGATTTGTCTTAGAAGCTTATATTTATTACAGTGTCATGGGACCACACACCTTAATAGGTGATATAAATTTGAACTTGATACATCTACCTGTACCTGAGAAAAAGGGTATTTAACAAGCAGACAGACAGATGGACAGACAGATGGACAACAAAGTGATACTGTAAGTGTTCCGTTTCTACTGACTTAGGTATGGAACCCTAGAAATGAATTGCATGCAGCACAAACATTTCAGTGTCAACTTTTGTTGAGCAATAATAAGATAAATATTTTAGTTTCTAAAAATGAATGAAAGTTTTGTTGTTCGTGAGGTATCTGAATTTGCAGTCAAAATGAACTCATTTGCTATGAATGCACCAAATCATATAGCTTTACAAATGCTACTTTGATACAATACTAAGAGGTAGACTTTCATTGCTTCCTGTCACAAACGCGGCGATGTTTAAATCTGCTTGTTCACTCACGTCGTTTGAAAATACTCTTAAAATTCATGTAACAATTTACACTCTCATATATTTTTCATTGTTCATCAGCTAATGTTTTTGTCACATTTTTGTACAGCAAGCAGCGCCATCAATGTATAATTTAAAACCCGTAATATCAGAGATTTTCTACACTCTTGTCTGCAATGATCGGAAAAATGCGTACACTCCGGTTGTCTGTCTCTCACGATATGTGTCCAATACTACCCATCGATTTCTGAATACGGTAGCAAGTCGTCGAATGAATGTTTGAGTGACGTATGCAATTTTTTGATGTTCTCGTTATGGAGATGTAATAATTATTGAATACCATACGACAGAAATATCTACTGTGTGGATTACGCCTCCATGGCCGTGAGCCATCTGTTGGCCGAATTCCGTACTGCTTTCTGCGTTTTCAGTGACAAGCCGCGGCTAGAAGTCGCAAGTAGCAACTAAAAAGCACAGTTAACAGTGACATCTGTTGGCCAAAGTTCATACTACGCTCATCTCTGCGACACGCTATCGAGTCCAACTGCGATTTCTGTGACAAGTCGCAACTAACAAGGGAACCTCCCCATCGCACCCCCCTCAGATTTAGTTATAAGTTAGCACAGTGGATAGGCCTTGAAAAACTGAACACAGATCAATCGAGAAAACAGGAAGAAGCTATGTGGAACTATGAAAAAATAAGAAAAATATACCAGCTGAGTAGTCGATGTGTATGACAGGCAACATCAAGGGTATTGGGAGCTTGGGAGCACCGTGGTCCCGTGGTTAGCGTGAGCAACTGCGGAACGAGAGGTCATTGGTTCAAGCCTACCCTCGGGTGAAAAGTTTAACTTTTTATTTTCAGTTTATGTAACAAACGCTTATATTTTCATCAATTTTTGGGAGTGATTATCACATCCACAAGAAAACCTAAATCGGGCAATGTAGAAGAATCTTTTTACCCATTCGCCAAGTGTACAAGTTAGGTGGGTAGACAACATATTCCTGTCATGTGACGCACATGCCGTCACCAGTGCCGTATAGAATATATCAGACGTGTTTTCCTGTGGAGGAAACGGTTGACCTATGACCTTGCGATCAAATGTTTTCGGTTCCCATTGGACAGACACGTCCTTTCGTCTACTAATCGCACGGTTTTGCGGTACGGTCGCAAAACACAGACACTAAACTTATTACAGTGAACAGAGACGTCAATGAACGAACGGACAGATCATAACTTTGCGAAAATAAAGAAAGTAAACTTTTCACCCAAGGGAAGACTTGAACCAAGGACCTCCTAATCCGCAGCTGCTCACGCTAACCACGAGACCACGGCGCTCCTGAGCTCACACTATCCTTTATGTTGCCTATCTTGCACATGGACTACTCAGTTTGTATATTTTGCTTATTTTTTCATAGTTCCACACAACTTCTTCCTGTTTTCTCGATTGATCTGTGTTCAGTTTTTCAAGGCCTATCCACTGTGCCAACTTATAACTAAATATGAGGGGGGTGCGATGGGGAGGTTCCCTTGTAAGAGTCGCAAGTGGCAACTAAAAAGCGCAGGTAATAGTGTCATCTGTTGGCCAAAGTTCGTACTAGGCTCATTTCTGCGACACGCTATCGAGTCCAACTGCGATTTCCGTGACAAGTCGCAACTAAGAGTCGCAAGTAGCAACTAAAATGCCCAGTTAGCAGTGCCATCTGTTGAGCAAAGTTCATACTACGCTATTCGCTACCGAGTCAAACTACGATTTCCGTGGCAAGTCGCAACTAAGAGTCGCAAGTAGCAACTAAAATGCGCAGTTAGCAGTGCCATCTGTTGAGCAAAGTTCATACTACGCTATTCGCTACCGAGTCAAACTGCGATTTCTGTGACAAATCGCAACTAAGAGTCGCAAGTAGCAACTAAAAAGCGCAGTTAACATTCTTTTCCTAGTGCCATCTGTTGACCGACGTACGTACTACGCTATGAGAGCCTTGTGCCTCACGAGATCGATGTGCTGTGTGTGCATATGAAGGGCTTATTTCAATAGTGGTACAAGTCCATTTTTGTTCATTTTGAGGTACAGAATCGTACCGAGCGAGGTGGCGTAGTGGTTAGACACTGGACTCGCATTCGGGAGGACGACGGTTCAATCCCGCGTCCTGCCATCCTGATTTAGGTTTTCCGTGATTTCCCTAAATCACTCCAGGCAAATGCCGGGATGGTTCCTCTGAAAGGGCACGGCCGACTTCCTTCTCCATCCTTCCCTAATTCGATGAGACCGATGACCACGCTGTCTGGTCTCCTTCCCCAAAACAACCAACCAACCAACAGAATCGTAAAGTTAAATAAGCGCTGAAAAATCTGCAGTTGAGATACCAGAAATATTCAAGCATATGGCTTCTTGCTAGAGATGAACCTTTATTTATGTTTGTTTGGATCATTAATTTCGGAAGCATTATAGACAGAAAAGTGGAGGTAATGGACTTGTACCACTATTGAAATAAGCCCTTTATATTATATGATGACATGCACATTCAGCATCAGTTATGGTTGGTCAAACACAGCTGTGACTCTGAATGTATTATATTAATAAGAAGCAAAATTGCCTTTTTCTCCTGAAAATACCAAGTAACGTAACAAATGTGTTTGATTCTGCTTCCAATAGGACAGTTTTGGTTAATACTCCACATGCCTACAGGACTTTGCAATGTTAACGCTGCGGAACTCTGCCTGCCGCGGTGGTCTAGTGGTTCTAGGCGCGCAGTCCGGAACCGCGGGACTGCTGCGGTCGCAGGTTCGAATCCTGCCTCGGGCATGGATGTGTGTGATGTCCTTAGGTTAGTTACGTTTAAGTAGTTCTAAGTTCTAGGGGACTGATGACCACAGAAGTTAAGTCCCATAGTGCTCAGAGCCATTTGAACCATTTTGAACTGCGGAACTCAGACATCTGTATAAGTGTAATGAAATGAAAACAGTATTATTGAGTCATATGAATGCCTCACTTTTGTTCCGACACACTTCAGGACTGAGGAGAAAAGTTTTACACCTGATGTTCTACATGGCAACTTTACACACAAGACCTTTTTGCCGACACTACTACCACCTACATAAGTAAGCTTTTCCTGTGTTACTTTCAAGTAATGCACTTAAGCTATTCCTTATTTGTACTTCCCACTTTCATATCAACAGCCTCAAAATGCATATTGTAGACTTCGGGATATGTTACAGGTCAGCGTCACACCAAGATTGAGGAGAAAGGGGGGGGGGGGGGGCATGTCACTCTCCAACAAGTGTTTACCAATAAATAAGTGGCGGAAAATTACGGGTATAGGACGGCTTAACATGTGGAAAATGAGATTTTCATTATTCACTCACTGTATTTAACATTTATTATTCCTTTAAAATCGCACAACAACTTCAATAAAACACAGTTTAATCACTCATCTGCACACTTATTTCACAATTATGTCACTTTTGAACTGCAAATCCTCTAAGAGCTGTCTTGAATCTTCACGAGTCTCTCTCAACAGCCTTGATGTGGATAGATACGTACAGCAACCAACAATCAGAGTCAGAACTGTGTCTGCAAAATCACAAGGATTATTAAACAATTTTTGCTGTCACTAATTACAAGCAATGTAACTGACAGAGTAGATTGCTAATATTTGCTGTAATGAAAGCCACTCAGTGGGGTATATTTCACATTTGCAAGAACGATCTCACTGACGTAATTAAGTCCATCGAAACACTTAGAAACTAACCTCTCGTCTGACGAAAACGGTCTAGAGACGCAGTGGCAATTTCTCCAGATCTGTTGACAATGATATTTTGAGTTATCACTTTACTGAGTGACTGAATTGTAGTTCGGGTACCTGTGAACATAAAATATGTTAGAATTCATTTTCTAAACACGAACTATTACGGTACTGTATGGCTACTTACATATTAATTACACTTATTATTTTCACAGTTGTTTCTTTAATATAGAATTAAAGCAAACGGAAGAACAAACGTAAAACATACTTACCAATGACAGGTTTGTTGAGATGCAATTTTCTGTGTGGACAGATGTAACTTCTTCATACAGTGGTAAGTCGCAGAAATCGCAGGAGTCACAGACATCGCAGGAGTCACAGACATCGCAGAAGTCGCAGAAGTAGCAGAAATCACGGAAGTAGCAGAAATCGCAGAAATAGCAGTGGCGGAAGTGTACACGACCTAGGTTCCTTATCTGCGACAAATCACAGTTAAGAATAACAGATACTGAAAAGTAGCATTCACAGAAATCACCGATATCGGAAAATCGTAGTTTAGCCCATCACTATACTTGCGACTGCTAACTGTGACTGAAATCGCAGTTTGATTTTGTAAAGTTGTTATTGTGATATCTGTGACTTCTCAATCACTGTGATTTCTAACCGTTACGCGATTTCCTGCCCACCACTAGTTCTCATTTTTATTGAACCTCTTTGACTGCTAGAGCAGCTCGTAGCTAGTAACAACTTTGCTTGATGTGATAGCGTTGCAGAAGTGAATTATCTGCGTCAAAGAATTGTTTTGTTGTCGTTGAGGGTCTTGCATTTGTTAAGCAAGTAACGAAGTTTGGTGTGATGCTACGAAATACGTGAAAGGGGTAAATCTGTGTACAAGTAGTGACAGAAAAAAAAGCATCCAAAATGGATCAGATGTTACCAAGTCCTGGATTTAGCATACCAAGTATTGGTACTCCAATACATCATCAGGATGAGGATCAGCAGATTCTCCCTCAGGCTCAACAGCAGCAGCAACAACAGCAGCAGCAACAACAGCAGCCCCCTCAGCAACAACCACAGCAGCAGTTAACTTCATCATTACAAATGCCGATATTAGCTACACCTCAGAAGTCAATGCCGGCATTTACACCTGTGGTATTTACGACTCCTCAGAGCTTAATGCAGCCACAAACCCCGGTAAGTGTAATCAAATTTTCAGATTTATTTTGTGGTCGTTGTCTTTTGAAAGCTGGACGTGTAGTACTCACCATCTGTTGTGTCTGATGGATTTGAATTCAACAATGAAGGATGTGTGTGCGCGCCATAATAAGGCCTACGATGGGAACAAACTAACCAATCGAAGCCAAGTATTTGTTTCTGTCTCCCAGTAAACCCTACATAACTTTTACGCTTTAGTTACAGGCAGGAAAGGCATGGTTACATGCTTGACACCAGTTGTACATGAGTTTAGAAGTTATTGTTTATTTTGTGAACATTACGTTAATGGACAGATTTGTTCTTTAACTCCCTTCGCAAGCTATTAGACTGTGTTACCCGTTACATTTATTTAATTTCTCATTTAGACATGGATTATCAGCAGGCTTTCTTTTAACTGTCTATACGTTTCTGCTGGAGAAATACTCAGTGTGATTTGATTTAGTTCTATTTTGTATTTGTTGTAAAACTATGGTTTATAGGCTAGTCTGTATCTTGAAAGCTCTTGCGATCTTATCGACATAATAGCTTAGTGAATAATCGTCGAATTGGAATTTATTCATTTATTTTTCCCATACTGTAAGTGTAATCAACAAATCATTTGTAATATTATCATAAGATGAAATAGAGGTAGCCTAAATAAACACTTGTAAAGTCACAAACCTGACACATCCCCAATAGGCTACAATAATAGTGAGAAGAAGAAAAATGGACAAATTAAATGGGCACAAAAGGCAGTTACTACTGATTATTGGTGCTTGTTGTGAATTCTCTCTTCAGCCATAATTAGTGGCAAGCGATTATACAGAAACCAGATTAGGTCACCGATTTAGCTGTCATATGGTCCATCAGTGACTAAGTTTCAGGGGTACCTGAAGCAGACAAGTCAAGAAAAAGATTCAGCGCATTGAAAATGCATATTGGACCCCTTGAAATCTGGTTGTGGTACATTGCATTGCGTTAATACTTGTTCCAAAGTGGCAGCATAATTCATCCATTTTTGTGCCAAAGTCAGATTTAACTCAGAATAGTGAAGATCATCCTTTCATGTAGTGTTGTAGCTGTGCACTTCGCTATTATTTTTGAATTAGGTTGGGTTATTAATAACAAATTTTGTAAGTGAATACATGTATTGGGAAGGTACAGTGAATATTCCCTAAACAAATGTCTGCGAGGTGATCTTGGGTGGGCTGCAACTATTGTTGTGATTACACACTTTTGTACAATGAATACTTTTTCTCTTAATGATGAATTACCCCAAAATATGATGCCATATGAGAGTAGGCTAATCTACTAATATCATTATCGGACATTGAGACGCTGCTGAAGAAGCTCTGCTCCCTCAGTTAAAGATGACGGGTGACAGATGCAGAAGAAGAGCAGCTGCTAGGATGTCACTGAAAAGTACTTGGGGGGGAAAAAAAACCTGGAGGATGAGAAGATGAGAAAAAAGAGAAGTTCAAAAATTCCCTCTGGGCATTTGCTTCATATGGTGTCGAAGGTTTTTGGACTTCTTGATAATTTTTTACATTCGCCATAATTCATTTTATTTATTTTCTTGCATTCACCTTTTATAAAAAAAATATCTAATTTATTTTTTTATGTTCACCTTTTGTGAATTAGTTTATAATTGGTGAATGTGATACGAAAAAAATTTTCATTTTTATTAATTTTTCTAAGTACTTTAATATAAATATACTTTTTTAAATGAAATTATGTGAGCTAGGCCTGAAAATTGGATTATAGCAGATAAACTTAGTAGGTTGTATGTAACCTTACATGAGCTTGTGAACGAGGTCCAAAATTTGTAATAACCCTAGTAGCTTAAGTAGCTGAACCTATCTGTGTCAGGATATCATCAATGTGTTTTTTCCAATTCAATTTCCCGTCAGTGCACACATCCAGAAATTTTGAATATTTCTCATTAGCAACAGACTTCTGTTCAAAGTCTATATTTACCAGCGATGTTATGCCATTTACTGTACAGAATTGTATATACTGTCTTTTCTCAGAATTTAGTGAGAGTCCACGTGCAGAGAACCACTTAACAGTTTTCTGAAATATATTATTTATGATTTCCTCAGCTGATTCTTGTTTGTCGGGTGTGAGTACTATGCTTGGGGATTACAGGAGTGTCCAATTCCACCCATCTGCTTTGACCCATGTCATCATCAGCGTGGCAGAAATGGCTATTCTAAACGTCTCCAATATGGCGCCTGTGGCGTCACTACATACACGGCAACAAACATGAAAATACATGTAAATAAGACGACAACATCTCCTTCCAAAAATACAATGAAACTAATGAGACAAAGGGTGGGGAAAAGCTAAATATAACATTAAAAAACACACCACAATCAAAAAACACATTTAAATGTACAGGAATCGGACACTTCCTTTGACCTATATAGGTCAACCACAGCTGACAATGCCAAAACACCAATACCTAGAACTAAAACTACGAAAATTGGAATAGGACATTTCGCTTGACCTGTATAGGTAAACCACAGCTGACGATACCAAAACACCAACACCTACAGCTGAAACTACATAAATTGGAATCGGACGTTTCCCTTGACCTGTATAGGTCAACTACAACTATTGTTACCTAAAAACCAACACCTACAACTATGAAAAATAAAACCACAACACCTCAACAATCTAAAAATCAAACATCCCTGGACATATATTAAAACACATTCAATACACCACAAATACACGAAACGTCACAACCTAGAAGAATGGACAAAAAAAAAAAAAAACACACATACTTACACCAACAAATTCTGGCACTGCAAACTAGGTCCCCCCCCCCCCACCCCCTCCCTACACACACACACACACACACACACACACACACACACACACACACACACACACACACACACACACACACACACACACACACATGTCCTTGATCTGAGATGATGGAACTTGGGTCAACCTCATGTTCTCGCAATAAATACTACACTTCACAGTCTCAGCAATCAGCTCAAATAACTGGGGCAATTTAATAATGGACAACATGTCCTCATCCATCTCAGACTGCAACATACCACTGTTATATTTGATTGTCATATCCATACCTGACAACAAAGCCACACAATAAATTAAATGTCTTACTGCACTGCAAAAAGCAAGCAAATAACAGCCAGTGATAAAACCACATACATAAACAAAGAAAATTAATTGATAACTCACTGAAAAAATCTTCCAAACCTTACATCCCGAACTACAAAGACTGCCAATGACTTCATACATCTAACACCAAGGTTAAGATGATTCCAATACAGCACATTACACTCGGTACGCACACACACACACACACACACCGCCACAGCCACCACCACCATCAGACACAACAAGATGACATCCACAAACACAATGAACTTCTAAACTCCGCACCGTAATGGTGCCACACTCCACAACACCCTTACGTCACTGGTCAAAGCAGACAGGTGGAATCGGACACTTCCATTGTCCTTACACTTGTATAATCAGCAAAAAGAACTAGCTCTGCATCTTCATGAATATAGAGTGGCAAGTCATTGATATATATGTCTGCTTGTGTGTGGATATGTGTGGATGGATATGTGTGTGTGCGAGTGTATACCCGTCCTTTTTTCCCCCTAAGGTAAGTCTTTCCGCTCCTGGGATTGGAATGACTCCTTACCCTCTCCCTTAAAACCCACTTCCTTTCGTCTTTCCCTCTCCTTCCCTCTTTCCTGACGAAGCAACTGTTTGTTGCGAAAGCTAGAATTTTGTGTTTGTTTGTGTGTCTATCGACCTGCCAGCGCTTTCGTTCAGTAAGTCACATCATTATAACAATAAGGGATTCAACTGTGAACCCTATGGGACACCATTCTTTATACCTCCCCAGTTAGAGGACTCTGCTGATTTTTACAGACTATCTGTACTGTTAATTTCAATCTTCTGCATTCTTCCTGTTAAATATGAATTAAGCTAGTGCACTGTCCCAGTCATACCACAATATTTAAGCATATATAGAAGAATTTCATGATTCACACAGTCAAAAGCCTTCTAGAGATCACAAAGTATCTCAGCTTGTGATGTTTGGTTAGTCAAAGCATATATATCATTTTCTGTTGAAAAGCCTTTCTGAAAACCAAACTGACATTTTGTTAGTACTTCATTTTTACAAATTTGTGATGCTACTTTTGAATAGGCCTGCATTACTTTTTCAAGAATTTTGGAGAAAGCTGTCAGAAGTGAGATTGGGTGGTAGTTGTTGGCATCAGACCTATCCCAGTCCGTCTAGAAAAAATGCCCTGTTTCAGTGAATGACTACTTATGTGGCTGAGAATCGTACTTATCTGTTTGGAACAAGCTTTTAGTACTCTGTTGGAAATGCGATCAATTCCATGTGAGCTTTTACTTTTGAGTGAATTTATTTTTTCCTAATTTCAGTAGGCGAGAGGGGTTGACTTTCAATTTTATCAAATTGCATAGTTATTGCCTCTTCCATATACTGCCTTGTATTTTCTAATTGGTAGCTGGATCCTATTTTCTCTACAGCACGTAAAAAATTATTATTAAAAATGTTTTCTACATCAGACTTTTTGTTAACAAGCTTTTCATTGAGTTTGATAGAAGTACAGTCTTCCTGTGCTCTCGGCTGCGTGTTCTCTGTAACAATATTCCAATTGTTTTAATTTTATTATCAGATGTGCTAATCTCAGACATAATTCACATACTTCTGGACTTTTTCATAACTTTTCTTAATACATTCCAGTAGTTTTTATAATGTTCCATTGTTTCTGGATCATTACACCTTCTAGGGAAATACGGAAGCCTCCGATCCCGCCCATCTGCTTTGACCTATGGCGTCACAAATATGGCGGAAACGACCATAAATCACAATTCCAACATGGCGTATATAAAGTCGTTGCGTGCACATTATGAGGACGAAAATACATCGAAAAACAAACACACACACACTCCACAAAAAGCCTAATGACCCTAACGGACAAGTGCGGGAAATAGGGGGTTTTTGGATGGGGACAAACTGAATATAAACAAATTTAGAAACCCACCCCCGTACAAAACCACACAGAACAACGAAAAAAACCGACATCATGAAACTCCCCAAATACCACTAAACACAGTGTCATCTGGAATCAGACACTTCCCTTGACCTATATAGCTCAACAGCAACTCCCGATCTCATAAATTGGGATCGAACACTTCCCTTGACCTGTTATCCTTAAGACATCTCCACATACAGGCATCCCTGGTCCGAGACACCGGAACTTTAAGTAAGCCTCATTTCTTCATAACATACTGAACACTTCATGACTTCATCCAGAAATCCAAATGGTTGAAGAAATTTTACTAGAGACAATGCACTGTCCCCCATCATAGCCGACAACCGAAAACTGTTGACCCTGTCAGTCATATCCATACCTACCAAAGACATAAAAAAAAGCAATTTACCAAAATTCACACACGACACCACACTCGCAAACTAAACCAAAAACATCACCTAACACACCACTGGAGAGCACCACCGATTGCATCAAAATGACACTTACAAACACGCCACTCTCACGAACTAAATTCCGCGCCGTCATGATGTCACACACCACAACAGCCTTACGTCACGGGTCAAAGCCGATGGGTGGGATTGGACGCTTCGGTCGACCCCCTTCTAGCTGCAAGATACATTTCCCATTCCTCCTTACAAGATAATTTTATCCCTTTAGTAAGCCATGGCTTTTTAGATGATTTCTCATGGAAACTGTTTTCAAATATACTCACAAAGGTATCATGAAATAGGTTAAATTTTAAATTAGCATCATGTTCCCTGCACACCTCATCCCAGTCTAGCTGTTGCAAGCTTTTCCTAAAATTTTCAATTGTTAAATCATTAATTGAATGCACTATTTTGGTGATAGACTGATCTATAGGGCAGCCCAAGCTCTGGATTAGGTGGGGAGTTAACAGTTTGGTTGAGAGTTGGCAAAGCCAACAGAAGCAGGAAATCTGGTTGCTGTGATAAATTGACTGGTGGCGAAGCCCAATGTTTATGTCCACACTGTATGTCTTACATGAGTTTTGTTTCCTATTAAGAAAACCCAGCATTAATTCACAAAGCGTATAATGAGCAGGGCACCAGTGAAACCAGATTTTCCATGACATTGTGAACTGATTTGTTGTTATTGTTTCAAAGGCTGGTTTGCTGCAGTTCTCAGTGCTAGTATGTCCTGCTCAAGCTACAATTTTTACCAGTAGCTCTTCATTAGTTTCCAACTTACCCATCTGATCATCAGTGTTCCTCTTTAGTAGGCCTATCTCATTCCCAAAGATTCTATTGCCTTTTTGTCTTAACTGTTTATTGTCCTTGATTCACTTCTATACAATGCAGCACTCCAGGGAAAAACCTTTGCATAGGACTTCTTAGCATTTCAATTAATACTCTTCTCTTTTTCAGAAATACTTGGCATGTTGTTGCCAGTCTGCATTTTGTGTCCTCTCAACTTAGGCTATTGTTGATGATTTTGCTACTTAAATAGCAAAAATTATCTATTACTTTAGTGTATTGTTTGTTAATCTAACTCCCTCAATCACATGGTTCAGTTCAATTATAGTCCATTACCCACTTTTTACTTTTGTAGATATTAAACTTGTAAGATCATTTCAATACACTATCCATTCCTTTCACCAACTCTTCTGAGTCCTTTGCCATTGTTGACAAAATTACACCTTCATAAGCAAACCTTAAAGTTTAAATACATTGTAGAAACTTCTGGTAGAATGAAAATAAGTTAGCTGTAAAGGAAGCAACTCACCACATTGTAGAAGTGTTGAGCCATTGACAATCACACAAAATGCTAAGTGTGTGCGTGTGTGTAGGGTTGGCGAGTGAGTGAAAAGTGGCTGATGGCTTGGAGAAAGGCAGCAGGTGTAATAAGAATGTGGGAGGGAGACACAGCAGATGTAAGGATAGAAATAAGATACACAGGCACTGGAGTAAGTGCATTTGTGCAGTGCACATTGACAATAATGTGGGTGAGCAGACTGGGAAGGTGTGACAGGACAGAGGAAGGGGAGACAGTTACATAGAGTGCATGGGTGCAGTGAGTTGGTGTTGATTGAAGGTAGGAGGATTAAGAGAATGAAGGATGTGTGTTGTAAGGATAACTCCCATCCATGAAGTTCAGAAAAGCTGCTGCTGGGGTAAAGGATCCAGATGGCACGGATTGTGAAGTAGCTATTGAAATCAAGCATGTTACACTAAGCAGTTACTTCTTGCATTGGGTGGTCAACTCCGCTCTTGGCTACAGTTTGGCAGTGACCACTAATTTTGGTGGACTGCTGGTTGGTGAGCAAACTGATGCAAAGTGCTGTGCAGATATTGCAGCAGAGCTGAGAGGCTACACTACATGCAATGAATTGGAAGTGTTGATAGACAAGTGCAGGAATTCTTTCAGTGGCAGCACTCATATTATAGATATGAACCATTTTCTTCCCTGACTCCCCACCCCAGTACCTCCTGGATTTCAGTGCATTACTCTTGACGCCGCCACCTTATACTCGTGTCCACGGCCTTGCTGCTATTGAACCCTAACTCTCCCAATGTCCCACTGACTCCAACCTGCCAACCTCACTTGTACATTCAACTATTTATATCCTCTCACACAGCTTCTCCTGCTTTGAGGGGAAGATATACAAGCAAATCCACGTCATGTTCATGGGCCTTCCATGGGACTATCTCATTCCAGTCTGTTTAGGGACTGTTTAGAGGTAACCTTCCTGGCCACTCCAAATGCCTTGTTTCATCTGGGTTCATTGATGATATCTTCAAGATATGGACATAGAACCAAAACACCCTATCCTGTTTCCTCCACAGCCTCGACACCTCTCCCATTCACTTCACCTGGTCCTCCACAGGCCAGCATCCCTCCTTCCTGATTGTTGATCTCCACGTCTCTTCACCCGTACCGTAATTCATATTAAGCCCACTAACCATCAATAGTGCTTAGCATTTTGACAACTGTTATGCCCTCCACGCCAAAAAATCATTCTCATGGAGCCCGGCCACCTGTGGATGGTGTGCCTGCAGTGACGAGAATTTCCTTGCTCAGTATGCTGAAGGTCTTGCCAAGTTCTTCACAGACAGCCACTATCCTCCAAATTTAGTCCACTAACAAATTTATTACTCTATATCTTCACACACTTGAATATCATCCCTAGATTAGGAACTGAACCATGTCCTTCACCAGGGCTTCGAATATCTATTGCCATATCTGGAAATGAAAATCGTCCCCATAATATGTAGGTCTACCATCCCATCCCTTTTAAAGTGGTATTTAGCTGCCCACCCAACATACACAATATCCTAATCCAGCTTTATATCACTGCCATTCCCAGCCCCTTACCATAGGGGTTATTTTCATGTGGCATATACAGATGCAAGACATGTGGATTCACTCACCCAGCACATCCTACTGTAGTCCCGTAACAGCTTATCGTATCCTATCAGAGGCAAGGCCACCTATGAAAGCAGCCATGTCATATACCAGCTCTGCTGCAATTTTTGCACCTTTTTTTGTGGGCTTGGTCACCAAGCAGCTGTCCACCAAAATAAGTAGCCACCACAAAACTGTGCACTTGGTGATCAACACATCCAGTTAATTGCACATAGCCTAGCCTCTCAGCTCTGCTGCAGTTTATGCACAGCATTTTGCATCAGCATGACCACCAGCCATTGGTCCAGTAGAAGCAATGGTCACCGCAAGCTGCAGGCAAGAGCAGAGTTGACCACCCAGTAGTGGAAAGAGCTGCTTAGCCCAAGATGCTTGATTTCAATTTCTCCTGCACCAGTGTACCTGAACAACTTAGGTAGGAGTCAGCCTTGCAACATACCCTTCACTCCCGTAATCTTTGTGGTCTCTATCTCCAATAACCAAATGCACCAGCACCATCTAACCAACAGCCTTCGTTCCTCTATTGTCACCTCCTCCCAATCCACTCCACCGTATCATCATTGTCATTGTCGTATGCTGCATGAACTCACTGGCCTCCGTGCCTGTGTATTGCATTCTTATTGTGTTCCTCTGTTGCCTCTCACACTCTTGTTCCTACCTCACACCCCTGCTGCCTGCCTGTGAGCTGTCAGCCATTCTTCCCCAATGCTCCCTCCTGTTCCCACTTGTTTTCTCACCTCACCCACCCCTTCCAACACAACCTCTACCCCATTCTACTTGCCAACCTGTAGACCCAGCAGAGAGAGAGAGAGGGGGGGGGGGGGGGAGGAGGGTCACAAAACAGGAAGGCAATGAATTTTTTTTTATTTTGTTTTTGTGTGCCTGTTGATTTTTCCTCAGTTTCCTATACCGTTTACTCAATGTGCCAATTGATTAACATCAAGGACAGGCTACAACCTTGTCTCACTCCCTTCTCAACTACTGCGTCCCTATGTTCCTTGACTCTGTGTGTAAGTGCAATATGATTTGTAAAAGTATGTTTTAAAAGTGATTTCAGGATTTCTGCTATTGTATTTTGCCCCCAATTAGTTCTTGTTTGTCCCACATAAAGACTCTCATTTTGTCGTTGTTGCCAGCTTGATGCATTGCCGTTTTGACAGCTAAACAGATTTCATTCAAAATCTCTCTATCTAAAGCCCTATAATACTTTGTTTTATACCTGTTTCTTAGAAGTTTCTGTGCAAAATCTGTTTGCAATGGATTATTAGCAATTTCCATTATTTTTTTATTTCACTTCAAAAGGTTTTTAAGAAATAAAGTAGCAGAAAAATAAGACAATTGAAAAATCCCAAATTGTTATACTAAGTATAAACTGTATTCATAAATCCAGTGCTTGGACTACAATTTCTCTACCTAGTCCTGCCCAGAAGAAAAGTTTAGATTCCATCTTGAGATATGATACTACTACATCTTTATCCGTTTATCTAAAACATCTAAATCTGGGTTTTGACAATGTTATGAAAAGGATAGATTGCTACTTTCCTTATAGGGGAGATGTTGAGTGACAGGCACAAGAGAAAGACTGCCATACAAGTCAGTTTTCGGCCCAAAAATTCCTTTTTCCGAATTGGACAGAACACACACACACACACACACACACACACACACACACACACACACACACACACAAACAAACAAAACCACTGTCACTGGCTGCCTGAGTTCTCTTTGGCCCCTGCCTCCCATGTACTGGGCTCCTAGACCAATTAGTGGCATGCCACTCATAGTTAAGTAAGCAGTAAACAAAAAAAGTTTTCTGATTCTTGTTTAATTTGTGGATCTTTAATGTGACAAGGAATACAACTTCTCTTTAAGAACTGATGTGATTGAACAAAACAGTGATTTACTATTGTAACAGGAGAAAAAAATTGTGTTAAAATATGCTTATTCCTAAAGGTACCTGGAATTTTGAGTCTCAAAACTTTTTCTTTGTCGTGGTTATGCTCACTAATAAACTCAAAGAAAACAGAAATGTGCTTCAAATCTAGAATATATAAACATCTATTGAAAAGAGGAAGTAATGGAATACGATGTGCCATACGTAATGCAGACAGGACACACTATTATGCCACAGTAGTCGACGCCATAACAGCTATGTGTTTGTAATCTCTGCATGAAAGTCATAGAGTGGAAAAAAGTAGAATAGACCACTAATTACACAATTAACAACATTGTAATTAAAGTGAAACCACTTACCAAACCAGATATTGCTGTCAAAAGTTTTAGAATGCTCAACTGTAGCTTATAGCCATCAAATATTTGCTAGTTCGGTTTGTTCAGTGTTTCTATGACCCCATTTTCTTCTATAACTAACCTGCAAAAACAAAAAAAACTAATTAATGGTTTTGTTTTTTTTGAGATATATATATATATATATATATATATATATATATATATATATATATATATATATATATAGAGAGAGAGAGAGAGAGAGAGGGGGGGGGGGGGGCTTCAGTCATCAATATTATATTCACTTTCACTATGTATAACAGTCTGCCCAGCTGGGGTACTTTTTGGTACCACGACTGTAGAAATCGAACGGTTTGGAGGCAAAGAACTCGTCAAGCCTTGTTGAAAGCACACTTTCATCCAGAAAGGAAGTTCCTTGAAGGTTGTTTAGTAGAGAGCAAAAAAGGTGAAAGTGCCAATTCCTCTTCAGTGCTTTTTGTCACTGTGGCAGAGAGTGGGTGGGCATTATCCTGGAGTAACATCACTTCATGCAGTCTTCAGAGTCATTGTTCGTGTAATGCTTATGCTAGACATCTCTGTCGTTGACATTATCTTTAGTGGATGAACCCAGGCTTTTATACGGACAGTTGTTGTTTCGTTTGGGCTCAGGCATTCCTTTCCTTTCGTACGCCTTTTCTCTATTTTGTGTGGCACTCTTTAGTGGTAATTGAAAAACAAATTTTGATAAGAGGAAATTAACTGGAGTGACAGTAATTAAAAGAAGCAGCCAAGTAAAAAAAGAAAGAAAAAAAAAACACAGCACCACTAAGAGAGAGTTCATAATTCAAGATTTTGTCTAGCCTGCTTTGGTACCATTGAGTGAACGGTATCTGTTGGCCGTACGCCGATCATTAACGTTATGCTTTATGCACAGAAGTGGTGCCTGGAAACTGTGTTAACAGATCGACTTAACAGATCTTAGGGACCAAGAATAGCTGCTACAAATTCGAACATCAATGCTGTTTTGCAGTGGCCAGCAAACAATATGTTGACAGTCTTGCAGTTCTTCTAGCTGAAACGTTGAAAAGTTGGCAGGCAAGGTTAATGTTGTTGAAATTAAATGTTGGTAGGCCTAAACAATAACAATTATTCATATATATTGATGATACTTTTACATAGATAAATACTTTACATACCTTGAAAAAATCATTCGAGAGAGTGATCATTGAGAGACAGCCAGACGGCGCTCATGTTTATATACAAGTAGACAACTGAAGGCAACAGTACTGTCATTTTTTCCTCAGTCTCTTCCTGTTCTGGAATCCTCTTCAGTGAAAACATGTTGGAAAGACTTCGTTTCTGTCACAGCTGATCACATAAAATTTGATTGTTGAGACGCTTGCGCTGCATCTGATGCATTATTTGACAATTAAAAAATCTCACATTTAATCCTAGTATGCATACCCTGGGTCCAATGGGCCTGCAGGGAGTTTTAACTTTTAATTGCTATGTGAAAGACTTAAAATTGTGGCCCAACTAGTCAGGTATGCTCAATTGCAGTATTCAGAAATACATTAAAGGTACCATTAGAAATCTGTGTCAATAGTTTTAAGTGTCACATTTTCATCTTTGTACCACACATTTACGTAATCTTGGTCTGGCGGACACTGTGGTTTGTGTTGTAGTGTCGTCAAATTAGACTGGGTTGTAATCGATTACATTTTGTTGGAATTCAGGGACTGCATTATTGGTATACCTACACATTGTTGTAATTGCAGAAAATATGTTGTTACAACTCTTCCCTATGGGCCCCACTTTCACTGTTCCCCTGATGTACTCATTCCTTAGCCTGTCCTTTCGTGTCACCCCACTCATCCACCTATCATGCTCGTTTCTGCCACGTCCATCTTTCTCTCTTGGGCTTTTGTAATTAGCCAAGAGAAAAAGATGGAATTGGCAGAAATGAGAAAGTTAAGGTGGATGAGTGTGGTGACACAAAAGGATAGACTAAGGAATGAGTACATCAGGGAAACAGTGAAAGTGGTGGCCCATGGGGAAGAAGATCCAAGAAAGTAGGCTAAGATGGTATGGACATGTGCAGAGAAGAGGGGAGTACTACATGAGGAGAACAATTGAAGACCTAGAAATCGAAGGACCAAGGAGAAGAGGAAGACCAAAACTGAGATGGAACGAAAAGGTAGCAGGGGACCTACGGGAGAAGGGATGGCTCAGAGAAGAAGCACTGGATAGACATTTATGGAAGCGAGGGATCCAGCAAAGCAATGCTGACCCCACATGACGTGGGAAAAGGCTGAGATGATGATGATGTTACAACTCGCAACTCTGTTCAACTGTCGGATAGCGTTCTCTTGTGTTGTGTAACAGAGCGAAATATTATAGTGGATTCTTATGAGTATGTGAAGCAGTATAGTAATGTTATAGGAATTTGCTGCACAGCAATGTTGTGTTTGATATTTGATCTGAACTCAGAAGAAAGGTAAGTGTTATTTGTAACACTAAACAATAAAATAAAACAACAGTTACATTCTTACTGTCGACAGAAGAAGAGAGCAATGATGTTAAGATAGCATACACTTATCAGGCCCAAATTTTGAATCAGTTGTTAGTCAATGGGTAGCTGAAGATGATGATTTCCTTTCAGATATAAGTACTGCTTCAGATGAAAACCATGAAGTTGTTCATCAGGCAGCAGCATGCAACTCTCTGAGTGATGAATGAAATATGGTGGTGGTGGTAATAATGCCTCTGGACAAATAAACAGTGAAAATGTTAACATAAATGTTGCTCCAAATGGTATGCGATGGAGTAAGTCACTCCCTACCCACCCCCCCTCCTTTGTGCAAAATAAAATGCTTGCACACAATTTGGTGAAATTTATTCCAGGACCAGTAAGGGGTATAATCACTAGCACCCCCAAAAAGATGCTTGGGATTTATTTATTCCTCTAGCCATTGTGAATGAAATTGTGAGATGCACAAACCTAGAAGCAAGAAGAGTTTCTGTATCAAGAAAAATAACTGGAATAATGTAGCTAGTCAAAATGCTCGCCTTCTGGGGAATTTTACTTCATATTGGAGCAGATAAGGGTTGGGATGGTCCAATCTGGGAACTTTTTCTGGGAAAGTTTTCCACTCCGTTATATAGAGCTACAATATCTGTAAGTAAGTATGAGACAATAAGAAAATTCATTGGATCTGGTGACAAAAGAACACAAGAGGCTAGGTTACAAACTGATAAGCTTGCTGCTATATCCTATGCATGGAAAATATTTACAGGACAGTGCAAGAAAATAATGATATCTAAAAGTAATGTTACCATGGATGAATAGCTATTCCATTTAGTGGCCATTGTGGGTTTGTGCAGTATATGCCTGGAAAGTATGAAATGAAAATATTCTGGATGTGCAAAGCTGAAACTGGTTATGCCACTGACGGGATTGTGTACACGGAAAGAGAACCAGATGAGCCACCCCAGAAAAATTTGGACCGTACCACAATGAAAACCCTGGCAGGCAATGTTGCTAGTACAGCCAGAAATGTTACCGTACATAATTATTTTACAAGTGTACCATTGGCACAACATCTGTTGAGTAAAAGCGTAACTGCTGTGGGAACAATGAGGATGAATAAAAGAGAAATTCCAAAAGAGGTGAAGCCAAATAGGAGTAGAGCAGTAAATTCAAGTGTATTTGCATTTAAAGAAGAAATGACGGTGGTTAGTTTTTCACCAAAGAAAAACAAGTGCTTAATCTCCTAAGCACCATGCATCATGATAAATGTATGGATCAACAATGTCCAAAATGGAAGCCTGTGATTGTGAATTTTTATAACCAAACGAAGGGTGGTGTGGATGTTATGGATCAACTAGTGCGTAATTATACACGCAAAAGACAAACTTAAATTGTGGCCAGTGGCTCTCTGGTGCAACATAATGTATTTATGTACTCTAAATGCCTTTATTCTTTACAAAACACATCATCTCACATATCATGAAGGGCTTTTGCACAAGAGGAGACTTTTCATCAAGGACCTTTCAGTGGAGATGATACAACCATTTATGATCAGATCGTCTAATCCCTTTTTACATAAATCCATGTATCTGGATATGAAAAAGTTCATTACTATTCCTAAAAGACAAAAACAGCGGTAGTAACAACAGCACACTGAGTCATCTGGAGAGAACGTGTTCATTGTGTCCTGCTTCAAAGGACAGAAAAACAAAGACAGTGTGCTGTAAGTGCACAGAACGTTTGCCGGGACCATAGCATTGTGGTGTGTAACAATTGTAAAAATTAATGTTATCCTTGTTTGTTTAATGATTTGCTCTTTGTGAATACCATAACTGCCAATCTGTGAACAGTTTATGATAATACTGGTGGCTTATGTTTCAGTTTCTATAATGCAATTTATTTAATGAAAATTATTCAGGGTTAAAAATGTACTCCTTTTGATTTAATAAAATCGTTAAAAATGACCACAGCTGTATTATACTGATAAACCATACAAAAATACAAGGTTTCTTATGTAGGTTTACATAATTTTTTTAGTTTTGGGGCTTAAATTTATTTACACATAAAAAGAAATGTTTCAGTGGGGTTGGGTCAGAATAGCATGGAGGCTATAACATGAATTGCTGACCATCACCACCACAACTGATCAATCAGTTTCTCAGTTTCCTGTTTAAGAATTCACGAACATCATAATGGAAGTGGGATGCAGCACCATCTTAGTGGTCTACAGCTGTTTCATGAGTCGGTTTTCCAAGATGTCCAGAGACATAAGTCCTGTAGCACTGTTTTCAAAAAAGGAGAAGGGGCCATTAACTTCAAACTGTGGGAATGCACAGAACACATTAACTTTTGGTGAATCTCAATGTTGCTTTTTCACTGAAGATGTGTTTCTCACAAAACCCTTCCTCTTCCATAAGCTGTTGCAGCTGTGCTGAAAATTCAAAGATCCTGATGTCCGACTTTGTGATTGGGACTTACAGCTTGTAGCAGTTGCAAGTGGTAAGGCTTCAGCTTGAGTTGTTTCCTTAAGATCTTCCAAATGGTCGGTTGTGTTATGACCAGCTGCCTGCTTGATCCTGCTCATAGACTTCTATGGACCAAGTACAAAACTCGCCCATGTGTAGTCAAACATTTCTTCAGTCACTGCAGGCTGACCCAGTGATTTCCCAGTGCAGAGGTATCCTGAAGCTTCAAACTGCACATATCATTGCCAAATGAAGTTGACAGTTGGTTGATCTTTGTTCTGAAGTGTCTTTGCTCTGTTACAGCAGACTGATGTTAATGAATTTCAGGCACAATATACAAGGTGGAATCCATAATTTTCGGGACTGGTGCTGCCATCTGGAAAGTAGGAGTAGTAGATCTTTGCACCGCTAGGTGGTGAGAGCTGCACATCTGATGAGTCAGTGTGTGGAGTGGCATTCAGCTGGGAGGACGTGTTGCGTGTCCACAGTGATTTCTGTAATACTCTATGTTTGGTGTGTGGCAATTTTGCGATGGATCTGCGAACAGAACAGCGTGTGTGTATCAAATTCTGTGCAGATCTCAGGAAAAGTGCTACATAGACCCTTGCAGTGATTCATCAAGTGTTTGGGGGACAGAGCATGAGCCGTACGCATGTGTTTGAGTGGCATGCTTGGTTCAGGGCTGGCCGTACAGATGTTGAAGATGATGCTCACACTGTGAAGAGCATGATCATCGTTTTCTTTGATACCAAGGGAATTGTCCACAAAGAATTCGTCCCACCCAACCAAACAGTGAATTCCGCGTACTACTGTGACGTTTTGTGACGGCTCCTTGAAAACTTGTGGTGACGACGGCCAGAACTTTGGCGTCAAGGGAACTGCCTGCTGCGTCATGACAACCCGCCCTGTCACACGTCCTTGCTCACCAGGAACTTTTTGGCAAAAAACAACATGGTGGTTGTACCCCACCCACCGTACTCACCAGATTTGGCACCTTGCGACTTCACGCTATTCCCAAAACTCAAACTGAAGTTGAAAGGCCATCGGTTCGACACTCCAGAGAGGATTCAAGAAGCATCGCTGGTGGTGATAAACACCCTCAAAGAACAGGACTTCTAGAAAATGTTTGACCAGTGGCAGAAATTCTGGGACCGGTGTGTATGTGCGGGTGGTAACTACTTCTAGGGTGATGGTGACCATTAGTCCAAAGGTAGATGGCAGCACCAGTTTCAAAAATTTTGGATAGCACCTCGTACGTTTTTGTGGTGCCTGTCCCATTTTATCTAACTGCTCACTGCTGCACTCTTGTGGCAGAAACCTGAAGTGCGGCCGCAACAGTACAAAACTTTTTGAGTTTTTTCCATATGAGTGTTGTCTTTTCTGATAATATGCTAATTAATGCAACTACAGTGAATTTATGGAATTGATTTAGTCATTTATAATAACCTTGTGTTGTCTGCTTTGACAGTTGTAGTGAGTTATGAGCTTTCCTATTATGCTATGAGCTTCTAAAGTTATCAAAAATTCAAAATGTACCAAATATTGCCTATATCCACCACTTATCCAAAAATTTACACCACTGAATGTATAATCATTTACCCCACTGAAAAGAATGTATTTAAGTCTTATCTAATATATTTGGTATGGAAGTAAAAGATCATTTAAATCCTTGCAGTTTTAAAAATGTTAACAATGGAAGTAAAAAATCATTTAAATCTTTGCAGTTTTAAAAATGTTACCAATTAGTAAATCTGAACACACAGCCAGTGCCTAGAACCATGTGTATCATATTACAAGTGTGTGTCACTATGCCACTGAGACACCCACACCAAAGATTTCAGGAGACCATTAGAGGCAGCGTGTCATCTGGTGGAACAACAAATTCTATGTTGCAATCAGGAACAGACAAGTGGCACTTCAAAGGTTCAGTGCCAGTATGTCAGGAGAGAACCTTGCATCTTTTTGAGTCGCAAGAGCAAAAGTACAGTGAGCAATTAAAGGGCTCATAAGGAGATCGTAGCAAGAGATTTCAAAATCAATCAATGTCATCCATTCCACACCAGGTACAAGAATATGGAAGTCAATGAAGAGTGTCTCTGGTAAAGGAGACAGAAAGAAGATTGACACCTACCCCTGCCATAACAATTAATGGGAATGTTTTAAATTCTCTTGCTGGAGTAACATAGCTGATGATTATTTACTTCCATTCCATAAAATACAGTCCCAAGAGGGTACAGGTGGATTTCACTTCAGACAACCAAGAAGAATGTAACTCCCCCTTCTCTATAAGGAATCTTAAATATGCCTTTTCTAAGACTATGGAAACAGCCTGTAACCTTCCCCTCACTTATCGACGTTAATGACAGTGAAAAATTAAACCGAGTGTACCTAATGGAAATTTGGGAAAAGCAATCGTCACCGAAGTTAATCTGTCGGTAAAGAGGGAGAGAGGGTTACATCTAAATTAAAGGAAAAATGCAAATGAAACGTGGAAATTAATTTTGAAAAGCTGTAAAGTTAATAAAGAAAGTAAATGTGCGGCCATTACATTAACAATTAACTAGCGGTAATTAGATATTTGAGATTTGGGGGAAATTACGGTCGCCAGTCCTATGGACAGCTACTATAATAACTGAAAATGAAAGATTAATGCACATTTAATTAGCACTGAAAGTGTGGCAACTGAAGGTTGTCACGTGTTGTGTGAAAACTGAATGTTTGTCAGAAGTAATGAATTTAGCTACACTCTGACTTAATTTAGCAAAAGAATTAATAAAACCGGAAAATTGAAAGTTAATTTAGTGACTGAAATTAATAGTGAGATTTGTTTCTGAAGCACCACGAAATTCAGTAAAATAAGGGCTTGGGCTACCTCAACAATCATTTCAAAAGCTACTTGAATCTACGCAATTTAGAAATAAGAGATTTAACTTTGAACTTGAATTAAATGATTCTGGACAATTAACAATAGTAACATTTAGTATGTACCAAGCTGAGCTGCAGTCACAGGTAAGCTAAAATATGCTAACAAAACTCGCACTCTTAATTTGTGCTTGTGTAATCTAAATATTGTAGCCAGCTATGAATACCTTAACTGAACTTTGAAATTAATGCAGTGAAATGGAATGTTGTTGTTGTTGTTGTTGTTGTTGTGGTCTTCAGTCCTGAGACTGGTTTGATGCAGCTCTCCATGCTACTCTATCCTGTGCAAGCTTTTTCATCTCCCAGTACCTACTGCAACCTACATCCTTCTGAATCTGCTTAGTGTATTCGTTTCTTGGCCTCCCTCTACGATTTTTACCCTCCACGCTGCCCTCCAATACTAAATTGGTGATCCCTTGATGCCTCAGAACATGTCCTACTAACCGATCCCTTCTTCTGGTCAAGTTGTGTCACAAACTTCTCTTCTCCCCAATCCTATTCAATACTTCCTCATTAGTTATGTGATCTACCCATCTAATCTTCAGCATTCTTCTGTAGCACCACATTTCGAAAGCTTCTATTCTCTTCTTGTCCAAACTATTTATCGTCCATGTTTCACTTCCATACATGGCTACACTCCATACAAATACTTTCAGAAATAACTTCCTGACACTTAAATCTATACTCGATGTTAACAAATTTCTCTTCTTCAGAAACGCTTTCCTTGCCATTGCCAGTCTACATTTTATATCCTCTCTACTTTGTCCATCATCAGTTATTTTGCTCCCCAAGTAGCAAAACTCCTTTACTGCTTTAAGTGTATCACTTCCTAATCTAATTCCCTCAGCATCACCTGACTTTATTCTACTACATTCCATTATCCTCGTTTTGCTTTTGTTGATGTTCATCTTATATACTCCTCTCAAGACACTGTCCATTCCATTCAACTGCTCTTCCAAGTCCTTTGCTGTCTGACAGAATTACAATGTCATCGGCGAACCTCAAAGTTTTTATTTCTTCTGCATGGATTTTAATACCTACTCCGAATTTTTCTTTTGTTTCCTTTACTGCTTGCTTAATATACAGATTGAATAACATCGGGGAGAGGCTACAACCCTGTCTTACTCCCTTCCCAACCACTGCTTCCCTCTCATGCCCCTCGACTCTTATAACTGCTATCTGGTTTCTGTACAAATTGTAAATAGCCTTTCATTCCCTGTATTTTACCCCTGCCACCTTTAGAATTTGAAAGAGAGTATCCCAGTCAACATTGTCAAAAGCTTTCTCTAAGTCTACAAATGCTAGACATGTAGGTTTGCCTTTACTTAATATTACTTTAATGCTGGTGTCTGAATTTCAACGACACTCGGGTTCATTTCGGAAAAGGAAGGGACCCTGCTTCGTAATGCAATTGGGGCAATGAGCAACAAAGGTTCATGCTAAGAAACTGTAATTTTGTGATGCAACAATTTTAAAAGCTGAGGTCTGCCATACAGTTCTAAAATGCTACGTGCTTCCAGTCTTCCTTGTTGGTTGATTGAAGGTTTGAAGTCGTCGATCGAGGAGGTGGCGACAGTCACTCATTGTCGGCCGTCGCTGTTGCAGAAGCTGGATGTTGGCGCGCCTTCTTCTCGACACGGTCACCAGGCGAAACGGGCTCTTGATGTGCGCCAGCTAATGCTTCCCGTCCGCGACACCGTGTCAGAAACTATCATAGAAAGTCGAGCGCAATTACATGCTGCCAAACCCCGAAAGCGCGGCAACTCGCGGGAGCGTCACTCAGCACACCTGCTCAACCGCACTACTCCAGCCAGACTCTCTCTGCCCGCGCTCCACCAGCCGAGTTCACACTACCAAAGATCCGAAACACTTTGGTTCTCCACACGACCTATCGATGTAATAGTTCGATAGCATAGTTTTCCCTAAGTAAAAATACAAATAATATTTACAAAACAAACCAATTATACATCGACATAAATGCATAAATATATATATACAAATAGTAAAACAATTACAATATATAAAGAACAGAAATGTCATATCTTCAGGTAACAAAATAAGGAAAAAAAATATAGTGCATTTCCGGCGTTACACGTGCCCCACATTGTCTGAGGATGTTCGTGTAACCTAAACAGACTCAGAAAATGTCCCAAAAAGGTAAAAAAGTAACGGAAATGCATATGCTCAAAATATCAAGAAAATTTAGCATTAGGCTAATTAACCATAAACCAATTTTTAGACCATGGTAATTGAGTGGAGACACTCCTAACCTTATTCCACTCTGTCATCTTACACAAAAGAAAACAGGTTGACAACATATTAAAATTCATAGAAAACATAGAAAATGGTTTAGCTATTCCAAAATCATTAAAATTCGTAAAACTATCAAGAAATGGAATACTATTTACAAAATTAATCGGAGTACATGGTCATAAAAAATAGGTATATCAAAATACGCAAATTAATAATTAATTACATAGAATACACATTTTTATTTAACCTTTTCATAATTCTCGCCATGAGAGTCCACTTAACGCTAAACAAGAAAATAATATACAGCAGATCGACAAAAATATAAATATTGACAGCAGAATTCTGTCACATCAGCTGTCCGGGAAGAAAAACAACTCCGCCTTCCGCACCCGCAAGTACAAAGAATGCCGACAGCGGCTCCGCCTCGCCAGTATTGTTGCGCCCGCCTGTGCGGCACGCTTGATCTCACTCGCCTGTGTAACGGCATTTCCAGAACGTCCGTTTCACTGGATTCTTTCGGAAAAAACTCACTCCCGAGTAATCTCAAGGAGTCCATTAGCACTATCACAGTGGATAACTCAACACTGTCCATCATCACACGCATGTACTAGCCTGAAACTTAAAACAGCGTCTAAGTACATCGGCAATGACTAGCAAATCACATATTCATGAAATCTTACAGCTAGTTACAAAATCATATTTACATTCCTTAATCTACTGTGACTCAGTTGAAAACTTAAAATAGCAGCTTGGATTTTTCAATTGATTAATAATCAGTTACTCTTAAATCATTTAGTCAAAATTAATTACATATTAATTACAACTTCTTTAATGTCCTCTTGATCAGGCAAAAGCATGGCATCTCGCAAATCGTTAAATATTACACTCTATATTTACATACTGTACAAATTACCCATTCTGTGGTTTTTAACAACCCTAGGTTGGTACAATTTCAAGTCTACAATGTTCGTTATACCTAATAGTTTTCCAGAGCTTGGATGCCCTAAGCAGTAAGCATTTGTGTGAGGTATACCAATGACTTTATATGGTCCATTATAAACAAACTTAAATTTAGAGATTTCACTGTCTACCTCGCTCGATTTCTCATGAGCTTTTACAAGTACTAAGTCTCCGATTGCAAACTTAGCAAAACGCGCTTTAGCGTCATGACGACGTATGCGAGCATCGGCTTTTAGCTTCATTATTTCTCGCAAACGATCTTTTTTCACACTAATACTAATGTCAATCCGTGGAGGGAATTTGATTATCTCTTCCACTAAACTTTTACTTCGGTCATCTAACAGGATTTCCTCTGGAGAAAATCCCGTAGACTCATGTCTCAAGGTGTTTATAATTCTCTCAAATTCTGCACGTGTCAATCAATACGTTTAGTTGTAGGCCGTGCATATTAACAGACACTACTATCTGTCTCCACTTATCCTCGACTGTTTCTTTATTTTCCCACAATAAATCCTCGTCTGTATCCAAGTCATTCCAGAAAAAACCATCCGGATTTGATCCTAAATCCGGCTTATCCGGCGGCTTTTTCAGCCTCTGTTCACATACAGTTTTAATTTCAACACGTTTGTCCTGAGGCTTAGTCTGTAGCTCCGCCTCCAATACCGAAACCTTTTCCTGTAACTCGTCAACTAGTGAGTGTTGCTTTGCTATCAATTCACTAATTGTCACCTTCGTCGATTCCTCTTTGGCCAGATTGATCTCATCTGCCAATCTACCTGGAGCAATGTGCCCAGAAGTATCTGCAATTACTTCCTCTGGATCTGCGCAACCCACACTGCTACCGTCTGGCCGTATAACGTCAGCTCTAACCTCATACACGCTATAATCTACGTGCTTTTCTACCAATCGTATCCGGCTATCACTAAAATTTTCGTAATCTTTCTCCTTAATACTCTCGCAATGTTTAAACTGGAGTTATGCGTCAGATGGGTCCGCTACTTCTACCACTATAACTTTCGGTAAGGTCTGCCGGTTAGGGCCAGAACTTTCCGTTACTACTTCAACATCCAACTCCTGCGGGACGAAACACGACGAATCTTGCTCGTGCTCCCCATTAACATCAACTATTTCTGGTAAAGTCTGCCGGTTAGGGCTAGAACTTTCTATCACATCACAAACACTTATCCTTCCGCGGGACGAGACGCGGCAAATCCCGTCCGCGCTCCCCATAAACACTTCTCCCGTACAGGCCCCTATAATCTCTTAGTTCGCCGTATAAGCGACCGAACTGCCTTAACCAGATCTCATCCCTCTCTGCATCCCCTCGCTCGATGACGGACGTGTTATCCGACATCAGATCTTCTCTCAACACTTGCGAATCATTCTTAAACTCAATCTCCAGTTCCGCTGTGGGTGTTACGGCTGCCTCTTTATAATCGATTCCCGGAACACTACTTAAATTGTTCTCACTGACAATGAATGTATTTTCTACTGCCGTGTCTACAGCTGATCTACTATTTGTGGGCGCACTCCTTTCTCCTAACACTGGCACACTCTCCCGCCGTTGATAATTCGATACGGAATTATCATAACGACGACACATCGGTTTTCTACTGTTATTGGGCCGCCAAAATTTCTCCACGCCCGATCGGCCCGGCTAATGGTTTCCCTGTCTCGTCCCAGCAGATACGCTCCCCGGATGCTGCTGAGGCGACTGATCACACCCTCTGGCGTTATTACTATTCTGCGAAGCCCGTATCACGCTAGTATGATACTTGTTTCCGTCATTCCTGTTATTATTTGCATTGTACCGATTGTCATTACGGCCCGAACCACTATTGTTATTGCTGCCAAGATTGCGGTATGCATTATTCCCATAGTTATCGTTGTTGTGGTTGCTGTGGTACCCGTTGTTGTTACCACGGCCTCTACCACTGTCGCGATTATTGCGCCAATTGTCCTCGTCCTCAACGCTTTCCAGGAAATCATTGATTGTCCTGTAATTGCTTCCTACGTAGCGTTTTGTATCATCTGGAAGCTTCTTGTAGAGTTCCCAGACTATTTCGGATTCCGTGCGGCGATCACGCAAATATTCCAACTTGCGGATCCAGCCCTCACAAAACTCCTTCATCTAGCCGCGCGAATTCGCATCGAAAGGCCTCGATACGACAAATTCGCGCCAGACACTTTGTTGTTTTTGCTCTGACCAGTATTCAGCCAGAAACAAATTTTTAAACTCGTCAAAAGTCAGGTTCGTCATGTTGAGGTATAAGCCCCGACGCTTGGCATCATCAGGCAACACGTCAATAACCGCATTAATTTTTCTCTCATTAGTCCATGATCTGGGTAAAACACTTTCACAAATTTTAATGAAATCCGTCGCGTGTATAGCGCCTTTTTTCAAGGGGTCGAACCGCTCCTCTTTCGTCAACAATTCCGAACTATGTGCACAGATTGGCACATAGCTCTGTTTTTCGTCAAGTTTCTTTTCTAATTCCGACACACTCGTAATTACGTGGCAAATGGTTGTCGCAAGCATTTCCACTTCCACCTTTTTCTCTTCACAGGTATTAGCCTGCTTCCTCACCTTAGTATCTACTTCGGACTCTAAAGCCTTTAAAGTTTCCACCTTCTGTTGATCCTCGTTTTTCACTAATTGAATTTGTTCCGTCACCTTATTCTCGATGATCGGAGCAACTGCGTCTCCTACACTTTTCTCGATTCTGCTAATTTCGGAATCAAAACGAGTATTTATGCTCGCAATTTCCGCTTGAAAGCCTATCATTTCCTGTTTAAGATTACCGATTTCGGTATTAATTACAACAATATCTTCTTTGATTTTATCAACTTTTGTGTTAACAACTCCAACATTGTTGTTAGCAACATTAATAGCTTTGTTCTGATTAGCTTCCTGTCAATTTTTTCAGACTGATCTTCTTGCTTGGCAGACTGAGATTCTTGCTTGGCAGCCTGAGCTTTAATTTCTGCCGATTGAGTTTCTATCTTGCTAGACTGAACCTTGATTTCGTTAATCAAAACATTCAATAAATCAGCTAAATTCCCGGAAACCAGCGGTTTTACTTCCGTAGCGGGTGCCTCTTTAATTGTCCCTCCGTATTCGTCATCAAGGGGTTCAGATTTGATTATCACTTCCGATTCCGAAACATTTTCTAAAGTTGGGAATTCCATTTCTGCTCTTTGTTGCGTTTCGGCGGTCGCGTCTTTCATGCTAGCCGCCTGCCCCTGAACAATGGGTTCCGCGGTGCGCGTTTCCCACTGTTCGACCGATTCTTCCGTGTCTAAGTCTACCAAATTTTGGTAATTGTTGCCTTCACTCATTTTAATAATTTTCAATATAAATGCCAAATCTTATTAGGATTCCTCGCACTACTTATTGTCGCTGACATAACGGCCTGTTCGTAACCAGTACTTTGTTACGAGATTTGCACAATACAAAATTCGTGTCCGGAACAACCTGAAATCTGAAGATTGTCCTGTCACCAGGTCGCCACGTGTAACCTCCCTCTCACTTATCGACCTTAATGACAGTGAAAAATTAAACCGCGTGTACCTAATGGAAATTTGGAAAAAGCAATCGTCACCGAAGTTAATTTGTCAGTAAAGAGGAAGGAAAGGGTTACATCTAAATGAAAGGAAAAATTCAAATGAAATTGGTGGAAATTAATTTTGAGAAAAGGGTAAAATTAATAAAGGAAGTAAATGTGCGGTCGTTACGTTGACAATTAATTGGCGTTAATTAGATATTTGAGATTTGGGGAAAATTGCGGTCGCCAGTCCTATGGACAACTACTATAATAACTGAAAATGAAAGATTAATGCACATATAACACTGAAAGCGTAGCAACTGAAGGTTGACACGTGTTGTGTGAAAACTGAATGTTTGCCAGAAGTAATGAATTTAGCTACACTCTGACTTAATTTAGCAAAAGAATTAATAAAACCGGAAAATTGAAAGTTAATTTAGTGACTGAAATTAATAGTGAGATTTGTTTCTGAAGCACTACGAAATTCAGTAAAATAGGGTTAGTCTTGGGCTACCTCAACAATCGTTTCAAAAGCTACTTGAATCTACGCAATTTAGAAATAAGAGATTTAACTTTGAACTTGAATTAAATGATTCTGGACGATTAACAATAGTAACATTTAGTACGTACCAAGCTGAGCTGCAGTCACAGGTAAGCTAAAATATGCTAACAAAACTCGCACTCTTAATTTGTGCTTGTGTAATCTAAATATTGTAGCCAGCTATGAATACCTTAACTGAACTTTGAAATTAAAGCAGTGAAATGGAATGATATTACTTTAATGCTGGCGTCTGAATTTCGACACTCGGGTTCATTTCGGAAAAGGAAGGGACCCTGCTTGGTAATGCAATTGGGGCAATGAGCAACAAAGGTTCATGCTAAGTTGCTGTAATTTTGTGATGCAACAATTTTAAAAGCTGAGGTCTGCCATACAGTTCTAAAACGTTACGTGCTTCCAGTCTTCCTTGTTGGTTGATGGAGGGTTTGAAGTCGTCGATCGAGGAGGTGGCGACAGTCACTCATTGTCGGCCGTCGCTGTTGCAGAAGCTGGATGTTGGCGCGCCTTCTTCTCGACACGGTCACCAGGCGAAACGGGCTCTTGATGTGCGCCAGCTAATGCTTCCCGTCCACGACACCGTGTCAGAAACTGTCATAGCAAGTTGAGCGCAATTACATGCTGTCAAACCCCGAAAGCGCGGCAACTCGCGGGAGCGTCACTCAGCACACCTGCTCAACCGCACTACTCCAGCCAGACTCTCTCTGCCCGCGCTCCACCGGCCGAGTTCACACTACCAAAGATCCGAAACACTTTGGTTCTCCACACGACCTATCGATGTAATAGTTCGATAGCATAGTTTTCCCTAAGCCAGACCCAGCGTAAAAATACAAATAATATTTACAAAACAAACCAATTATACATCGACATAAATGCATAAATATATATATACAAATAGTAAAACAATTACAATATATAAAGACACAGAAATGTCATATCTTCAGGTAACAAAATAAGGAAAAAAATTATAGTACAATAGATGGAAATAGGAGGATATGCATTTCCGGCGTTACAAGCCTCAGGACCAAGTAGTATTACACATAGCATATTGAGACAGTTACATAGGGAATCGAAAGAAACTCTCCATGATCTTTTCATTTGTATATGGTCACAGGGGCTGTACCCAGACTTGTGGAAAGAATCTATAATAGAACACTTGCTTAAATGAGGAGGGGCAGTATGACCACAAACAGATACCTGTGACAAGCAGTAGGTTCCAAAGTTCTTGGAGACTCTTATAGAACAACTCCCCCCCCCCCAAATCCCCCCCAATCATTTCTCCAACTGGGAACTTCAGTGCCAGTAACATATTTCCCAGGGACCGAGTGGAGACAGCCCTGCATGAAGTCAGGATGCCGTTGGGAACCTGTGGTGTGTCTTTGACAAGTTGTTGTTCTTCCATACCAACCTTGACTGATGCATTATATGGATGTGTATTGGAGTCTAGCTGTTGTCTGCTGAACCAGCTCAGCATCTGCACGACTAGGTGAGATGTTTATGACCTGGGCACCGCAGCTTGTTGCCAGCAGGCAGTTGCAGCCATTTCTCAGTGTGAATTGGTCTTGTATTGGTTGCTGGAGTGTCCTCTGTCCTGCACCGAATTCTACAATAACCCTTGATGACCCGTCAGCAGTGCACCTGTTGTTGGTAGTCGTGTGGTCGGTTGATCTCCTCCTTACCAGCCATTAGGTTTTAGCACATGACTGCGCCTGGATGTTGAACATGAATGTGGACGCCAAAAGCCCCCTTTGCTGGCTTCCACATTGAAGTTTATTGCTGGCAGCACCATGTGATGTGGTGTTGTCAGGAGTTTCTCCATCAGTAGATGGTAGGTGGTGAGCAGCAGGAAGTTCGTCAGGTGGAGACCATCATCTTGAGTACATTTTCAGCTACTTCATAGACTGTGCTGAAGCATCTAGGACATAGATTCACTACAGTATCATTATCATGGAATTGAGTGCTATAACTGTGAATGCCATCAGTCCCAATAATTAACTCATCACAAGAGATAGAATGCTTGAGTATTTAACGGGAGCTGGCATGAGGCTGTGTCATGAGACTTGGTCCGTAATGACTGCATGTGTCCTTATTCTGCTATATTCACTTAATGACTGTTAACTACTATGTCAGTTTCTTGCTGGATGCTCTTGTGTAAGTGATGGGTGTCTTATGAGCTAACAAATATGCTTGTCTCACTTCCTTTGGTTTTCTGTCACAGTCTTCTTTCTGTTGAATGCGTATTCTCACTCAGCAGGTGCCATCATAATGTGTCGAGGGCTTTGTGACATAATGGGTGTCTTCTTGTTTCTGCCTCTTGTTTTGGCATGACTTGATTTTGCCTGTGGCAATGTTAATGAGTTTTAGTAAAAATTTCTAATTTCCAACCTCTCATTATTCTGCACCATAGCAGTACTATGGGGCCCAAACTCTACTTGCTCCAAGTTTTAAGGAGCCTCATGATGTTTCAGGAGCTGTGTATCATCAACTTGGGCAATCTCACTCATGTCAACTCTGATATGAGTCAACCTCAGCTGTAGACATCTCTTTCTGCTCTCCCCCCTTCCCCCATCCCCCCTCCTTCCTTCCAGGAAGTTACTGATGACCTTCATGCCGGTGACCACTTTCCAAACCAGATGCACCTATGAGATGGAGCAGTTCTTGAAAGGCAGCTGCCAAGATGAATGGTGAGCAGAACAAACTGGACATTGTTCATCCAGATAGCTATGTTTAAACAGGGGAAGCATCCAGAAATGGATAGACCCCATGTCACAAGTGTAATCCACCATGCAGCCATCTTATCCACACTTAAGTCCTCAGGCCGTGTTAGAAGGTGGACTGACGAATGCCACTCAGCAATGCGGTCCAGCTGTGTGGCCTTTTTTCAGTGTGGGAGCTGGATTCAGCAATGTCTTTCGATCCTGTATCCAATACAGCGCAACATGCTATGAAACTTGCAAATGCTGTTAAAAAAAAAAAAAAAAATCCTGCTAAAATATTTTAACTTAATATGGCAGACAGTACAATTTTGCAATTCATTGAGGGAGCCAAATTCAATATCTTTCCTTAAACCAGGAAAGCACCAAACATGTCCCAGTAATTACCAGAGCATTGCTTTAACAAGCTGTGTAGAAAAGAACTTAGAATGAATAGATGTCAGTCAGTGTTGACAACGTGACCCTGCTAGAGGCAGGTATTCAGCAGGTTTACCAACAACAGCATTGTATAGGAACACTTTTTGATATCAGTGAAGTGTACGATATGGCTTGGAGGCCAAGTGTTCTAGGACAGCTGCACCAGTTGGGTTTTTGTGGCCACCTGGATTCTTCTTATCTAAACACTATTTTCCAAGTTGGTGATATGCTGTGTAATAGTTTTGGGCAGGAGATATCACCCCACCCGCAGGTTTTGGGGAACGGACAAGTTGTGCCTGCTACAGTTTTATAGGGATTTCGTTAGATGGTGGCCTGACTGTGGGTGCTCAGTGCACAGATTAGTGAGACCTTCTTACCTGAAGGTAACTGATGGATTTCACCATGAGGTGATCATATTGGTCACAATTGCTCACAGGCCCAGGCCCATACCCAGTATGGGTAAAGAGACTAAGGATCTGCCACTTACCATCTGGCAGCAACTCCTCATTGTTCATCAGGCATATAAAATCCTTGCTGTTTCCAATTCATGAGCATACCATACTGTTGCTCATCCATCTCAAATTGTCCACAAGCAATAGGCTGTTTTGGAACCATGTTACGTATGAGCTGGAGTCACTGGTGAGGGGTGTGTATACATAGATGGATATATGCACAGGGACTATCTTGGTTTCTCTGTTATTTTTCGTGACTGTGTTCACAAGATCAGGTTGCCTCAAAGCTTCCCAATGTTCAGCACTGCATTATACACAATGTTGAGGGCACTAGAGCAGATGAGATGTGCTGCAACTGCTAAATTCCTTGTTTGTTCCAACTACATGAGTGTCCTTAATTCTCTACAGCACAAGCCAGTTATGGCCTCAGAGGTGGGATCTGACAGAGTGTGTTCCACAGCTTTGGGAGAGAGGGCTGTCTTTTTTTTTTTTTTTTTTTTTTTTTTCTTGGGGGCTCTGCTGGTAGTGATTCAGTACGGGCACAGCAACTCCACGTTTCCCAAGCTGAGGACTGGCCAGCACTGCCAGACCTCTTCTACCATAAACTCTGGGCATACATCAGGGACCATATTTAGGTGTGACAATGGAACATTGTGTGTTTCAGAGAATGGCAGGCTTGTCATCACTGCCTGGACTGGTTTTATACTGCAAATGGGCTGAATGGCTGTTGCTCTGGAACATCTGCCCCCCCCCCCCCCCCCCCCCCCCCCCTCCCCCAGTTGTATAAGGCTTGCGCAGGCTTGTGGGGCTCTTCCTGGTTCGGTATCAGCTTCCCTGGCAGCTCATGGGATTCCTGTTGAGTGACCTCAACCCAAGTCTACTCCTGCTGGGACAGGTGTACCGTCAAGAAGCTACATCTACCCAACAAATAGAGCCTGGATGGTCAGTCTGCCCAAGTAGTAGTCTCAAAATTATTGTGTCAAGGCACTAGTTTGTCATAACACTTTCATCATAATCAAGAGAGCAGAGAGAACCTTTGAGATGCTTTCCTCTTTTCTTCCTTCTATATTCTTAAGGGGGTTTGAGGTTATTGCTTAGTACTTAAAAAGGTGTTAATTGACTTAATAATGTTCACACTTGTAGTTGAAACTGACATGTTACACGAAGTACCTTAACTTCTGTAAGGTGTGGGTACCTGTTTCAGTATAATGGAGATGGACTCTGAGGAATTATGTGATAATTAGAAAAAGCATAGATGTCACAGAAGTGCAGAACTATATGAGTACAGTCAGTGGCACTTTGGAAAAAAACTGCAGCACTTGTTCTGACCTTCAACACTCCAGAATTACTTGAACATATTCTTAGAGATTATATCTGTCTTACGGTTTACTTGTTTATTCCCAGTACAATGTGATATTTAAAATGCCAAAGATTTGAGGATACCAGTATTTAAATACCGCTCTGGGGACTGCCTAGTATGGAGTAGGAAGTGCGTAGTTTGTAATGAAGAAAGGAAAATTCAAGAGTTGAAAGTTAAGAGACACATACCCTAAGGTGAAGATAATAAAGCTTTCCAAGTTATGCAAACTATGGCATTTGCTACTTATTTTGCGTTGGTTCTCAAGAAGCCATTCACAAAGTGTAATGCCACCACACAAACCCAGACCACAGAATCAAGTATGAGTACATGCACTTGTCAATGTACCAGCAGGGAAAAAACTACATTTGACACAGAAACCACTCGGAAGTCATCAAGGATGGGCTTTGAACGTCAGCAAGATACCACTGCACACCATCTGAGTTCCACTAAGCCATCTCCTCTATCCATGCAACCAGCTCCTCCCGTAAGTGAGGAAAAAGTCCCAAACAAAGTAATTCAAAATCGACTATAGTCACAGCTAAGTCATCTATTTTTCGATTTTGATTTTACTGTTGAGGCTATTGATGTTCACATGGAGGAACCAGAGATAAGGGTACCATCTAATGTTCCCCCAGACCTCTCGGGTAAATCACTGCCCTTGGAGAGGAGGACGAGAATGTCCATCTCTAGTCAGTGACTACGGAATTGCAGTGGATCTTAAGTGGATATCAAACACATTTGAAAGAATTGCAGCTTCTGGCATGGGAGAGACAGTTCTGCATCTGCTTACAAGAAACTCATTTTGAAGTTACCGTTACACCAGCTTTATGGGCTACCACCTGTGCAGGAAGGACAATCCTATAGGAGACAGGGCGAAGAGTATGGTGGCTGTTTTCATTGATGACAGCACTCCTGTCCTCTTACCACGGTCATACATGCAGTTGCAGTGGAAGTCCTCACACTAAAAACATAATGTGTTTTTTATATCTTTCACCTTACTATCCGTTGGGTGCAGGTGCAGTGACAGAGCTCTTCCAGGCACTCCCCCACCCATCTCTCCTCATTGGTAACAACACTGCACATCATGTGCTGTGGGGCTTGGCTACCACATGCCCCAGGTGTCGAATTATCAAGCACCTTATCCATTTAGAGTGTATCTGCCTTTTGAACTCTATTGAGATGACACACTTTTCTACAGTAATCTTTCGCTGCTGACCTCTGTTTTTGCTCCCCACATGTTGCAGACTCATTTGAGTGGGAAGTGGCCACAGATTTACATTCCAGTGACCACCTTACAGTGTGGATCCACCTGCTGACACTGATGATGGTTGACAGAAGACTACAAGGATGAATGTTTCAAAGGGCAAATGTTTGAAAGACAGTCAGTAGGCCATTTCTGAACAACAGAAATGTTCCTGGGACAACAACTGATGTGTTTGCTATGCTGGGGAATGGAATCAGCACCAGTTCAGTGGATCATATGTGTAATATTGTGTAGTTTAATTATTTATTGTATTTAATATTGTCCATAGTGTGAAGTGTAATTTACAAAGTTAAAAAACAAGTTTGGTGCACAACATTGTGTGCAGATAGATCGTATCTCTGCTTATAATGTTTGATTATCTAAGGACGAGTGTCCCTTGTGGACGCTAGTCAGTTGTTTCCTGAGGATGGCCCAATAAGCCAAAAATTAGTTAGGAATAAACAAAAATCAATAGAACAAAAACAACTTGTTAATCAACCTCAAAAAAGTAATATGGTAACATGTCACCTGTGTGATCCACTGAACTGTTGCTGGTTCCATTCCACAGTCTAGCAACCCCGTCAGATGATGGCCTGCCCGAGATGGAATCAAGAATGTTGCTTGGCAATCAGAGCCAAATACACAGCCTTTCTGAAATTAGAACACCATCCATACACAAGTGAGGTGAATGATAAAAGAACTGAAGAGGAACTGCAGGAAGGAATTTGTGACTTTCATTAATCGGTTTGCCTCCACTGCACAAAATTGGGAATCAGTAAGGCAGATTTCAGGTAGGGTGGTACACCTCATGTTGCAAACTTATTGAGGAATGGAATCTTGGTGGGCATTGCTAGATACATGGATCAGGCTTTAGCTGAACACTCTTTTATTTTCACTGTGTCATTTGGACAAATTCCTGAATTCCAGATGTTCCGTAGGACTGTGGAGATGAAGACATCTTAGTTTACCATTCTGCAAGTGGGAGTTGGAATCAGCTCTGTCTGTAGCCAAAGACACTGTTCCAGGAACCGATCAGATTCATTATACCAAAAGCAGGTTCTTATGTTTCAATCAGACATGGTTTGATGGACAGTATACCCCCTCTCCCCCCCCCCCCCCCCCCCTCCGTCCTCTTGGAAGAAGGCAATGTTAATCCCATTATGGAAACCGTACAAGCATTGTACCAACCCTAACAGTTACCGGTGTGTGATTAAGATTCTCAAGTGCATCATCACCAGCCACCTCATCTGGCTTCCCGAATCCCAAGGTCACCTGTGCCTCTCACAGTGTGGTTTCACTTGCTGCCAATCTGCCGTTGACAACTTAATTCTACTGAAGATGATTGCTCTGCAATCAGGAGCTCCTTTAAATACTCTTTGTGGATGACTATCTTCTACTCTTCCTCTGATCTTACAGCACAACGAGGCAACTACAGCTGACTGTTAGAAGTCTGTAAACTTAGGCCTATTAAACTAATGTTAAGTTCTCAACAGAGTAGGCTACATGCATCTATATTAATTTTGGTTGTCGATGTTTTAACTAGCCAAAGTTCACAACAAGAGACAGTATTTTAAACTTTATGAACAGTGTACACCTTTTGGGCCTACTAGTTGACTGACACGAAATTAACCTGGCTTTCACAACTGAAAGACTGCAAACAGGTTGTGTCAAATCACTGAATATTTTGAAATTACTCAGCAGAAAGGTGTGGGCTGCTGATAGGTCCGGCATGCAGTTTTATAGAGTGTTTTTTCAGATCATGATTATGTGAAGTCTGGACCTGGTGTAGATGCGGCTCCCTCATACTCATGCTGTTCGGTTCTGTGTATTTTATGTTCTTACATTAGGGCACCCTTTAGTTTGGCTGAAGATCTGCCTGCCATCCTCGCTCATGCCGCCACCAATGCAACAGGGGTTTTCAAATTTTGTGAACTGTCACACTTCATCCCTAAAGTACTGTGGAGGGGCGGAGAGGGTAGGTCATTGTGCACTACATGGATAGCATGCCCAGATAGTTTGGCATAATAATTAAGTGATTTTCAGTTTAAAAGGTTAGTGCATTGTGACAGCAGCTTTTTATAATTAAGTGGACTTTAATACATTAAAAGCAAGTCTTTCTGTGGGAGAATGGCCTTTGGTTCTCCCCCTTCCTTTCTTACACTTCATACACCGTGGCATTGTCATAAGAAAGAAGAATGTTACTTCTAACAGAACTATGTGAAACACTGAATATCTTGTGGATCTGGATCATTGCTGTTCAGAGCTACCCACTAGTTTATCTCAAAAGAATCGGAGCTTTTCAAAATCTCTTCGCAAACACTACATTGGTACTCTCAATATACACACACTCTTCAAACTTGAGAAACTAAAACAACTCAGACATACTAGAAAAATTTCATATCAAAATTCTCGCCATTCAAGAGATGCGCTTCAGAGATGAAAACCATTTCAATACAGAAAATTACAGGATCTACAAAGGGAAAACGGCTGTCAGAAGAGGCATACCATCACTGTTTGGTACAGGATTTGCTGTACATAAATCAGTCGTGGATAACATCATAGACTTCAGGTCCATATCAGAATGTATTTCCACACTCCCCTTCAAATCAGCTAATCAAGCATTCACAATTACCAGTGCTCATGCACCAACAAATAACCATTATAGAAAAAAGCCACAAGAAGTTGAAAACTTCTTGGAAGACATGGAAGAAGTAACCAACAACATTCCAAAAAGACACATGAAATTTTTAATGGGAGATTTTAATGCGCAATTAGGTAAAGAAAGTAAGTACAAACAAATCAAAGGTCCGCACTCAGCACACATTCGTACAAACAAAAGTGGAGAACACCTCATAAAATATGGTCAAAATTTCAACCTCAAAGTTATGTCGACGCAATTTCAAAAGCCAAGATGAAAACTTACAACATGGAAAGCACCCAACACCGTGTGGAGAGAATTCCAGATTGATCATGTGGCCATTTCCACCAAATGTACACGGGAAATTCTAAATGTCACAACATGTAAGGGACTTTTCGAGTCTGATAATTATTTACTACAAGTTAAGATTAGGACAATCCCGAGACAGCAAAAAAACAGCACGAAACAAAATAGTCAAACCTGATCCGGAATACTTGAAGATAAACAGGGACAAAGTTGTTGAAGAGATTATAGGCATTCAACAGACACTTGGACAGACTTTGTGTAAACAATTCAGAAGGCAATGCAATGGGGGCAACCTCCTAGGAAATGAAAACATAGGTGGTGGAATGTGAATTGTGATATAGCCATTGAAAGAAGAACACAGGCATGGAAGAAATTCAGCAGTAACAGAACATCAGAAACATGGAAAGAATTTCACAAGATTCAGAAACAATTAACAAAGGAAATCAGAATAGAAAAATGGGCATATGACAACAACAGGATGAAAGAAATTGATGAAGATTTCAACAGAAATAACACTAGAAATTTTTACAGAATATTCAAAGAAAATATGAAAGGTTATCAACCTCCTAGCCTCTGCTTCCGAAGAACAGATGGATCCCTCGAAATGAACATGAAAGAAAATTGCAAAATCCTCAAACAATACTTTGATGAACTTCTGAATTGCAAAAAACCCACAGAAAAATTAACCTTCCAAAAGGCCACAGCCAACCCAGATTCTAATCCACCCACAATAGAAGAGATAGAGAGAATCATCAAACAAATGAGAAATAACAGAGCAGCAGGAGAAGATGGTATTATTGCCGAGAGCTGGAAGCTCCAAGATGAAAACATCACCAAGCAAATTTTTTAGATTATCTCAGAAATTTGGGTCACAGAGAAGTTGCCAAAGGAATGGAAATGTGCTTCGGTCCATCCCCTACATAAAAAGGATGATAAGTCAGATCCAAATAATTACAGAGGTATTTCTCTAGTACCAGTGACATACAAAATTCTCTCAAAGGTGTTATTAAACGGACTAGAACCACAAGTAGAGCCGCAAATAGGTGAATATCGGGCAGGCTTCAGAAGAGGGAGACCAGGCATAGAACAGATCTTGAACTTGAGAAAACTTTTGAAAGTCAGACAGATGAGAAACACTGTAGTTACCTTTGTTGACTTTAAAAAGCATAAGACTCCATAGACCAGCAAACTCTCTTTGACATACTGGAAGAGTATCGCATCGACAAAGAAGCGAGGGCAATTATACAATAGATGCTCACAGACACCACCTCGAAGATTAAGTTCATGGAAGAAATTTCGGTACCCTTCCGGATACACACAGGCGTCCGACAAGGAAATGGACTTTCACCAATCCTGTTTAACATAGTCTTAGACAAAATTGTCAAACAATGGGAAGAACAAGTTAAAGGAATACAGCTAGGAAGAACACGTGAAACAAAAACAATCATAAAATGTCTGGCATTTGCAGATGACATAGCCATAGCACACAGGAGGCAAAGGAAGCACTGGAACACCTACATGAAATAGCTGCCAAAACAGGTCTACGGATATTGTATGAGAATACTCAATACATGAAACGACAAACCAACAATGTACACATCATGCAAACGATGTATGGATCCGTAAAAAGAGTTGAAAAATTTAAATATTTAGGGGAATACGTACAAATAGGAGGATCAAACAAGGCATCCAACATAGAACGAACAGAAAGACTCCAGAAAGCATACAAACTCAAATGGTCACATTATAATAAGAAAAGCATAGCAAGACAGGCCAAAACTAGACACTACAAAATAGTTGTATTACCGGAAGCACTATATGCATCAGAAACGACCACAATTGGAGCATCAGGCAATATAGAGACAGAAAAAATAGAACACAAAATTCTCAGGAAAATATTTGGACCAATACACAAAGATGGCATATGGATCAAAAGACCTACCAATGAGTTATAGCAACACATTTATGCTATTTTCGGAGGTTTTTTTCACATATATACCAATTGCCCATAATAGTGAGAAAAATTCCTGTGAAACTGTGATGTTCCAACTTATATTTCTAATTATTTAATTTTTGCATGAACCTATCTTCCTTTGTTGTCTTTCCTTAGTTGACACATTAGGTATGACAACCATTATTAATTTTTCAGCAAAATCTCATGTCGCCAATGGTTGCACCATCAAGCCAGATTGCACCACCAGCTAGTCTTGGGCCTGCTACTCCTGGTCCAATGACACCAATGACTCCTGCTTCTGCTGATCCTGGAATTGTCCCACAGCTTCAGTAAGTAGCACGTTATTTATGTACAGTGGATTGTGACGTTTATACTCTACTCGAGGAGTAATATTGAACTAATTTCAGGAATATTGTATCGACAGTAAATCTTGGTTGCAAACTGGACCTTAAAAAGATTGCACTGCATGCACGAAATGCTGAATACAATCCCAAACGCTTTGCTGCAGTAATCATGAGAATTCGTGAACCAAGGACCACTGCTTTAATATTTAGTTCTGGAAAAATGGTATGCACAGGTGCAAAGAGTGAAGATGATTCAAGACTGGCAGCAAGAAAGTATGCACGTATCATCCAGAAGCTTGGGTTCTCAGTGCGTAATATTATTATTTTTATTACTATGATTAGTAGTAGTAGTAGTACTGTTTAATCATCATCATTGTCATAATTATAAGATGCCTAGCATGTAGTAGGAATTATTTTCTCATTCATGAAATGGATATTTACTGATCCTTAAAGAAATATTGTGTTGCAGGCCAAATTTTTGGATTTTAAAATTCAAAATATGGTGGGAAGTTGTGATGTTAAGTTTCCCATCAGGCTTGAAGGTTTAGTTTTAACGCATGGGCAGTTCAGCAGGTACGATGTCTAATATTATGGGAGGTTAAATAGATATATTAAATTCCTTTGGGAATAACATTTGCTTTATTGTGTGTTTCAGCTATGAGCCAGAGCTTTTTCCGGGACTGATATATAGAATGGTCAAACCAAGAATTGTCCTCCTCATCTTTGTGTCTGGAAAGGTTGTTCTGACAGGTAAGAGTGAATATAAAACTAACCTAATTGTCTTTATTGCTATATGTTTCATTAAGATTGTCTGTTCAAATTTACTTACATTTTATGTCCTGCTGCTGAGTAGTAGCCGGAGGGCACTTAAAATTATGCATCTGAAGCATTGTCACATCAGGAATACATTTTCAGGACAAGGGTTAATGTATGTATGTATGTATGTTCACAAGTTGTCTCTGACCTGTCACACCAGCCCCTTTATTGAAAACAAGCACCTTCAAGAATGAAATGTATAGTTGCCCACTTCACAAAACGTAAAAATATAGCGATCTTTCATTACAGCATTAAGGAATCACAATCGGAGTACTCCTGTTACTTGGGAGTAACAGAATATGTGGATGTAAAGTATAACAATTTCATAGGCTCTTCTACAGGTTAAGCAAATGAAAGGCTTTAATTTACTGACAAGATACTGGAAAACTACACTTTTTTCAGTGAAAAAGATTGCTTGAAGCATTTGTATGGCTGCCCACTTCACAAAACATAAAAATATAGTGATCTTTCATTACAGCATTAAGGAATCACAATCGGAGTACTCCTGTTACTTGGGAGTAACGGAATATGTGGATGTAAAGTATAACAATTTCATAGGCTCTTCTGCAGGTTAAGCAAATGAAAGGCTTTAATTTACTGACAAGATACTGGAAAACTACACTTTTTTCAGTGAAAAAGATTGCTTGAAGCATTTGTATGGCACATACTAGAATGTTGCTCATTTGAAGCATATGGAATTTCAAGCTTGGGGAATGTGCAAAGTAAGTCAGATGGTATACATGCATCTTAACTGATGCCAATTCAAAGAAAACTGTCTTATGTCCAGCAAAATCCACTTTGCAAATTTCAAAAACTGGCTTCAGAGGAAATATTCTTCTATTAAGTACTTATCTTCAAGAGATTGTGAATATGTCATTAGATTAATAACAATATGTGCAGAACGGAAAGTATTTTTCCAGCACACTAACCTTGAACTGAATGAAGGCAAAGGTAGTATGTGGTACAATAAAATGTAGAGTCTGTTACACACTATCAGGGTGGCTTGGAAAGTTCTCAGAACGGAATAGAAAAAGGTACCTACATCACTGAACCTTTTTTTTATTTTTCAATGTAGTCTCCTTGTAGATTAATGCACTTGGTCCAACGATGTTCCAGTGCCTTGATCCCATCTCGAAAATGAGTTTCGTCCAGGCCTGCAAAATAGTTGTCAGCTCCGGCTATCAATTCTTCGTTTGAAGTGAATCTCTGTCCACCAAGAAAAATATTCATTTTGGGAAGAGTGGAAGTCTGACACACCCATATCAGATGAATAAGGCTAGTGTGGCAACAATTCATACTTTAGTTTGTGTAATTTAGCCGTGGCGGTGGCACATATGTGCGGACACGCATTCTCTTGATGAAAGATAACTTCCTTCCTGGTTAACCTGGCCTTTTTACACATATATTTTTTTTTGCAATTTGTCCAGGAGGTTAACATAGTATTCTCCAGTAATTCTTTGCCCAGTGGGGAGACAGTCTACAAACAGAATGCCCTTCGCATCCCAGAACACTGATGCCATAACTTTTCCCGCCAAAGGAATTGTCTTTGCTTTCTTTGGTGGCATCAGAGAATCAGCATGTTTCCACTGCTTTGACTGTTGTTTTGTCTCTGTGGGCCCAAGTTTCATCTGTTGTTACAAACCAGTGTAAAAAAAAAAATGTTTGTTTCTTCTAAAATGGGCCAAACATTGTCCTGATATGTCCATTCTCATGCGTTTTTGATCCAGTGTCAAGAGTCGTGGCACCCATCTTGCAGATAATTTTTTCATTTCTAATTCTGCAGTTAAAATGTGACACACCCTTTCAGATGACATCTGGCAAGTATGAGCAATTTCACGCACTTTCAATCTGCGATCTCTAACGTTTTCCTGACGACTGGAGACTGTGTGGCACTGGGGTGCGAGCCTCTCACATCTCTCGCGGGTGATTTATGTATTGTGTGCAGCCGATCTTCTTCTTAGGACAGACGTCTGTGTCAAATACTTCTTCTCCGAAGATTTCATTCTGGTTAGGGAAATGATACTGAACTACTTCTCTACTTTTGAAATGATTTCTTACTCTCAGAATACTTTCACATCAACTTCGCTATATTTTCTTCTCCACAATAAAACAACCACACAAGTTTCACATGTGCTTTCAAGTCTCGTTATCTGGCGGTTTCCTGTGATTAAGGGTGGCAGTGTAGTACTGGTGTTGGTGTGCAAGACTCACGCTCCCTCTTGGCTGTCAAACTTACTTGGAGTTACTTCACCGATCTTCTTTCAGGATAGTCTATTGCGGTATTCTGCCCAGCTTCTTCTCGGAGGAATAGATGCTACTGTGGAGGAATTTTCTATACTTTTAAATTACTCAGTACACTCGAGAATACTTTGAGTTCAATCTCACTATATTTCATAACACACAACACTTTTCATACACTAAACATTTCTCCTTCCGGTCTGACAGAAGCTATTACAATCATCTTTCTACACATACAGTCTATAAATCTCTCCAAGTTTAACAAGACAACTGTCTCGACTTTACGGCAGTAAATGAGAGAATGAATGAATGAATAAAAGTCTCTTCTTTTCTTTCAACAACTATCAAATGTTCTCACCAATAATATTTTATATCTCACAGAGTACAATGCGCTTACACCTTGGGTGGGACGTGTAACTTCTTAGGCGGGCTCGGTGACTACCTGCTCGCGCCGATCATCAGTCCGATACACGTCCGTCATGTGCACACATAATTGTGGGGCAGTAGACATAGTACTACTTTACCACACTTATCTCTAAAATAACGTGTGTTTGAAACGGTGGAAATACGAGTGTCTCTAGAATTTACTCCGAAATTCTCGAGACACTACATATCCCCCTCCTTAGCTCAAACACACGATATTTTATACATGTTCGTTATGTACATCAGTGTCGTATTTATATAACATTACTTTATGGTTCCAACAGTTTTCCTTTTAACAATTGTGCACTTAATACATCATGGACCTTTTGGTTAATTTAAACTTTGTAAGGACAAGGATCTTTCTGTTCCCTTTCCAATCGTAAATTCCGAGTGTGCATTACCCAAGTGTATGCTGTTATTTGCTCTTACTTCGCGTACTACTTTATCTAAGTATGGATTTATTTATTACTTACTACAATCTAGAGGAACCCTGGGTAAATAAAGGTGTTCTTTTCAACACATGTAACTTCACACAAACATAACACTGCGAGTGGGAACAAGAATTCAAAGTTACCTGAATAATCTCTACAAAATGTGTGACTTTTGTCACAATACTGCCCTTCTCCTTCCTTCCTTGTGTCTGCCTACCTGCCCTTTTCCATCCAATCAATTCTAGGTGCTTCCACCTTATCCTTCCTGAGTAGGCTTTGTAGTCCATTGCCCTAGTATACCTATTTATGTACACTGTGATTCAAAACTACCCGGAAAAATTAATATCCTATTTTACCCCTCACACTCGCTTCACAATACTTCCTTTAACCCTTTCTTGAGTCCTCCATTTCTCTTCCCATCCTCAGTTTCCAGTAGACACACACACACACACACACACACACACACACACACACACACACACACACACACACACACAAAATTCGTTAGAATAGTCATTAAACTGACATCAATTTAGTCCATTTAAGTATACGCTGTAGCATAACGAACCACCAGATGTTCCTCTTCCTCCAACATACACCTACTATGATGTAATACTGTCCTCATAAACATGAATACTCTGTTCTTACCTATATAAATATCTCTGTACATGACCATGAACATTCTTCTGTACATATCTTTATGTAATGCGGAACCATCACCTTACATAACCATGTGCGCATACCTATCACTATGTGCACAATTTTCCTCCTCCAACACACGATGGTTCTTACATCATCTTAAACTGTGCTCTTTCTGTTTGTGTCTTTGTGTTTCACTGTGTGTATGCTTATGGGTAGTTGTGTAGCCTGATTCTTCAGCCAGCTTATGTAAAATAAGTTGAAGGTTATAGAAAACCACAGAAATTGAGAAGGACTTCAGCAATAGAAGTGTAAGCATATGGACAGGGGGAAAGATAGATTGGTACTCAAAAGAGAAGTAAGAAAGGAAAAAGTAGAAATGGTTGCTAAGGTTGAAGAAGAGAAAGAAGATAGCCCCAAAGACAGGAAACCCTTCCCATCCTCCTTTTCGAGGATCCCCGCTTTGCTGGTACTTGAGTGAGAAGCCGGAGGAGGTACGATGTTAAATGTCTCCTGCAGAATGGACATTCTCACCTTCGCCTTTGAAGCCCCCAAAGAAAGATCTTACCAAACCCTATGGAATGGCAAATGGTGAAGAATCAGTCACACTTGACTGCGAGGCTTATGTGAAAGATGTGGTGTGTATGTGTAGTGTTAGTCATGTTTGTACCTACACTACCCACCCCTTTCAAAATCGATATAAACGCTGCCCTCTGCATTACATCTCATAAAAGGTATAAATCTTCCATAAAAATGGAAAATTATACACTATGATAACATAGTTATTTCATTATTCACCTCATATTATATTTTATATACACATAAAATACCCTGTTCACTTTATGTAATCTAGATATCGTTCTTCTTAAACAGTATCATCATATTATATCTTCTCCTAGAATGTTATTCTGTTAGTTTTACCTCATGCTTAGAAGTCACTGTTTACAGTGACTCCTTAAATTAGTCATAACTGTGCAGTCATAATCAGTCACTTAAATACTAATATGATAGGATAGTTTAAGAGGTTATAAATAGATTACAGAATAGTCGAAGATTTGAAGTGAATCCAGTGTAGGAAAACTAATGTGGAAGTAACACCTAACCCAACTCAAGAACTGACGGTCGTCACTCCGCCCGTTAACACAGAATGTTAACATCCCTGAGGTACAGATGTGACTCCACCCGGATCCCGTGGATCTGAAATTAACCTCGCTTGATTACTTACGGACCAATACTTTCGTTAAATTTCGTGTGAAAGTCCCCACAACGAAACAGTTACCATTTTAGCAGGAAACACAACATTAAGTAAAGTTATTCTATGTTCTAATCTGTCCTGGACAAGTTTGAATTCTTTGCAAAAGTCATCTATAACCTTGTTAGCATCATTAGGATTGGAAAAAGCAACAATTGAAATGTTTCCGAAGATTATACTCTTGGTAATTTCTCGATCTATAATTATCTCAAATTTTTCCTCCAGACTACTTACATTTATAATGTCAAAGTTGGCTAATTTTTCTTTAAAATTTTGTTCTACATTGTTTATTCGTGAATTGACAGCTCATACATTAATACCTGGAATTTTCAATTGATTAATCAATATTAATTCCTTAGGTCGATCTGTGCTCTCTTTCAAGATATTCATTTCCTGTCTTACCGAATTAAATTTAACATTACATACATTTTCAAAAGATTCCAATTTTTCACTAATTTCAGATTCTGCATTATTATGTTTGTCTTCAGTGTCAAATACTAATTTTTTAGTTAAATCCTGAAATTGCACATCCTGTCTCTGGTTAAATTCAGTAAATAGCTGATTAATGTGAGTATTTAAAGAACTGGTTAGTTCACTCTTTAAATCTAATTTCAGATTCTCGACTTTATTATTCAGAGTGTCAAATTCAGTCTTTAGCAAACTTATATTTGTTGCATGACTGTTTAAGATTTCACTTTGGCTACTTAAAACCTCACTCTGATCATCTAATTTGATGTTCATTTGTGTATTTACTGAATCTAACTTAAGACTTGGAGCACTTAAAGTTTCATTCAATTCCTTTCTTAAGGAAACACTCAGTTCATGTCTTAACAAAGCATTTTGAGCATTTCGTTCTTGTCTTAAAGAAACTGAATCTGCTCTCTGTTCTTCTAATCTAATATTTAGTTCTTGTCTCTAGTTGTCTAATTTAAGGCTAGTGCTTTAATTAAATTTGCTACCTCAGTCCAGTCTGGCATTTCCTTTGTTACAGTCATTGCCATGGCTGGCTCTGAAGTTCTTGATGCACAATTTTATGGATCTTGGACCTGGTGATCATCTAAAGAAAATTCACCACTGAATACAATAACTATAATAATAGTTTATCATGCAATCATCCCATCAACTCTAACAAAAAATTATTGTTTTTTCACTCACCCGGCACAAAGTTTTTGGCTGCGTCGGTGAGTAGGTGTAGAATCGGCACTGGTGAATAGCATAGGTGCCGGTAGTGTCGAACATTGGTTATGGTGTCGGCGTTGGCGAGCAGACGCGAAGTCAGCAACAGTGAACGGCAGCCATTGCAGTCAGCAACGGCGGCAGGTTACGGCGTTGGCGTCATTGGCAGGATACTGCATCGGGGTCGGCTGGATCGATGTGTGTGTGAGGACAGCTTACCTCCCCACACCAAATCATCTTAGTCGAACTATTCTCTGTCTTTTCCTTTGTTTGGTGCTTATTAACTTTTTCACCCTTTTTCCCTTTTAGGCAGAAACCAATTATGCGTAACAGTTTTCTTCACTTGATACTCCCGGTTGCTACGGCAACTCAGTATCTTCCTATCTCTATATCTGTCGTAAAATTCCCGCTTTCTTCGGGTCCTGTCACGGTCGCCACATTCTAGCGTTTTCCTGATGACTGGAGACTGTGTGGTACTGGGGTGCGAGCCTCTCGCATCTCTCGCGGATGATTTGCGTATCGTGTGTAGCCAATCTTCTTCTCAGGACAGACGGCTGCGTCGATCTTCACAATGCTTCTTCTCCGAAGATTTCATGCTGGTTAGGGAAATGATACTGAACTACTTCTCTTCTTTTGAAATGATTTCCTACTCTCAGAATACTTTCACATCAACTTTGCTATATTTTCTTCTCCACAATAAAATAACTACACAAGTTTCACATGCGCTTTCAAGTCTCGTAAATCGACCAGGTCTGGAAAACATTAGAACTTACAGTCTCTTTTGGTTTTAATAACCCTTGTCAAAACAGTTCTTGCTCCTAGCAAGTCAAACAACAGAGTATATCCGAGTCTGTAGATAATACATATTTCATTTGTTCCCAACAGTCACTACTATTCCACTGCCTTAGAGTAACCCTTGATTACTCCTTGTACTGGACATACGGCTTCCAATGCGTACGTGGCCACCACTTCTCAGCACCGATAGACCACCACAACTTGAGTCTTCTCGTAACACACACACACACACACACACACACACACACAAACTGTGGCGCAATAGACACATTTCCATCTCTCACTCTTGTACGTAAAATATCGGGCGTTCGAGACTGTGGAAAGCCGAGGGTCTCTAGAATTTGCGTGGAAATTCTCGAGGCACTACAGATTCTCCTTGAACATTTTGTGCACTTTTGCATTGATTTCTGGAGTAGTGACACATCTTAGCTGACCACTGCACAGATCATCAACTAAGCTGTCCCTACCAAATTTAAATTCATGTGTCCACTTCCAACAGTTGAATATGAAGATATGAAGGAGCAGAGTCCCCATTGTATTCTGGAAATTGGCATGTATGTCCTTTGCTTTCATACCTTTCTTTACAAAGTGCTTAATCAATGCTCAAATCTCGATCTCCCCCCCACCCCCCACCCATCCACCATCTTCTCATATCCCTACATGGAAACGACAACAGAGCCACATCACCGCCACAGCTCTCTTCCGAGAGCACTGACATTGCAGGTGTTTACAGGCAACAGTCCAATGAATATCAAATGAACAACTTGTTGTGCTAGTGCTAACCTCTCATGGTGATTCCGAGAACTTTTCAAACCACCCCCATGTAATCATTTACAAATTAAAAATATAGATGCAAATGTTGAATATTATGTTGCTTGGAAACTGGAAGGAACTCATCTTTAGAATTTCCATGAGAAAATATTACAAAACTGGTATGATTATATAAGGTCTCTCTCCCTCTCCCTCCCCCTCCCCCCCCCTTCCCTCTCTCACCCCTCTTCCTTTTTTTTCCCTTTCCTCTACAGGATGTACACATATTTTTCCACCCCCTTTTCTTGGATGTTTTTCTTTTGGATGTTCATGATGCCATTTGAATTTTGAAGGAATCATTGATAAGGAGTTTATTGTCTGAGCTTTTTATATAAGGCAAGTAGGGTGTACTCTAAAAGTATTATCACAATAGATAATTGAGGATGGAAGGTAAATAATAGGTCTGTAGTTGTATTTGTTTATTATTTATTGCTGATTAAGACTGTTGTCTTGAATTCTAAAACAAGTCAAACTGTGTGTGTAAAATTATCCATATATAAGTGATAACTATGTTCAGAGAAATCTGTATTTTATCTTTGAGGTAACTTCCCATTAACTACCTTACAGCTCTTTCCCATCCAGCCTTACTAGCGACAATCTTAATTAACTAATAACTAACTGTAGTCTTGAGATTTCTCGAAATACCTCTCCTGCTTCTATCCTGGTGTAATTATTTTGTCTTATGCCTGTTCACCTCCCAACAGTTCGTCCATACAATGAGCAGTGAACTGTCCAGACTGTTATACTAAACAACCAGTTCACCTTAAATGATGGACATTAATGTATCACATTTTTATGCACAGCTACAATACTGCATTTACTCATGAACTGAACTATATTTGGTCAGACAATATAATTATATAATTACTTTTCTGTGGAATTTATTGTTTGTATTCTCTAATTTAATCCAAGACCCCCAAAATCACAGTTTTATTTTCTTTACTTCTTTCTTACACAATGACCAGAACAAGGCAGCAACAATTTGTATTCATACTCACTTTTTTTTGTTCCATCCTCATTCTAGACCCTTTTAATGTTTGTTTTAGCATTTTCTTGGTTTTTAGAATGCCTTCACTATACTTATCTTTGGCAGATTTGATCTCAAAATCCTCACATAGATCTGTATTGGCTTTGGCGAATGCAAATCAGAATACCATTATAGTTATGATGGATCTTAATTCCATGGCGATCTTGATGGTCTGTTTAACTTTCGCAGTTTCTGATGCATAATTTAACATCTGTACTAGTTTGTTGTTATGTATATTGCAACATAGGTGCCCACTTGATTGTTTTTGTTATTTTCTTGCTACCCTCACTTATAGTTTATACTGTGCCCCCCTCCCCGGTTGTTTGTGACTCTTTCAAGTTTATTCTCCATTTCACTAGTATTAAAGACATGTTTCATTTTCTTAACTTATTGTTACTAATCAGGACACTAGGTTTGTATTGTATAGTCAGCTACAATGCTCGCTCATACATCCATATCACTGTTTTGTGAAATACACGTTAGTTAATTTGACATTTAACAGACTTAAAATAATGTTCATCCATTTTTCAGGTGCAAAGATACGGCAAGAAATATATGAAGCTTTTGATAACATTTATCCAATACTGAAAAGTTTCAAGAAGCAATGACAGTTATTTTCCTTCTACTATCCAGAGATGCCTGGCATTCCTCTCAAGGGGAGAGAGCAAGACAAACAGGAAACTCAAAGGACAGAATAAATTTGTAATTACTGTAAATTAATATGTACCCTACTGCTTTTATAGCAGCTTAATGTGTAACTCCCATGGAGTTGTAAAATTTATTGACTACATTTGTATGTGGGGCGGCTCTGCAAGTGCTTGAAGACATATGGGTGCCGTTATGTATAAAGTATTCAGAATGTCCTCACCAAAGTGATTTTGTATTGAACATATTAATTTAGGAATGGTGACTCATGTCTGTGCCTCTAATTGAATTGTATTATATCATGGTCAGCTATTGTGAACACCTTACTGGATTGCATCCTTTTACCATAAGACAGCAATAAACTTTTTATTTAATTGGCTTGTCTTACTTTCTGGTATATTTTTAAGAAAGTGCTGTAACTCTTTTGAGTGAGAGTTGTCTTTATGTTTTCAGTTGAAAAATCACTTTTTCATGTAGATCATGCTTAAAAAGTTGTGATTGTAAATCTTCTAGTGTTGAATAAGACTAAAAAGCAAACTATGCTGATGTTGTATGTTGTGTTTTGGACTTGGTACTTATGCATAGATAACATACATAGACAACAAACACAACAAAAATCTGTTTTTGGGGTGAAGAAGGGAGTAAATTGTGTAGTACAAATTTAAAGAGATTAACAGAAAAAAACCTAAATGTAGTCCATTACGCTTGCACTGCTGCTGCAAGGAGGCATTGCTGACTTGCTTGGACAGTGCGATGTGCATTGTTTTAAACATGGGACTAACTTATAGGCTGGTGATTGATAGCTGGTTTAACATTTAGCCTACCACTTTCAATATTGTGTAGGTTCAGTAGAGTTTGAGAGGATGAAGATAGTTTGTCATGGACATTGTACAGTTATGGGTGCAATGACTTCAATTGCTGCTCTTATCTGAACAGAGTTGCAGCACCTTACCCATTTGGTGTCAGTGCAATGGTTGATGCTGCTTGAAGTAGTTTTTGTTGTTTACATCTAGAACTGATACCACAGTTGTTTCAGTTGCACTTTTAACCATTTTGCAGTTTCTGGTGCTGTTTACAAATCTAGACTACTCATTCCAGACACAGTTAAATTTGCCATGCTCACAATGGGATCACAACTTTGTAAATAACAATAACAGTAACAACTACACATTCACAGTGTGTGTGTGTGTGTGTGTGTGTGCTGTGATGACAAGCGGTACGAAGTTCAAGCAGGAAATGAGTATGGCTCATTAAGCTGTGTCAGTGGTTGGAGACTGACTATCAGGTACGAATTTCGAGACTATAAATGTGTGTTACAGGAGTCGCTAATGAACACATGTTGATGTTGTACAGCAAAGAAATAAATGAGCCATGGTGGAACATAAAAGAAATTGTGGAGTGTGAACCTGGGGAGCGAGGGGGCAGAGGAGGGAACAGGGATGGAGATACGAGCCTGTGGAGGATGGAGACTAGAGGAGATTAATACCATGTGAGTTACAGGGAAAAGAATATGTTGGAGGGACATCACCCACTTTGGAAAATGTAGTATTGGGTGGTAAGATACGGATGCTGCGTGTTGGGTTGTAGCTGTTAATGTCAGCCACATTATTATGAGCAGTATGCCCAGAAACGGGAAAGTCTAGTTGGTTCTTGGCAGTGACCAATCATATAGTTGGTTTGTGGCTGTACTAATGTCGAATTCTGTACATTGGTTACAGTAATGTTGGTAGATCGTACTCAGACAGGCGCCCTGTCTTTGATGACATAAGAAGAGCCTGAGAGAAGTCTAGCACCTGTGTCCTCCGCTGGGACATTGGAAGGAATGAGTAGGCTCACAGGGATGATATTTCTGTTCACAGCTCAAGATGAGAGTAGCTGAATATATTTTGGAGATTGTGGCTCAATTTTCTTAGTCATAGTAGTATTGTACGACAAAGGAAGTCCTCATTTATGGCTAGTTTATCATCTGTAAAGCACAAATATTGGAAAACAGCGCACACTAACAGAAACAAAGCGCGAAGAAAAAGTTCTTACATGAAATCTAGGAAAATTACCAGCACTATCAAACAAATTGGCAAATCTTACACAAAAATACTAAGAAATCCCAAGAAAACATTAAAGAATCATCTAGAATCATTTAAAGAATAATTGCAGTGCAACATACTTTTAGAAAACATTCAAGAAGGAACTGTAAGTTTATCTCCCCCCCCCCCCCCCCCCCCCCCCCCCCCCCCCCCCCCCCGCAATAACTCTGCGATTTGGAGGAGAAAGTGGGGACAGAGCACATAACACAGATAGCTGTACATGATTAGCTACTGCTTTAGAAAGCTTCTCCGCTATTACAGACCTAAAAAAAAAGACTACCATTCCAACAACCTGAAAATCAGAATAGATTCCATTCTGTGTACTTTAGAAGAAATAAGAATAATAGCCCAAAAAACAGACTAGCATTCCAACAACCTGAAAATCAAAATAGATTCCAGTGCACTTACTTCAGAAGAAATAAAAATGATAGTCCAAAAACTGTAAAGCATGAAGTATCTGTAGGAGACTGAATAGCAACAGAAGTGTGGAAACTTTCTAGTCCACATTTGGAAAGTTTCTGCTACAGCTAATCATATATAAAATTAGGGGTGAGAGGATTGGAAATGGCACCAATCCTCATACTTCACAAAAAGAGACGTAAGCAATTCCCCCCTCCAGGGGGCTGACAATTCTTTTGTGAGTACTTGCTTGGCTACCATGGGGCCACATCCTTTCCAGCATTACTTCGTTTCCATGCTGCAAGCTTATATTTGCACTATCCCTTTCTCCCTCTGCCTCTTCATCTGATGATTGTCTTGGTGCAGACTCTGCTTGGACCTGGTATATAACTGGGACTCGAGTTTCCAGTTTCAATGTTTCCCACAACTTTTCATTAAATAAATACGTGGTCCCTATTGTTGTGTTTGACGTGCCACCAATTTTCAAAATTCTCCAGAAGTGCTGGCTGGGTGGTGTCTATGGGGAGAGCCCCGGTTCAGACTGGATGGCCCCATGGCAGATGAGTTGCAAGTTAAGCAGATGAAGTTATCTCTCACTGGTGCTCGTACAGCCCCAGCAGTCTCTATGGAAGGAAATAATATGTTTAATGCAGAGAGATATGTCCCTAAAATGTTCCCTTCCCTTGCTGTGCCATGGGAGCAATGAAGATGTAAGCGGCAAGCAGAGAAATACTCCCACAATACTTGGCTTGCACAAGGAGTGATGGGGATTCCTTTTTGGCCAGAAAGCCCTTATTCTTTATGGAGAAATTAGAAATTAGAAGACAAGTTTGGCATAATGGGAGCCATCTCTAAAACAAAAAGTGGATCAATGTCGATCAAAACAGCATCCCCTGTGCAGTCCCGGGTGCTGCTCGCTTGTAACAAGCTGGGTGACATATCGGTGACTGTCACTCCCCGTATTGGTCTAAATGTGGTTCAGGGCATCATTTTCCACCGAGACCTGCTCTTGCAGTTTGATGATGAGCTATGGTCAACTTGGAGCAGCAGGACTTGCACTTTATCATGTACATCAGGGACCAAAGGACAGTACGAAACTGTCTTTACATCATAACATGGATTTAAACTTTGCATACCAAAGCAGAGTTAGTGCCTTCTCCTAAACTGACACCATTTTTGCTTGAACAGACAACTGCGAAAGAATGAAGATGCAACAAATGTTGACAAAAATAAGGCAACAACATTAGATCCTTCTGCAGCAAGTGGATAAGAAAAATATGTTTTCTGTTTTAAAATGCCTCAAAAAGAGGACATTTTGTTGTAGGCACCCTGTACTTGACACAAAAGAAAACGAGAAAATTATTAGCTGTTTTTGACAAATGTGGACTAGTTATGCAGGTACAACATATAATATTCAAATATTGACCTGAGTGTGGCCTACAGCATAGTAAATGTCAGGAAACCTCTCCCATAACTGTAAGACACTTCAAAAATTATGATTTTAATGATCACTTCAAAGCTGCTCAGCAATAGAAAATTGTGTGTTAATTTTCAAAACACTCATAATTGGTGGTGGAAAACAAAAAATGGTCTTCGCCAATGAAGTGTGCTTGCTCCCACACTATTTAGTTTGTACATCAATGACCAGCCATGTAATAAGGCTTCCACCTAAACTTTTTATACAGCTGATCTGCCCTTCTTGACCCAGAAACACACATTGGAAGATGTCTAAAGACAACTTTCATTGCTCTTGGTGACTCGGAAGAGTATTACGAAGCCAAACCACAGCAAAACAGTAGTCAGTGCTTTCCATTTCCGAAACAAAGATGCCAACTACAACTTAAAAATATCATGGCTGGGAACTCCTCTCAATCACAGCTCTATCCCTGAATACTTCAGAATTATTCATGACGGGAGTCGGACTTTTAAGGAGCAATGCTATGCTTTCTGAATGAAGGTTGCAGCATGAAACAATGCCTTAAGAAAACTCAAAGCCACAAAGCAGAACTGCATCTTGGGAGCAGGCCTGTATGTAACTAGAGACCTTCAGCTGGCAAGTCCCAAATGGCCAAACAAAGAACTGCAACACGCTGCTTGATACTAGAGCACAGCAAGAGGTGTGGATCTGTCTATGTCAACGCTGATACCATTTGCTGTTTGCTGAACTGGAGATACTCACCTTATTGTACCCGATTATAATGTTTAGAAAGCAGAACTGCATCATCTTGTACTGCACTGATGGCTTCATTCATAGTAAATGCTACCATCATGACCTCAGTCTGGTAGTCCACACTATTAAGCAGGATATCTGGAATGAGATGTGTTTAACTAAAGTGAGCTATGAAAGGAAAGTAATGTTTTCTCAGAATGAATGTGAGCACATAGTGTCTTCAGCACTAACAGTGTTTGCTTGCACTTTTCTTGTTTGCTTTATTTATGTACCTGGGTAATGCAGTGTACATTGTGAAGAGTTTTGTTTACTTTTCCATGTTATTCCAGTGGCTAGGAAGTTTAGATAGAGCTTTGAATTTTGAAGGAACTGATAATGACCATACCTCAAAGTCATCTGACTGTGCACAGCTGAATATTGAAATAAAGAAGCAATCATTTTAAGAAAGTGTAATTGTAAAAAATGATAAAATGGGTTTAATCTTAATATTCACAGTTATGTTCAGGCTGTGAGTAGCTGTAAAATAATACTAAGTGGAAACAGAAATTAATAGTGTCTTGTATACTAATGCACTATCTTGTCCCGAAGAGGACAGAACTATTCCAGGGCCCAAACCAGAAGACCACTCCCAAACGAGAAAAGCAAGCAGCAAATCACCTGTGGTCATATGGAGCAGAGGCATGTGTTATGTATATCTGATAGTCACTTAACACTGGAAGTACCACGTGGGTCATGTTTGACCCACAAGAGTTTTTCAGAGGCCCTACTCCCCTCCATAGTCATCGCAGAACCAAACGGTCTTACGGCTTTTCATCATTTATGCGGTTGTACAATTCGGTTAAATTTCATCCTCCTAGCCCAGGTAGAAGTATGAAAAATTTACCTGTTATACCATTGGTTTACCTGTTATACCATGTGGACCATTTTTGATCCATATGCATTTTAACACAATTTTATATCAGTAAAATCGATTTTCAGACACTAAATAGTTTCTGGGCATAATTTTGACATTGTTCACGAAATGTTGGAGTATATTATAACACTTTGGGCCGAAAAGAATGTGAAATATGAAGGATCTGGAGGTCGGACAGTACTTTATATCAGCACAGCTTTCCATTTTCTATGGACTGACAACATGCAGACCTGTGGTGTGACACTGGGAAGCTACAGAGTAACATATTATACAGTGGGGAATCTCCATGCCCCTTCCTACACTGCTGTCTGGGGCACTGCTAATAGTTCTCCTACACGACAGCAGATGTCAGCCGCATCGCCCTTACGGAATATCACAACTGACAACCTCTTCACCTCCGTGAAACTGTCACGTGAGTGAAACAAAAAGCAACAAGTTTAGCTGGCATTCTTGGGAGAACACTCAGTGAGGTCCCTTCTGCGGCGCGAAGTGGAGATGACACACTGTATGCAACACACTTACAAGTCAGGCAACAATCTTCTCACAGCATACCGAGGGAAAAAGGAAAAAAAAGTCCTTATTCTGAGTAATATGCATGCTGGATGTCAGGTGAATGAGAATACTGAGAAGACACTTTCAGAAACTGTGAAGTTTTATAAAGAAACTAAGTATGGACTTGATATAGTTGACCAAATGGCTAGACACTATAGTGCCCAAGCTGGCACCCACCGATGGCCAGTGCAGGTCTTTTGCAACATTCTTGATCTTGCCACGATCAAAGCTCACACAGTTTTGAAATTACTCACCTCTAAGAAGATTTCACATTGAGACTTTGTTCTCAGAGTAGCAGATGAGTTTGCTGCTGTCTACAAACTGCAGAGAGGAGCCAATCACCCCTTGCAAGCACTCAATACCAGCATTAGCCAGTAGGGGAGTAGAAGGTGTTGTCAAATTCAGGTTTCCTGCTAACAACAAAGGGAAATAAAACATCAAATGTATGATTCAAGTGCAACAAGTATGTGTGAAAAAGTTTCCAAGCAAAAACACTTGTCGAATGTCTGCACTGCGAGCCCATCCCAACTTAGGCAATTCTGTCAAGTTCTTAAATATTTCCAAATATTTATAATTATAGACAGAAAGTACTTGTTCTAATGTTTTAGTTATTTGATTGCAAAAAGCAAGAAAACACATACAGTGTTTGTCACCTGCTGCATTTTAGAATCTTTCACAAATAATTGGTACTTACACTATTTGTCTGTAAAAGTATAAATACTATTAGTAGTCACATAAACAACATGTTTTGATCCTGTTTTAATCTTTTTATAGACAAAAACATCGTAGCATTGTTTTACTTACTTGTTTTAATGGTGATTGATGCAAGATTGTGGAATTTCTTCCATAAAATTTAAAATAAAAAAAAGTTTATTTCTGAATATTTATGTTTGACAGTGTACTATTAATTTTAGAGACCAAATTATACTTTGGTTGCACTTTAGAGTCTTCCTGAACGTATTGTCAACATGGCGACACTCAAAACAGCACCCAAATACGAATAAAATGGTGGTTTTCTTCTGTGAGTAAAAAGTGACCCACACAATACTACTAGGGGTACAGCAAAGTCCGGTACTTCTAGTTAACTGTGTTTATTTCTGCATCCGTTTTGATGTTGGGTAAGGATATTGACCTTTTAACTGGTGTATTGAGGCAGAACTTCCCTGAGCTGTGCTATGAATCCATAGAGGGTGGTGGGAGGCAGGGTGCCTTTCACTGGATTCTCCCCGAGAGACTGCTGCACATTTGAAGTTGAAGACCTGTAGTGGCAAGAGGCTCAAGTAGTGGGTTAGAGGCTGCGAGAGGGGAAATATTTCATTGCTTGTCTTCCAGTAATGACAACTCACAGCTTGCGTGACTTGTACGGATCATCTGCTATGGTATAAATTTTGATGCAGAAGTAACATGGATTTGTGAATATGCATTATAGAGATGATGATCTTAAAATGAAGTACGTATTTGTCACAAGGAATGTGAAATTAAGTTAGGCTGTTGTTAATACAATGAGTAGAAAAAAAGACATTCCAAAAATTTAGTAAACATTTGTGATTGCAACTTTCCAAGTGTAAAAAATATTCCATGAGGTTTCAGGATTGCAGCCAGATAACAATGACTTCTTGTCATGATATTTTGGCTGTCAATCATTCAAACATTTTCAGTCGTCTTCAGAATGGTTGTCTGCCGAAATATCACGGCAAAAAGTCAGTGTCATCTGGCTGCAATCCCAATGCTTCTTGGAGTATTTGTGATTGCATCTCGTATTGCATTATGGATTTAAATGGAATTACAATTACTGTTATTGATAAATCTTCCACTCACACAGACAACACAACACCATTTCATCAGACAGTTATACCCTCACAACTTGAGGATTGTCGAGGGTGACACCAATCTGAAACTTAGAATACTTTATAGTAAGTGTTTCTTACAATAGCTAATCTATTAGGAGCTAGTAACATACTGATTTATGGAGGTTACCAATTAATAAGATATTCATATTTGTAGTCTGAGGTGCTGCCACACAATGTCTATTGGCTTTTGAGAAGAAAAGTTTGGCGACCACTGCTCTAGCTGGTCTGTGGGAACTGCTGATGTTGACAACATGAATGGTGTAGTAGGTACTGATGTTCTGTGTACACCCATCTAGGGAGCCCATGGAATTGGCGGCTGCAATAGCTGCAGATTGCTTCTCTTGCACAAGCTGTGATGGGTATGCTACGGCGAGTCTCATCACCCGTGGTGATTTTTTTCCATAAAAGAACTGTCCACCGTTTGCATTTCAACTCAAGTTGTGTCAGTTGTCCATCTGTTATGATTTTTGTTTGAGAGTTGAGGTGTCTGAGAAAAACTTTGCACACACTTTTCTCTTCTTCAAAGCATTTTGGAAAAGGTCTTGAACTCTCGATTTAGAGTTGTTATTCCATTGCGATTTATGACACAACACTTGACACTGCAGTTGCACGTCCACTGCTCAACAGTATCTGCTCGTAACTGACTAGTATCTGCTCGTAACTGACTGCTTGAATGCACATCAGTTTTTTATAGCTGTTAGTTCAAGCTTCCGCAGTAGTTACTGTGCTGATGTTGCTTATATGCCAAGAATAAAATCAGTTTCAGAACTTTTTGGAGGGACAGTGTGTCGTCGTCTTCTTCTTCTTCTTCTTCTTCTTCTTCTTCTTTATCGTCGCCTTGTCCCACGTCACGTAGGGTCAGCATTGCTCTTCTGGATCCTTGTCCCTCATAGTTCTCTATTCATTGCCCCTTCCTTCTTCCATCCTTTCTCCCTTAGGTCCCCAGATGTCTTATCCTTCCATCTCATCTTCGGTCTTCCTCTCCTTCTCGCTCCTTCAATCTTTATATCTTCAACTCTGTTTCCGATATACTCTTCCCCTTTTCTCTGTAAGTGTCCGTACCACCTTAGTCTGCTCTCGTATCGTTTTCCCTGTGGGTCCCACTTTCACAGCTCCTCTAACAAATTCATTTCTAATCCTGTCCTTCCTTGTTACCCCACACATGCACCTCAGCATCCTCATTTCCGCCACTTCCATCTTCCTTTCCTGGGCTACTGTGATTGGCCATGTCTCTGCCCCGTATATCATAGCAGGCCTTACCACCGACTTGTACACTTTCCCTTTGAACCCAATGCTCACCTTCTTGTCACACAACACTCCACTCATTTTCCTCCAGTTGTTCCAATCGCAATTTATTCGGTGTTGTATCTTGCTTTCCAGTCCTCCATCCCTCTGTATGTACGACCCCAGATATTTAAATTTGCAGACCGATTTCAGCTCATCATCCTGGATCTTACAAGACCTCATCTGCACATCCTTCAGTGCTAAATATTCTGACTTTGTCCTGCTAATTTTCATCCGTCTTTCTTCTAGTGCCTTCCTCCAATCCTCCAGCTTTTCCTCAAGTCTGTCGATTCTCTGCTTACAGAGAACCACATCAGCCGCAAACATTATATTCCACGGTGCTTCCTTCTTCACATCTTTCACCAGCACATCCATAATCAGGACAAAGAGGTAGGGATTAAGTGCAGACCCTTGATGTAACCCTACTTTTACTGGAAACTCCTTTGCCATGCCCACACTACTACTCACCTGTGTCATTGCTCCTCTGTACATTTCCTTCACTAACCTAACATACTTCTATGCCACACACTGCTCTCTCATGCTTCTCCATATTTCGTCCCTTGGGACTCTGTCATATGCTTTCTCCAAATCAATGAAAGCCTATGTAGATCGGCTTGTAGCTCCCCGTGTCTCTCCACTATCCGCCTTAAAGCATGTATTCCATCAGTCGTTCCTCTTCCCAAACTGTTCTCCTCACACCACAGTCTCCTTGCGTAATCTTGCTTCTATAGCTCTTTCCCAAATTTTCATTGTGTGTGCCATCAGTTTAATACCTCTATAGTTACTGCAGTCCTGCTCATCACCTTTCCCTTTAAATATTGGGATCAGTACACTAGTTCTCCACTTGTCTGGCATCTCCTCCTGTCGCCAAATCTTCTTCATTAAATCCCAAAGGAGCTCAATTCCCTTTTTACCAAGACACTTCCATAGCTCAACGGGGATCTGGTCTGGGCCAACTGCCTTCCGTTTTTCATCTTTTCAACTGCCCATTCGACTTCATCTCTACTTATATCCATCGTTAATCCTTCATTTGCCCCTCCTTCCTCAGTTTTCACTCTTACGTTTTCTTCATTCAGCAATTTCTCAAAATAATTCTACCACCTTTGGATTATTTTTCCATGGTCATGCAGAATTATTTCTGTTTCATCTTTCATTTGTTTTATTGCTGTTAGATCCTTAGAAGCTTTATCTCTTGATTTGCCTATTTGTATCAGTTGTCTCATATCCTGATTTTTCTGTAGTTGTTCATATGCCTCCCTTACTGATTCAGCTTTAGCTTTAGCCACAGCTCGTTTTGGCTCCTTCTTCGCACTTTTGTATGCTTACCCATCCTCAGCACTTCCAGACATATCCCACTTCCTCTTAGCGTCTTTCTTTTCCTTCACAACCTTCTGCACCTCTTCATTCCACCACCATGCTTCCTTATCTTTTGGTATCCCTCTCCCAGATGTTAACCCAAACACTTCTCCCCAATCTTCCTTATAACAGCATTATTTATTTTCCACCACTCCTGCACACTCTCTGCCAATTTTACCTTACCCAGTACTTTTTCAATAAACTCCTCTCTCAATTTTTTATCCTTTAATCTCCACCACTTAATTTTCCTTTCACATTGATTTATGTGCACCTGTCTTTTACATACTTTCATCTCACAATCCGCTACAATCAATTTATGTTGTGTTGCTATTCCTTCCCCGTATATGACCTTATATTTCGCACCTCCCCACTATTTTTCCTTCTACATAACATATGATGAATTTGGCTTTTATTTTCGCCACTCCTGTATGTTATTAGTTTTTCTCTTTTTCTTTGGAAGTAGGTATTCATAATCACTAGATCAAAAGCCACTGCAAACTCCACTATCTTTTTTCCTCCTTCATTTCTCTCGCCATACCCCTATCCTCCATGCCACCTCTCTTCCCCACCTTTCCTTCCGCCAACAGGACCATTTAGATCCCTTCTGACTATCACTCTTTCATTCTCTGGTATTCCGACCATTACTCCATCCAAATCTCTCCAAAAATTTTCCTTCTCGTCCTCGGAACATCCCGCTTGGGGTGCATAGGCTGTCAGCACTGTTACCATTTCTCCGCCAAACATCGTCTTAACATATATGATCCTATCATTTACTCTGCTGACTTCACATACCTCTTCTTGAAGCTCTCTGTGCAGAATAACTCCAACTCCATTTCTTGATTCCGGGCTTGCACTACTATAAAGTAGCTTCTAGCCTTCAGCTAAGATCTTTGCCTTATTGCCCTTCCACCTTGTCTCTTGCACACACAAAGCCTTTATCTTCCTCCTCTGCATCATGTCTACTATCTCTCTTCCCTTTCCCATCATCGTTCCCACGTTTAGAGTTCCCACTCTGATCTTGAACACCTTTGGATCCTTCGCAAAACTCCTCCCCCGTAGATCCAAATGGGAGGCTATTACTCCGGAACATTTATCTTGAGAAGCATCCATCATTCCTCTTGTTTTGGCAATGTTTTTACAGCCGGATGCCCTTCCTGCCACAAACCCCCTTCCCTTGTTGGAGTGGCAGAGGCTTGCTAGTTTTGGTCCACCCTGGGTATTTTATTTCCCCATTACCCACCATATCTGGTGAGTGTTCCCCTATCCGCCACCCGGAGAGGTGCCTGATGGGAGACTAGCAACTCCACATGGGTTTGGAGGGACAGTGTGTAGTGCTTAGTTAATCTTTGTCTGGAATGTATAGATAAGCCATTCAACTTCTGAAATGATTGGAGGATGTAGTGGAGTGGTTGTCAGATGTTTACTCTTGATCCTATGATGGAACTATTCGGACTTCGGGCCATTGTCCGTTGCTATGGTAAAATGAGTGTCCTCAGTTGGAAAATAAAAAAAAATCTCTCTTTTTTATGATGATGGCTCTGCCCCTAAGGTAAAGCAAAATTACTTAGGCCATCAATAACCAAGATTGACTAGGGTTCACATGGTTTCCAATATAGGCTCAGCAAAATTTACTAATATCCATTTCTAAGGATGCTGTGGTTTTGGCCAGGCAGGAAGCATTGAGTGATTATGCATGCACGGTAGGAATCAGCAGACTACTTCCCCGTCTCTGTGTTAATGCTACATATTTCATTCTTTATGTCTGCCAGTGTATAGAATGGAAGATTTTTGGATGGAGGGCCCCGAGAGGTGGCGACCACATGTATTGATGAATCTGTTGCCAGCAGTAAGACGCCATTTTGGATGTTCAAGCAGTGACATACCACAGGCAACGTTGGAGGCCCTATGAGTTACAGGTCCAACCACCTTTGCTTCATGATTCAAGGGATGCTCATCAGCAGTGCGTCCTTGGTGGCAGTCCAGATGATTTTTTTACAGCAAGATTAGGAAGTTGTACAATTTTGCTGCAATTCAGAATGCAGCTGGAAGCAAAGTTTCCTGAAAACTGAAAAATATATCAGGATTCCTGTGTTGGCATTTTTTAGTTGAGCAATGGGCCAGTAATGCGTGGATTAGTTGATATTACTTACAAAAAGATTACTGCTTAAGTTGCTGAGTCATCATCTCAGGTGACTTGCCTGATGGAGCAATAATGTCTTCTACACCATACTGCCTAGAAAATGACAAAATTTGATGTTATAGTTGAAAATGCGGAACTTTCAAATGTCGTAGATTAGCACCAACACCTTCTGTTTTGGCTAGTGCTGAAATCTGATGGCTGAGGTACCGATTGGTAGAGGTTAATTGAGATGTCGCTGGTCACATGAAAGGGCTTAGCTGTTGCTTGAACACTGCCGCACAGTGTAGAGTAACGTGAGTTATTCGTGAGAATGACCTATGTTCCACTGAAGATGCTCATTCTGGTGAAAGATGGTCATGTATTCTATAAGTCTCTTATGTAGTGTGACAAATATACAGTGCACACCCCCGATATGCAATCTGTGCAGGTGGTGCATCTGCTGTGACATAACACAGCAGGGGCAAGGCGTGGAATGGTGCACGCGGTAGCACTTGATGAACGTGGACATTTATGCCTTGGTGATGCACCTAGAAGGTATCGTGAACACCCAGAGAAAACGTGCTCAAATGTGGGGACACGAAGGATCACAATGCGACGCTGGATGCTGCCAACCGAGGTGGGGAGTGAGGCTGGAGCAGGAGGCAGTTGGAAGAGAGAAAGTCATCAGGGAGGGATAGTGTCTCGCCTTATAAAATCCTGGCTAGTGTGGCACTGAGGTCTTGTTAATGCACTGTGCAGACACCCAGCAGCACCCACAACAGTGCGTCAGACCTGTCACCATTATGGTACATAAGAGCGGCCTTTAGATTGTGATGCCGCCTCTCAGCAAGTCTTATTACCTTGAGGGTGGGAGGCGGTGGTTCTCTAATGGGTAATGCCATATAGTTTACAGAGTTTGGTAAACAGCAAGGACTCAAATTGCCTCCCTCAGTCCATAGTTATGGAGGCAGAATAGCCAAAATGCGCAGACCAGGTAGATGAGCAGTGATGTCTTGGATGGTGGTAGCCTCTACCCAGTGTGTTACCTGGTCAACAATGGAGAGGGTGTAGTGGTAGTTGCTGGATGGGGGAAAGGGGATGATCAGGTCCCCGTGAATGTGTTGGAAGTGTCCCTTCTTTCTCTGGAATGTGCCTAGTGGGGGCTGAATGCCCTCATCAATAAACTTTCAGTCTCACTTAACATTGGGCCAAACGTATGGCTCAGTTATAAGGCTAGTAGTAGGTTTGACAGTGGGGTGGGTGAGCTTGTGAACCATGCTGAAAATAATCCTGCATAATTGTTGTGAGACGAGCAGGTGTCACAGAGGATAGGGTGGGTTCAACCAGAGATAAACTTTGGCTCAGTGATGAGAGTGGAAGAGGGATCATTTAAGAGGTCCTGTATCTTAGGGTTGTCCTGCTGAGCCTGCACATGCTTGTCAAAGCTGATCATGGCTGAGATGGCACAGGTGCATGACAGGTAGCCAGCGACTAAGTTGTCTGCACTTTTCACATGAAGGACATCCGTACTGAATTACATGATGTGTTCGAGGTGACGGTAACAGCGGAGGCACTCGTCCTCAGTTGTGCTATGGATTGTGTCAGCTAGGGGCGTGTGGTCCATGCAAATGACAAGGGTATGTCCTTCAATATCCTGTCCAAAATACTGCGAGGCCTCGTAAACAGCCAGTATCTCCTGGTCATAAGCCGACCAAGTGTGCTGTGCCACGGTTACGTTACATGAGAAGAAACACAAGGGTCAATGGGAGCTGTCAACCTCTTGCTGAGGGATGGGTCCTATTACTAAATTGCTAGTGACAGCAGTGATGAACATGGGAGCTTCTGGAATCGGGTGAGCTAAGGAAGCTGCCTGAACTGGATCATCCTTGATCGCTTGGAAGTTGCGCTGCATGTCCATGGTCCATGTGAGCTTCCTGTGACCAGTTGTATTTTTGTCTTTGAGGACCTTTATTAAGCGTTCCTACAGGGCAGCAGTGTGGGGCAAGTGAGGGAAATAGAAATTGATCATCCCGAGGAAACAGTGGAGTTCATGGTAGTCGGATGGTGGTATTAGGTGACGAATCAGCTCAGTGCATTCTGGAGTTGGATAGATGCCAGAAGCATTAACGATTTGGCCCAAGGAAGTGACTTGCCCCCGATGAAGTTGATATTAGTCGCTGTTGATCACTACACCGTTGGCTTCATGAACGCCGAGAACTTGTTGAAGGTAGGTTTAGTGTGAGTCCACGTCTGGCGAAAAAATGAGGATATTGTCCAGATATGCATAACAAAAAGAAAATTTAAAAAGCAGGCTGTTTATAAAGTGTTTACAGGCTTGTGGAGCATGGTATAGTCCATGAGGCATAAAAAAGGAATTCAGACAATCCAAAACGTGGTTATGGCAGTGTCGTGAAAGTCATTTTTGTTCATCGGTATTGCAGATATGCTTTCTTACAATCATTTATGCTGAAAATTTTAGTGCTGGAAAGATATTGTGTGAAGTCTTGGATATTAGGAACCAGGTAATTTCCATGATTGTGCAGGCATTCCAGGCACGATAGTCCCCAGTCCCTGCAAAGTCTGGCAAAGCCGTCCATCTTAGGAACAAGGAGGATGGGTGAGACCCAGCTGCTATTTGATGGGTGAATGATGCCAGCTTGTTACAACTCATCCGCTACTGCCGCCTTCACCGTGTGGAGGCAGTCAGGGAGTAGACGTCTGGGGTGTTGACTAACCAGCGGGCTGGGGGTAGTGTTAATGCAGTGCAACATGCCATTGTTGATGGTTGACAAGATAAAAAGGTCACGTGACATGGAGCCACTGGTCGAAACTTTGTCAGTGTGGTCTGTGTAGATTTCAGTGTCCCGAGTAGCAGGAATGATGTCAGCTGTAGGCCAGAGTCGGGCTGCCTGAACAAGGCAGTAATCTATGCAAGCACAAGGCAGTCAGTGAGCTGTGGAAATACGGACACAATGCAGCAGGCCAAGCAGTGCTGCTCGCAGGTGTTGGCTCTGCCTGGGAAGTGGTGTGGCCACATGGCAACTGGAGCTGGGCTGCCTGGGCGAGACCAGTGCACATGCAAGCGTGGCATGGTCGACGAACTGCAAAGGTTTGTTCGTGGCACGATGGGTAACAGTGGGTGCAGGCACTGGCTCGACACGTGCAGCAGCATACCGTGCCGGTGCGGGCAAAGTGCAGGTAAGGCCTTCCTGCGTAGGGTAGGAGGCAGTAAACCGTGCAGGTGCGGACACAGCACGGGAGGCATTGTCTGGCACGGGTGCAGGGGTGGTGGAGGTGAGCGGTAGTAGCACGAGCGCAGTGCAGATGATGTCAGGTTATGAAGGAGTAGGCACAGAATAAGTGGCAGGCAATGTGCTGACCTGGGAAATAGTGAGGTGGGAGTGGCTGTGTCAAGTGACTTGAGGTGTCGGGTGAAAGGTGGAGGTCATAAGCGTGGGTGATAGGTGAGGAACAAAGGTGCACGAGGATGGAGTGAATCTATGTGAGTTCAGCCTGTGCTGTTTGGATGCGGCAGCATAGGAACGGATTGTCCTTTTGGAGGCAAGTTTCTCTTGCGTGTCCGTACACTGTTGCCAAATTTGTAGCAAGTGGTTAGTGCAGTCCACATACTGTGGTATGTACCATTGCACGGGTGTGGCTGAGAGCAAAGGAGCATTGGCGTCATTGCACTGGGCCAGTGAGGTGGCTGAGGTGTGTGTACTGTAAGCAGCACGGTCAGGGGGCGTGTAGGTGAATTCGTTTGCTTGCAATAAGGGCACGAGGTGGAAGGCCTGTAAGAAATCGACACCCACGAGGAGCTCCACAACATCAGTGACGATGAATGACCACGTGAAGAATGTAATGAAGCCAAGGTCTAGAGTCCATGTGTGGACGCCCCTAGTGGCAATAGTAGAGTTGTTAGCAGCTGTCTAGCGAAGGTGCGAGTCGTCATATGTAGGTGAGGTAGGCGTGTGAGTTGCTGTGGTGATCTGCGATCCGGTGTAGACCAGGAAGCGTAGTTTGCTAATGCAGTTGAGGGTGCACAAACTGTTGTTCAGAGTGACATCAGAAGCCAGCAGGGGAGGGAGGGGTGGCGACTTTTTGAGTGTGTCGAGGCAGCTTACACATCATTTACACGTTGTTAGGGGCACCTCTCGTGGGCTGTGAAGTGAGTTTGGGTAGTCACAAGGTTGATGACAGAGGTGCATAGTGTCATTGAAGCAGGTGTGGTACCTACAGAGGGAAGACAATGCATGCACATCTGCTGATGTACTGGAAGTGGCAGCTGGAGTCGAGTATGTTTTATAAACGCAGGAGGTTGCGGCCACTGTGACGTCAGCATCGGGTGGGGCCAGGGGTGCTCGGTGACTGTCAGTGGCTTAACGATGTTATGTGTATGGCAGTGCAGCATGCATATCCATACCATTGTTAGAAGCGTTGTTCATGCTGTGCCCGTGCCAATAAACAGCGAAAATGCTGTCGGCCAGGGACAGGCAGGCATCAAGAGATGGGTTACTGGTGGCGAGTAAAATCATCTACAGCTGGGATGGGAGCTTAGCGAACCAGATCGTTCACAGTGCCTTGTTGAGCAATACGGAATGGCAGTAGTGTGAGCTGTGAAGCACTTGACTGTTCGGTTCAGTAATGTGGTTGGAATACGGCCACACAGCACGGTTATTACTGCCGTTGGGCAGTGGCCAGTAACATATGTGGCTGCACAGACCTGAGGACAGACGGTCCGTTGTACAGCGCGGATGAGACAGTGTGCATATCAGGCAGGCACGTGTCTGGTGTGTACAATAACGGCTCTGATTAGTAGTCCAGATTGTGAAAATGTCGATGGCATGTGGTGGTAGACATTACACTAGTAGAGTCCATAACAAAGTCAATCAGTGGACTGTCAATTTCACTGCATCGTTATGCCCTTGTGATTTGTGAGGAGACTGCAGTGTGAGAAATCTCACTGTTACTTTTAATCATTTGGGAAGCTTACAGAGCACTGTTCATGTCTGTCGATAGTGGGAGTGCAAGTGGTAGATGAAATTTGTGGTCAACGTAACACAATTTTCGCGGTCGGAGGGGGGGGGGGGGGGGCTGATGGCCACATTGTTGCTGTGTGAATTTGCACTATTTTAACGTTCACTTGAAACTATGGGTCACCAATGTAGAATTCTGGTATGTAGTCATAGCAAATGGTAGGTGACACAGTGGTACAGAGTTCACACTGCACTTTATTGTATAGAAACTCAGTACGTACAAGAACAGACAACCATCAGACATAAGACTGCAAGTCATTTTCTCTGATCAGTAATGCTGAGTACCAGGAGCAGGAGGTAAAACAAACAGGAGGGATGCAGCTGCATAGGGTGTCAGGTGCTGGCTGGTGGTTCAGCAGCACTGGATTGAGGAGGGGGCAGCTCTGGTGGCACCACAAGTGATGCCATCACATAGTCAGTGATGACGTCAGTGGTGTCAGCAGGAAGACCACAACTACCTGTGGCACATAGATGTGAAGGGTAAGCACATCCCCTGATTTGAGTCTGTCAATAGAAACAACTGACGGGATGCCGTGTGAAGGTGGGGACTCGTGAACAGAAGCCACATTTTTTGGAAACAGTCTAAAAAAGCTAGCCATGCCAAGAAATCTCTGAAGTTCCTTCTACATCATGGGGTGCAGAAAAGTGGAGATCGCTCAGACTTTTTTGGGCAGTGGAGAGCTCAAAGAAGAAATGGTGTGTCATAGGAATTCTTTTTTGCCTACCCAAAAATGCATATCCAGATTAAAAATTATTCATCCTTTTTTGAAATTGGCAAAAATTTCCTGAGATCCTTGTGATGTTCCATTATATCCCAGAACTAAGTGAGGATGTTGTCTAAGTATGCAAAACAGCTCACTGAGCAATGTTGGATGTTGTCTAGGAAACATTTCCAGGTTTTCACTATATAACGGAGGCCGACAGTCATAAAGGAAATCTCAAAAAGGCCTAAAGGTATTGTTGTAGCCATTTTGTCGGTGTCCTCCAGTGCAGTTGGTTTCTGTGTGAAGGCTTTGGCACAGCTGCTCATGCTGAAGATAGTGGAGCCAGAAATTTCATCGCTATAGATGCAGAAGAGTGGCATGGGGTAGCAATGAGGAACAGTTCTTGTACTGTGTTGTCAATAATCATAGCAAGAGCACTGGGTCCTGTCCATCTTGGGTACCAAATGTAGTGCAGAGTGCCAAGGGCTTTTTGATGGACAGAGGACCCTTGTAGTGATGGAGGTCTCAATATCTGCCTCTGTAAAATTGTTTGTGGGTACTGAGCTGATGCTCAAAAGCATCCAAGATCTCTTCTGCCGAGTTCATATCGGGCAACTTTGGCAGTCAACACCAACATGAGTTCACTATCATGCTCCTAAAACAACTGTAGCATAATTATAGCTTTGTGATGCAGACAGTTCAACTGCAAACACGGCCAATACAAGGGGCTGCAAATCAAAATGATGGATAGTTCATCTACATCTGTATGACTACTCTGCAATTCACAGTTAAGTGCCTGACAGACAGTTCATCGAACCATGTTTTGACTGTTTCTCTTCTATTCCACTCTCAAACAGCACATGCGAAAAATAAACATTTAAATCTGTGAAGCTCTGCTTTCTCTAATCTTATTATGACATTGATCATTTCTCCCTATGTAGATTGGCATCAATAAAATATTCAGAGGAGAAAGTTGGTGATTGAAATTTCATGAAAATATCTCTCCACAAATATAAACGCCTTTGTTTTAATGATTGCCATCCCAGTTTGCTTATTGTATTTATGACACTCTCTCCCCTATTTCACAATAATACGAAACAAGTTGCCTTTCTTTGGACTACTTCATCATTCTCTGACAATCCTATCTGGTAAGGATCCCATACCACACAGCAATACTCTGGCAGAGGACAGACAAGCATTGTGTAGGCAGTCACTTTAGGCGACCTGCTGCATCTTCTAAGTGTTCTGCCAATAAATGCAGCCTATAGTTTGCCTTCCCCACAACATTATCTATGTGACTGTTCCAGTCTAATTTTATCAATCAATCAATCACTTCCTTTTATTTGTCTGAAGACAACATTGCTGTTGCATAAGACATCGTCAAGTACAAGTTATTTCTTTGGAGACAACAGAATAACTTACATAAATTTTAATTTATACTTGAATAAGTTATTTCTTTATGGGCAACAAAATACAATGTTACATATTAAACTTACATAAATTTCAATATACACTTTACAGTTAAATCATTTATAGTATTCCATAAAAATCCCTGAACATTATAGAAAGCCTTTCTTTTTAGCCATGGTTCCATCACAATTTTAAATTTATTGTGTGCCAGTTCGTTAATACTTTGTGGTATTTTGTCCAGAAATGCCTTGCCAATGTGTGTAAAATTGTTTTTGGTCTTGGATAGTCTAGTCCAGGGGACATTTATCGAGTTTCTGTTCCTGGTTTCATAAGTATGGACATTAGCCCTAGTTTCATATATAAGAGCATTCTCTTTGGCGTAGACAAGAACTCGCAGTATGTACAAGCTGGGAACAGTAAGTATTTTGTATTTGGTGAAGTATTCTTTGCAGGAAGTCGTGTTTTGTGGACCAACAATGCACCTTACTACTTTCTTCTGCCACAGGAAGACATTCTTAGCCACAGCAGAGTTCCCCCAGAGTATTATCCCATAGTTCAAATGTGTGTGAAAAAATGCATAATAGGCCATAAGGAGGTCGTCTTGATTGACGCAGCTTTTTAATTCTTATCAGGTACACTACTCTTGATAATTTATTACAAACTTTTTCTGTCTGGGTATTCCAACATAAGTTATTGTCCAGATGGATGCCTAACAATGTCACTGACGTTTCCTTGAGTTTGTGCAGGTCAGTATCAAGGTTCCTGGAGGAGAAAAGTATGTGTTCTGTTTTATCAATACCAGAGAAGGAACGTTGCTACTCACCATATAGCGGAGATGCTGAGTAATGATAGGGACAATAAAAACACTGTTTTATCATCATTTATCTTTAATCTATCTTTTTCCCACGTGGAATGTTTCCCTCTATTATATTTATCTTTAATCTGTTGTACCTGAACCACTCACTAGCCTCTACCATCATTAATTCATTCATTTGTATCACAACCTTTTCATCTGTGTGAGATGTGATGAAAGTGGTGTCATCTGCATACATCACTACTTTACATGGCACCATACTTAGCACATATATGACAAACCGGAAGGGTCCAAGCACAGAACCTTGTGGGACCCCATACATAACATTCTGAAAATCTGATTTTTTTTGTTTGGATTTATGATCACCATTTGTTTTCTGTTAGATAAATATGATCTCAAAAATGCCAGTTAATTGCCTTTTATTCCATAATGTTCTATTTTGTTTATTAAAATATAATGTGAAACAGTGTCAAAGGCCTTGCTAAGATCCAACAGAGTGGCATTGGTATGTTGTCTATCTTCAAAGCCATGTAGAGCAGATAACACAACATTTTGAATGACCTTAATTGTAGACAGCCCATTTCGAAACCCACACTGAGCCCTGTTTAAGAGGTTATTACTTAAAAAAAAAATCATTCAGTTGATTTTTTTTACATGATATTATTGGGACTATTGCAACTGGCCTATTGTTTTTAGGTGTGTTTGTGTCTACATTTTTATGCACAGGCAATATGGTGGTTAACATCAAGCTGTCTGGAAATACTCCTTTTGTGAACATAAGATTTATAAGGAAACTCATAGGGTGACAGATTTTATTTGCAATTTTTTTTTTTTAAGGATAAGATTGGACATACCATAGACATCCTCTGTTCTAGAGTTGCTCATGTTGAAGAAAACATCTATTATTTCCTTAGGGTCAACAGTTTTCCACCGAATAGTTTCTAAACCAGCATTAGATCCATCTTTCCATAAAACAGGCAGTTTATCTGCACTTCTGTGATTATTACTTGCCTTGACTTCATCTGTCATAGAAAATTTTCCAGCATTTATGAAGTAATTATTAAGCTCTTCTGCACTTAAGGGAATGAGTAATTTTTCTGTGGTAGTCCTAGTTTCTGTTTTAATTACATTCCACACTGCTTTGCATTTGTTGCTGGAATTAAGAATGTAGTCACCATTGGCCTTTTTTTTTTCATCAGCAATCTACGTCCTGTATATCTTTTTCAGTTTATCGTAAGCGTGTTTAGAGTGGTTGTCTCTGTGTGATTTTTCATAATACACTCCTAGTAAGATCCTTAATTTATGGAGATAAGGTGTATACCAGTTGCTGGAACTTCTGTTCTGCTTCTTGGTATGTAACCAATTTGATTTTGTTTTGAGTGGGCAGCACTCATTAAAGATATTTACAACTGTACATAGGAAGCAATCAAATGCTCCAGTAAATGAGTCAGTTTCAATCACAGTGAAATTCCAGTCTACACTCATAATTCTATGTGTCATATTTATTATGTTTGTATGATTTAGCCGTCTCACTGCCCTAGGTTCTTTTGTTTGCTCTTGACCTTTGCCAAGCCCAGTTAATTTTAGAAATATGCCATCATGGTCAGACAGCATGGGTTTCACAACATCCAAGACAACATTATTTCTGCAGAAAGTTGAGATAACATTATCTAGGCATGCATTTTGTCTTGTGGGTTTACTGTTGAGACAGAAGAAATTATATGATCTCAATGTATCTAACAGGAGGCTAGTTTGAGAGTTATGCACAGTCACATCTATATTAATATCTCCAAAGATAAGAATTTTATATGTCTTGTATCTGAGTAGAAACAATAACAATTTTTCTATGTGGTCCACTGTAACTTTTGAGGCAGTGCTGGGAGTGCAGTATATGGAAATCATAGTAACCAGGCATTTTGGGAACTTAACAGCAGCGGCTTCAAATTCTCCTTCTTGTGTTAAATGCTTAATATCTATTACACTGAATTTAAGTTTTACACAATCTTGTACAAGTATACCTACACCCCCTTTCCCCATAATGGATCTAAAATAAACAGATGCTATTTTATAGCCATCGGGAATGTACAACTGGCTTTCGTTTTCTGTGAGCCAGTGCTCATCAAGATACAGAACATCACAATGTAACTCTATTAAAATTAGTTCTAATTCAGGCAATTTGTTTCATATTGATGGTATATTTATTTGAAAGAAACAAAGGTGTTAAGTATTCATCTCTGGTAAACCTAAATCAAATTCTGCATTATTTAGTAAGTGCTCAAGATGTTCACTCTCACAATTAACTTGGTCAAGTTTGGGATATTTTGCTTCACAACTCAAAGTACAAGCTGCATTTTGTAAACTAGGTGGATGCCCATGTGCAATTTGGATGGCCCCTTTTGGGCCCTTCACAAGTTTCCCTGATCTGGCCAGCTGAGTGCTATTGTGCCTACAGAGTTTGCTTCTGATTTAGAGCTTAGCAAGTTTATAAGCTCATTCGTAAATTTCTGTTTACCCATTCTGTTCGTATGCAAACCATGAGTTGTGAAGAAGTCTCTGTCATAATTGCTAATATCTAGTACACTGACATTATTGTACTTTTTACAAATACTAAAAAATCTGGAATTAACTTTTCTAATCTCCATGTTTACACATTTGTTTGTTATTCTAATTCCTAGGTATTTAGTTGAATTGACAGCTGTTATATTTGTGTGATTTATCATGTAACTGAAACTTAATGGGTTTCTTTAAGTCATCACTTGGATGACCTCACTTTTGATTAATCAGAGTAAATTGCCACTTTTCTTGTTAGACAGTCATCTTGCTGTAAGCTGTCGTCTTGAATGGGGAAGACATCAAGTGTGAAGCCATCAACCTCCATGTTCTGTGCTGAGGCATGAACATCCAACAATTTTTTGACTACTCACAGTTTCACCATCTTTCAACCGTTTTCCACAGATGCTCACAACTCTAACACAAGAACAACCATCCAGCTTCCCCATTTCTGAGGTGCTCGTTCCCATTGTAAGATTACTGTGTCTTAGGAACATAGTGGATTATGGTTAGTTAGGTTGGAGCTAGTGTGGTGAATGCAGGGGTGCCAACAAGGGGATGGAGGGGGAAGTGAGGGCTGATGCTCCTAGTGAGAATTCACTTAGTTAATGAATATAACAAAGGATGTGCACCAACAGGTCTCAGACTTTTAAGAATTAAAATATCTGGAAAATTATCACTAAAATGTCTCAAATGTGATACAAAACTCAGGAATTGGACTGAAGTATGGAAGTGCCACTTGAACGTGCTTGAACGTAAACGCAGATGTTAGCCGAGCCTGCAGGCTGCACTTTTGTATTTGACAGTGAACAGCACCTGCACATTGTTCTCAATATGTTGCAAGTGGCAGTCATGGCCATACCAGAGTTCTGTGCAATTGTGAGTGCATTATGTCAGAGAAAAGTGACTCTGAACATGGGCAAATTGTTGGTGCTCGTATGGTGGGTGCTTCTGTAATCAAGGTGGCTGAAATGTTTGGAGTTTGAAGAGGAATCATATTGAAGATTTATATCATGTTCAGCCAAAGTGGGAAAACATCATATGCTAAGTCACAATGCAGAAGGTGGTGTGTGTTGAGTGATCATGGTGAATGGCCGCTGAAGAGGAATGTAATGAAACATCTGCAAACGTCTCTAGGGAAGTGAATGTCGCACTTGCAAACCATCTCAGCACCAAAACAACACAAAGGAAACAGGAATTTGCAGGCAAGCTGAAAGTCCAAAACTGCTCATCAGTGATGCAGATATCCCATAACAGGGAACATGGTGCTGAAGGCATAAAAGCTGGATTATGGATCAATGGAAGAAAGTCGTTTGGTCAGATGACTATTGTTTCACACTGCTTACAATCTCTGGTTGAGTTTACGTTCCAAGAGTGAAACATGGCGCGTGTTCAATAGTTATTTGGGCCACCATATGGGGTATTCCATGGACCCTGTGGTTACTCTGAAAGGTCACATTACTGTTAGGATTATACAACCATTCTAAGTGAACAGGTCCCTCCCTTGGTACATCATTTGTTCACCAATTGTAATGCTGTGTTTGAAGATGCTGGGGCACCTGTTTGCACAACTCACATTGTCAAGGACTGATTTTGTGAGCACAAGGATGAACTGTCACATTAATGAGTCTATGTGGTCTACTTTGGAGAGAAGGTTGAATGGACATCATACACCTCAATCGTCATTACCTGAACTCGCCACTATTTTGCAGGAGTAATGGTATACGATACCCTTGAAAACCAGTCACAACCTGAATTTATCCATTCTGCGATGACTGGAAGCTATTTTGAATGCCAGCAGGTTTGTTACACCATATTAGGCATGGTAACATATTGTGGTTTTGGTGTTTCTACATTTTTGTTCCCCCCCCCCCCCCCCCCCCCTTCACCCGTACATGTAAACTGAGTTAGAAAATAAACTAGAGTAAAGAAAAACTCTTATCTCCAAAGGGCTCTTTAATTTTCCTGTAGGCGGTATCTATCTCACTAGGGGTAAGATAGATACCGCCTACAGGAAAATTAAAGAGACCTTTGGAGATAAGAGAACGACTTGTATAAATATCAAGAGCTCAGATGGAAACCCAGTTCTAAGCAAAGAAGGGAAAGCAGAAAGGTGGAAGGAGTATATAGAGGGTCTATACAAGGGCGATGTACTTGAGGACAATATTATGGAAATGGAAGAGGATGTAGATGAAGATGAAATGGGAGATACGATACTGCGTGAAGAGTTTGACAGAGCACTGAAAGACCTGAGTCGAAACAAGGCCCCCGGAGTAGACAATATTCCATTGGAACTACTGACGGCCGTGGGAGAGCCAGTCCTGACAAAACTCTACCATCTGGTGAGCAAGATGTATGAAACAGGCGAAACACCCTCAGACTTCAAGAAGAATATAATAATTCCAATCTCAAAGAAAGCAGGTGTTGACACATGTGAAAATTACCGAACTATCAGCTTAATAAGTCACAGCTGCAAAATACTAACACGAATTTTTTACAGACGAATGGAAAAACTAGTAGAAGCCAACCTCGGGGAAGATCAGTTTGGATTCCGTAGAAACACTGGATTACGTGAGGCAATACTGACCTTACGACTTATCTTAGAAGAAAGATTAAGGAAAGGCAAACCTATGTTTCTAGCATTTGTAGACTTAGAGAAAGCTTTTGACAATGTTGACTGGAATACTCTCTTTCAAATTCTAAAGGTGGCAGGGGTAAAATATAGGGAGCGAAAGGCTATTTACAATTTGTACAGAAACCAAATGGCAGTTATAAGAGTCGAGGGACATGAGAGGGAAGCAGTGGTTGGGAAGGGAGTAAGACAGGGTTGTAGCCTCTCCCCGATGTTGTTCAATCTGTATATTGAGCAAGCAGTAAAGGAAACAAAAGAAAAATTCGGAGTAGGTATTAAAATTCATGGAGAAGAAATAAAAACTTTGAGGTTCGCCGATGACATTGTAATTCTGTCAGAGACAGCAAAGGACTTGGAAGAGCAGTTGAATGGAATGGACAGTGTCTTGAAAGGAGGATATAAGATGAACATCAACAAAAGCAAAACAAGGATAATGGAATGTACTCTAATTAAGTTGGGTGATGCTGAGGGAATTAGATTAGGAAATGAGGCACTTAAAGTAGTAAAGGAGTTTTGCTATTTGGGGAGCAAAATAACTGATGATGGTCGAAGTAGAGAGGATATAAAATGCAGGCTGGCAATGGCAAGGAAAGCGTTTCTGAAGAAGAGAAATTTGTTAACATCCAGTATTGATTTAAGCGTCAGGAAGCCATTTCTGAAAGTATTCGTATGGAGTGTAGCCATGTATGGAAGTGAAACATGGACCATAAATAGTTTGGACAAGAAGAGAATAGAAGCTTTCGAAATGTGGTGCTACAGAAGAATGCTGAAGATTAGATGGGTAGATCACATAACTAATGAGGAAGTATTGAATAGGATTGGGGAGAAGAGAAGTTTGTGGCACAACTTGACCAGAAGAAGGGATCGGTTGGTAGGACATGTTCTGAGGCATCAAGGGATCACCAATTTAGTATTGGAGGGCAGCGTGGAGGGTAAAAATCGTAGAGGGAGACCAAGAGATGAATACACTAAGCAGATTCAGAAGGATGTAGGTTGCAGTAGGTACTGGGAGATGAAAAAGCTTGCACAGGATAGAGTAGCATGGAGAGCTGCATCAAACCAGTCTCTGGACTGAAGACCACAACAACAACAACAACAAAGAAAAACTTTACAGGAGTTGGAACTGACATTTTAAAAAAAGAATAATGATTTAAAAGTCACTGTTTTTCTTTAAGATATCTCATTCTTTGAAGACGTATGAAAATTGTTGCATAAGCAGTGTACAACTATTGGAGTGTGTGGCAGTCAGAGGTTATTGAAAGTCAGGGAATGCCTGTTGTCAGAAAACACAGTTAGAAAATCTGTCACATTTGCTGAAATAACTGCAGTGTCAGAACGTTTGAGAAGAATGAAAAAAAGACTCACTAGAAATTACCCAGTCAATTTTTGTCCATATTTTCATAGCCAAATAAAGAATGGGAAATTGACAAATGGTGGGGTATCAAGTTGACCAGCATGAGGTCTAGATTTGCAGAAAAAGATGAATACTCATTGATGTTTAAATATATCATGCTTCATGTCTTCTGAACAAAAACTGGAAATAAAAAAGAATTAAAATAATAGTCAAACGTTTTGTGAATGATGTGTCTAAAAGTGTTCTTCTTCTTCTTCTTCTTCTTCTTATTGTGCTCTTCAGTCCAGAGACTGGTTTGATGCATCTCTCCATACTACTCCACCCTGTGCAAGCTTCTTCATCTCCAAATAACTACTGCAACTTACATCCTTCTGGATCCCTTGATGCCTCAGAACATGTCCTACCAACCGACCTCTTCTTCTAGTCAAGTTGTGCCACAAATTCCTCTTCTCCCCAATTCTGTTCAGTACCTCCTCATTAGTCACATGATCCACCCATCTAATCTTTAGCATTCTTCTGTAGCACTATATTTCAAGAGCTTCTATTCTCTTCTTGTCTAAACTGTTTATCGTCCATGTTTCACTTCCATACATGGCTACACTCCATACAATTACTTTCAGAAAAGACTTGCTGACACTTAAATCTACACTCGATGTTAAAAAATTTCTCTTCTTCAGAAATGCTTTCCTCGCCATTGCCAGTCTACATTTTATATCCTCTCTACTTCAACCATTATCAGTTATTTTGCTTCCCAAATAGCAAAAATCATCCACTGCTGTAAGTATCTCATTTCCTAATCGAATTTCCTCAGCATCACCTGATTTAATTTGGCTACATTCCTGTATCCTCGTTTTACTTTGGTTGATGTTCATCTTATATCCTCCTTTCAAAACGCAGTCCAATCCATTCAACTGCTCTTCCAAGTCCTTTGCTGTCTGCAACAGAAATACAATGTCATCGGCAAACCTCAAAGTTTTTATTTCTTCTCCAGGGATTTTAATTCCTACTCCAGATTTTTCTTTTGTTTCCTTTACTGCTCGTTCAGTATACTGATTGAATGACATCGAGGATAGGCTACAACGCTGTCTCACTACCTTCCCAATCACTGCTTCTCTTTCATGCCCTTCGACTCATAACTGCCATCTTGTTTCTGTACAAACTGTAAATGGCCTTGCACTCCCTATATTTTACCCCTGCCACCTTCAGAATTTGAAAGAGAATATTCCAGTCAACACTGACAAAAGCTTTCTCCAAGTCTATAAATGCTAGAAATGTAGGTTTGCCTTTCCTTAATCTATCTTCTAAGATAATTCGTAGGGTCAGTGCTGCCTCACGTGTTCCAATATTTCTACGGAATCCAAACTGATCTTCCCCGTGGTTGGCATCTACCAGTTTTTCCTTTTGTCTGTAAAGAATTTGTGTTAGTATTTTGCAGCTGTGACTTATTAAACTGATCGTTCAGTAATTTTCACACCTGTCACCGCCTGCTTTCTTTGCAATTGGAATTATTATATTCTTCTTGAAGTCTGAGGGTATTTCACCTGTCTCATATATCTTGCTCACCAGATGGTAGAGTTTTGTGAGGGCTGGCTCACCCAAGGCTATCAGTAGTTCTAATAGAATGTTGTCTACTCCTAGGGCCTTGTTTCGACTTAGGTCTTTCAGTGCTCTGTCAAACTCTTCATGCAGTATCAAATCTCCCATTTCATCTTCATCTATGACCTCTTCCATTTCCATAATGTAGCCATCAAGTACACCGCCGTTGTATAAACCCTCTATATACTCCTTCCACTTTTCTGCTTTCCCTTCTTTGCTTAGAACTGGGTTGGGTTTTTTTGAGGGAGGAGACCAGATAGCGATGTCATCAGTCTCATCAGACTGGGGAAGGATGGGGAAGGAAGTCGGCCATGCCCTTTCAAAGGAACCATCCCGGAATTTGCCTGGAGCAATTTAAGGAAATCACGGAAAACCTAAATCAGGATGGCCGGATGCAGGATTGAAAAATCATCCTCCCAAATGCGAGTCCAGTGTGCTAACCATTGCGCCACCTCGCTCGGTGTTAGAACTGGTTTCACATATAAGCTCTTGGTATTCATACAAGTGTCTCTTTTCTCCAAAGGTCTTTTTAATTTTTCTGTAGGCAATATCTATCTTACCCTTAGTGATTTACGCCTCTACGCCCTTACATTTGTCCTCTAGTCATCCCTGATTGCACCTCCTGTCAATCTCATTTTTGAGACATTTGCATTCCTTTTTGCCTGCTTCATTTACTGCACATTCACATTTTCTCCTTTCATCAGTTAAATTCAATATCTCTTCTGTTACCCAAGGATTTCTACTAGCCTTCATCTTTTTACCTACTTGATCTTCTGCTGCCTTCACTATATCATCTCTCAAAGCTACCCATTCTTCTTTTACTGTATTTCTTTCCCCCGTTCCTGTCAATCAGTCCTTGACGTTCTGTCTGAAACTTTCTACAGCCTCTGGTTCTTTCAGTTTACCCATGTCCCATCTCATTAAATTCTCACCTTTTTGCAGTTTCTTCCTTTTTAATCTACAGTTCATAACCAACAGATTGTGGTCAGAGTCCACATCTGTCCCCAGAAATGTCTTACAATTTAAAACCTGGTTCCTAAAGCTCTGTCTTACAGTTATATAATTATCTGAAACCTTCCAGTGTCTCCAGGCCTCTTCCACATATACAACCTTCTTTCATGATTCTTAAACCAAGAGTTAGCTATGATTAAGTTATTCTCTGGTCAAAATTCTACCAGGCGGCTTCCTCTTTCATTCCTTATCCCTATTTCGTATTCACCTACTACTTTTCCTTCTCCTCCTTTTCCAACAATAGAATTCTAGTACCACATGACTATTAAATTTCCATCTCCCTTCACTATCTGCATAACTTCTTTTATGTCATCATACATTTCTTCAATCTCTTCATCGTCTGCAGAGCTAGTTGGCATATAAACTTGTACTGCTGTGGTAGGCGTGGACTTCATGTCTATCTTGGCTACAATAATGCATTCACTATGCTGTTCGTAGTAGCTTACCTGTGCTCCCTATTTTTTTATTCATTAATAAACCTATTCCTCCATTACCCCTATTAGATTTTGTATTTATAACCCTGAATTCCCCTGACCAGAAGTCTTGTTCCTCATGCCACTGAAACTCACTAATTTCCACTATATCTAACTTTAACCTATCCATTCCCCTTTTTAAATTTTCTAGCCTACCTACCCAGTGAAGGACTCTGACATTCCATGTTCTGATCTGTAGAACGCCAGTTTTATTTCTCCTGATAACGACATCCTCCTGAGTAGCCCCGCTCAGAGATCCGAATGGGGGACTATTTTACCTCTGGAATATTTTACCCAAGAGGATTCCATCATCATTTAACCATACAGTAAAGCTGCATGCCCTCAGGAAAAATTACGGCTGTAGTTTCCACTCGCTTTCAGCCATTCGCAGTACCAGCAGAGCAAGACTGTTTTGGATAATGTTACAAGGCCAGATAAGTCAATCATCCAGACTGTTGCCCCTGCAATTACGGAAAGGGCCGCTGCCCCTCTTCAGGAATCACACGTTTGTCTGGCCTCGCAACAAATACCCCTCTGTTGTTGTTGCACCTTTGGTACGGCTGTCTGTATCACTGAGGGATGCAAGCCTCCTCACCAATGGAAAGGTTCATGGTATGAAATAAAATAGACTAGAGAGAAATTTGACTTGCCTTTGAATGATGCTTTAAATCCTGTACAGCAAATGAGGTGCAGATTGAGAATTTAAAGGTCAGTGTTTAACTTGCAGTCTTAGAATTTTATAGATTACTAGAGAATATTTGTGTGGTGGGTTACACAGGCCATGCAGTGTGCTGTTGTGTGGCCTTGACATATTTCTGTAACCTATGACCAAAGCTGTAAAAAAGTTCCAACAGTTTTGCAGTCCAAAAAAATTTCAGTAGTGTGTCTATAAATATATGGAAAGGGACCATGTGTGGTGCAAGAAGTAATGTCTCCTTTACTAGACTTTCAACATTATTGTTCTTGCTCACTCACTTCCAAGATAAAAACAAGTGTGTGTGTGTGTATATATAAATGGAACCATAAATTAGAGAGCAATTCCAATCGAACTATGGATTCTGCTTAGTGCTCTTCCTATGTCACTAACGTATGAGTTTTCTAGCTCCCATGGTGCTTTGTTTCTGATTTTAAATACTGAAATACTTGATTCTGCACAGCATGTCAGTCACATTTTTGCTTCAATGTTTGAACTGAAAGTTTGCAGATTTCTAGGAAATACACTCCTGGAAATGGAAAAAAGAACACATTGACACCGGTGTGTCAGACCCACCATACTTGCTCCGGACACTGCAAGAGGGCTGTACAAGCAATGATCACACGCACGGCACAGCGGACACACCAGGAACCGTGGTGTTGGCCGTCGAATGGCGCTAGCTGCGCAGCATTTGTGCACCGCCGCCGTCAGTGTCAGCCAGTTTGCCGTGGCATACGGAGCTCCATCGCAGTCTTTAACACTGGTAGCATGCCGCGACAGCGTGGATGTGAACCGTCTGTGCAGTTGACGGACTTTGAGCGAGGGCGTATAGTGGGCATGCGGGAGGCCGGGTGGACGTACCGCCGAATTGCTCAACACGTGGGGCGTGAGGTCTCCACAGTACATCAATATTGTCGCCAGTGGTCGGCGGAAGGTGCACGTGCCCGTCGACCTGGGACCGGACCGCAGCGACGCACGGATGCACGCCAAGACCGTAGGATCCTACGCAGTGCCGTAGGGGACCGCACCGCCACTTCCCAGCAAATTAGGGACACTGTTGCTCCTGGGGTATCGGCGAGGACCATTCGCAACCGTCTCCATGAAGCTGGGCTACGGTCCCGCACACCGTTAGGCCGTCTTCCGCTCACGCCCCAACATCATACAGCCCGCCTCCAGTGGTGTTGCGACAGGCATGAATGGAGGGACGAACAGAGACGTGTTGTCTTCAGCGATGAGAGTCGCTTCTGCCTTGGTGCCAATGATGGTCGTATGCGTGTTTGGCGCCGTGCAGGTGAGCGCCACAATCAGGACTGCATACGACCGAGGCACACAGGGCCAACACCCGGCATCATGGTGTGGGGAGCGATCTCCTACACTGGCCATACACCACTGGTGATCGTCGAGGGGACACTGAATAGTGCACGGTACATCCAAACCGTCATCGAACCCATCGTTCTACCATTCCTAGACCGGCAAGGGAACTTGCTGTTCCAACAGGACAATGCACGTCCGCATGTATCCCGTGCCACCCAACGTGCTCTAGAAGGTGTAAGTCAACCACCCTGGCCAGCAAGATCTCCGGATCTGTCCCCCATTGAGCATGTTTGGGACTGGATGAAGCGTCGTCTCACGCGGTCTGCACGTCCAGCACGAACGCTGGTCCAACTGAGGCGCCAGGTGGAAATGGCATGGCAAGCCGTTCCACGGGACTACATCCAGCATCTCTACGATCGTCTCCATGGGAGAATAGCAGCCTGCATTGCTGCGAAAGGTGGATATACACTGTACTAGTGCCGACATTGTGCATGCTCTGTTGCCTGTGTCTATGTGCCTGTGGTTCTGTCAGTGTGATCATGTGATGTGTCTGACCCGAGGAATGTGTCAATAAAGTTTCCCCTTCCTGGGACAATGAGTTCACGGTGTTTTTATTTCAATTTCCAGGAGTGTATTTGGCAGGAGTATCCTCAATACTGCTTTGTGGCTATGACATGTTTCATTCTCATTATGTCACTAATGTATGAACACCTCAGTTGTTACCATTAATGTTTTGCATACTGTAGCAATAGTAACTCTATTGGTAAAATATTTAACTACTTCACTTATCATACCAACAGTTGTCTCACCCAGTAAAATACACTACCAGAAAAAAGTTAGCACCTACAACCTTTTAGAGATTTCCAATTCACTCGAGATTTGTGGCTGCAACCGCAGAGATGGAGTACAAGAAAAGTCTACTTTTACCAATCGATAGCACTGATGGTTCTGAGGTACCAGATATCGATCCATACTGAAACACACATATGAGTACGCAGTGTAGCATCCACAGGCAGTAATGCAAACATTGACTCTAGTATCCAGGCAATCATACAGGTGGCAAAGACTGTCCTGGGTTATGATATTCCACATCTGCTTGGCCTGTTCCTGTAGTTCTGTAAGACTTGATGGTTGATGAGTTACAGGAGTCACTTCTTGTCCCACAATATTCCACATGTGCTCCATTGGAGGCAAGGCCAGAAGCTGTGCTGGCCAGGGAAGTTCCTGCGCTTCTTACAGAACACACCGAGTTTCACAGGAAGCACACGGACAAGCATTATCCTGTTGGAACAACACATCATCTTCCTGTTGCAAGAACGGCAGAAGAACAGACCCAACAACACTCAGCACCTACCAAGAGCTGGTTAGCGTCCCCTCTGGAAATACCAATGGTGAATCAGAGTTGTAGCTTATTGCACCCCAGACTGTAAAGTCGGGTGTGGGGCCCGTGTGTCTTTGACGAATGTGCTCTACAACAAAGAGCTCACCAGATCTGTGCCATACCCACAAATGACAATCACTTGTGTGCAGGATCTGCTTTCATCGTGGAACACCACTGCACACCACATCATCCTCCGAGGGCACCAGACGTGCTACGCGTGTCGACGCTGTGGTGAGGTGTGAGTGAAAGACAGGGTAGAGGTGCACATGCCTGTGGTACCACAGCTAATAGCCTGCTAGCAGCAGTCCGTGTTGATACGTCTGGGCTCACAATCCCTCCTATCTGTGCTGTGGTGGCTGTACGGTCTACCACTGCTGCCCTTACAATACAAGGATCTTGGTGGGCATCTGTGCTGCTTGGACATCCAGAACCTCATCTACATGTGTGAGAATGTTCACGTGACTACTGTTACCGGCATCGTTGCCCAAAAGATGCAGAACGTCCAACTTGTATGCCAATTTTCTGGAAGGACCATCCCACCACTCGGGAGGCCACAATTTGATCCCTTTCAAACTCACTCAGCTAGCTATAGGAAGCATGACTGCATCTCTGTGGCATGACTGCCTGCTTGTTTCACACGTTTGCATTACACTGAGCCTTCTGGTTGTGAGCGTTCTGTATTAAAGGAGATGGCACTCTGACAGCTGCGCCACTATGCTGTCTGTTGGCAGACAATGTTGAAACCATTATCGGTACATCTGCTGCCCCCCCAGGTGACATATGCCGTTATCGGGTCAAAATTGATGCTGTCTTTCCAGGTGCACTACTTTTTTTTCTGGCAGTGTATTTCATCATGATCTCACATAGCAATACCTCAAGGCTAAAGAGCAGCAGACTGCACATGGTCTACATAATTCAATAGAGAAATATCGTCTAGTACTTTTTAAAATTATAAAACTTTGAGTTAAAAACTGAACTTGAAATTCTAATTTGCTGTACATGATTTCAAGTCTCATTCAAAGGCCTATCAAATGTTTCTATAATCTACTTTATTTTCTACTTTTAGACAAAGCATTTCCCAAAACATTTGTCTGTTCTATTTATTTCAAAAAAGTTTTTGATCCTTCAGTTTCAAAAACAAATCTAAAAAACTGACACACGAATATCAATATTTCACAAATGGACATTACATTTGATACAACACTGATAAATTTGATTCAGTACGCATACCTAGTACAAGTTAATTATAGTATGCGTTGTGAAAATTTCAATAAACAGATGACTCGTCACTTAATTTTCAACATGTACAAATACATTCTTGAGCAACATTGTTGCATTTTTTCCTAGAGACATGTGCAATTGTTCATTCTTGCCATAATTATAGGAATGAATTGTAGTGTCATACATGGACATCAAACGTGGACATCAAACATGTAAAAAATGAGGCAAACTCTTAAAAACAACACCATTCTTGAAACTTTAAATACATTACCGTTATGGGAACGGGATGCGTGTAGAGGTATACTGAACGAACTGTCCCACAAATATCTGCACATAAATATACATATATTTCCACAGTAGTCGTACACAGCAAGAGACATAAAAGCAGACTCTTAGAATAACATGGCGGCTCCAATATTCCAATCTCAGTCAAATATCATGTTGTTCATGGTCGATACGTCCTATCAACATTACACAGACACCCCCCCCCCCCCCCCCCCCGTCTCCCCTATGTGCAACAACAAAGTTTAGCTGGTCGTTGAGTGGTTAGGTCATGATGTCTGTGAGTAGAATGAGAACTCGGTCGTCAAGTGTTACGACTGAAATGTCATCCACGCGGTGTGGGGGTATGTTGCAGAGCAGGGTGACTATGAGAGAGGGTGTCTCCATAGTCGGTGAGGTAGCACTGAAACCCCATGGGGTGGCGGTTGACGTATATGAGAAACCCACGAATGGTGACAGTGAGGAGTCGGGTGAAAAAATCAGCGTGGTTGCCCGAGGGGAAACGTTGTCGGGCTGCGTGGTGGGAGAGAGACTGGCGGGAGAGTCATTAGAAGAATCTGACTGAGCCAGCTGTGGGGCGTCGGGATGCACGAATGCTGGTTTGAGTCGATGTAACGATATAAAACAAATCGTCTCTCAGCATCACACGGGAGCAAGTGTTGAGAGCGGTTGGCACGTAAGTGTCTGGCAGGGAGTGGCTGATAGATGGGTGCAGGTGCACATGTTTGAAGTGAGTGCGCATGCGACTTATGAAATCCAGGTATGAGGGGGAAACCTTCGGGTACCTGAGGCTGAATGAGTTCCCCTGGTAGGATGGGGTTCTCCCCAAATGTTAATTCTGAGATAGTTCCCTGTAGGTTGGGCTCAAGAGTTGAGCAGAGCCTGAGGAGCACCCATGGAAGTGCTTTGGACCAGAGGCAGTTGTGGCACCTGAGGGCCTTTTTTAGGATGCGGTGCCTCCGTTCTACCAACTCGTTGCTTTGTGGGTGGTAGGCTGTGGTATGAATTTTCTTTATGCCACAGATGTTACATAAAATGGTGAACAGGGACTACTCAAACTGCCAACCCTGGTCAGTGGTGATGGTGGTCGGACAGCTGAATCTAGCAATCCGTGAGTAGATGAAACCCTTGGCCACGGTCTCGGCCGTGATGTTTGGTAAAAGAACTGCCTCTACCCAGCGGGACATGCAGTCAATTGTGGATAGTAAGTACCTGTGGCCCTCCAACAGTGGAAGAGGACCAATAAGATCAATATGTACACGGTGAAATCGACCTGGGGAATGTCGAACCTGCTCAGTGGTGGGGTGGTTTAGCGGCCGATTTTGTTGCGTTGACAGGAGACACAGCTGTATGCCCAGATCTGACAGTCTCGTTTTAGATTTTTCCAAACGAAACACTCGGAGACGAGCCTTGTAGTGGCACAGATGCCAGGATGAGTGAGGTTATGCTTCGCGGCGAAGGCCTGCCGGTACAGTGGGAGCCATTGGTGTAAGGTACCAGTAGAAGAGTGGCACCACACCTCATCCACAATGCTGGGGAATTTAGCTTTGGTAAACACAAGGGATGTTTGAGGGTCTGCGAGGAGAGCTTGAGATTCCTCATCAGAGGCTTGTAGGGCAGCCAGGTTGGATAAGTCTATGATGTGCGAAATAGTATTCATCCACGATAAAAATTCTGTGGCGAAGTTGTCTGTGCCTTTTCAGTTGTGAATTGAGAGACTAGATCAAAGTGGCAGAAACACTGACAGGGTGTTCCTCGGGAGGGTTTGCAGAAAGCATCTGTGAACAGTTTGTGATCTGTGGGGATGAAGTACGAGCGACCCTCCACATCGAGGCGGTAAAGTGTTTGATGGCCTCGTAGACCGCAAGGAGTTCTCTATCGAAAGCAGAGTATTTCTTCTGAGCTGTTGATAGTTTTTTTAGAGGAGAAATGATGAGGGGAAACCGTGTCTGCCTTGCGTTGCTGTAGTACCGCTCCCACTTCAATGTCACTGGCGTCTGTAGTGATGAACAACTCGGCCGATGGGTCGGGATGGACGAGTGTCACGGCGGGATCTAAAGAAGCCTTTAGTGCATTGAAGGCCTCCAGCATAGGTGCAGTCCAGTGAACGGGTTTGAGTCCTGAAGTCTTTTTTCCTGAAGTCTGTTTACCCGACAGCGAGTCTGTCAGAGGGGCCTGCACGGCAGCGGAAGAGGGCAGGTGATGGCAGTAGTAATTTATTGTCCCCAGGCAGTGTCAGAGTTCTTTGTAAGTAGCAGGGGGCGGCATTGACGTGTCGGCCTGCACGTGTGATTTGGGAGGCTGTATTCCGTCAGTGGAGACAGTGTAACCCAAGAAAGTGACGGAAGGCTGGCGCAATTGGAATTTGTCTTTGTTGACCTCGACGCCACTGGAGTTCAAGGTCTGAAGGACCATGGATAAATGATTTTTATGTTCCTCAGCTGACTTGCTAAAAATGAGTATGTCATCCAGATAAGCAAAGCAAAACTCGAACTGTCGTAAGATGGAGTCAATGAATCACTGCCACATTTTCGCCGTGTTTTCACACCGAATGGCATGAAGTTGTATTGGAACAAACAAAGTGGCGTGATAATAGCTGTTTCAGGGATGTCTTCCGGCGCTACTGGAATCTGATGGTAGGCACGTTTACAGTCAATAACACTGAAGATTGTAGCACCCGATAACATATGAGTGAAATCATGTATGTTAGGCACAGGGTAATTGTCCATGGCGGTACGAGAGTTTAGGCATCTGTTATCACCTCACATTCAGAAAGAACCGTCGTGTTTGAGGGCGAGGTGAATCAGTGAAGACCAGTTGCTGTCTGACAGTTACAGGATACCTGTCTCCAAAAGTTCGTTAATTTGCTGCCAGGCTGCATGCAACTTAATAGGGCTGAGGCGTCTAACCTTGCGCCTAATAGGAGGGCTGGCAGTGGTAACTATCTTGTGTATCATTCCGTCAGTGATGGAAGAAACTGAGAACTACACACAAGACTGATCATTGTCTTGACATGAAGTTTTTGGATGAGTAGGGCGCGACGAGGCGTAGCCGTTGGCGCAAGTGGGAAAGGGCAGCCCAAAAGTCACATGCCTAGTACGTGAGCACAGCGTGTGCACTGGTGTGGAGAGGGTGGCTGTGCATGCAGTGCTGAGTGGGTCGGAATAAGCAGTGAGTGTCTGCTGTCAACCTTGCACTTGATAACCGGCGCGGGTGAGAGCGGCATTGGAGTCACGCATAGAACAGCAGTGGCTGCCGAGTCACGTGGCTGGCAGGTGAGAGAGGGGGAATGTTTCTCAACATGCGGGTCAGCTGCTTGTGCAGTGTGCATGGTCGCGTCGCGTGCGCAACTGACATTAGAAGTGCTGTTTGAAATGCAAACCACTGAACGTGGTGAGTGTCGGGGGTGCGGAGTCTACCGGTCGCGAATCGTCACACACGATTAATGTGTTTGGAATAATCTGATGAGTGTCCGAGCTGGTGTAGGCCAGAGATGCTCGATTAGTTGGTGGAACTGTGGACTGCAGTTTTAGCAGCGAGTTACAAGCCACGATTAGCTCGTTGTAGGTGTGTGCGATGCGTTGTTTCAGCTCATCGTTGTCCCTGCAGAGTTGTGCAGCCGAGTCATATTCTGACAGTAGATTAGTTACACAGGTCACAATGTAGCCTGCAAGAGTGGAGCACTCGCGTACTCACCCACATGTCGCGAGAGAAGCAGAGTGGGGAACGTAAGTGCAGGAGCACAGTATCTGAGTGTTAGTGGGATGGTGTAGCACTGAGCCCTGAAGTACAGTTAGAGAGAATCTGTAATGGGACAAAAAATCCATACCGAGAATTGGTTCATCAATGTTGGCAATGTAGAAAGTCCACGGAAACCACAGAGAATGAGATATGTGCACTGTATCTTTGACAGAGCCTGAGGTTTGTAATGTTGATGCGTTGACAGTGCTTAGAAGTGATCTCGTCTGTGAAAAGATGGGGGTTGCCATCGATGTAGGTATGATAGACATGTCAGCACCAGTGTCGGCTAGGAAAGTGAGTCGTGACAAAATGTCAGTCACGTACAAACGACCGCTCAGCAGGGCAGATGAGTGGATGGAGTGCAATGTATGAGGATGCCTGTGAGGTTCCCCGCAGGACTCGGCGTCTTTTAGGTCCTGTGGTCGGCGTTTGGGTGCTGCCAAGGTAACCAGCAATTCTTAGCATCCTCGCCAAAAACCTTGTGGTACCAGCAGTACGGATGAGCCGGATGTGGTGGTGGTGGTGGTGGTGGTGGTGGTGGTGGTGACTGCGGCAGCGGAGGAGGCTTATCCTCATCGATTTTTTCTGGCATGGATACCGGCACATATGGTGCATGAGCGATCCTGGGGTGCTCAGATGGTGAAGAGAGCGAGCGGTTGCTGCCAGGCAATGTAGAAGGCACAGAGACGGAATGAGCCATGCCTCTGCCAACAGACGGCTGGTAAGTGGAAGCAGTTGTGCCAACTAGCAGTGAGTGGTGAGCTGGCTGGCTTTGCAATGAATACAGTTGGTCTGCGATGCGGAGACGAGAGCCGATTGACTCGAAGGAATGTGGTAGCAGTTGGATCTGTAGGTCAGCAGGCAGCATGGCAGACCACACTGCCCACAGAGTGATGTCTGGCATGTTATGCTCACTCACAAGTAACCGAAGGCAGCGCCAGAGTTGTCATGGGATTCGGTCCCCCAGGTGTTCCTCGTACATGATCTTTATCATTAATTCTTGTGGTGAGCTGGTGAGTCGTTCAATGATCGTCTTCTTCGTGAACTCATATTTTGGTGGAAGCGGTGGTGAGAGGAGTAGATCACAAGTTAAGTCAGAATGATCATGGAGGTGTGTGACGAGACATAGGAATTTAGAGTTGTCATCAGACATGTGATGCAACTCGAAAAGATGCTCGATATGTGCAAACCATGACACTGGGCTGTCCTCCAATAATGGTGGCAGCTTCGGCAGATGACTTTGAGGTGGGGGACAAAGGCGGCTTCGGTGTCTCTTGTAAAACCATCTGGTCTGTGATGGGAGAGGCTATACAGCAGGCCAGCGTGGTAGGCGCAAGTGTGTTTCTGGCAAAGATGTCCGTAGCAACTGCAGGGTGCATTGTCCTTGATGTGCTGCGAAAACACCAGGCAGCTGACACGGTTGGTACCGTGGTAATGGGCGGTTGCGCAGTAGGCATTGGGGTTCCATAAACTGGGCCATAGGCTACAGGCACTTATTTGAATTGACCCACCTCAGAAATAACGTGGAAAGCTGGCACAGCAGGCACAGGTGGTGCTGTGGGAGAGGCGAGCGGCTGAGCGGCCGGAACTGCAGGCCCCTGTGAGTGCGGGAGGGGGTGGGGGGGGGGGGTGGGGGTTGGTAACTCGTATGACAAAAGTCTGAGTTCTCCGCACACGTTGAAGACATGCCTTGTGAGGTCAGACTAAATGGCCAGTGGAACTAGTGGAAAGTCACTTCAGTGTGGTAAGGCGCCATTGGAAGGAGAAACACCGAATGATGCACTCGAACCGATGTGGTCGAAAACTTGAGCAACCAGTCTGGGGGGTGAATATGGAGACTTGTGCACACTAAAACGTCCTTTATTAGTTTGCAAATGAGGCAAAACCAGACCCATTCATGGCTGATAGTGACCGGGTGCGTTTTGCGGTAATGGCGGCACTGCGCATAGCACAACAGTAACTGCCGTTGCTGCCCATTGAGAGTCAAAGTACGTGTGCAAATGTTGATCGCTTTGAGCATTATATGATTGAATGGTAGGTACACAGTTCTGAATATTGTTCACTTCAAACTTTACACGTTGGCTAGCACAGTCCGGCAACACAAAACCCGAGTCCATTGTTTGTGTTAGTGGTGTAGCACTCGACCGCTGTAGAGAGACAAAGTTTGAGGTTAAAGTGGCTGGAGATTGCAAATTGCTGTGAATTAATATACAACTGGTCATTGGCGAAGGAATGAAGAGGTCCAGTGATCATTGTTGAGCTTCCAAATCATCGAACAAAGCGTTGGGTGAGGTGGCCTTGGTGGCGTGCACATAACCTGTTGACGCTACAACACCCAGTGCGGTAGTCGCAGAAGATGCGCGAACTTCGGGGTCACCAGTATGGGAACGGGATGTGTGTAGAGGTATACTGAACGAACTGTGCCACAAATATCTGCACATAAATATATATTTCCACAGTAGTCGTACACATGTACACAGCAAGAGACATAACAGCAGACTGTTAGAATAACATGGCGGCTCCAATACTCCGATCTCAGTCAAAGATCACGTTGTTCATGGTCGATATGACCTATCGACGCCACACAGTAACTATAAAGTGAAAAATACAAAATTAAATTTATATTTTCATAGCCACAAAATTGGAAATTTTGGTAGTTATGAATAATGCCTTGCTGATGAGTACGAGAAGATTACATGTTGACTGACTCCACGAATTTCTAATAAGCTATAAAAAAATGAAGTGAAACTACCCCTTGGCTGAGTAACCTACCTACTACATGTGTGTGCGGCACAACTCAGTAACAATAATGATGTACTCTTAAGGGGGGAAGGGAGGGGGGGTTGTAATATTATACTCTTCCCCACTTGCAGCTCCTGTATCTCGTCAAAAGCAGCTATACTGACAGAAGCAGTGCAGGCTGATTTAGAGACAGGCATACCGGTATTCTGAAATGGAGCGATATCATGCAATTGATTTAAATTAACAATTCAGATAAAAGGTGATTACAGTTAGCTTTTTAAAATTGGTCCAATTTATTTTCATTGCCGTGAAAGCTTTGTTAAATGCGTCTAACAACAGTGTTCTATGTTACATTGTGTAGTAATTGTGAAACATTGTTTCAAGTGGAATCAATGTTAGAGTTTGTTGCAGTGATTCAAAAATGCAAAATATGGGAAGTGTTATCTACACAAAAATTTAATGGTAGGAAAATCTTTTGGAAAACAGGACTTACAACGGGACCAACATAAATTAATTTATATGACAGGAAGACATAAAATCTAGGAATTAAGAAATAGCTTTTACTATTATTGTGCTGTTAGCTTGTTTAAGCTTATAACATTGACCAGGTACTAGGAGTGTGCTGTATAAACTAATAGCAGAAAATGATGAGATAATAATGCCCTCAAATTACTGAATCACATGTATGAGAAAAATGTTTTGCCCCTACTGACATGAAAACCTGCGTCCTGCGGGCACACCTGGAGAGTGGGGTAACATGTGACTTTACGAAGTGCGGAAGTAGCCAGAGCAAGAGGAGGAGGAGACAAGCAGATGTGTATGTTAATCATTTGCAGCATAAGTAAGTATTCCAGTGAAATAAGAGTGTTGTCTTCTAAAAGTTTTGTGGTTATTCATGACGTAGCATATGGTGGTTCATTTGCTCTCCACTGCACCAATACCTCATGCGTGGTGACGAATGACCAAGGCAATCTTTGGCAAAGAAGAATGCAGGGGAGAACTGAAATCATAATACTGGAATTTAAACTGATTGTAAAGACACTGGTGTTATGTACCAACAAATGAGCTGATGGTAGACGGAATAGTAAATGGTGTTGAACAACTAGTAGAAACTAGTGTAGCAAGCTAGACAGCTGAACTGAGATGTTCAATGAACTGTGAAAAGAAAAAGGAAATAAATTTACTTGTTGAATATCTGCAGCATCACAAGAAAGCTGTGGAGCAGTTTTCAACAGTGCAGAGGATGTAATGTTACACAGTTACAGTGGTTCAAGACAAGAAGAAGCAAGTGTCACAAGAAACAGCGCCGTAATTTTGCCTAGCAATTTTGCACTAGAATTTTGGTGGCTACAGGGTTGTTATTGGAAGTGAAATAGCATATGAATATTAAGAGATAACTGTGCTGGAAATGAATCTTGTGTGTGTAGTCAAGCTGAGTGGTGATTGTTAAGCTTGTGCTATTGCAAATTATCTTTATGGCTGAAACAGGAACAGTATTAATATCTAGTGGAATAAATGCACTGACACATTACACATTTACAACCCTATGTGAAGACCAATATCTGGCAATCTCTGCATTGCAATGTTGATCAGGTACTGCCAGAGCACTATAAGACAATCTCAGGAGAGCCACTGCTTCCAATCAGACAGTAACGAACAGGTTATGAGAAAGGAATTTATGACACAGATGTCTTGCTTGAGTACCTCACTTGACATGACAGCATCTTGCAACTTGGCTTCAGTTCCACCATTCTCATGCCAACTGGCAACTTTGTCATTGGAGAAATGTGTTATTCACAGATGAGTCCAGATATACCCTGAAGCAAGGTGATGGCTGCGTTCATATGCAGGGACCCATGGTGAATGGTACCTGCCAAATGTTGTCCAGGAAATTTGCAGATTTTCAAGGTTCTCTGATGTTGTGGGAAGGCTTCAGTATTGACAGACATACAGATCTTGTCATCGTCCACGTCATCTTACCGCCAGCAGTGCATCAAACAGATCGTGTTGGACCATGCGGTGGCTGCTGCATAAGGTAGTGGCCCTGAATTCCTCCTAATGCCAGTGCCTACATGTCAGCACAGATGACTTGTGAAGCCTGGACTTTGAAGCAATGGAATGGCCAGCAGGGAGTCCCAGCCTAAACCCCTTCCCCAAATGTGGGACATGCTTGACAGATGTGTTCGTGGTCGTCCTGTTCCACCACAGACTGTCCAAGAATTCTCATGGGCTCTCATTGAAAAATGGGAATGGATACCACAATTTGACCTCCGTAGACTTATACAGGCTGTAGGCTGTGGGAAACATGCACAGGGAGCTTAAAGTCCAATGAAAAGCACCCAGGGTGAGGGAATGAATGATTTTTTTCACTTTTTTTGACATCTGTCAAACATTTTAGATCTTTTTATACAAATGATCGAGGATCTAATAATGTTTTGTTGTTACTTAATTTGTGGAAGATAAAGGTTAATTTGATAACATGCCCAGTTTTCAACTATTGCTCAGTGGAGAACAATAAATGCCCAGAGTTATGTTCCCCTAATTCTTTTGAGCACTGTAGTTAGAAGGGGAGCTTACTAAGCTGAAAACTGGGTGTAGAATCTGATAAAGATTCCACCGTGTCCTGGGCTTCATTCAGTTTTAACAGTTTCAGTTGTTTCTCAATGCCACCGACACTAATATGTATATCACTCATCTTTTCAGTGGTATGATAATTAAATTGCGTCAATACTCCTGTGGTTTGCTTTGAAAAGGAATGTTTGAAAACAGAATTATGCATTTCTGCTTTTACTCTGCTAATATCTATTTTAGTTCCTGAGATAGAAGGCAGTGGAAGCAGATCATTGATGCAGTGCGTGGTCTACAGGGCCTGTGATCGCTGAGGAGAGAGAGAGAGAGAGAGAGAGAGAGAGAGAGAGAGAGAGAGAGAGAGAGAGTCATCCATGAGTGACTAGACACTAACATCAGTGCCACTAACAGCCTTTACGTATGATCAAAATTTCTTTGAGTTTTGTGAAAGATCTTCAACAGTATTCTGATATGGTAGTCATTTAAGGTTTCATGCATTGCTCTCTTTATGGACAAATACATTTTGTTTAGTGTTTCCCTACCTAGAAACCTATGCTTTGTTGTATACCTACTATTTATGGCGTCTTTACAGTGACTGTATGCCATGGAGCATCCCACCCATCATGAACTGTTCTTCTGGCTTCTATCAGGTGCATTGTCAACTATTCTTTTAAGTTTCTACATATTCCAGTCCTGAGATACAAGTTTCAAGTTCCTCATTAGGACATGACACTACTGCTTCTTTGTCTAGTTTGCTGAAGATATAAATCTTTTTACTTTTCTCAGCTACCATTTGTACTTTGGTATTCTTTGTTGCTATAATGGCCTTAGGGTCACTGATACCAATTTTGATGTGTACATCCTCAAAGGTGTCAGGTTTATTTGTTGCCTTTGATATGATATGTGGGTTTATATGTGATGGTGAGCAGGCAGAATAAGATATTCGTACCGTTGCTGAGAAATGTAACCACTTTATTTACATAAATACTTATACAACTCAAAACACATGCATTAACACAGTAAGAAAACACACACACACACACACACACACACACACACACACACACACACACACACACACACACACAAGAATAAAGACAAGCTAGACAATAAAGACATTACACACATATTGCATTCTTAATATTCATGTAACTTGTTCATGTCGACCTCGGTGGTCATTGTCACCACAGAGACTGCACCTCCTGTTCATAGCACAGGAGAGAGGGTAGTGGAGGTGTCACTAACCCTGGACATACTCTTGCAAAAAACAGGGTGAGGGAGGAGGGGGTGAGTGGTAGGCGATAGCAAGTACAGGAAGGCTTGCCATTATCATTACTTGGTAGTGGTTGTAGGACATTGGATTCCTTGGTGAAGTAGGAGTGGTTGAAATGAGGACTTACGTAACTTGAAGCAGATGTAGATGTGAATTCTTCCGTTTGAAGTGGTAGATTGCCTTCCTCTTCCTGTTTCCGCAGCATCCAAACTGGGGTGATGTGCTGAATGGAGACTGTTGTTGTTTTGTCATTAAGCAAGACAGAAGACAGTTGGTCTCCAGCTGGAGCACCCTGTGGGGGCCTAGACAAGGATAATGAAGGGCCATTTGTGTGGTATTACTGCAGAGCATCACTTGGGTGCAGTTCTTCAAGGCCTTATGTACGAAAACCCACTGTAAGGCATGAGATTGTGGATGTGGCATACAGACATGAGCTATATATTGTCTTGGATGCTAGCAAAAGTAACTCCAAGGTCACTAGTGGTGGTGATGGCAAGAGGAAAAGCATGGGTACATCAAGCATTTGCCATACAGTATTTTGTCTAGGGATGAGTTCAGAACCTTCTTGTATGTGGTGCGAATTCCAAGAGAACTCACACTAATGCTTCCATTCACAGTGAATCATGACAGATCAATGTCACCTGGAGTGTACAGTGCCACGATTCGACCAGTTCATTGCTCTGTGGGTGGTAGGCTGTAGTGTGGAAACATCGCACACTGCACAATGTACACATTGCTGTGAAGAGATGTGACTCAAACTGATGCCCTTGGTTAATAGTGATTGACAACAAGCACCTAAAATGAGCATTCCACATATTAACAAAAGCCAGTGCAATAGACGTGGCTTGCATTTTCTTTAAGGGTACAGTATCCATCCACCACATCATCCTGTCAATTGTGACAAAATAGACGGCCGGTGTGGCTGAGCGGTTCTAGGTGCTTCAGTCTGGAACCGCGCGACCGCTACGGTTGCAGGTTCGAATCCTGCCTCGGGCATGGATTTGTGTGATGTCCTTAGGTTAGTTAGGTTTAAGTAGTTCTAAGTTCTAGGGGACTGACGACCTCAGATGTTAAGTCCCATAGTGCTCAGAGCCATTTGTGACAAAATATATCGAAACTTGTTTGACTATGGTCACGGGCCAACCAAGTACAAGTGAACTTGTTGTAAATGGGCTTTTGGCATGCCAGATATACCTTTATGATAGAAAAGTGTGGCGCTTCAGTTGTTAAATGACTTCTAAAGCTGAACTGTACATTTGATAGCAAATCGTGTGATATAAAATCATCAATTATCCTTGCATACACAGCCGTTTTAATAACTTTAGCAAACACTTTCTCCCTTTGTATAAAGTGGCTTTACCACTGAGTACTTTAATCATTCAGGAAACTGACCATTCATAAAGCAAAAATTACAAATATGGCTAAACACAGGGCTAACATGTGCAGCACAGCACTTTAATATTCTGCTAGGCACTCCATCATAATCATGAGAGTCCTTAATCTTCAGTGATTTAATTATTGACTCAATCTTCCTCTTGTCTGTACCACTGAGAAGTATTTCAGACATCAATCTCGGAAAGGCATTTGCCAAGAAAGTTATATGATTCCCTGTAGACACTAAATTTTTATTTAATTCACCAGCAATGCTCAGAAAATGATTGTTAAATACTGTACATACATCTGATTTATCAGTAACAGGAATACTTTTACTGTGAACTGACGATATTGTCAACCTTATGCTGCTGACCAGACATTTCCTTCACAACTGACCATATGGTTTTAATTTTATCCTGTGAATAGCTGTTCTATTTGCATACCACATATTCATTGTCTTCCTAATAACATTTTTAAGCACCTTACAATACTGTTTGTAATGGGCTACTGTAGCTTGATTGTGGCTACTTCTAACATTTTGATATAATTCCTGTTTTGTTCTACATGATATCCTTATCCCACTAGTCAGCTACCCGGGCTGCCTATTACTGCTAGAACCCTGTTTAGAACATTCTAATGGAAAGCAACTCTCAAAGAACATGAGAAATGTGTTAAGGATAGCATTATATTTATCATCTATGTTATCGGCACAGTAAACATCCTGCCTCTCTTGTTCCTTGACAAGGTTTAAAAAACTCTCTGTTGCTTTTGGATTAACTTTCCTACATAGTTTGTAAATAAATTTGACATTTCCAGAATGAGGTTTTCACTCTGCAGCGGAGTGTGCGCTGATATGAAACTTCCTGGCAGATTAAAACTATGTGTCGGACCGAGACTCGAACTCGGGACCTTTCAAAGGAGAGCTTCTGTAAAGTTTGGAAGGTAGGAGATGAAGTACTGGCAGAAGTAAAGCTGTGAAGACGGGGCGTGAGTCGTGCTTGGGTAGTTCAGTTGGTAGAGCACTTGCCCGCGAAAGGCAAAGGTCCCAAGTTTGAGTCTCGGTCCAGCACATAGTTTTAATCTGCCAGGAAGTTTCAAATGTGACATTTGTTTGAGTACTAAAGCCTTTTAGTGTTAAAATTTGTGAATCATGGTCTGAAAGGCCATTCACCCTTTTACTAACAGAGTGCCCATCTAGTAATGAAGAATGAATAAAAATATTGTCTATGGCTGTCGTACTGTTCCCCTGCTCCCTAGTTGGAAAAAACACAGTCTGCATCAGATCATATGAATTTATGAGATCTACCAACATCCTTTTCCTTGCACCATCAAATACAAAATTTATATTGAAGTCACCACATATAACTGATTTCTGGTACTTCCTACAAAGTGAATCAAGAACCCTCTCTAGCTTGAGCAGAAATACTCTGAAGTCAGAGTTAGGGGACCTATAAACAACAACAACTACAAGTTTCACTAAATTCAACTGCCCCTGCACAACATTCAAATATCTGTTCACTGCAGTGCTGTGATACGTCTACAGACTCAAATGGAATACTGTTTTTTTACGTACATATCCATTCCCCCACCCCACAAGCAACTCCTTGAAAAACAGTCAGCTAATCTGTATCCTGGTAAAGGAAGCCTCTGAATTGTCAAATTATTTAAGTGGTGCTCTGATATACCAATAATTAGTCAACATCTATAAGCAGACCACAAACTTTATCTCTAATACCACTTGTATAGTGATGAAATATGCTAATTCCTTATCTACTTGGAAACAATACATCCTCTGCAGGTGAGCCCTTAGTTAGAGGGACTTCCTTAAGCAGTTATACCTACCAGCAGACTTCAATCTAAAAAAGGTGCAGCTCTAACACCAACTAATACAGGAATTTTTCCATGAGTGATCCCATCACCACTACCACCACCACCACCACCACCACCACCACCACCACCACCCAGCACACTGTCACCTATAAGCTTTGCCAGCCTCCCCTTCGCATACCTATTGAGGTGCAGGCCATGCCTAGTGACTCCTGATCTACTGATAGACCCAACTGGCACCACTGAGATGTATCTCATGCCCTCTGCCATCAGCGCCCTCCCCAGCCCCATGTTAACATGCCTAACAGCCGCATTAAGATGAGGCCGATGATGATGCTGAAACAGTTGCACATTAGTGCCACCAGTTTGAGTAGCTATCTTTACCAGGTCACCATCTACATCATATTTCCCGTCCCTATCAAGACTGTTCCCTGCCCCACCCACTATCACTACCTGATCCTCCTCCATAAAATTCCTACATAACTCTTCTATGCTGTCAGTCACTTGAGCCAACCCTGCATTAGGCTTCACAATTCTGGCGACCTGGTACTCACTCCCCAACACTTCCTGCAACTGGCCCACACCTCTACCATGTGAACTACCTAGCAGCAGAACCTTCTTCTTTCTGTTAGACTTTGCTGCTGACCTAGACCTCCTAACTGCTGAGGACTGCTGCATGTTCCCTACATCTACAGCTACAAGAGGGTCCTTTTCACTCAACTCTGACAGTGGGTCAAACCTATTGCATATACACAAAGTGTAACAGTCTGAATACCTCCTCTTCCTAGCTGCCTTGTTGCCAACTGCCAGTTTCCATTCCCCACCACCCTTCACCTTCCTCAGCCTATCTATTTCCTCCCTTGTGCATTGTAACTGCACCTGAAGGGTGCAGATCTTATGCTCCTGCTCCTCTATCAACTTATTTCTATTACAGATTCTGCATTTCCAGGAGAGTATATTGCTAAAATGCCCACTGGCTTCCCCACTGCATTCCTCCCAATGAAAATACTTTGAACAAATCCCACACTGTAACCCCACTACTCACAAACCTACGACAGAGCCCACACTGCTCACTCGTGGTAAAATTTTACAGTTACTGAAAAAAACTATACGTCTATGTTATCAAAGTTCAGTTACACCAGTAGAACTATTTTTAGAACTAACAATAGTGGTCTTTAAATTCTCTGTCTACCAAGAAAGAAACTACTTGTGTTAATACTACTACACCACAGCTAATACCAATACCAACAAAGCTTCACAAAATTACTAGGTAAAACCACATATTCAAATGGCCACTGGAACACTCAATGAAGTTAAAACACTGAATGAAAATTTTACTGAAATATTTCACTAGAAACACTAAGAAATCTCAGCTGAAAACTAATGAACCAAATTTACTAAATGACTTCAGTGCACAGAGAACTCTAAAAAACACAGCAATGTTTCCAAAAGTTTATTAAACTGTTATTTCACCACAAACAGCACAAATTCTTTAGCCAATCCCCTGAAATCAATCAGTACATTAAGTGTGCAAATATGTGACAAGTAATCTGCAACCAGGTTGTCTGCCAAATTCACATGATGGATGTAGTAAATTGTGCAATGTAGTCCAAGTGTCCGAAACGACGGGGAGAACTGTTCTGACTTGGAAAAAGTATTGCACAAACTAACAGACAATGGTATTTTCTGCTTCATAAAGAGCCAACAATTTGCAATCATGAGCTGACCATAAATGCTGCATTTCAGTCAACTTAAGCGAAAAAAAGACTACAAGTGTTGTTGATTTCCGTCAATAGCCTTTTGCAAAAATGCACCTATAGGTGTCTCACTTGTGTCCACTGTAATGGATCAATGTGCCATCAGTGAGAGTTGGGCCAGGGTAATGGCACTGTGCAGACACTGTTTGATAACCTCAAAAGTGTTTAGCATTTCCATTGTTCACTGTAAAATCTGTTTTCATTTATGTCTCTTTTTTTCTTTCTGGCAGCCAGAGTGTTGGTTACGGGCATGTGGATCCTAGCAGCTTGCAGGTTATGTTGCCTAATCATCTCCAGAAACCTTCTGAGTTCTGGTACGCCAAGGCATTAGTTTTATTACTTCGGTTCTCTCTTCCATCAGTCTGATCTTGCCTGTGGCACTGAATGTCCCACAAATGACAATGATTGCAGATGTAACTGACATTTGTCCTTATCCGCAACACTACCCCATTTGTCCACTATAGTAAAGACTTGCTGAAACTGCTCCTCATTTAGTAGAGATGGAGGGGAGAAATGTAATATGTTACTGAAGCAGAAGGAAAGCTTACCAAGAGCATAGTCAATAAAGCGCTGCCATAACTGAACATTGTTTTTCAAACTAAACGGGGGACAAGGAAGGAGCCTCCCAGAAGATTGTACAAGTACAGTCGGGCGTCCCCTGGGCAACGGTAAATACCGGCAGATCCTTCCACACACTGAGCTACATCTAAAACGACATGTATTCAGAATCTAAAACGAAGGAAAGGCCCTTTTCAGAGCCATGTTTGACAGTCATATCTCTCAACATCGAGGGCATATCATCTGAAAAAGAAGAACTTATATCCAACACATGTAAACTTCATTCCTGCGATGTCCTGTGCCTCCAGGAGACACATAGAGGGCCATCACAATGCTGTCCAAATATTCCTGGGATGACCTTGGCGAAGGAGTGCCCCCACGACCAATATGGAAGTGCTCTGTTTATTCAGCCTGGAATCAAAGTATCCATCATTCAAGTTTACACCGTTAACAACATGGAAATCATTTCTGTTACTATCGGAAGCATTACGGTGTCATCAATATATAAACCGCCAGGAGAAAGGTTTGCTTTCAGCCAACATGTCTGTCACCCACAGCTAATAATGGGAGACTTTAACTGTCACAATAGAGTGTGGGGCTATCAAGACACAAATGAGGATGGAGAACTGCTGGAAAGCTGGGCAGAAGAACACGAGCTGAATCTCATCCATGATCAGAAACAGCCTGCGTCATTCAACAGTGCAAGATGGAAGAGAGGGTATAACCCAGACCTCATATTTGTTTCCAAAACCTTGTCCGGGTCATGCAACAAATTCATTGTCAACCCTATCCCAAAGACCCAACACAGACCACTCATGCTAAAGTTTAGACCAGTAATACTGCCACAGAAAGTACCCTTTAAAAGACGTTTTAACTTCAAAAGGGCCAACTGGAAAAAATTTGCGGACACCTTAGACATGGAAATCGTAAATTTACCATCAAACACTGAAAACTACGGAAAGTTCGTCCAAGCCGTTAAAAGATCAGCAAGACTCAGCGTACCTAGAGGCTGCACAACACTCTACATTCCTGGAGATTCCAAAAACATGAAACAAATATATAATGAACCTGGAGCAGTACAGCATGGACCCTTTCAGTGAAGAAACCATAAAACTTGGGGATCAGTTAATTGAAACTATAAGCAAAGACAGACAAGAGTCCTGGAAACATACGTTGGGAGTCTTGACATGAAGCACAGTAGCAGAAGAGCTTGGAACCTCATAAAGCGATTGTCCAGCGATCCGGCAGCCCCCAAGGATCAGGTTTCCATAACAGCTAACCAAATCGCACATCAGCTCCTTTTGAATGGTAAACCAACCAGGAACAGTAAGACTGCCACCTCATATAAGAGGCCACAAGTGACTGAAATACCACCTGAGCCATACTTCACTTCAATAGAACTGGAAGCTGCTATCAGTTCCTTGAAACCCAGGAAGGCCGCGGGTCCCGACGACGTCATTAATGAATTTATACAGAACCTAGGGCCCATAGCTAAGGAATGGCTTTTAGAACTCTATAATCTCTGCTGGTCAAACAAGACGATACCTAAGCTATGGTTGAAGGCCAAGGTAGTAGCTATCCCAAAGCCAGGTAAACCAAGAGATGATGCTAAGAACTATCGTCCAATATCGCTGCTGTGCTGCCCTTTCAAGCTATGTGAATGTCTTATCTGGAATAAAATAGCACCACAACTAGAAAGGCAAATCATTCCACAACAAGCAGGATTCAGACCAGGTAAATCTTGCACTGGCCAGGTCCTCTGCCTATCACAGTACATAGAGGACGGTTTTGAGAAGGGAGAAAAAAACTGGCATGGTGTTTGTCGACTTATCAGCAGCTTACGACACGATAAACCACAAAATCCTCCTGGGAAAAAATTTTCAAAATGACGGGAAACTACCACCTTACTGAAGTTGTGAGATCACTGATCTCCAACAGAAGATACTATGTGGAATTTCAAGAACAAAGAAGTCGCTGGAGGAACCAGAAGAACGGGCTCCCACAAGGTAGTGTTTTGTCCCCCCTACTTTTTAATCTGTATACAAATGACCAACCAGTTGGACCAACGACAAGAAGCTTTATCTATGCTGATGATGTAGCCATTGCATGCCAATCTAGATTAATCAAACAGATTGAGAGAAACCTAACAAATGCCTTAGAAGAACTAACTGAATATTACAACGGGAACCAGCTTCGACCTAATCCAGCAAAGACGCAGACTTGTTTATTTAATCTAAACAACAAGGAAGCAAACAGGGAATTACAATTGGAATGGAACTCAGTTAAACTTCAACACTGCCCAAACCCAGTTTATCTTGGAATCACGTTAGATCGAACATTGTCTTCCAAGAAACACGTAGAGAAAACTAGAGCGAAAGTCAACACAGGGAACGGCATAATCCGTAAACTTACCAACTCACACTGGGGAGCGAACCCTGAAATTCTACGTGCATCATCCCTGGCATTGTGCTTTGCTCCAGCTGAATATGCATGCCCCGTCTGGAGAAGATCGACACATGCTCAGAAGCTAGACGCAGCACTGACTGAATGCCTCATGTCGATTAATCACGGGATGCCTGAAGCCTACAAACCATGATCTCCTTTATATGTGTTCTGGAATAGCCCCCCCCACAGATCAGACGCCAAACGTTGGCGATGGCCGAACGAAGCAGGCAGTGCGAAGATAAAAGACATCCCCTGTACGCACATCAGCCAGCAGAGGCAAGACTTAAATCTAGGAAAGACTTCATAAAAGTTGAACGTCCACTAACTGAAAGCCAGTCTACAACCAGAGAATCAATGTGGAAACAGAAATTGGATAAAGGCAGTCTGAAAAGTTGGAACATTAAAGAAAAACTTCCTGCTGGATCACAGTTGGAATGGAGAGTCTGGAAGAGCCTAAATAGACTTAGATGTCAAATGGCAAGATCACAGGATAACCTGATCAAGTGGGGATACGCCGAAGAAGAGCCCTGCCAATGTGGAGGAAAACAAACCATGACACACCTGCTGACCTGTCCATCTTTGCTGGCCCCATGCACTTTCCAAGACCTGTGGTTGGCCAACGACGCTGCAGTGAAGTGTGCCGAACACTGGAGAGAGATATGAGCCTTACTTTAGACAATAATGACGACTTACAATATGTGAAGATCATGAATGTATATATGAATGAATAACTATCATTTACTTGTATTTGTTATCTAGTATATATAGCGTATTAATTAATTACAGATGTAGCTCAGACACGATTAAATAAATAAATAAATTCAAACTAAACAGCAAGTACGAAAACTTGAACAAACCAATTATAGCCATCTTTGAAATCTCCTCTTTAGCCTTTGGCATCTGTAAATAACATTTTTTGCAGACTATCACACAACAGTCCAGAGCATCCTCTAATGAATGAGAGAAGCCCTGTACATTCGAGATGGCATATTGGTTGGGTATAGTCCATGCTTTCAGAGCCCTGTAATCCCCATACATCCTATGCATAATGTGTCTCTTGGGGACTAAATGTATTGGAGAAGCCCATGCAGGATCTGAAGGATGTACTGCACCCTTTTTTAATAATTCATCTACTGCATTTTAGTTTATCTTCACATTCATTTGTTTTTATATGTGTAAGGGCACTGATGACCTCAGCATTGGGCGCCTGTAAGATCCAAACACACACACTTCTGCACTTTTCATATCCTTTAGTTTAGCAGGGCTTGGCTGCTGTTTTTTGTGAAAGATGGTTGACCATTTGGTAATGTCCATCCTGTTTACAATATCTCCCTTAATGCCATAGTGGGTATGGAATTGAGAAGCACTAATCATATTCGTGTGGGGGGAATCACATCACTGAGTGCACTGGCACGAGACTATATGTGATCCGTTAACCATGGAAGAATGTTACTGTGAAGATGAGCTGGCATCACCAGCTATGATTCCAGTTGTTTAGTGCAATGGGTGGGCATGGTGTGTAATGCTTCTTGTGTAAAAATACATGTCGTCATTGCCTCTAGTATCCACTGTATCCAGGCTCTTGAAGACAGACATAAACTATCCCGAGAAAGTCTATTAACATAGTTTCAAGAACTGATTACTCTAGGGATATACAACAATCCCCTGTGTATTGTTCACATAGTGATTGTGAGAATAAGATAGAATAGTTACTGCACACACAGAGGCATTCAAACAATAATTCTTCCTGCACTTTGTATGTGAGTGGAACAGGAAGAAACCCTAATAACTTATACAATGGGACATACGCTCTGCCATGCTCCTCATGGTGGTTTGCAAAGTATCGATGCAGATGTAGATGTAGAGTTTGGGTAAGCAGTTCTTCCAAGCATTTGGATTCCTCATCGTACTTGGGACTGTCTTTGAAGTTGTGTATCCTATTCCATTACCTCTCCATGATTTGCAATATGTCCATGAGAATGGGATCAGGGGAGGAATTAAATTAACACTGGAAACTGAGATATTCAACATGATAGCTCAACATTGTCTCAGTCAGTTCACTACACCATTCCCACAGTCCCAAGCAACAAAAAATTTTTGTCCTGTAATGCCAGATGATTTCTTTCGGTTTCTATGTACAACTGATTTGTCACGGTCTGGTATTTGGCTCATGAGGATTTTAATTTTTGAAATTCATGTACTGACTCTGTGCCATGTACCTTGAATGCAACCACCAGTCACTCTGTTGAAAAGTAGACCCCCTCTTAAATTAGGGCTCCAGTGATAACAACACAGGAAGTCACACTGTAACAGAGGTTTATTAATGACAGCGAACATAAAAGTCCATGTAAATGCTTTGCCACAACCTAAACCGATGGTGCAGTTAGTGGAACTATGTATTGTTATAGACGCACCATTCGCAATCTGGAGCTATAGCAAGTATCCTGAAGTGTAGGACTGACAGCTTTGCTCAGAATCATGCTTATCTTGGAACCCACGTTTACCAGAAAATGTTTGATGGTATTCATATTGAGAACATAGAGACAGCCATTGCGATTGGATACTAGTTTGAGTTATATGTATAACAGCTTGCCATAGTTTCTTAATTCTGTGACCTCTGATGCATACTGAAGATTGTGAGTGGCCTTTGGCTACTTGCACCGAGAGGTGTACTTGAGCATGGTGACGCCAAAATGTGCATGGAACCAGCACCAACTCATGCTCTGTAGGTTGCTGTTGGATATAGAGCAGCACGAGGTTTTGGCTGGTTCATTGTTGTCATCTGATCACATTGCATTTCAGGACGTGGGAGGCATTTACCTGTGGAGGGTGCATCACAATTCATGAGATGCATTTGGCCATACTTGGTTACTGAATACTGCATAATTGTGCAAAATGGCTGCCATTGGTATGGTTCATCAGTGGCTGCTGAGTAGCAGGAGTGTCCATCTCGTAATGCAAAAACACAGCCAGCAATCTGTAGTTTGACCCCTTGTTGAAGCCTTCATTCATTATCAAGGACACTTGAGTAACACAAAGCAATTTCATTTACCAAATAGCCCACAGTGAGTTGTCTGGTATTAACTTCGGATTGACTAACGTTTGTAGATAGCGCCACAATTGTAAAAGAGTCCACCTACTCAACTGATCTGAGAAAATTGCTTGGCAGATGTGTTGTCCAAGTGATTTGCATAGCTATTGCAATAGGGCACCTTAGTCATCTCAAACTCGCGGGAGGCTGGTGATGAAAGGATTATGTTGCTGATGATAGAAGCCAGCTCGCCAAAGTTACTTAGTAATGTTTTGCTGTATAGCTGATAATGCTGTGAATTACAGACACAAATAATACAGTGACAAGCCAAGTTTGTGGTGGTTCTGGTGGAAACTGTGGCAGTTTAGGTAACACACACTGCAGAATGTAGACGTTTCTGGATATGTGTATGGGACTAAATGAGGCTACTGGGGAGTATCATTAAATGTAACCCCATTGATCAGGTGTGATACAGTAGATAACTCTGATAACATTGTGTGTGACCTAGCCAACTGGGTTCCACTAGGGTCAGAAACAAATTCATCACCTCGGTACTTGGCATGGAAGAACATATCGAATCAACAGTTGTACGAATACAATGTTGTACTTTGGCACAAAAACCTTATGTAGATCAGTAGCATCTGTTGGTATCAGATGCATTTGCTCTTCTGTCAGAAAAAAATCCACAAGATCCATAGAAGGTAACACAGAATTGTGATATGTGGGCTCCACACATTCTTGTACACAACTGGGAGAAGTTTCCAGGAGTGCTAGTTCTGCAAGGTTCGCAGGAGAGCTTCTGTAAAGTTTGGAAGGTAGGAGACGAGGTACTGGCAGAAATAAAGCTGTAAGTACCGGGCATGAGTCGTGCTTTGGTAGCTCAGATGGTAGAGCACTTGCCCGCGAAGGGCAAAGGTCCCTAGTTCGAGTCTCGGTCGGGCACACAGTTTTAATCTGTCAGGAAGTTTCAACTGGGAGAAGGATTGTAATCACTTTCACATGTAGTGTTGTACTTGTATTGTCTCATATTGTCTGCTGCACCACACAGTCCTCTAGAAGCACAGTCAATATAGATGAAAGATCCCAAAAACCTTTTGGGGCACAATGTCCTTTATATGGCATTGTACATTTCCTAAATCCATAGAAATTGTACAGTTATCATGGGTCACCAGTATGGGTTTACCCATGATGGTGAGTACTCAGAATAAGATATTCATACTCTTGTTACAAAATGTAACCACTTTAATAATGTAAAAAACTGCACAACTCGAAACACACGCTAACACAGTAAGTAAACAGCACACTAAAACAAAGACATGGTAGATGATGAAGACATTACACATGTATAGTGTTCTTAGTATTCAGTTTAGCTTCTTCATATTAATCTTGGTGGTCGATGTCATCACTAACATATTTCCATCGTGAATGCGGTTCCGAAGTATCTGTTCCAGGAAGTTTTTGGTGAAGTAATTTGTTAATGTTTCACGGAATGTCTTGTCATGCCCTCCACTGTTGTTGTTGTTGTGGTCTTCAGTCCTGAGACTGGTTTGATGCAGCTCTCCATGCTATTCTATCCTGCGCAAGCTTCTTCATCTCCCAGTACCTACTGCAACCTACGTCCTTCTGAATCTGCTTGGTGTATTCATCTCTTGGTCTCCCTCTACGATTTTTACCCTCCGTGCTGCCCTCCAATACTAAATTGGTGAACCCTTGATGCCTCAGAACATGTCCTACCAACCGGTCCCTTCTTCTCGTCACGTTGTGCCACAAACTCCTCTTCTCCCCAATTCTATTCAATACCTCCTCATTAGTTATGTGACCTACCCATCTAATCTTCAGCATTCTTCTGTAGCACCACATTTCGAAAGCTTCTATTCTCTTCCTGTCCAAGCTATTTATTGTCCATGTTTCACTTCCATACATGGCTACACTCCATACAAATACTTTCAGAAACGACTTCCTGACACTTAAATCTATACTCGATGTTAACAAATTTCTCTTCTTCAGGAACGCTTTTCTTGCCATTGCCAGTCTACATTTTATATCCTCTCTACTTTGACCATCATCAGTTATTTTGCTCCCCAAATAGCAAAACTCATTTATTACTTTAAGCATCATTTCCTAATCTAATTCCCTCAGCATCACCTGATTTAATTTGACTACATTCCATTATCCTCGTTTTGCTTTTGTTGATGTTCATATTATATCCTCCTCTCAACACACTGTCCATTCCGTTCAACTGTTCTTCCAAGTCCTTTGCTGTCTCTGACAGAATTACAATGTCATCGGTGAACCTCAAAGTCTTTATTTCTTCTCCATGGATTTTATTACCTACTCCGAATTTTTCTTTTGTTTCCTTCACTGCTTGCTCAATATACAGATTGAATAACATTGTGGACAGGCTACAACCCTGTCTCACTCCCTTCCCAACCACTGCTTCCCTTTCATGCTCCTCGACTCTTATAACTGCCATCCGGTTTCTGTACAAATTGTAAGTAGCCTTTTGCTCCCTGTAATTTGCCCCTGCCACCTTCAGAATTTGAAAGAGAGTATTCCAGTCAACATTGTCAAAAGCTTTCTCTAAGTCTGCAAATGCTAGAAATGTAGGTTTGCCTTTCCTTAATCTAGCTTCTAAGATAAGCCATAAGGTCAGTATTGCGTCACGTGTTCCAGCATTTCTATGGAATCCAAACTGATCTTCCCCAAGGTCAGCTTCTACTAGTTTGTCCATTCGTCTGTAAAGAATTAGCGTTAGTATTTTGCATCTCTGACTTATTAAACTGATAGTTCGGTAATTTTCACATCTGTCAACACCTGCTTCCTTTGGGATTGGAATTATTATATTCTTCTTGAAGTCTGAGGGTATTTCACCTGTCTCATACATCTTGCTCACCAGATGGTAGAGTTTTGTCAGGACTGGCCCTTCCAAGGCTGTCAGTAGTTCAAATGGAATGTTGTCTACTCCCGGGGCCTTGTTTCGACTCAGGTCTTTCAGTGCTCTGTCAAACTCTTCACACAGTATCATATCTCCCATTTAATCTTCATCTACATCCTCTTCCATTTCCATAATGTTGTCCTCAAGTACATCGCCCTTGTATAGACCCTCTATATACTCCTTCCACCTTTCGGCTTTCCCTTCTTTCCTTAGAACTGGGTTTCCATCTGAGCTCTTGATATTCATGCAAGTGGTTCTCTTTTCTCCAAAGGTCTCTTTAATTTTCCTGTAGGCAGTATCTATCTTACCCCTAGTGAGATACGCCTCTACATCCTTACATTTATCCTCTAGCCATCCCTGCTTAGCTATTTTGCACTTCCTGTCGATCTCATTTTTGAGACGTTTGTATTCCTTTTTGCCAGCTTCATTTACTGCATTTTTATATTTTCTCCTTTCATCAATTAAATTCAATATTTCTTCGGTTACCCCAGGATTTCTACTAGCCCTCGTCTTTTTACCTATTTGATCCTCTGCTGCCTTCACTACTTCATCGATCAAAACTACCCATTCTTCTTCTACTGTATTTCTTTCCCCCATTCCTGCCATTTGTTCCCTTACGCTCTCCCTGAAACTCTGTACAACCTCTGGTTTAGTCAGTTTATCCAGGTCCCATCTCCTTAAATTCCCACCTTTTTGCAGTTTCTTCAGTTTTAATGTACAGTTCATAACCAATAGATTGTGGTCAGAGTCCACATCTGCCCCTGCAAATGTCTTACAATTTAGAACCTGGTTCCTAAATCTCTGTCTTACCATTATATAAAATATCTGAAATCTGTCAGTATCTCCAGGCTTCTTCCATGTATACAACCTTCTTTTATGATTCTTGAACCAAGTATTAGTTATGATTAAGTTGTGCTCTGTGCAAAATTCTACCAGGCGGCTTCCTCTTTCATTTCTTAGCCCCAGCCCATATTCACCTACTACGTTTCCTTCTCTCCCTTTTCCTACTACCGAATTCCAGTCACCCATGACTATTAAATTTTCATCTCCCTTCACTATCTGAATAATTTCTTTTATTTCATCATACATTTCTTCAATTTCTTCATCATCTGCAGAGCTAGTTGGCATATAAACTTGTACTTCTGTAGTATGCATGGGCTTCGTGTCTATCTTGACCACAATAATGCGTTCACTATGCTGTTTTTAGTAGCTTACCTGCATTCCTATTTTTTTATTCATTATTAAACCTACTCCTGCATTACCCCTATTTGGCTTAGTATTTATAACCCTGTATTCGCCTGAGCAAAAGTCTTGTTCCTCCTGCCACCGAACTTCATTAATTCCCACTATATCTAGCTTTAACCTATCCATTTCCCTTTTTAAATTTTCTAACCTACCTGCCCGATTAAGGGATCTGACATTCCACGCTCCGATCCATAGAACGCCAGTTTTCTTTCTCCTGATAACGACGTCCTCTTGAGTAGTCCCCGCCCGGAGATCCGAATGGGGGACTATTTTACCTCCGGAGTTTTACCCAAGAGGATGCCATTATCATTAACCATACAGTAAAGCTGCATGCCCTCGGGAAAAATTACAGCTGCAGTTTCCCCTTGCTTTCAACCTTTCGCAGTACCAGCAAGGCCGTTTTGGTTAGTGTTACAAGGCCAGATCAGTCAATCATCCAGACTGTTGCCCCTGCAACTACTGAAAAGGCTGCTGCCCCTCTTCAGGAACCACGTGTTTGTCTGGCCTCTCAACAGATACCCTTCCGTTGTGGTTGCATCTACGGTACAGCTATCTGTATCGCTGAGGCACGCAATCCTCCCCACCAACGGCAAGGTCCATGGTTCACTGTGAAGTCTGTAATTGTCCCAACTGGTTGTTAGATGGTTAAAGTCTCTTCTGATGATTTCAGTATGACTGAGGTATTTATGTACAAACAAACTGAAGTTTTCTCTAAAGTTTTCAGTTATGTCAGGACCTGAGTCAAGTGGTTGATAGAAGGATCCAATCACAATTTCACATTCACCCTTGATACGGAGTCTTACCCAAACAGTCTCTTTCGCATGTAGCTTTGATTTCTACCTCAGTAGGTTTGAGTTTCTTGTCTACCGTGACAAATACGCCACCTCCATTTCCCATTAGCCTATCCTTTCAGTATACGCTTACACTTTCCTCAAAGATCACACTACTGTCAACAACAGGTTTTCTGTACCTAGTATTATGTGACCTTCAATGTTTTTTTAGGATGGCAGTTTGTTGTGAATGCTTCTGGAGTTAACGACTAGTATTTTAGTTCTCTCACCTGTCAGGGGGCTTCTCTTTGGATCTTACTCTGATAGTTCTAACTTTCCTATAGCTGTCATTATTTGAATTTGATGGAGAGTTTCCTAATCTTAAAAAAAAATCTTGTGTGCACCCCACACACAGTCACCTGCCTCTAATGCATAGCTAACTAGACACAGAACCTTAACAGTCTAAGGTTCGAGCCTGGCCCTTGACTCAGAACCTTGGGCCACAGTCGTTTCTGGCGACAACAGATCTTGGCCTCCCTGGTTATGAGTGGAGTGGAAGGCTTGAACCAGAGATGTAAAGGTTCTGTGACAATAATATTAGCAACAGCACACATGTCAAGTTTCTCTGATGAGGTGCCCCAGTTTGTCCACCCACAACCGGAGTCATCTGTACAGAGTTGATCCTGCGACACTGGCAGAACTGTGCCAAAGCTGCACCCCCTCCACTTTCTGTAGTTTATGCTACGCAGATATAGCAAATTTTATAATTTTTGTGAGTAGGTTTAATACAAATGAAACATTTACTGAAAAAAACATACTTAACAGAACTATATTGACGAAACGGCACTCGTTTTGTGTATTTAGTGAACCACCTGCGTGACTACCCCGATCTTATCAGTGACTTGTTGAACCCACAAAAGAGCAACAAATATCCCTCTGTGCTTGCTCTTCTCATCGAATACCTTCCTCGTCCACCAGCTGATACTGTTCACAACATTACTTATGACGAGACTCTGGGTGACGAGCCCCTCCCAGCCGTGGTGACGCTTGCGTGCGCTAGTCACTACCGAGATCTTGCCGAACTTAGCGCTCTGGGCATCCCGCCTCCGCCTGGCGCTTTGGCTGGTGGGACGAGTATAGCTGACTCATATGTATGCTGGTTCCACTTCACTTATGGGGACACCACTCGGAACTGCCGCACATTCCCAAATGCCAAATGTGGGCCGCAGTAAGCGCCACAGCTTGTGGGTATATGGAAAGGTGCCCACATACATTGCATTCTGTCAGATGCTCCACCTAACAAGGTCACCTGTATACCTCGGATTTAGGTGCACGCCAGTATTTTCTCATCGACACCAGAGCAAATGTTAGTGTCATACCTCCTTCATTTACTCTGATGGACACGACACGAACCAAACTGTTTCTTCGACCAGCAAATAAATCGCCACATTGTGTCGACGGTTTTGCCGAGTTACCTATTGAACTCATGTCTGGCAAACTTTTCACTTTGTCCTACTGCGTGGCTGATTTAGAAGACCCAGTGTTAGGCACTGACTTCCTTTTTCACTTCGGTCTGTCTTCAGAGCTCCAGTTGGCCGCATTACCGCACCATGCCTCATCTACTCGTATTGTGTGTTCAGTCACCTCCTCGGCTCCCCCTCTCCCTCAGCTTACCATCGATTTCGACGCGACTCTCATCAAGTGTTCCTCACTGGTGGACAGCCTCGCAGCTTCCATCGCCCAGCTTTAATCCAAGTGTTCTGTACTTGATGATCTCCGCACTTGTAACGCTGAACTGAACTGCACTGTATCGTTGGCTACACAAATCCTCATGAAGCACGATGCCTCGTACAACGTCTGTCAATGGCACCATCCCGCCAACACTGGCAACACACTGCATGGAACTTTGATGCTGCCACTGCGGACAGCTCCACTGGCACATCAGGTTAATAATTCTTGTGTGGTACCAATTCCTGTGCATGATGGCCTCACAACAGATGGGCCACCAGTGCATCAGAAAGCGCACTGACTACCGTCACATAAACTACCACTGGCAGCTAAGACAGAAGTGGAGGAAATTCTGTGGACAGGTTTGTCTATCTGTCAGACAGTAATGGGTCTTCGTCCATACATTTAGTTCCAAAAAAGGAAGGTACAATGTGTCTCTGTGGCGACTATCACTGCCTCAATGCGTGAACTGTACTAGACAATTACCCTAGACCTCATATATGAGACATCTTGCAAGAACTTAGCAGAACACGCATCTTCAGTGTCTTGAACTGCCACGAGGCATATTTACAAATACCCATGGAACAGAGTGACATACCAAAGACAGTGTTGATCACACCCTTCAGCCTCTACAAATTTTGTTACATGCCTTATAGTCTCAAAAACGCAGCCCAAACTTGGCAATGTTTTTTCACTTCTATTTAACTGCCATTATACATCGACAATATTCTCATTTTTTCCTCCTCTGACAGAATACGAACTTCACCTGGCCATGATACAGGACCTATTGAAACACAACAGAGTCGAGATCAATAATGAAGAGTCACAACTTCGATGCACCACTGTCACTTTTCTGGGGTACATCATCTCCTCCAAAGGTTGACTACATTCGCAATCTACCTCTCCCAGTGTCGTTTTGTGAATTATGCTGGTTTTTAGGAAGAATCAGTTTCTACTGTCTTAACCTACCACTGGCAGCAGCCATTCAAGCCCCTCTGACGAATTGACTGGTAAAAAAAACCTCTGGCAATCGCCGGGTACAGTGGTCTGACAATATGGTGAGAGCTTTCGTAGATCTGAAATCAGTATTAGCACATGCTGTCACTCTCACCCACCGTTTGCTAGACACATCTCTTTTACAGGTGATGCGAGCAATTTCGCAATCGGTGCAGTCTTTCAATAGCATGTTGGTGACATGACTCAGCCACCCGTTGTTTTTTTTTTTTTTTTCTAACTATCTACAACTCAACGTATATGGTCAGCATTTGACAGAAAAGTGCTTGCAGTGTACAAAGCTGTAAAATATTTCTGCGCAGACATTTGAGGAAGGAACGTAACTATTGTCACAGATCATCGCCCTCTCGCAGATGCTATCTATAAACCCGATGATTTTCCTCCACACAGGTTTTGCCAGATGGACTTAATTTGTCAATACACAACAGACATCCGTTACATCCGAGGTTCAGAAAATGTGGTGGCCAACTACCTATCGTGTATCAATGCTATTTGATCCCACATTCATTTCAATGAACTGGCCCACTTACAGTACAATAATACTGAACTACACAAACTCCAACTGGACCCTGCTACTTCCCACCTGATTGTTTCCTGCAACAACCGGGCTCAGTCAGGCCACTATGGTGCAATACATCTGTGGGCACTGCCCGGTGTATTGTTCCATCCGCACTACATCACCAAGTATTCACTATGTTACATAACCTTTCACATCCTGGTGCTTAGGCAACTGCACACATTGTTACAGAATGCTTTGTGTGGCGGGGTGTGAAGAGGGATCGTCGTACTTGGGATCATGCTTGTATACAGTGCCAGCGCAGCAAAGTTGGCAGGCACACACAACATCCTCTAGGTACATTCAACATCCTGAAAGGCACTTCTGACATGTGCTTCTGGATCTCATAGGACCATTACCCGTGTCTGATGGCTTCAGGTACATCCTGTCTGTCATTGACCATGTTCCACGTTGGGTGGAGTCGATATCCCTGCAGGACATTACAGCAGATTCCGTAGCATGGGCATTTGTATCCTCCTGGATAGCTCAATTCAGCTGCCCTACATCCGTAACCACCGGCCAGAGTAGGCAGCTTGAATCCCTGCTGTTTAACGAACTCTGCGTGCTCAATGGGGTGGATAGATTCCGCACTGTAGCTTACCACCCACATAGCAATGGACTGGTTGAGTGTTGGCACAGGACCGTGAAAGTGGCCCTCATGTGCAACGGTGGTGAGTGGTCCGACACCCTTCCCTGGGTTATGTTAGGAATACGCACGACTTATAAGACAGACCTCTAGGCTTCAGTTGCGGAGCTCCTGTATGGCGAGACCCTAGTTCTCCCCACAGAATTCGTCAACGACGGAGCAACCGTCGACCTATTCGACCTCCTGCTCTAGTCAAGCATGTTTGGTTGCACAAAGCTGTGATCCTCATGCCCCTCCACAACCACACACCCGTTCTTGGGTTTTGCTGCACTTGGCTCTGGACTCTTGCGAGTTCATTGTGTTAAGGAATGACACAGTCAAGCCAGCATTACAGCAGACTTACTCTGGCCCACACCAAGCATTGGCACGCACTGACAATACTACGGACATTCTCATCAATGGCCATTGACAAGACAGTTTGTCTTCAACATGTGAAACCGGCCTGGATGATCGAGGAATCTGTACCACAACCTCTTGAGTTAAGTGGTCCTCCTTGATTCGATGGCTCCAATCTCATACACATCGCACACTCCCCTGTGCCCCACCCTGATCATATGTGCACCAAGCCTACACCTTCGGGCTGCTCAGTTGTTACATGTGGCAATATTCCACCCTCGCTTCGCTCAGGCACCGCGTGTGACAATCCACAACCTCAGGCCCAACCACATGTTGCGTGATCAGGGCCGGCGCAAGCCCAAGTGGCTCCCTGTCCGAGCTGCTAAATTGCCGCCCCCTTTTTTTTCTTTTCTTTTTTTTTACATAACGTTTGTGGAATTTTATTTAAACAAATCTGTAGGAAATGTCAGCAATCAATCGCAATTTTTGTTTTTACTTTTCAGATCTACCTAGGTTTCGGCCACTGAGTGGCCAGTCTCAAAGCTTTTAATATGTGCTTACATCTAAACTGTCATGTTGACTGTTAACGTTCAGCATGACGGTACAGATGTAAACATAACTCAAAGCATTGAGAATAGTCACACTATGCCCAAAATATATGTAGATCTGGAAAATAAAAACAAAAATTGCGACTGATTTGTGACACTCTCTACAGATTTGTACAAAACAATCGCTGGGCAACAGCTCAAGAATGGAGTCAAACCTGATTGAAGAAGTCTGGCTAATTTTAATAAGCCTTGTGAATTTACAAAAATGTTCAAATGTGTATGAAATCTTATGGGACTTAACTGCTAAGGTCATCAGTCCCTAAGCTTACACACTACTTAACCTAAATTATCCTAAGGACAAACACACACACCCATGCCCGAGGGAGGACTCGAACCTCTGGCAGGACCAGCCACACAGTCCATGACTACAGCGCCTTAGACCTCTCGGCTAATCCCTCGCCACATGAACTTTTACAGTTAACGTAAATAAACATTTTTCAATGGTTGTGAACAGATAATGTATTCAACGGAAAAAAATATATTTACAATTTAATGATAATTTGGTTTGGACAATAATATTTACAATAACTATTTAATGTTGAACAAAATAAGAAACAACACAGTAAATAACCAAGACACTGATCATAATATAAAAATTTTAAAAAATACTAGGCAAATCAAACCTTCCTGGCTTTTGCTTGTGCAAACTCTTTCACACGATCTGTGTAATTTAAGTCCTCTGCAAGCTCGTGCTCAATCGATATTGTTGCAAGATCATTCAAACGAGTTTGGCTCATCGTTGATCGGAGGTATGTCTCTATCAATTTCAGTTTTGAGAAACTCCTCTCTCCACTCGCAACTGTCACTGGGAGTGTTAGGAGAACTCTCAGAGCAATGTTAACATTAGGGCAAAAATTATGTCTTCCTATAAACTTCAGAGTCTCTTTTGGACCTATTCCCGGTTTCAGCAATGTTGAAAGCATTTTTAGTTCTTCCCTCAACTCCAGTGCATCAATGTCGCTTGACTCATGTGGTAACGTTAGATCTTCTAGCTCTAATTCTGTAGCCAGTTCTTTGGAAACCGTCAAGAAAGACACAAACATTTCTTCTGTTCTGCTGGTCTCAAAATATGCTTTCGTTTTTTCAAGCATTTCCACAGCCTCAGAAACATTTATGTCAATGGTCTGGAGGGTCTTACTGACTACACTGATGTGAAGCAGAACGTCGTACCATATTACCAGAGAAGTCAGAAAGGTGTAATTTTTTATTTGATTCGCAAGTGACGTTGCTTCGTGAGCGGTCATGCCATCGAATTCTTCTGATATCAGAACCAGTGCATCATAAACGCCTCGAATTTGAAACCTCAGGGGAGTAAGTGCATCGACGCAACTTTCCCACCTAGTTTCGCTCAGTGGCTTCAGCGACAGGTTAGGCAGATACTTCTTCAAGACATCCCAACGTCGAACGGAAGACGAGAAGACGTCATACAAGCTTTTCACTGTCGAAAACACGGAATCAGCATATTTAGAAGACATAGCAGCATCGTTTACAACGAGATTCAATAAGTGACTGCTACATGGTACATAAAATGCTCTCTTGTTCATATCTGAAATTCTTTTCTGGAGACCAGACTTCTTTCCTTTCATGTTTGCTCCATTGTCGTATCCTTGCCCTCTCATATTACACAATAGGATTTTTTTTATCTTCCAAGAACTTGAGTACGACCTGCGTCAAAGTGGAGCTTGAAGAATCGGGCACTGGAAGTAATCCCAGGAAATGCTCCCGAATTCGGACATCGTATACCCCGTTGAGTCTTGTCTCCTGGACGAAACGTACCACAACTGTCACCTGCTCAGCTTTTGAAATATCTGGTGCGCAGTCCAGAATTATACTGTAATACTTTGCAGATTTCATCATTAATAGAATGTTGTTGGTTATATATGATCCAATAAGATGAATTAGTTCATTCTGTGTTTCTTTTCCAAGATAATGATGACCCATCATCACAGTGTCGAACTTTCCGAATAATTCAACGAGTTTCAAGAAGTTTCCGTTGTCAGGCTGAAAGAGCGTATATGTACTTCCTCTCAAAGGCAGACATTGCCGACCCAGGAAATGAATTATTGCTATTAAGCGCCCAAGAACATTTTTCCAATGTTCGCTTTCAGTATTCAGAAGCGTTTGATGATGGGCGTCGACAGTTCGTGACTTTTTCGTCCCTCGGAAAACACGATCCATTTTTTATGTGAATTCAATATGCGACTTCCCGTGACTTTCGAGATACGAAGCAAGGTGCTGCCAGTCGCTTATACCGTTCTTTGCAATTTTTACTGTAGATGACGAAAAAGGTTTGCAACAGAAGCAGAACACAATATCCTTGCTCCTTGAGTACACCAACCAATATCTATTTGCTTCTTTTAAATTCTTCAAAGAATGGCTGTAGTGCACAGGGCTGAAACGCCCGTTTTCCGCGTTTTTAGGACATTCTTCAGCTTCCTCAATGCGCTCGGGAGGACCTCGCATGACCAAAGCCGTTCGAATGCAGTCGGTAACAATTTCCGGCCAGCTTCCGGATCTGAGTAAATTGTCTTCCAGTTTAGGCTCGCCTTCAATCCCTTCCCTGGTAGTGAGTACCTCGGCTGATGTTCCTCCGGTATTTTGCGAATCGGGTCGCCTAATTTAAGTTCTGCCTGATTTTTCAATCTCGGAACTTTCTTCCCAAAGCAAGTCTCGAGTCCAGACGAGGTCTATTGAACATTTTGTGGGTGGCCCACCATCAGCATTGCTACTGTATGCGGTGGTCGCAGTACTGTGTTCGTCAACTTTCTAGTCATGTCCTGAAGATAAAGCTGTAGCTACAGTAGCTCCATTAGTTTCTGTACTTTCAGGATCTATTTTTCAACCCTCGCCGCTGCTAGGTCGTTCTCTCTTTGGCTTTAAATATCGTTGTAGTGCATCCTTTTGCTTCTTATCGTCATCTTCCTTCAGCACTCGTCTTTTCCTATATTCACTGCCAGACAGTCTTTACTACCGTCGGACTTGTTTCGATCCAGCCTGTAAAGAACGATTACGTGAAAACAACTGTTGATGTCAGTGTACTAACTTTATTTGCAACATTCTTCGCAGCCAATTTCCTGATATTCCACTGCATGTAAATGGAAAATTATATTTCTGTAGGATATACTGTTCAGGAGATGAAGTCATAAGAATTGAGCCGCGTGAAATTGAATTTCAGGCCGAATTTCACTACAGACGCAGGCGAAACGGTCAAAAAGTGTGGCGGAAGACTATGGAGAGAGGAAGAATAAGGATATGGAGTAACATAAAATGCAATAAACAGACACCTGGGCATCGACGGGTACTAATGCTAGTCGACATATATTAACTCACTGGACTGCAGTTGTTCATTTCAAAGAACTGATACTAGACATCTGTCATAATTTCCACGTGTCACTTCTTTCGTGTCTGATTATGGAATAAGGAGCAACAAATTAGTCATCGCCGTATCACTTCACTTTTCTTTGCTTTATTTTCATTCTAGCTATTGGACGACGCGTGCTTATTTGCCGACTTGCCAATTTTTGAAGAAACAGATCATAAGAAAAATAAATTTTCCTATTCTGCAATCTTGAAGGAGAAAAATTCTAACTTATGAGTAACGTGTATGCACAATACTAATTGTATGTTATATGAAAAGCACTTACCTATTACATCCCAAGTTGCAAGAGATTCGGACGCACAAATTCTTCTGTTCTTACGAAACGCAATGAAAGTGCTTGTGACCAATCATGACTCTCTCGGCCAACTATTGAAACGAATTCTGTAGTTTTCGTTGTAGCGAACGCAACAATACCTATTGCCTGGAAAGGGGAAGTGGTGACGCGGCAGTGCCAGGAACACAGTCACGTGACGAGGTACAGCGGGGCTACGGTTAAACTAGTGCCCAAGAAGAAGAAGCTTCACAATGAGTATGTGACCGATGACATGGATAAATGTATTATCGGGCAGCAATTTCTATGGCATTACGAACAATAGAAAGAAATACGAACTTTGCGAAAACTGAACAACTTTTGTCAAACAGAAATGAGCTTCAAAGCTAGCAAGGAAACCCTTAGAAGCAATGTTCTGTGTATGAGTTTTCGTTTTAGAAGGTCTCAAAATTAACGTTTTGTTTTGTGCGGACGAGAGGGCATTGTTGCTAAAGGACCATACTTTCTCAGGTTTTCATCAGAACCAAAGCGACCAGTAGTCTACTGAGATGAGACATGGATTCACATGCATTATACAGTAAAGAAATGTTGGCAGAGTAATAGTGTGCGAGTAATATTGTCAAACAAAAGTGCCGGTCAGAGTTTAATTGTTGTTCATGCAGGCGGAGACAGGTGTTTCATGGCTCAAAAACCAAAACGTCCGACTATCACTCAGAAACGCATAGCTAAAATTTTCAAAAATACGTCGAAAGCCGGCCGGGGTGGCCGAGCGGTTCTAAGCGCTACAGTCTGGAAAGGCTACGGTCGCAGGTTCGAATCCTGCCTCGGGCATGGATGTGTGTGATGTCCTTAGGTTAGTTAGGTTTAAGTAGTTCTGAGTTCTAGGGGACTGATGACTTCAGAAGTTAAGTCCCATAGTGCTCAGAGCCATTTGAACCATACATCGAAATCCCACCTTATGCCAGGCTTATTAGCAATGTCTTTATCCCTTGTAATTATTCGCAACGTATTTACCCATTCGGAATACTTCTAGCCATTGTAGGTGTTGGACATGTTTGACTGTAGTAATGTTCAACCATTTTTTCCATAATGCGGGAAGAATAAAACACTCAGAAACTCTAATTTAGGTTAAGTAGTGTGTAAGCTTAGGGACTGATGACCTTTGCAGTTAAGTCCCATAAGATTTCACACACATTTGAACATTTTGAACTTGGAAACTGCCATTGAAGGGCTTAGCAAAATTGCTTCAGGCTTAACATGTAACCACAGTATCTAACATTGCATTCGAATTTCCAAATTAAATTTCGTCTTCTGCAAACTTAGTTCTGAGTAAACGCACGGCGCGTAACAGACTGGCAGCGCCCCACTCATAAGAATACTGGCGTGTACGCCAGACTGCTTCCCCCCCCCCCCCCCGACCCCTATGTTCCAGGGGCGGCCGGCAGGTAGCCAAGGCGCCATGCCACAGTTCCGCTCACTCCAAGGTTTGGTTTCGAATCCCCTCTTGGGTATGAATGTTGAGTTTACCCTTAAAAGAAAGAAAGAAGGGGGGGGGCAGATTTGCCGCCCCTCAGAAAGTGCCACCCCGTGCGGGCGCACGTTTCGCACGTGCCTTGCGCCGGTCCTGCATGTGATGTTACCCCATCGCACGTGTTGGCACCCAATGCCCCCACAGTGTGTTCCAGTGCTTCACCTAAACTAGTTTATTTTTCCGAGCCATCCCCCCTAGTACACTCTACGTCCACTGTCGATGAAATTTGCATCTCAATCACTGCCTCTGGCTGTCCGCACGATGAGCTTTCCTTAAAGCTCCACGAGGGATCTGTCTTCATAGGGGACACTTCACATGAGTCCACTCCCACGTCACATATCACCATTCAGTGCACAGTCCCTATCCCAAACGTGGTGGATATGGCTGGCACAGCTGCGACGTTCAGCACCGACAGGACGCTCAAGATTTGCATCCCCCTCTATGCCTGTACTTCAGTGCTCATATCTTTCATGCCAGTCCAGTTCACGTGTGAAGGTTGACCGGTGTGTACTCCCCACTGGATGGCGCATCATCCCATTGCTAGTTACACCCTGCAAAGACAGTATGGACTCTTTGCACCCACCTCTTATCAACCAGAGGGCGTCCCACAACACCACTACACAGGAACACACTCACATCCTCCCCCCAGTGCTACGCACTCCCAGAAAGGGGCGGGGGGGGGGGGGGGGTGCTCTGTGGCGACCATCGACTGCTGTCTGCCAAGTGCAGAGTAAATTGTCTTTGGACTCTTGTGTTCTTTGGACGGTGTGGGCTTTTGACTTACTTAGATGTTTAAGTTGTCCGAAATGTTTTTCCTGTGTGTGGTGTAATTATATGATCCATAATAAAAGTGCCTGATCGTAATCAACTGGAGTTTTCTGTGTGCGGTCAGTCAGTATGGCTAGAAAACCCACATACATAATTATATTTGAAAATATAGTAACATACCATAGGGTTAGATTAAGGGTAATGCATGCGATGTATGTCGGTCGAGAGCAGTAGCGTGTGAAAAGTTGCATGTAGGTCAGTTGTCTAGTCGAGCAAATTGCACTAGGTTACTGCATGCAAGCAGCGTGTTCACTACATTTGTACACACGTAGTACACACCTTTATAAGAAAATATTTTCCATAATTTTATATACACAATTTTTCCCACATTAGTTGTATGTACATGGATGTTTAATTTTACGTGCTTCGTGCAAAGTATATTAATTAAATAGATTTTTTATCATTCACAGTTAACAAGATAGTGATACATTAAATTTGTGTACAACGGCGAGTATATATCAGATCCCTTCCAGCCAACACATGTGGTGTGGAAAGGGCAATTAAAATAAAATTAGTCAATGTAGATATTATTACGTAAGCATGTAATAAAATTTTAAGACGAACTCATGATTAACGCGAAAAAAATTTGGTCTAGGCAGAAATACATTAGCTCTAATAGTTAATTTTATTGGTTAACAGGAGTTTCAGTCAAGGTGAATTACAAAGTCTATTTCAGTCCCAAGCGTAATTAAATTTCATTCTAACACAAACTTCCGATGTTACAGTAATTTTTTTTCGGAATGAATGCAAGAAAAGTAACTACAGACCTAACTACCCATTGTTGACTCGTTTCTGATGTATTGTCGGTCGGGAGCTACGAGTATCAGCGTGTACGGTACATTTCACCAAAGTTTATAAAAGTATGTTTTACAGATATATGCGCTTTGTCACGTGTAACGAAAACAAAATACCAGATGATACAA